>NC_082345.1:62697015-63322015 GCF_027477595.1 Haemorhous mexicanus | reverse complement strand
AATAAATTGAAATATTACTTGGTTAAATAAGATAGCTAATGAGGAAAGGTGGAAAATATTTCAGTAAGTAAATTACAACTGGAAAGAAGGAAGAAATAGAAAATTTCTAAGGTGGAAATGATATCCAAGAATCAAACTAATAGTAGAAAATCATCTTTACTTATACAGAATTGGTCAACACACACTTGACAAACCCAGAGGTTTGAGAAAACACTGGATTTACTTAACTCCACTCTTTTCTATAGCTATGGTGCCATCTAGTGAAACGGGATACTCACTCTTCTCTGCAAGACTTAACGTTCTGTCCAAATGGAGAACAGTAGGTATGTGTACCACAGCGAACACTGCTCACCTGTAAGTACCTTATTCCCTCTGCTGCTTCTTCACCACTACATTTTTGTAGCAATGTGTGTTACAATGTGACTAATTCTGGCCATGGGACACTGAACATTTATACACCTAACCTGAAATGCAGACAGGCTTAGAGACTTCAGTGAGAAACCCAGGAACTGATCAGTACAGACCACAGTCCAGGATCAGGGAAAAGTTATCTATTACCAGATTTCAGACCATTAGACAGATAAAGTATTGGATTCACAGCTAGTAATACAGATAAATATTACTCGGAACCTTTGATTTAAATCACCTGTTGTAGTTGTTTTTTCATTTAAATTATTCATTATTTATTTAAATATTTCACTAGAATTCTGACTTACAAAAAACATTTAAAACTTGGTGAATTCCAGACACTAAAAAGCAGCTAAAAAAGTAATTACACACTCACCTGGGAAAATATATTTGCAGTTGGAGCAACTCTGTTGTCCACAATACTATATAATATTGCTAACAATCTGTCCAGAGGAAATGGCTTCGGCCCAAGTAGGTGATTGCTGGTCTGCAACAGAAACAACACTTTTTAATCCACTTCTCAATTCCCTGGAGTACTACATGATGTTATTCTTTTGGCCTCTAGGGAGGCACTATGATTCATACAGCCTACTTACATGATACGGAAAACACCGAATACACGTTTATTGATCAAGATATAGAAAGATCTATTAAACATGGCACGTGTCCAAACTGCACAATAAACAGGAACATTTTTGAGCTGTAACAGAGGATCTTATGCCAAATTTCCTGCCAGTAGATTTATAAATTTACTTGTGTTGTCTAATGACCTTGCCCAATTTGAGGAATAAAGAGGAAAGGCTATGCTTTATGACATTCAAAGAATCACAGAGTGGCTTGTGTGGGTAGGGAGCTTAAAGATTTCTTCCAAAGAAGGAGGACAAAACTGGACAGAGTATTCCAGAGGCAAGGCAAACAGTGCTGAGTAACACTCAGTGCGCATATCTCTGACAGGTTCAGCTGGTTAAAGCAAAGAGTTCAGATGGCTGAGCCCAAGGTGAGCTTCTTGGCTGTAAGGCCTGCTGTATAATGAGCTACCAGCCTAGGGACAGCAACTGTGTTATCAAACACAGCAGATTTGCTCAACCTCTCATCTACAGAGCTCTTCTGCATCATGTACACTTCACACCTCAGCTGACACTGATGGCCATTTTAGGCATTATGGATTATTGAATGTAGTAACATCGCATTCACTCGAATTCAAAGTAATATAAAGTCCTGATTGTTCAATGCTAAGCATTTTCAAAATAACCAATTCTGCAAAAAGGAGATGCACAGTTTATAAGGCAGAGCTGGGCAGTATTCCAACTCAGGCAGTATAGTTAAGACTACAGAGATTTATGACTCACACTTCCAAAAGTTCTTACAAGGGAAATACTTCTTTTAAGTTTGCACTTAATTCTCTCTACTTTGACATCCAGCTGCCTTTTTTGTAGAGTACATTAATTTATTCTTACTAGCAGAGCAGCCAAGATTAATTGGATTTTCAAGGGAAAGTTTGTTTCAAAATGCTTCTGGAAAAGAACATCTCAAACATAACACCAGCACCTCTGTGGCATCAGAAAAACACAACCACTCATTTCTTCAGCAAAATCATGTTATTTCCAATACATGTTTTAACTTTTCAAATCCAGGAGGTGTCCCCAAAGCTACCTCTTGGCTAACAAAGCAAGCAGTGTCAAAAATCATGGAAACACATAGCCAAAAATAGATTCACCAGGAAGAGCTCTCACTTGTCACTGGAAAAGCATCGTTCCAGGCCAACCATGCAAAAAAACCAAACAAATTCTGCTTTTATCAGCAACAGGGCAATTAATAGAATGGTAAGTCAGTTTCTTCCCCTCACTCACAGGATTCATTTTTTCTGGTTAAAAAAAAAAAAAACCCACAGCCTCTGGACTGACACAATTATGAATCACAAAACAGATTTTTAGTCTTGCTATACCTAAACTTTTAAGGAAGGATTTATTTCATCTAATGACAGCTTCCTTCCAAGCAGGTATGGAAAGCCAAACCAGTGTCCTCAGTTCCAAATATAGCCAGTAGAAATCTAATCAATACAATTTGTGGTGCAATTCATCTGCCTGAACATAGAACCTGCTTTAGTAAGAGCCAAATCACACCCTTCACTCCAATGACTGCATCGACTGACTCTGCATGGGCTATAAACTGTTTTAGATGCAGGCACCCACTAGAGTGAATCTGATCAGTAATCAGTCTTCAGACAAGCTTCTCTGGGCAAAAGTATACTGACATAAATTGTCACACCAACTGAAGCAAATCAGTCTATTTATAACACTACATCTGTAATTGTTTATATTTCAATTTCCTTCATTATAGAAATCTTTGCATAAAAAAATCTTTAAAGAATATAAAATTATTTTTGAGAGATATGCTGATACTTGGCAACTCCACTTATGTTGTCCTTTAATTAGCTTTACTAAACACACTTTGCTGCACACAAAAATATTGCTATAGGAGAAAATTTTGTGTTACTGTTTTAATAAAATGTCTGTATCTCACAGAAATTTGTAGCATACAAAACAAGTGCACCAAAAATTGTTATTTCTGCAGTTCTGATGTTTCTACAGTAATCAATAACACAAAATGTTATACAAACCCACAAGTACAGTGGAAAGAAAATACTTGCTGCCAAGCTCAGCTTAGAAGTATAAAATACATACCTTCTCATGCTTCTTCATGAAGTTGGTCTTTCTAATTTTCCCATGATGCTGCAAACAAGAGACAAGAGCAAAAGTAATTAAAATAGTCAATAAAGAATGTATACACTACAAATGGTAGTATGTTACTCTAGGTCTACTTCTTTAGTACACTTCCAGTATTTGCCTTGGATGTCACTACCAATCAATCATTCTTACTATAAGCCCTAAAATTACACTTGCCTAGCTTCTTGCTTCATCTTGTCCCAAGTGGTGCAAAGGCAAAACACAACATGCTAATATTTTCTGCTGAAATGCATAAGTTTGTTTTTTCTCAAATTTAATCAGGAACTGATGAGGTAGTAAAAATTGGTTTGGAATACGATTTCATGCTACAATCCTCCTCATATCCTCAATCATCTAATAAAAAAGACAGATGATGACTATCATAATTTTTAAAATGTGTCCATATATAAAATCCACCAAAATTTTCACCTTTTATTGACCCTATTTCAGAATTTGGATGGTACAAAAGTTGGCAGAATGACAACCAGGAATTTAATCAATACAATACAAAGGTAGTTCAAGGTTCTTGAGCTAAATGACGAAAGGAAGGAATAGCAAAGGGTGAAGGGGTAAGGGTGGGTGTTCAAGAAATGCAATGTAATTTAAAGCTGCACATTTTTAAAATTGTCTTTAAAAAGACAATTGAAAGAAAACAGTCAAGTGATCTTGGATCTCAACTAAAAGTGTGAGGGCAAGACAAGGGCAGAAGTACAGTAAATAATGCAACAAATGAATGGGTTAAAAAAAAGAAACAAAAAAATCCAAGAGAGACATGAAGGATGAGGTGTAAGTGATGCAAAATGAGTGAAGAAGTGTAATAATTTTTAAACATTGTTAAGCAGTATTTCTCAAAATACCACCTGATGAGTTTTTCTTTCTTTCACAGCCCTGAGAAGTATACCTTATTAATATACTTCATAAGCATGCTCAATGAATCAGGGGAAAAAAACCTCACATAAAGGAATTATTTTTTCTTTTAAATGTTTAAAATCTTGTAATTAGTATTTGTGGCCCTCAATACTCAGCCATGTCAAAGTTATCTTAGTAAATCTGGCTTTTCTTGACTGACTTCTGCAGAGCTAAATAGTAGACAGGGCTTAGGTTCAATTCACATGATTTGTCTGATTAAAAAAAAAGCTAATCCAGCTAATACATATCAAACACAATTAGAGAGAGCAAAGCAATCATTTCATCATGCCTTTGAAAAAAACAACTGCAGTGCTAACCATGACCTTTCCCAGGGGAAAGTGATCAAGCCTGAGGTTACACAGAATGCTTTGGATGGATCACAACAAACTGCATTCATGCATTTTACAGGTTATGCTGGGATCTCCATATGGTATATATGGTATCCTATTTCTGTTCAAGCACAAACCCCATGAAATGCAGAGCTAATTTTCAATTAGCTTTTAATGCTGTTTTCTATTAGGACTTCCTATATACATATTCCTATTCTTTCTTGTTTTAAAGACTTCCAAGCCAGCTTCATATTGTTCTCTCCATCTACTGCAAAGCTCTTGAATTTTCACATAACTAAAGCAGTTGGGCTCTGTTGGGCTGTTAGCACTCCAGGCTGCCCAAAACTGTGACTTTAGCTGAAGTACAGCCTAGCATCTATAGAGCAGTGCAGATGAGCAACTCAGTGACCATCCTTTTGTTTGCATTCCTTTTGCTCCTTTTAGTCCTTAGTTAAATCACTCCAGAAGATACTTTTCTGTCACCTATTCTGAATCTCATTACAAACCTGATAAAAATCATATTCTATTTCCACTATTCACATGACTCACAAAACCACTCAGCTTGAAACCCTCTCAAAAATGTTGGTTTTGTTGGGCTTTGAGATGCAGCTATTTCTGATTTTTAGACCTGATGAAGGGCTAACTGATACCACATGACATGCAGGAAAAATTATGACTTCTGCTTCAGTTCTTGCTGAGAGCACTGATAGAAATACCTTCCTGAACCCTCCTTCAAAAACCTTAGAAATTCATGTTTATTGTACAAAACTTTAATACAGTTCACGTGCAAGAGTGGAAACTCATGCAGAGATACTACAGAGGAGAAAGGAAGAAACCTAAGCTGAAAAGGTTGTTCAGAGAACACAAGGATGATGTGGCACTTTTTGGTACATACTCTACAGACTTGACTCTTGCATGTTCTCCCATGTCTGTGTAGAAACATTTATTCAGAAAAAAAAAAAACTCTAAAAAAGAAAATGCTCCAGCCAAGTGCAAAGAACAAGGCTAGCCCATAAAGAAAATTTGTCTAACTACACTTACTACAAGTAACCCTTCACTCAGGAAGAGACTAAATACAAGGATGAAACACCTATAGCTTTCAGTAAGATCATACCACAGTTTAAACTGAAAGCGTACTAACATTTCATCACTAGAAACTGCAGTAACTTCTCAAAATGTGTATCTCTGTTTTGTTTTTTTTTTTTTTTTGAAGAGGGAGTAATATTTTGACAAATTTGTCTTGCACTCATTTTCTTTAATTGCTTACACCCATCCATCATGAATGCCATGTATTTATACACAGATGAACATATCAATACATACTGTAATAGTTGGCAAAATGCATAGAAAGCCCAACTGCCTCATCACTTTTCTGATACCTGCCTTCCCACCTACATTTTGTCAAATAACTCAAAATGAAACAATGAGGCAGGCTTGAGGAGCTTGAAGATCCTGGGTCAGGAAGAGACATACAACAACAACCAATGGCAACACAGCCCTTGTCTGCAATATGACCACAACTTAGCTCACAGAAAAAAAAGAAAAAAATAAGGAAAAAACCCATCAACATCTACATGGCAAGAATTAACAGAAAATGATGCTTATCCCAGGAGTTGGTAGTAACAATTAAGACATTCATCCTAAAACATGCATTCCCACCATTTCAACACAACACAACCAGCTAATGTAACTACACTTCCTGCAAAAGTAACTGCTTGCATGTTTTTGTTTCAAAAACTTAGAACTCTATAAAAAAAACTAACAGTGCACTAAGCCATTTTACTGCATTAAAGGCCAAGGTAGTTTTGGTTTGTACCTTACTCTGGAAATTTATGTGTGGTTTATAACTAAGGACACTGTGGTCACTCAACTAAAATATTTTCAGAACAAAACTGTAATAACTTAGAAAAGCAAAGCACAGTGCTCATGCTATACCAACTTTATGCATAATTTGACATGAAGAAGAATTTGGGTTTATTAGACATTTAAGTCTCCCAGTGATCATTACCAATCACAGTATGTGATCTACAGAAAAGCTGCTCATCAAACGAAGCGCACACAGAAACAGAGCTCAATACAAATAGTTGAAGAATTTTAAACCACGAAATTCAGTATGCAGGAAGCCAGTTAACAGCACTAAGAAATGAATTTTGTTACCTTAAGAAAGAATCTCTTATCTGTCCTAACAGGATTGTAGGAGGCAAGGTAAGCAGCTATTAGAAGAAATTTGGAGTAATAAGGAAGTTCCACATGGGTATGTGCAGAAAGTCCTAAAAATAAACAAACAGTTCATGAGTTAATGAAAACTGAACATCCACAAACTTCAAATTAAACTTCCCTGCATTCATTTTCTTTTCCTTCTCTCCTGCTCTAGTGTCATAACTAAATAAGCATGACCTTCTCAGCCCCATTATAACAGATGAGGACTCTGGGAAGGGCCAAGGAGCATGGCACAAAGCTAAACAAAGCTAACATTCTGAAACCTTTTCAGACTCTCAGCAACTGTACTTGAAGCATCAGGGATTCATAAATCTTCCTTAAAAAAAGATATAAATAATTCCAGGCTACTTTAAGGGAATTTTCCTGAGAAACAAGGTAAATGAAGGGATACATTTAAATACTACAGTAATTTTTTTCAAGATTCAACCTTTAGATTCCTTTAGACCACCAAACAACTTGTCCAGGAACAAGGCTGGCATGGTGAAGAAAGCAGCAGTGCTGCACTTCTGATAAATAGCTCATCTGTGATCAATGATTTTTAGCCACTGTTCTATTTCCTATAGAAAATGTTTAAAAAATTTTAAACTTCAACCAGTTGACTCTGCCGCCTTATATACATGTATACTTAATTAAAATTAAACACAGATATTAAAATCCACAAGAACTACAGTCTAGTGAATATCTGCTTTCCCTGTTTTTGAGGAGAACTCAAAGTACTTTTAATTGGTAATTTTTACCCTCCTACAGTCCCCTGCTCTTGTTTTACATGCTTATGCATAAGAACAGGCTCATCAAACCACCCTTCATCAGCTGGCTAACTACAGAAACCATTAAAGGGTCTCTCTTGTGCCCTCTGCTTACAGTTTTTTCTTCAGTTTCTTCTTCTGTGAAGCACCTGTACCCTTATGCTTTAATCCACAAATATCAGCAAATAAAGATTAAAGAATTAAACATGTTTAAAAGTTATGATTCAGGGCCCACAGTATAGGGAAAAGCATCCCAAATGTCTGCTAGTAATGATTTCCTCTCACATAAGCATAAAAGAATAGCAGTTCTAGTTTCACTTATAATTAAGAGACTCTCTTGTACTGCATGCTATTTATAACATGCAACACCAAATAAACTCTTGCAGACAGACAATTTAGTTTGACACAAAAACATCTGTTTTTTCTCCGTTCTTCTGGTCAGCCAATATTGCAGCACACACTGAACTATTTGATGATTTACACCTTTATTAGAGTTAGAATTTTATTTATTAGAACAAGTTCTTAAGCATATTGCTATCAAACGCTGTTTTAACAACGTGAAATTTTTGCCTACTACATACACTTATGAAAATGCATTTCAACCCCTTTATGGGGTTGTCAGGTGCAAAATATTTCATGATCATCTAAGAGAGAGTTTAATAAGGACACTTTGAATCAAACTCCTTTGGTCAAAAATGTTGAAAATTGACCAATCATAAACCAAACACAGGAAACAGCCTGATGATTGCACTTATCTCAAGGAATTGTCATGACAAATAATATAAAAAATGTTCCCTAAATACAAACTGGTCAAAAGACCATGACCAACTGACATCACCAGGAAAATATTTCAGTATTCCTTCCTAAACTGTAAATGAAGGCTGACAAATATATTAAGATTTAACTTTCCAGCCTGTCTAAAGTATAAAACCAACAAAGCTCTACTTGTCCAAGGAAAGCACATAGAGAAAGAACACTGGCACTTCTGACATTTCCCTTTGCAAGAAATCTGGACCAGGACAGGTGTTTTGTTTAGGAATGTGCTAATTTAGTGCAATACACCAGGTATAACATTCTCTTCTCCCCACTTGAGACAATTCTGCCAGTTGGCACACAGAGGTTTGACCATCAGGGTTCAGGCCATTCCTCACCCATTCTGACATAAGAAATACTGATGTAAAGAAGACTGCCTTTATCTGCAAAAGATATTAGGAAAGGTTACTCCCAATACATATGATAGGGGAAAAATATTCCTGTTTTTGAGAACATCTTCTCAAAAAACAATGATTAGCCTGAATTATAAGTGAATACTAACAGGTAGCTTTGTCTGTGTGGTTTTATTCACATGTTCTCAGATGACAAAGACCAAATGGAACCAAAAAGCACATTTCACATTATACACCCCTACACAGTTACTGTGTTTGATACCTTTCAATTGCCCAGGCTCTCCACCATCATGCTGCAAACGCTCCCACTGTGAGCTGAAAGACAGATGATGCAAATACATAAAGATGTAATGTTTGATAGTCTTTTAGAGAAAGCTACCTGCTTGGTATATTCTAATTTTGTGACACTGGCTAGGATACAGTTAATGAGAGGATAATTAAAAATACATGGTCTCACTGTCTCGCACGTAAATTTTAATAATCTCCAGACTATGCATTTGATAAAAAAACCAAAAAATAATGTTAGATTTAGGCATAAAAGATCTACTTGTAAAATACCTATTTCCTCCCATCCAACTACCATGAGTAAGCAAACATCCACAGCGTTCCAAGTTTCAAAAATAATGCAGAATTGCATAAAAAGTAAAAACACTGATAGTTTTGATTTTTTTTAATCTGCCTACTAACTGTTTATGTTTGTGAGAAGAATACTATTAATTACTTCATAATGTAATTTTGAAGTCAACGGAAGTCATCAAGATGGATTATTCTGTCAGTGAAAAATGCCCCCAAGTAGTGTGGTGTTTTTCTAAGCAATAGCAAAAAAAAAAATCACTTTAAAACTTCCCTTAAGGAATGACATTGCTAGCAATTTCATATTTTGGATCATTTTGTATGCCACAAGGGGATTACAAAAAGATAAGTTTGTTGAAGGAACTATTTTGGCTTGTTTTTTAAAGTTCCTCACGAATGGAGTTTATCAGCCATAAGCCATAAAATTTATAAAAACAGTGCAATGGGAGGTCAGGTTATACTTCAATTACAATGAATGACAAAACAACTCATCAGTGAGTTAAGGTTTTATCCAATGTCTATTTTACAGTCAGAATAAAGGTTAATTTTCCTTTCAGTTTGGTAGCACAAAAGCTGATAGCAAAGTTCTATCACTATAAATTACATGGCCAAGAAAAAAACAGAGTAATCACAGCTCTGTGGCCAGAAAAACTGATATAGCAATTTTAATTCCTCAAGCATTTACTGGTACACAGAACTAAATCCTAGAACTGTTAGACAGAAAGCTGGAATTTCTAATAAAAATCAAGTCAAGCTCAAATTTATAACCAAAGGAAACTGTAGAGGGAAATTACTTCTTTGGAAACAATTCACAAGCTATTTCGTATCATAATCTTTTATTACAACCTAATTAGAGTAGGCAATTACACAATATAAAAAGTCAGGACGATCCAGAGTAGACTGTGTAATGAAGATCAATATTGAATATAAATAAATATTTGAGCCAAACAGTAAAATGCTGCATGCTACAGTGAAGTCTAGCTTGGAAAAAGCAAAATCAATTAGCTTTTTGAAGGAATGATCATAACTCTAGAATTTTAGCAAAGACTTCTACTACACACTCAGGCTGTGACCAGAATATTCTACAGCCTCAATGACCTTGCAAGGAACAAAATCAGTATGTTTTTATCAAGATAAAAAAATGAAACAATACTGAATGATCTCTCTTCACATAGTGTAACATCAAAATCACTCATCTTAAAGGTGGAGAGAACATTAAACCTAAGCCAATTATTACCACTGTGAATGAACAACACCATCCTTTTTTTTAACAGTCTGGCAGCTTACAAAATAAACAAGGAATCTAAAACAATACCAAGAAAAATGGCCATTAATAGGAAACCAGATTTTAATGCTGTCAAAAATGGCAATTCCATGTAAGAAAAAAAATTGCCCTTGGAAAAGAAAATAAGGGATCAGAAAGCACAGTCAGCAAACAAACCTAGCTCTATCAAACAAAGCTAAGAAACACAGATACTCAAAATCTGTAATGTCTCAAGAATTTTGAGGCTTGCACACATCCTTGGTACAGTGAGTATCTGGTGAGCTAACACACACAGCAGTGTGTTTTAAACTGTGCCTGTATATTCTGGTGATGAATTCCCACACTTGGTAGTTTCATACATTACAGAAAATGGATCCAGCATCACTGTAAAGGAGAACAAAACCTGCTGCCACTGCTTTACTTATTGAATCTATTATATGCTACAAATACCACTTTGTTTAAATCTCCTCCTGAGATATGCTATTTCTAACAGTGTATGGCAAGAAAGAAATGCACATTAAAGAAAAAAGATTACACCTAGCAAAAAAGAAACACTAGCCATGAAACACAGTGAGAGGAAGGTAGTTAAAAACAGCAACCCCAACAAAGCAAACAAGCCTATGCCCTCCAAATTACCTGGATATTTCCCGGAGATAAACAGTCTGCATTGCCTTCTTCAAATGAGGTTCAATATTTTTCCAGAGTTTGCGGGTGTCGCGTTCATTTGCTGCAGCAAGCCAGAATCAACTCTGTTAAACATTTAACTCATACAATACTAAAACTCATCCCTGACACCTGAACAGTCACAGGCATAACACAGGCATAACACCCTGACTCTGACACGCTGCTTTAGGATGATGCACCATCACCATCCATCCAGCAAGCACATGCTGCCACACAAGGCTGTTTCTCTGTGACTGTTCTGAAATAATCTGCATCAGGTTGACAAAACCTCTCCTCTTGGTTTCTTTCTTCTCTTAGCTTTGACAAAGAAATAACTTATCCCATTACTTTGTCAAAGTCCTGATGGTTGAGTGAGGAGAAAGACTAATAGGAAGCAGGAAAATTTTCAGGGTATTTCCATCTTTGTTTCCTAAAACACCATCACCAAATACCACGTACTGCTTCTGCTGCAAGTGCTAATGACTGGGTGCAACTGGAGTAAGCACTGCTGTTGTGACCTGAGATACCGCTGTGCCACCACAGCACAAGGATCAGAGCAAAGTCTTCAGCAAAACCCACTGAACAGGACCTGCTCTCTCATACACCTCTCAAATTAAAGACACAGCCTTACCTTCCCCTCTGACCACTGGTTCACAGTATTTAGCAAAATTGAGCGCTGCCTACAGAAAGCAAAAATGGAACACATTAAAGTACAATCTATCTGATCCAGCTACAGAGTATAACTAGCAGGGTAATTAATCCCTTTGCAAAGCCAACAAACCCTTTTAACTCAATAATTATGCCACTTGCTTACAAACATTATACTGTCACAAATGGTAACATTTCTGTACCATAAAATACAAACAGAAGTAATCACAGGTTACATGGCTTTGAGCTCAGCAAGATCTGTTTATCATACTCGGAGGCTGCATTTTTTTTTAACTAACATAATAATTTATCATTATAAATGTAATAAAAATGTTTTAATGAACTTTTCTTAACTCTCTTCATTTTCAGATAAAACCTTCGATTCCAGGAGAAGTTCAGCACACTTAAACACAAGCAGAAATTATTTATTTGTTCAAAAATTATTTATTTAAAAGCATGTTAGCATATTCCATATTTTAATTAATTCCTTTTGCCTAAAGTAAGATTAAGATATTTTTGACAACACTATAACCTAGACTATCTTCTAAAATGCTTAAATCAATATCACACAGAATTTTATAAAATACCAATCCTCAGATTTCATTCTCTTTTTGTCCTACTACACTTTCATAAATCTCTGTGCTAATATACAAAACTCAAAGTGTAACTTCCATATATAAATCTAGTAAAATTCCAGCATGTATTATTAATAATCACACATAACAGCCTACGCATTCAGAGTCTGTATCAGACACTAAGGAGTTCAGAAGCCAACATTCAGTTGTATGTGTCTGTCACTATCTTCTATGGAAGATACTTGTCAGCTACAAAAAATTTAGGGTCCAATCACAAAGTATTTTCATAGTGTTGCACAAGGAAATAGTGCATCTAAACCTAATGAAATTCTTATAAACAGAGCCACTCAAGTACATGTCTGCAAGAACTGTGACCCTGGTTTCCATTTCTGTTGCCAGCAATCCCATTTACATATAAAACCTCTATGGTTTTTTATGAACCAATAAGTTCAGCTGAAATTCAGCAGCATGTTCCTGAGGGAAACACAGGCAGAACATTCAGATCATCTCTGCGGCACAGATTTCTTCACTGATCACATCAAACTAGTAAAATTTCCTTGTACAGGTAATTAAATAATAATTGGAATAATGTCTGTAATTGTTATTAAGCATATAAAAATGTCACCATTAAGTAACTTAATTCTCTTCTGTTAAGTTTGTTTACTATTAGTTTATGTGGTTAAAATGCCTTTTTCCAAATACTTTCAATTTATTACCAGAAAACTACACAACACTGGAAGCCTTTTACAGCCACAAAGCAACTGCAACCTTTGTTATGGATTTTAAAGGCAACTACATTTTAAGCTAACACATTCTCAGGAGGGCAAATTTACCCTAGATATAAGAAAGACTTTTTTACTATGAAGATGGTGAGACACTCAAACAGGCTGCCAGAGAAGCTGTGGCTGTCCCTGGAAGTTTTGAAGGCCAGGCTGAACGGGGCTTTGATCAGCCTGGTCTAGTAGAAGGTGTCCCAGCCCATGGCAGGGGAGTTTGAACTTGACCTTTAAGGTCCCTTCCAACCCAAACCATTTTATAATCTCTAATTTTCCGTTTGTCCATATTCAACAATAAATCTAGACTTTCATTTGGCAAAAGACATCACAAAACAAAACAACAACTCTAAAGAAGCTCATCTCACCAGATGACGAAGTTCTTTCAGGTCCCTACAGACCATGTAGAAGACACCAAGCAAAATATTGATATATGCAGCATAGAAATCTGCAGAATATTCTGGGGGATGATTCTGAGACAAGATCTTCTGCAGATGTCCTGTTTAAACAAAAATAAATTTTGCTCTTTTCAAGCCAACTTAATAAATCGACCACATTTGTGGAAAAACAAACAATAACCATCAATAAAAAAGCCCCAACAAAATCCACCAAAACCTACACTGATTTTAAGAACCAGCAAATGTAATGGAATAAAAACATCCCTTTGAGATGTTCTGCATAGTGGAAAAAGACAAGATCTTTACAGGTTGTTTGAATATAGACTTGTACATTACAGTAGCTATTACATATTCTGGGTTCTGTAAAAGGCACACTGATAAACCTGGAAAAAACTTTTGAATGTCCTTTGGAAGTGTTATATAATCCCTGAAAAGCAGATTAAAAAATGAGTTTACCTATGCTGTAGTCTGGAAAATACATGGTGAATGGCTCATAGCACCCAATGTTTGGACGGAACAGTTCCCACACTATTTCACTGAGCAGAATGACTGTCACATTTCTGTCAGTCTACACAGGGAAGAGAAAAAAACCAAATGAGAGAGCGATGGGAAGAGAAATAACAAAAAAACCAGTGCATGTTAGAGCATCAATGAAAAAAATTATTATTGCGACTTTTCTATTCCCCAAAAATCATTAAATTTACAGTTTATTTCTATACTAGTAATTTGCATTAAAGCTTCAGCTGGCCTAATCAAGCAGATCATACATTTGCAAATCTTTATAATTAAATGATATTTCTCTCCAACACTTGCCATTTCACTGACATGTAAGCTTTCTGGGGTGATACACGATACCAAGTAGATTCCACCCCAAAATTAAGAGAACATTTTACTTTAGTAATTAAACACAGATTTTCAGAACAAACAGAAAAAGTTAAAAATAAGCCAGAAGAAAACTCAGCGCCTCTGGAACCAAACTATCATCTTGTACTTTATTTTAAAGGCAATCTGGTCTGCAGAGACAAACACACAGACATCCCAAACCAAAAATGTAATATTACCTGTTTACTCTCCCAACTGTTTTACTAGTTAACAACAATGGAGCTGTTCATAGTAATATATTTTTGTAACCAAGTTTTTATTGACAAAATACCTGCTTCAGATTGGATGTTTTGATCAATAGAAATAAAATGCTTCATATTAAAAAATGATATTGTTTTATTTTGGTAACCCTTCAAAATATCAGCTACTTAATATGAAGCTAAAACTACCTGTGAAGATGATGTGTCATTTTCCCCCTTTGCAAGGTTTTTGCAACCATACTAAAAATTCTGCCTAACAAAAGATGCTTTTAAATATGGTTCTTCAAGAAAGACATTTGAAAACTATTAAGGCATCTCTATAAAACAAAAGGAAGGGACCAGATTGAATTGACAGTGCTGTGAATGACTTGAAAGATGTTTAAATGCTATTCCCTTCCCTGAAATGTAGTGAAAATCTTTTTTACTTAGTTTTCAACTTCTTGGTGAAGTGGCACCCACCTATATTCTTTACTGTTTCTTCTTTGTTTTTATGGAACATAAATATTTTCTTTGCTTTCAACAAGAAAGTATCATTCTGCATTTCTTTCAGATGGTTTCCTCTCCCAGAACTCCTAATGTTTCAGCTGACAAAAGTGCTAAGATATATTCAGCTCACTTCCTGACTGATCATCCATTATGAAGAACTTCAGTACTTGCCACGGCAATTCTCAGAGAAATCAAGCATCCATGACCTATTCTTCAGCAGTGACCTGCCAGTCCAATGATATCCTTCACTACTACTAGTGGTGTTCCTGGTCTCCTTTCACTCCAAGAAAGGAAGAGATGCAAGAGATTTGCTCCTACAACATTGCTCTGCAACACTGGCTGCACAACTGTTTTAAAAAGCCTCAGTCCAGAATCCAGAATTTAAGCAATTGGAATATCAGCATTCAAGACAACAAACTTGTTTGGAGGTTAGTTTTGAATCTGGGAGTGTTCGTCTGGCATATATAAATCTTAGTCCATGGGGTTTTGATCCCCGAACAGCAATTACAGACCCAAGTTTGCCTCCCTTCCCTGCAGAACAGGTTGTTTTTGCTTCAGGAGCAGCCTAGTCCAGAACATGGGCAGAACAGACAAAAAGAGACAGAAAATGCACCAGCTGTCAGGATTAAAAACACAGCTGTGAATCAGTCTTCATTCAGTAGAGAAATCAATGTGACCAGAAGATTAAGAACACCACACAAAAGCTTTGAGATAACAAGCATAATTTCAGCTATTTACATGTTCAGATATTTCAAAGTACCAGCAACTTATGGTTTTGTCTTCAGTTTCTTTTCAGGGAATGTACCATTTTTGCTTATTTCAAGGCAAAAGCTTTGATACTTCAGAAGTGAGAAAGGAAAACACACTGTGGTTTACTCCAATCAGAAACTTACTGAGGCACAATTCCAGGAGAAGTGTGAGAAAACTCTCTAGCAAGTAAAAGCACATTCACAGCTGCTGAGCTGCGCAGCTCCAGCCAAATTAAACAGCTGGTAGTCTCCTGAAAATCTCATTCTTAAAAAGACAGATAACCTAGAAAAGACAGCTATATATCTGACACGAGCCTCCAAAGATTCTACACATTAGACATTGTAAATAAGATACCATTAACCACAACTAAAAAGAAAAACAAAGGGTCCAATAAAAATCTCCCAATGTTTAAATTCTAGTTTGGTTTCTAGTTTTGACCACTGTTTTGGGGGAGTGAGGCTTAATTTTTAAACTTTTCTCATCTAAAGAATCATTTATCTTGATCTGTGACCCTGAATGTACAGGTACCACATGTTCAGTTACTTTCAACAAGCAGGACACATACAATAATTTCTTTCCAGACTCACCAACTCTTGAAGCCTAAGAAATGCTGGCAGGATGTTTGCTTCCATTTCCCTCAGCTGCTCTGCTCTATCCAGAACCTTTTAACAAAACAATGATATTATATAGACAAACTCATCTCCCACTCTCACATGGATTAAAAATTAACTCTTAGCTGCTGGAAACTAAATTGGAGAGATTACTGCTTCAAATGTGCTTCCAGGAAGCCCAAGCAGCTCTGCATCTAAAAAAGTATACAATCCCTAGACAAGCATTATTCTCTTATGGCAGGAAGAATTATTATTTAAGTCCAGTCAAGAATATCACAACAAAGCCATGATATCCTTAACAACCATTGAAAACTCCATTTTCTCCCAAAATTCTTGTGTTTCAAATTTACATGTAGTACAGTAGCACTGCAACTACATGCTTACTCTAGGAGAGTTGTCTTTCCCTACTATTATTTTTCAGAAACAAATAATAGCTGGTATTCTGAATTTTGAGAGAAACTTTTCTTGCCATTGTTTGCAGCCTAGGAATTTACAGGATTTATTGTATGCAAACTTCACATAGCAGTAACAGATGTAGCATACGTACAGCTTAAAGAAGAAACATCTTAAGCAAATAACATTTTGGAGTCTGAAGAATTAAAACAGAAGCATGAAGACATCCATGGTTACTCTTTTGTTAAAAACAAAAAGTATTTCTAGCACACCTAAAATCTTGACAAGAATCAAAAAAGATAATAGAAACACTTATTTTGTGGCTTATTTACTACTTGCAATATAAATTCTGAAGCTCATTACCTCTTTAGAATTATTGCTCTTGAGATAAAACAATAGGTCTGTAGAAAACTATATTTTCTCTCCTATTACATAACTTATCTCCATCAAAATCTTACAACATCTATCATTTCTGTTGCCCATCATAAGGAAAAGAAGTTTATGTGGACAACCAAACATTTTCTGAAAATATTATTTCAGAATCCCACCACAGAAATCTGAAAGAACTATCTCTGCATCAATAGCTCACACTTTGTGAATTTATTAAAAATTACAATATATGATTTTATATTGATATCTGCATGTGGTTCATGTAATGAGTGACTTCAGGAATGAAGACTGCTTTACACTACAGATCAAATAGTGGCTATGTATTTTTACTAACAAAATACTGCTTATTGAAACCAGCGACATGCAGCTACCAAACACAAAGCTTTAAAGTCTTGACCTAAGCAAATTACATTTTTTAGTTAAATGGGAAACTACAGTTCCTACTTACAGCACAAAAAATACACTGTGACCCTGGCTTGTGGAAAATGTCAAGCGGTTCAGAGAAACAGCCTTCCCCCAGGTCTATAAATCTATGCCTTATTCTTTGATGTCCATATAGACTTGCCACTCTTCAATTTTTTAAAAAAGCCTATACTGTCTAAAACGGGCTGCTCATTTACATTCAAAAAGTAGCTTGATACTTCTGTAAAGTGCTATATATTGTAAATGTATGAATGACAACAAGTTATGTCTACTCCAATTTTTCAGGTAGTTAAAATGAATAAATTCATTTTTCATACGTAATCACAAGCATTCAGCACGTATGCTTGGGTTAAGAGAAACATTTAGAATCCTTTCCTCAAAAGTAAACATTTATCTTGAGTTACCCTTAGCTAATTGAGCTGAAATATTACATTATTTACTACTGAAATGAAACGGAATAAGTCAGCATTGCCAGTTTACATTACCAGCATGCTGGTCTTCCATCAGTCTCAATTTAAACCACTCTACAATAAATCCAGATGACACAGGTTAATAAACATGAATTGATTTCTCCCATTCCTGTCTGTTCCCATGCAGAATGTAACCGAAATACTAATTTAATACTTAATGCTTCTGAGGCAACAATTATTTTCATGATACAATTGAAGCTTTGTAGTTATTTAATGCTTTACTTTCTACAACCATTGTTCAAGAACTTTCTAATTTTCTGTGTGATGCCAATTTTCACAGAATACATGAAGAATTTTTTAGTGATGTAAAATAGTTTTTAATTCAAATACTAATCTGAAAGAAAGACTTTACCACAAGAAGTATTATGTGAAATACACTGAATGTTATTAGAGAGACAAATTTTGTGTTTATGGAATTGCAGAAGAATGTCAATATCACTTTTGTGACAGTAAGATAAACTACGTCTATTTATAACTTTTTATCTGTTTTAAGCATTGGTACATTATTTTCTTTATTCCATTTCTAAGAAGTATGCCAAATTTATTAACCTTGTGACATATAGGAAACAATGAGATAGTACTGTTTCCACTAAACATGATGTGAAGTTATTTAACTCAGTGGCAAAGTATTTTTAAATGGGAATAAAACATATTTAACTATAGCCTGTGAAACAGAATGAAGAATGCTCAGTACAATTATGAACTTCTTGTTTGACTGCAAAAACACCCCAAAGCAGTATGGGCACATTGACAGCTTAATCACCCTGGGTAATCACACTGCATGTTTCTCACAGCAATCAATCTTAACCATGTTCTTGTTTTCTTAAATAATCAATTTCAACTCTTTTTAAAAAAACCTTATTTCCTACTGCTGGCCTAAAATTTTGGTCTGAATATTCTGCAGGTTCACACTATATATATACATTTACACATCACTAATGCCACAGCTTTCATATTGTCCTTCCATCAGACCTTATGTATGACTGAAATTTGTTTCCATGCTCATCTCTCGGCATAAAAAATGCTGTTATAGTCTGCAAATTTTGACTCCTTTATGTAGCTAAGATTATCACAGTAAAGAACTTTGAAGACCTAAACCAAATCCTAGTGTTCTAGCATTACACTGATTCAATCATTCCTGCAACCTAAATTCTGATTATTTTTCCTGCAATTTGCTATTCATTCCACTTGAGCATATCATCAATTTCTTCACTGCAGTCTTTTTTTTCCATCCTAATTTTAAACTATAGGTCCTATCTCTGAGGGCCACAAGATGTAAGATCTCAAAAGCATTTTTACAGAGAAAGTTATGCATTTTAGTTCCTTAATATTATCCTTAAGTTCTATTCTAGCAAACCAAGTCTTGTCATTTGTATTCTCCATGTTCCCTTCTGCCCTATTCCCCACCTCTGCTTTCTCATTTGTGATGCTATTTTCACAAGGAAACAGATAAGCATGACTTACTACTAAAAAAACAAATATAGGCTCTCTATATTTAAAGACTTTGTGACACTATTACATCCCCAATTTAAATGTGTGGTATAATTTATGTTCATTATTAGTTATGCTATATAGTTTGTGTGTAGAAAAAAATCTAAAACCAGGAGAAGTACAGAACCTCACCTAAAGCCTGTAAGCCAACAGAAAGAATCTGTCAACAGCTTCTGAAAGAGGTCTACTGAGAAACTTTGTGCAAACTGCTCTGTAAGGCACACATTTCACATACAAATTATCAATAGCCATTAATAACACCCTCTTAGCAGGAAAGGGACTGGACATGAAAATGAAATTACTTACAATGTATAATGTTTGATCTTGAAGCTCCTGACTGGCCACAGCTTGTTTAAAGAGACGAACAAAGTCATTCAAAGTATCACAATGCACAGGAGAGGTGTGTTCGGCGCCAGGTGAACAGCTTTGCAGCTGGATGAGAATTTCTTCAAGCAGAAGTCGTGATGTAAAGTATTCCACACAGTTCACAAACACATGAGGAAGCTGAAGAGAACAAGAAAAATTATACAACTGCATTTGGCTCTTTCAGTGTAAATACTCCAGGAAGAGTTTTCTCTTCGGTATGAGAGAACCAAAGAAACCATACCCTGCCAAAAGAATATAGTGCAAGTACCAAAATAACTTGTTAAAAAAAAAAGAACAATTATGTACCTAGTCAAAATATTATGTATCACAAACTGAAGAGAGCTGATGAATCTTCAAATGGAAGTATACCTTCTAACTATTTTTAAACACTGAAGCACAATGTATCCTTTAACTATGTTGAAAAATTGTGAGCAATACACAAAAAGAAAACCAAACAGCATTTAGATCAAAGAAATTTAGACAACTGTAAGACATTACAGTATCATAAAATGATTTATTATTAATTACGTGTCTAGAAAACACAGACATCTCAAAGGAAATAATCTCCTCAGAATTACTGTGAATGTTTTTGGCATTCAATGCAGACAAATGATAAAGTGTAAGCTTCTGTATCAGACCCATGTCATCAGCATGATTGTGCAGAACATTTTCAGAAAACCAGATCTTTCCAAGCAAACAGTGAGTGAAAAAAACAGAGTATGAGATATATTATACGTATAGCTTTAGTAATACTGAAAATCTACAGTCATTTGTCTTTAAATAGAAGGCACTATAACCCATAAAATACCAATGGTCAAACCTATCTAAGGCAAAAAAAGATAATTTTCTAGCAACTCTATTTTTAAGACATAGCTCATCTGCACAACTCCATAATCTCTGGTAAGGCAGATGCTCTTTTTCACACTGAACGTTAAAACCTCTGGAAAACATTAGTCACTGGGATACGGGAATGTGGTTGTCTACAACAAAAAAAAAAAAAAAAAAAAAAAAAAAAAAAAAAAAAAAAAAAAAAATCCAAGTACTTCATTCCAGTCTTCCTACTGAAAATACAATATGATTCAGCAGATGTGGGGAAGTGTGGGTACATGCTGGCAATCCACTCACACAGCATGTAATAAAAAGCTTTCCCATGATTTTGAACACCATTAAAAGGAAAGGGCTACATCACCAAAAAGCAGCTGTTCAAAGTGCTGCACCTCCATAGCAGAAGGAAAGCTGGGTGCCTCAGATGTGATTCACACCACCACAGACCACAGGAGACACCCACACGTGGCACAAGCAGTTCTGCAGAGAGAGCTGCTGCTCAAACCAGCCGCTTCCCAGGGCCTGGCCACACCGTCGGACATGGTGAGAGAGGTCAGCTCAGTGCTGTGAGCTACTGTGAAGGCTACTTCATTCAGGAGGATCAAGAACCCCTGCCTTCTACTGCTCTCCCTCTGCAGAATTTTATTGAAGGGGGATTCTGCATAAAACCTGCAGATAAAGTGATAAGCTCACTCTGGACAAGCTGAAAGTATCAGAGCTATAGAAATACACAAGTGGAAATTTATGGCTTAGGCATAAAGTGTGCACCTGTCACTGGATTTACATCCCTGAATTTCATGACTGACAGAGATATTAACAGATCTAGATGTAAATTTCTGTAATGATACCCCTGAACCTAGGAGGACTTTAAAACATGTTTTGGAAAAAATTAAAACAAGGAGTCAATGGAGCTACTTCAGGCTATGCCATGGAGACAAGGTGACAAATATTTGCCTCCTTTTTTATCTTTTTAAAACTTTCTTTAACAAGTGATTATGATTTACATTAGATCTCAGTATGCACAATTTCATTTTGTCCAAAGTGGCCTAGAGAGCAGAGTGATGCACTCATGACACAGTAAGTGGAGGAGAAGAATTAGGAAGGCAGAAATGGTTGAGGAAACAAACCTTTTTGAGAAAGTAGGGGCTATTTTGAGGAACCATGGTTATAAACTGTAAATTCAATATCCTTCGTGACCATTCTTACCTGTAAGGTAGTTAGAAGAGTTTTCATCACGTAAGTTTTTCCACTAGATGTGTGTCCATAGATAAAGATGGATGGAAAACTAAACTGCTGACGCTAAGGGGAAAAAAAAAAAAGTTGTTGTTGCTTCAATTCTTCTTTTCATTCAACAGCTAAAAGATTTAACAATTAACTTTGCCCCCAAAGGAAAAGTTATCTCCTAAATTGAGGCACTAAATACAAAATACAGCAATTATTATAGAATCAGCAAGATCAAGTTTTATGTTGTATCTTTGCTGAAATGCTGGGGGTAAGTTGCAAGAATCAAGTATCACACAACTGCCAATGAAACTGCTTCAACAAACAACAAAAACACACGCACAGTGACTCTAAATTCAAATTAGTTAACTAACTGAAACAAAACCTTGGCAAGCACAAATTGCAAGACATACATTCCCCTAGCTTCTGCAAACACCACACATTGCCTTTCTTTTCATTAGGACAAAACAGAAAAGAATTAAATGGTGTGAAGGAGGAGATGGTAAAGCTTGCTCTTCTTTTACAAGGCAATATTTGATGTATCTATTTATGCAATGGTCCTGATGCTATTAATTTCATGTAGTTTTCTTAAGATGCAGGGAAATAATGGAATTATTCTTTTTCTCCATTCTGAACAGGTTTTCACACAGGCGAAAATGAAAACAGGTTTTTGTTTCAATTTCTAAGAATATAAGTACACTGACTTAAAAATTAATACAAAAATAAAATTGACACTTTTTATGATAAATAATAGTCAATTTATCTAAGATGAAACACTCTTGTGCAAGACATGCAGGTTTGAGCATCTGTACATTGATCAAGAACTGAAGTATCTATTTTTAAGAAGAGTTGCTGCCACTATGCTTGTAACATACATAAAACTCAATTGCTGTAATTTGATGTTACTATTATAAGTATCCATAATTAAAGACAGAAAACAGACACCAATTTCCAGTTAGTTATTGAATATAAGCAAACTTTCTGCAAGCAAACTGCTTATAAGCTTGCAGATAAAAATACCCATTACTTTTTACCACAGCTTTGTGAAGCAGTAACAAAATCATTTAACAAGCCAGTGGTTTCTAACTCTTACAACCAGCCTCAAAACTACTAAGAATCAGAACAATTTAGTGTACTTAGAATTCAGACACTCAGATTAGATTAACAGGTCAAAACCAAACAGAATTTCTACAATGACACTGAAAAAAATTACCCCAGAACTTTAGGTCTAGGAGGAAGAGACTTACTCCCTGGTACTAACTGGCAAAGACAGAATAGAGGTGTGGCAAAATCAGAATTCAGAAAGACAAAGACACAAATAGCTCGAAGTTTGTTTAGGTCCTTCCAGCTGCAAGACATCGTTCAACCTTCCAACACACCAGAACCTACTGAAAAACACTAATGTTAAAGATGGCAACAAAAAATAAAACTTCAACAAAGAGGCAACCAAAGTATGTTCATAGTGACATCACAAAAAGACAGAATATAAGAGCACTACCTCGCCAAATATTGACAGCAATGTGGACACCTGGGACTCTCGGCAAGGCACCAAACCTTCCAAGCGAAGCAGGTCAGCTGCTGGGTACGCTGGATGTTCCAGATTCGGCATTTTGATGTTCCTGGAGTCAGTCACCTAAACATGCACGGCCCTTCTGAGGTGCAGAGACAAGAAATAAAGTGATCTGGAAAATAAAAAGTTTCCATTATCATTTGTTTCCATACACGTAAAAGGAAAAGGAACGGGATTTGACAGAAAACCTAAACAGACATTCCAGCTCAAGATAAGGGTGTAACTATAACAGACTTAGAAGACTTTGGTAAAACTAGACTTAAATATGTAAGGCATTATACAGACATTTCCACACCAGATAAAATCCAAAAAAGCAAATCACAATGGAAAGGTATACAGGATATGAGCAAATCAATACAAGAATTATCCTAGTTTAGTTAACTGAGGAATTACACATTCATTTCTGGTTTTATATACATTTAAAACTAGCAAGAGAATAAAAGTGAGTAAAGCAGATTAGTCACAGATCACCACCTCCCTGAACAGTCAATAAACAAGGATTTACAAACAACTGGAAAGAGGCAGGACATAAGGAAAGATAAGGATGACAAAGTAATAGATCTCTGGCTGCTCACAGGAATGCTAACCCCATCTTGAAAGGAGCACAGAGGAAAATCCAATTGATAGTAAAGACTGCAAATACTCCTAAAAATAGGAGGAGTCCAAACCAGTCACACAGAACTAATAGTAATGCCAATCTACCTTTTAGACAAGGACTAGATGAGGAAAAACAAAGGTCTTGATTGCTGTAACACTGGGAAGGCTGGATTTTAGTGAAAGAATACAGAAAAACACCTCAAAGATATTCTTTGTCTGCACTTCCAAAACTGCTGGAAAGATGGTACTTTTACCTCTTGTGATGCAGACAACACGCAGAGAGAACTGAAATGACCCCAAACAGTTGGATTTTGACTTTGTCAAACACAACATGACAATCAAAAACAAAGTTTGGAAATTTCATTAAGGCAATAAAGATATCAACTGACAACTCAATTATCTGTATGTTAAAAAGACAGTTGGGAGTGCTTTGTTAAATAAACAAAGCAGTCCCAACTGTTTTAAATGTAAGTATTTACAGACAAATACACTATGCTGGTTGTAAGTACAACAGCACAGGAAAAAAATACTAGGTTAGCAGAAGAAAATCAGGAATAGCAAGGTAAAGGGAAAACAAACTGTTCTGAAGGAAAAATGCAGTAGTGGATTGCACTATCAGGAGAGCTACTGGGGTACAAGGAGGTTTGTAAATATAAATGTATTTATGGAAATACCTTAAAATAAAGTTCCTTTTGGGACCAATCTCTGGTCAGTATTTCCATAAATAGATTTGAGAAAATATTTTTTCTTTTGTTTTTACACTTGGCCTTTAGTCTCTTCTCAGGTGAAAGCTGGGATGTAGAATTAACAGAAAAAAGAGTGGAATTAATGAGGAAAAAAGGTTATCCCTGATGACATAAGTACTTGTATTACACCTGCTTGAAAGTGATCACATCACACACAATAAGGACTACAGTTCAATATCAAGAAACTAAGTCAGAAGTAACCTGAAAAATAAGTTTATTTATAAGTCAATCACATATTAAGTATGGGAAGTCAAAGTAATGCTGCTGTCAGGGGCAAAAAACCCCCACAATCATATGAATCAGGCAAACTATTTCCTATACACAGAATCACACAATGAGCCTTGGTCTATTTTACCAGCTTTGAATGGGTCTGTACATCTCTCCACTGTATCTATTCAAAATGTAATGAAGACACAAAACCCCAAATACCTTGATTAAGGCTGCTAACTAAAATATTAGCTAGGTATTTCGAGGATGAAAAGAAAAAAATGTTGACAGGAGCCTCTAAAAGCAAGGACAAATAAGTGGGGGAAAAAGTTCTAGAAAAGGCTGAAAATGTGTAATTGTCTAAACTTAAGGAAAAGAAAAAGACAGCCCTTTTGCTCGACTGGCTACATGAGAACAGGGCTTGACTGTGTCCCAAACGCATCTAAAGCCATAAAGCACTTCAGCTTTCCAAGGCCACTTCCAGGCAAACTTCCCTCCGGGGAAGCACAAATCGCCCGCTGACTGCGGGTATCTGCCAGGCCCACCTGCTTCTCACACATCCCAGCAAACGGCAACTTTCATCAAACATTTCACATATTTCAGCCCATTTCCACCTTTTATTTCAGGATGAAAACCTGCATCTCTACTGGCTATACGTAGGTGTCCTAATCCCCATTCATGAGCTCACAAGAGAAAGGATGCCTAGAGCAACAGGTTCACAAAATAATTCTTTTAGATTAAATGGCAATGGCAACAAAAGATAAGTATCAGCCAAAGCTTGAATTCAGGATGTTCCAGCCCAGGGAAAGTTGAACGTGTGACTCTAGCCAGACCAGGAAGGTGCCAAAAGCACTTTCCAGCTGAGACCGAGTAAGGCTGTTAAGAGCACAAGTTAAACTTCATGGCGGGACTTCATGATTTACTAGGACTTCTCTCAACTCACTGGCCCCAAAAAAACTACAGCTGGCAGCCTTTCCACACTCTAGCATAAAAAATTACATACAAAAATGACTGAACTTATGAGATTAGCACTGTTCTGCGTCCCCTCAGGCCGTACAAGCCCCCCGGCCGACACGGGCGTGCCTTGGCTGAGGGGGAACGACGACCCCCGGCCTCCACGGAGCGCGGCTTAAGGGCTCCTTCCGCCACGCGTGTGCGAGCCTGAGGGTGCTCCCGGCCTAGGGGACGGCTCAGCCCGCGACGGGTTTCGCTCCCGCACCGATTCCTACCGAGAAAGCGGAGCAGAAACAGATTTGCCCCTTCTGCTCCCCACTGCCCTCCGTCCTTCCCGCCCGCCCCGGCTCCTCTCACCGGCTCCTCACTCGCTCCCGCCGCCACCGCCGCGCGCGCCACTGCCCCACCTCCTCGGCCTGCGCGCATGCGCCGTGGCCACGCCGGGTCCGCCTGGGGCGGAGCGGCCGTGAGGGGAGTACGCCGCTTACCCCGCCGGATCTCCCGCAGGATTTCTGTGTTATCCCACTGGGAGAGGCGCAGGGTCACTCTGTCGCTCACCCAGCTGGGTATCCCACAGGATGTCTGTGTTATCCCACTGGGAGAGGCGCAGGGTCACTCTGTCGCTCACCCAGCCGGGTATCCCACAGGATGTCTGTGTTATCCCGCTGGGAGAGGCGCCGGGCCACTCTGCCGCTGCGGGAGGACACGGGCTGAGCCATTTCTCCCACAGGGACAGGCTTGAGGGTGTTGCAAAACGCGAAACGTGAACTTTTCTTAAGGGATGTTCTTTGATCTTTGGATATTTTGAAATCCAATCAACAAGAAGGGATAATTAATCTGTGAGACCGAGAAAGGCTAGCAAGCTCTAAGTGGTAGCAGGTGTTAGACAGACGAGTTACTTGGTAGAATTGATGTGTTAAGGTCCAGGGCTGGCCATGTTCCAGTGATCTCAGACCTCGGGGGAGGTTTAAAAGGCTTGGGAAGAAGGATGGTAGTGGACACAGGCGGTGCAGAATTTACGGGCCTCGAGGACAGTTGGCAGAGCGCCCGAGATAAGCAAAAAACTTTAAAAGCCACCGCTAAGTCAGCTCCGGCTGGGTAAAAGGTAATTCCGGCAGGGGCAGACGGTGACCATGGACCCAAGAAACCCCCAGACCCAAAAGAAGAGAAAGTTTGAGCATACGGACTAATTAGCATGAGAAGCGAGAGAACCATTAGCTAATGAATACTGATTAATAAGAGAACTCTGTAACTTGTAGGAAATGAACACAAACTCCGTTGTTTGCTAAAATGTATAAATAGTAAAAAGTTTTCATAGTTGGGGTGCTTGATCTCTGGAATATCACCAAGTGCCCAGGCTTGTGCAACTCAGAAATAAATAATCAATGTCTTTCTTGAGTGTATAATTACTGGCTTGTTGCATGCCAGGTAACAAATCGGATTTTTGTGGACAAGTGGAGCCTGGCTTGCATGTATAAAGTGCACATAACTTACATCTATTCATACACAAAACTGCTTAATGCCAAGTCTCTGGAGCCTCTGCTCCAGTCATGCTCTGAAAATACATAACCATAGGTTCAAATTACAGCTGAAGTTCTACTATGCATAAACAGTGCACACTGTATTAGAGGGATAAATGTGACAACTGCTGGGTTATGAAAACTAAAGTGATAAATTCCTTCTGTACTCGGCGTTGGGTGCAATGTTAAGTAAATAAGACTTATGTGAATCAAGCATGGCTTATTTTTAGCAGTCAGGGGTTTTTGTAAATATGCATGTACATGCACAATCATCATGGCTTGGCCTGAACAGTATTTCTGATCTTTAGATATATATTGTAAATTTATAGACCGAAACCAACTTGAATGGAATTACATAAAAAGGAGCAAAAAAAACCCTAACTGATATATGGTTATATATAACATATAGATAACCGTATCTATACCATGGTAGAAATACCATATGTCTATACCATATTTGTGTAAAGTCTTGGGTTTTGGTTGTTTTTTAATGGCTTGCTATTTATCACAGTTTTGATAAAGCACAATAATATGATGAAATTATTGTTACTGCTACTGAGTTTGCATATATGTGTAAAAAAGCTGTTGTATTACTAGTTTAGTCCACTTCTTGACTTGTGATAAAATCTTTATTTGGAACAATAGGTAAGTTTTAAAGTATCAAGTCCTATGCTTCCCAACAAATACTTATTTTTCTAGCTTTTGAAACCATGGAATCTCTTGGGGCAGATTGCTCTGCATACAGATGGACCATGTTTCAGAAAAAATAACAAATATAATAACTGAAAGAAGTCTCAATGAGTCCACATTTGTACAGTGTATGTGAGAGATAAAATGAAATACTTTGGGAGCAGTTCTTAGTGATGTTTGGAACTTGCATCTTCTATGCAAATCTGAAATTTGATTTGGAATTGAGCAAGAATCCTAAAACAAGAGGTCAGTTTTTGAACATGTAGTTTTCAATTCAGTGGTTCTCTTGGAGAATCAACGGTTCAGGCTGGAGTGCCTCCCAAGGTCACTTGAACACAATAGAAAACCATTTTACCACACAGAGGAGAGTCTCACTCTCCCTGTTGTGTCCCCAATTCCACTCATTTTCTGGTCCTAGGATTTAAGTGGTTTATAAAGAGAGTTTGTTGAGGGAACCAGTCCAGTTGAAATCAACCCAAAAGATTATTCAGTGATTAGAGCCTCACTTCCAAAAGCTGGTTTATCAGCTAGGTGGGACCGCCACTCCTGTCTTGTTTAGCTTCTAGTCTACGGTTCAAACAAAATACCCAGTAACAATTCTGCCTTTTAATCCAGAGGGCCACCATTATTACTATGAGATAAAACTCAAAAATTAATTTCTGTGTAGCTTTAATAGTTTAAAATCATTGAGAATGTTGTTACTGATTGAAATGGTGGGACTATAATGCTATGTTTTTGTAGGACTTACCTGAAGTAACTACCACAGAATCCTGGACTCCTAAATCTGCAAATTAAAACCATCACAGAAGACCACTGAACAATTCTGCCATTTACTTGGGCACATCAGTGTCTATATATTCCTACAGAAAGTCTCTACTTCCCAGAAAAACTGCTTAAATTTAGTAAGTGTGACTTTTATTTTCATTCAAGAGGCCAAAACTGTTTAGTACCAGTTGCTAGAGATAGATTTCTTGCCTAAGTATAGGTGGTTATGTGTAGCATAATGAATTTCAGTTTAGATCTTTCATCAACACAGTTTTCACTGATGTCACTCAATATGCATTTCTGAAGAGCTTTAAATTATTTCTTGATTTATACTAAGCTGTCACATGTCTTTTGATCTTATTCTGATTATGAGTTGCTTAGATACCAAATATAAAATGAAGCAAACAGTTAAACTGAGGCTTGAAACTTGCATGTAACAGAGCAGGAGATAGCCCTTTCTCACTGTATTTGTGGTCTGGTATTGTGTATTAACACTTTTTTTCTTTGTGAAGCTTATTTTCAGTACAGGTAATGATTAATTTTCATTCAGGTTTTTGCATCCACAGTTCCAGTTCAGCAACAAACTTTAAATATAGAATATTCACTCATTTGGTTCAAATCACTGGGATTCCTCATTTCTTAAACTTCTGTACTTTAGTGAATTCCAGAATTATGTTCTTTGTATATGTCTTTCTGTATATCTAAATGGAACCATGTATAGAACACATACATATTTATCTAGGTTCTGTATTTATGTAAAACTATACAGAGGGAATTATGTGTATAGAATATGTGCAGGTTTTTTTTTTTTTTTCTCCCTTTCTTTTCAAGATACATTTTACCAGAGGTGCCATTGTGTAGGGTGCTATTGAGACTGCATCTAGAATATTTTTTTAGCAGTCTCTTCCTATTCCAAAAAGTCAATTGCAGCTGACAAAGGTACAGAAAAGCACTTTAACAAAGAGCAGGAAGAAATTATTACTTTGGAAAGATGTTCACTTGAAAGCACCATTGAGGTGGTTTAAGAAATGACTGCTACCACGTTTCCTGCCTTGTTGGATGATACAGCTCTTTCAACAGAGCAAGTGGAAAGGATAGTGTCATTATCTACCTCTACACAAATCATCCACTTAAATTCCCAGGTAAAGATTATTTAAAATATATATGGGGTGATTTTTCTTCAAAATGGAGGAAATTTCTCAAGTGACTTATCTCCTCATTGTCCTGATAATGAAACAAGAAAGTTCAGGGGTAGTTAGGCTTTGTAAAAGCAGCTTTGGATGAAAGGGCTTGGAGTTACATCAGGAAAAATAGTCCCTGGAGACAGTTCTGTGGGCTGTGAATGGCAGAAGCACAGTATATTCCCTTCACATCTTTCGCTGACTTCCAGTCATCCCATATGAGTGCCAAGGGGTAATGCCAGTGGTGACCTGGCACTGCTCACCGCCAGCAGGGGTTCTCTTCAACCAGCACTTGGCAGCAGAATCAGAAACTGAGATTTGATCCATAATTCCTCATTAAGTTTGCTAAAGATAGGCAATGATGAATGTTTAACAATCTAATCGTTAGTGATTATAATCACCAACAGTGGATTTTCAAGGAATTAGGAGTAATTAAGCTCTCATTTATAACTCATTAATATGAAAAACAGTAATTCTATGGATTAAATACTTCCATAGTATCTAATGCAGACAGAAATAAATGATGAACGATCTAGAGTTTGAGCTCTCCAAATGAGATCTGACAAAAATATCTCCATAGGCAATTACTGCTAAATTTCAGCTGGTTGCTTAGACAAATCTATTGCAAAGTATCACAACAGTTTACTTAGAATTTAGGCCTCAAGGGAAGCAATCTGTTAAAGGTGAGCAAGAGAAAATAAATACCTTTCCTCAAGCTGCCAATAAACCAAGTCAATTCATACTGGAGATATCTTAAGTTTTAGTTACATTTCCATTAATTCTAGGCATGTTTGTTTTTCAAATTATTTTTCTGGGAAAATTATGTTCTACCACCAACATCCTCAGTTAAATCAATTAACTACTCTGCTTATTTCTCTAAGAAGGTACATAGAGGATTGCAGGAATGTACTTATTCCTCACAGAGAATATATATCAGGAGTGTATCAGTTTTGAATACAAAACTGCTGAGATTTGATAAGTTATTTTTTATTCTTTATAAATCAGAAGGACAAGAAAGGTGAATGTCATTATAGGCATGTAACCAAAACCTGTTACTTATCATTATATATTTAGATTATGAAAGTCATGCCAAAGTGATGCCATTTCTAGCTCAAGTTTGTTCTACTTGGAAATTCTTGATTTACTTGCCTTAATGCCTGAACATAGGCTGAATTAGTTGGGCATGTGAGTTTGGACTCAATGAATTTGCATAACTGGCATTTGTTTGTAGATCCCAGTGTGAACTGAAATAAAACTGCGTTGTTGTGTTTGTAGGGGTCCCAGGACAAGGGAAGAGACAAGAATATTGACTCCATGTTTCAGAAGGCTGATTTATTATTTTATTATATATTATATTAAAAGAAAATGATATATTAAAACTATACTAAAATAATAGAAGAAAATATCTCATCAGAAGGCTAGCAAGGAACAGAAAAGGATGATAATAAAATCTTGTGACTGACCAGAGTCTGAGCCAGCTGACTGTGATTGGCCATCAATTAAAAACAGCCACATGATACCAATCAAAGATGCACCGGTTGCATTCTACAGCAGCAGATAATTATTTTTTACATTTCATTTCTAAGGCCCCTCAACTTCTCAGGAGAAAAAAATCCTAAAAAAAGGATTTCCTATAAAATATGTCTATGACAAAACTGAGTTTATTTTCATCTGTATTAAACTCCCCATAGTATAAAAAGTAACTTACGCTACATTTATCTTTGTTCATGTGCTGGGGTCCCCTGAACAGAGCCTGACAGCCTTGGCATCCAGCTTTACCCCATTTACAGAGTCTCCAGCACTGGGACATGCAAATCCTAGTAATTTTTATGTGATTTTCTTTTTTTTTTACCTCTCATGACATCATCTGTCATGCAGGATTCACATTCCCAGGGAGCATAGTCTTTTGTGAGGGTTTTGCTTCCCTTAAATTTGGCATGTAACTGTTGATACATTCATTGTGAAATGGTTTTCTTTCATGTGGGGTTGATATTATTTTGAAAGTGGTTGAGTTGATTGTTGTTTCATACTCACAGTTGTTGTTATTATATTGTAAAAGTTCTATTATCATATTGCAAAGGTTCCATATTGCTAGAGTTTCGTACCTACTTGATGTTTCTCATAGGCAGCTCCTCTAAGCACTGATTCTTCCTTCTTCTCACAGTAGCCAACTGACTCCAGTTCCCCTCAACTAACAAATCCACTCTTTTATAACACTCTTCTTCTTACTGGCTACAGCTGCAGCCTGTTAGAGTCAGGCCTGTTACTAATCTCTCATAATTGGCTCAGCTGCAACTCCTTAGGGGTAAGATTGCTTTCTATACTGCCTTTAATTTCTTATATTGTATCCCCCTACAGACAGCAATATCATTTCTGTGGGATTTTTTTTGCTAGCTTCCAATAAATTATGGAAGATAGAGCAAAACAGTTTGTTGTCAATATAGAATTGAAAGTTAATTTAATATCTAAAAAGAAAATCAACAAAAAATTGAGTCTGCAGCAGAACGCAGCAACTGAGTCATCACATTTGTGGACTAAACTTTAATATCACATTTTTAATCTAGAGAGGTAAAAAGCATTTAAATTTCACTGTGGTCAGATAAATTATTTACTAGGGCTAGTAAGAAATCCTGTCTACTTCTCAGCTTGGACTTTTCCTTCAGCTTATTTTCCATAACCATGTAACTCAGTCTTATGCGAAACTCTGAGGAAAATAAATTTGGTATTTAGATAACTGCACTGGAAAAAAATTCCACACTAACAATTTTCAATAATCCTAATTAATCATTGATTAGTGCTAGTGACAGAAAAAAAATTATTTGCTGTTTGCATTGAGCTGAATTAATTTACTTGTAAAATGAATGCAATTAACCACTAAGACTAACAGTGATAATGTATTAATCTCCCATTTCTATGCACTGTATCAATAAAAAAGTGTCTGTTTGGGAAGTGATAAGCAAAGGAAAGCAAGGTAGTTTTAGGTGGTAGATCTTTCATTGTGTTTATCACCAGTGTGTTGTGGTTTCTTTCAACTACAATAAATAATACATTATTTGGAGAGAAAAGCTATACAAACCGTGGTAGATAAGGCATTTTTTCTTACAGTAACCTTTGGGTAGCAGTAAGTGACCATGTAGGACCGACCTCTTTCTTCTTCATGTCTTTCAGCTACTTTGTCAATATTTATAACAACTGTAGTTTTTCTCAAAGCATTCTTGCTTTTAACTTACACAACCTATACTCAGCTTTTATCTGTAGAAAAATCTGTTCTGCCTTTGACAACTTCTGCACTTGGAAATGTTTTTTCAGTTCTTTACTTCTAGTACAGTCTCATAGTTGGGTATGCCCTGTGCTTGTGACATACAAACAGCATTTTTGTTCATTATTCTTTCAGCAGTCAAAATTGAGTGTTTAAAAATCAGCATAGAAACCACATGCAGTGTTTCACTTACTGAGCATCGTATTCCAGCTTCAGGCTTCAGTTTGGTATCCCCATCTGTGGGTCCAGCCATTGGTGGCCCCTTAATTTGCCTCTTTTTATAAGAAGTTCACAACCAACAGGCTGGTTTTTGACCCATATAGGTGACAAGTATATATAAATGACAAGTATATGTCCCCTTTTTGGGTTAAGTGAAGGTGGCCCATTCACCTGTGTCAAAATGGGTAAGTTGTAAGCGTGGGTGATTTACTCTGTCAGCACTCCTCAATGCAAAACAGACTTTGCCCAGCTACTAAGACTCTTCCCCACCATCCCCTAGGATCTTTGCATAATATTATTTCATCCCAAGGGATGATCACATACTTCATAGTTATGACCTGTATATTCTGTTCTGATGTGTAAGGTTGCAGTTCCAAAAATTAGGAACACGTAGACTGGAGACAGATCAGGTTGATCGCCGGAGTAAACCATAATCACAGTGTAGCAGAAGCCTAATTATTGCTTTGTTTCTTCTTTTCTTTGGTATATGTCATAAAAAAGAACAATATTTTGGAAGGAACAGGAAAGAGGGGGTTCTGCTGGTATTTCAGATCTATAGAAGCCTTTTTAACTGTAGATGGTGTTGATTGGAAGGAAAATGTTACTTGCCACTATGAACTGACCAGAGATGTAGGCAACATTGCCTGTTAAGGAGTGAGGATATAGTGTGTGGTGATGGGTTATATATGCAAAAGTCCTGCTCTGAATGGGACATTTCAGAGTAAAGAGATCCAAGATGGTGGTTGGGTTACATGTGACCAGGAGGATGGAGATGCTGCCCACAGGAAATCAAGAAAGAGTATTCAGGCAGGTTAAGAACTCTGGATTAGACCCTTTAAACTCAGCATGACTCAGAGGACTGATGTGAGAAAAAGAGGCTGTGATTTTTTACTTTTGTACAAAAGAGGACTGACTTAAAAAGAGAGAGTTATTGCTGAGCTAGAATAGAGGTAGGAGCTAAATCTGTTTTCAGTAGAGAAGATGAGAAGATTTAAAAGAAAAAAGATGTCTGCTGATGCTCTATCAAGAAGAATTCTTTCAACTATGAGTAAAAAGAGCTTTCATTTGAGGACATTCAACTGATGATTCCAAACTTCCAGACTACAGTAATTGTTTTCTCTGCAAAACTACTGATTCTGCCAAGCCCCATCTTTCTGTCAATATGTATTCGCTGAGACCTCAGTTTTATTTGTTTACATGTCTCAAGAAACTGCATGTCTTGAATTATGTTCCATTTTGAAAAGATCAAAGGCAAAACAGTATAACAGCCACATCAATTATTTATTAATCAAGTAATGATGTTGGAGGAGTTATGATTAAAATACAGCTATGACTCAAAAGAGAATGCTGACCTCTGCTCCAGCTTAGCCTGATGAAGAAACTCGAATGTCAAAGTTGTTCATTTTTAAATTGTCTTTGTTACCAAGACTGCCCCAGCAGGTAAAACCCAGTAGTGTCAGCGATCCTTGAATCCAGGCATGGCAGAAATGCCCAGTGCTGCAGACCCCCTGTAAGTCCTGATGGGTTGTCACATGTTCACAGAATACTCCAGAAGGCACTGCCTCTCTTGCTGAGAATGGGATACTCTTAGGGAAAAGGGAAGTTTATACTTTTGTTGCAGCTGTGTGTGGAGCCAGACTGGTGCTGTAGAATCTGTTTAGATTCTTGGCACCCTGTGCTACTGCACTGGGGGTCCTGAGCCTTCAATCCTTCATAGTCACTGCATGAGCAGCACTGGCTTAAAAGGACACATTTCAATCCATGACAGTAAGAGATAAATCAAGAAGTAAGGAAACTTGGTACAAATTGCAGGGATGATCCCACACTCTGCATGCAAAGTCATTGATGGAGGATGAATACATGCTGCAAGAAAGCCCACTTGGAACATCTGTCAGGATTATAAATAGCTGAATATTCCGAGGAGATACAAGAAGGTTAAAAAGAAAAAGGTATTCTGCTTTGTGCCTGCTGCTGCTAGCCAAAATATTCATTAATATGGATCACAAGGTAGGAGTGAAATTTGTAGCCAGCAGCTGATCCAGGTGGAGTCCATTTCTTACTAGTAGTTCTGTACTGAAACTCCACAAACATTGAGGAAGCCTGGGGGAGAGGGCAGAAATAATTAGGGAGTCTGAATGCTTAGGGTAAGCATAAGTCTCCTGCTACTGACCCCTACTTCAGTGCTGTGCAGGGCTTGGCAGTGTCTACAAGCTCCCAAAAATGTGCTGGTGGAGAATGGAAATGGCATTATTCAAAACAGGTTTAAAGATCATTCTAACATCCCTGTGCATCACCCCCAGCTAAGCTTCATTTCAGCACACATTATACAGAGCCAGCAGAACCACTGGTGACAGAACAGGAAAATACAGTTTCCTCATGTCTGTAACCTCTTTTCCCATTCTCCTGTGATGCAGACTGTTGGTTTGAGCTTTGTGTCTTCCTTAATAACTTCATAAATTAAAAGCCTTTTGGAAATGAGCACACTCTATGTCCTTCAGAACAAGTGATAGCTTCCAGGATGTGTGGGACAGTGATGCTATCCTAACCACTAACATAAGGAACATGTATCTACAGCTCCAGCTCAGAAAACATGAGGAAACTTGCTCAGTTTTGTTAGAGTGTTCTCCTAAGTGAAGATGAATTTTATCACATAACTAGATTTTCATTCAAGAAAGCACTTTGGCTTTCTAGTGTATCTCTGAAACAAAATTCAGATATATTGCTTTGGTATTAAATTTGTTTGGGAGCAGGAGCTCCTACTGTTACCCCAAAGCTATGTTTCACTTCTAAAGCATTATATTGAAGCAGAAAGATATTTGCAAGTTGGTTTTTAAAACTATAATATTTCACTTGAGTTGCATTTATGTGGGGTGAGGAAAGAACCTCTCCAATGTTTTTATTGTATCATTTACATTGCAGTCAGGTTCTCAATAGCTCACTTGGCAACTATTCAGTATTTCATGGTTTGTGCTGTAGTCTCCACTGACAAACCCAGACAGGACGGGAAGCCACATACCACAAACTACTTAGGGATGGCCAGAGCCCTGCTCCTGACCCAAGATCTAGCTGGGTGCAGAGGGTAAGTCTGCTTCTGTTTTGAATGCTGCTTAGCCTGTTCAGGGGCCATAAATTCTCCTTGTTCCTTTCTCCTTTTCCTGGGGCTTCATTCAGGTACTGCTGGTTACAGGCTAGCCCACAGCCCTGCCATGTTGTCTGTCCAACAGCTATGGGTTGGACAGAGTGGTTGAAATCCTCCATGAGGGCAAGGAATTTGGAGCATGAGGCTGTCCCTGTCTGTGTATAGAGAGCCTCATCTGCTTGGTGTTCCTGTAGCAGAATTCCACATTCTTAATGTAAAGCATATGCTTAAATGCCAACAGGATGCCTGGAACAAACTACTACAGGAAAAAAAAAGATCAGCCTGAACTGATGTGCAATAGCCTGTATTTGAAGCACAGTGGTTTCAAATGCATTGTCAAATCCCCTGTGTGACTCTAGTGTGTGTTTGATTTAATTACTCCATGTGATAGCCCTAAGGGGAAACCATCTGATTTTTTAATGTACTGTATCAGTTGCTAAACCTCATGTGGAGGAAACCAGCAGGAAGTACGTGTAGCATGAGAAAGACTGATGTTCATATTTCTCCTGTATCACTCCCAGGCTGCAACTAATATCAGCCATTCCTCCAAAGGTAAGGGTTCTGAAAGAAGCTTATACAGCCCTTTGCTGATGGAAAAAATAGGAGCCTTAAGTTTGGACTCCTGCCTAACACCCCTGCAAATTCAAGTATTCATTGGAATTGAAATGGGAGGTGTGTGTTGGGGGGCACTCTCTTCTGGAGCAGAAAAACAGGGACTGCTTCACACTCTCTTGCTGAATCATTGAATTCACCAGAGCTTGTATTACTGTTTCCATTTAGTGTTTAAACTGTCTTTAAAGAGAAATGGCTGTCCTCTTCAGGTTTTCAGTATGTACTCTGCAAGAAACTAAAACCATTAACTAATATCTGTGCCACCTTCTCTCTTTCCATTCAGCCAAAAGCCTACACTGGATTCTCCATCTCCTGTGTTTAGGCTGGAGGCTGCTCAGGGCTCCTGCCTTATGTTTGTTTTACCTCCTTTTACAAAGGCTTACAAGAAGAGGGGACTGTTTCACAACCATTACTACAAGAAGGATCTCTGAAAATTGTGTTGTTTATATCAGAAATTATGTTGTTTATGTTCAGAACAGTGCACTGCATGCCAAAATCCCTTGTCTTTCTTTGGGTTTGTCCACATAGACTTGGACTTCTCAAAGTCCATCCAAGTAGAGTAATTAGCAAATCATTAGTTTGATGACAAGATACTTGCGCTTTCATCCTTCTTCTTTTGGATTTCTCTGTGACACAGGCAATTCTTCAGTCCCAGCTTTTGTTATCTATGTTATTGTCCAGTACATCCATCCCTGTCTTGGAGAAACACACAAAGCACTGAGTGTCAGCCACTATTAAAATAAAAAAGGTGAGTCCAACCATTGTAATTTAATTTCAGCAGCTGTTCCTTTCAGCAGCTTGTAAGTCTATGTCCCAGATTATGTGGGCATACTTCTCACCAGTCATAGGAGAAGGATACATTCCTTGGACCGTAGCCAGAAGCAACATTTTTCAAGTCTACCTTAAAAATGGGCTGTTATTAATATAATAAAATAATATAAAGAGATGCTAGCATTTTTCATAATGAGGAGAGCAAGTACAGTACTTTAATTATCCCCTGGAGGTGAGTCCTGGCCATGGATGCTGTAGGTCTGTCTGCAACAGATTCCTAATTTCAAGTACACTGACTGACTAATGCTTATTACAGCTTTAACATTTCTTGCTTTGAATCTTTGATAAGACACAAATGACCCGGTGAGCTCCAGCAGTGGCATGTACTAAGTACTCTTCTTCCCACATTGGCAGCAGAGGGGTTAACAGGCAGTGTCTGAGATGCACACTGGTCCCCAGGATAAAAACAAAGCTAATGGCAAGTGACAACCTGCTCTCCTGCAGCTCCAGCTGCAGAATCCCTATGGCAACTTAGCCAAAATGAAACTGTCCTCACCCACGTGTCTCTGCAATTGCAGGAGGCTTTCTCAGAGTGCCCAAAAAAGCAAGTGAACCAGACAGCAGATATGCTCTCTTGTCACCACAGGGACAAGGTATATCTTCAGCAATTTTTTACAGAGACCATTTCATCCAGATCATCTCTGTAACTAAAACCATGACTACTTTTCACTCTATTCTTAGCAAAAAGAATCCTCACAAAAAATCCTGCAATGCTCAGCAGTGTGGAATTCTCTGATCTCTGCAACAACCACAGATCAGCAGTAACCTGGTCTTTTGAATATATTGTTAGCATCACAGACAGCATGAACAGAGACTGAAACAGATGAGTGTACTAAAGACATTTTAATGGTTATTTTAGGTCCTCCTTAATCCAGTCTCTGTACTTGAATTTACAGAATCCATGCTGCAAGCTTTGTGTTTCCACATCATTACATCATCAGACACTGCTGGAGGGGCCTCAACACACTGAGATTTTTAAAAAGTCTGAAAATCTGAAGAAACCTTCAGAAAATATCAAACAACTTTTAAGCAAGTTACATTCCCCACTAGTAGCAGGCAAGGAAGCAGACTGTTTTTTGCCTGTAAGCTTTTTTTATTACTTTTTATTTCTATACTATCCATGAATAAAATTTGGCACATAAATTAGCATTTATCTGAGTCTACCTTTCCATTCTCTTAACTCTTGATATTTTGATTCCTGTATCAGTAAAGATCATCTCACTTTTATTTCAGTCTGTTTTCAGCTAAATATGAAAAAACCCTAATAAAGTTTCTCCAAATTTAATTTTAAAAACAAAGGATGCACAGTAGTCCATTGTTCCTAAACCTGTAGAAGAGCAGTCCATTCAACATTATTAATGGAGGAGGCTTTTGATCAGTGCTGGGGCACATTAAGTAATTCAAAGCTCTAATACCTGTTGCAACTACAGGAGGTATTCATTATTTTCTATTTATCCATGAAACATTTTGAACATTTCTATGGGTCTTGATCATTGTCTTATGTTTTATATAAATGCATTCTGGAGATTTTTTTGCCAGGGAAGTAACTATGATCCTACCTGCAAGGGAATTTCCAGATTTCCCTGTATCAGAAAGGCATGTTGACTGGTGAAATCTTCAAGAGATACATGAAGACTTGAAAAAGGTTATCCTAACAGCATTAAAGCTGTACAGCCAGCTGGGACTTGGGCTGCAGCAGACTAGTTCATTTGTGCACTGATGCAATAGCATTTTAACCTACAGCTGCTGATCCAGAAACTCTGGAATTGGATGTTTTGAGCCTCACCTTAATTTTCCACTGAAGGACATGCAAGAAATTCAGTATTTACCCAATTTTTTTTTCACTTTACTGAATTGTCAGTCCAGTATATATCCTTACACCCTGGTTTGCATGGCTCTTAGTGGGTCTGATTTAACAGAGCTTTGGTTCACACTCACACAGCACAGTCAGCAGCCAGAAAAGGACAATCATCTTCAAATACCTGATGTCAAAGAAGAAGAATTCTTTAGACCTTTTTTTTGCTGGTAGACCAGAGTATGAAATGTGAAAATTTCCCTGTAATCCAGACTGGAATATTAAGACATAACATTTGTTGGGTTTTTCCTTTCTGTAGAAAAAAAAATGCTGTTCAGTCTTTCTTCACTGCAAAGACCTGCTGCTGAATGAATCTACCTGTTTCTGAGACTGCTGAGAAGTTGAGACTCCATTGTCTGAGGCTTAAGAGGGCCTCACTAGCATTCAATAGACTCTGATGAAAAATATTCAAGAAAAGGATTGTTTAAATAGGAGTCATGTATGCGATGCTTTAAGAATATAAGGAAGGTGGGCCTTTGACAGCATGGTAAAATCCTATTAAACCAGCAGAAAACTGGGTGAAAGGGATGTGTTTTTCATTCTACCCAAAGGGCTTTTGCCTGAAGGCACTGCTCTCTGTTTCCAGCTGCATCAGGCGGTCAAATGGAGAGGTAACCTCTGCACACAAGGTTTGTCACTATAAGAAATAATATCTTTCCTCACCTGCTCTGATGTGGAATTGCTATAATTTTTAACTTTATTTTCTTTTCAAAACTCTTCTCATTGTCTGAGTCCAAGTGTCTTGGAATGATTTAAATAATAACACATTTATTCATACTCAATGTTCTCCCAATTGCCTCCCACCCAATTGCCTACCAATACACCCCAGGTTTAAAGCAAACCGTCCTTCCATAACCAATACAATAAAACCCAGGTTATTGAAATAAATTCCAGCACACTGCTACACCAGGTAATTTTTTATTTTTCACAGCATGACCAAAGTCCTCATAGAGGAGACAGTGTGATTTATCAGTTGGAATGTGGATCACAGGTCAGGAAATCTGTCTCTGCTCTTTGTCTGCCCCTCAGCAACTTCACCGTGTAGATAGGGGTCGGGCTGATCTGTGTCCAAGAAGAAGCTGCACAGCTACAGTTCAGGTAAGGCTCACTCCCACACACATCCTGCCATGAGAGTTGTACCTCCCCTGGGTCAGTGCCATGCTGGCACAGCACAGGGCTGGCCCCAGGCTCAGGCCTGAAATATGTTTGCATCTGCCTGAACAAGAGCACACAAAGAGGTGTCTGTGCTTCCAGATCTTCTTTCACTATCTTCGTGGTCATTTTGCATTTTAAGGAACAGAAATTTTTGCATCCAGAATTTTATAATAATATTTACAGTTAAACTGGGATTTTCTTTGGGGTGATCCTATGGAAATTATTCATTTATATGCCACATTAGTTACTACTAAAAAAACCCCAACTCTTGTCAGGTAAATAGGGTACAAGTAGTCCAGGGAACTCATTATCATTATTTACCAGATGAATCTGGAAATCCAGTGGTACATGCTAAACAATGAAAAGATGTTCAGGTGCCTTTCCTAGGGAAGTGATTTCTATTCCCTCTTTTGTTGTTGTTGTTATGTATTGCATAATCTCAGGTGGTGATGCCTATCTCTTCTCCTGAATGATTAGAAACCTTTCTTGTCAGAATATATTTAGAATATGGTTTGTCTTTCATTGCTTTCAGGTCCCAAAGCAATTACATCAGAGACACTTAGGACTACACCAGTGTGATTTTTTTTTTTTAACAGATGAAGTTTTATCACTAGAAACCTACTATTGATGCATATTCTGGATGTGTCAGTGCCTACCCTGTCAGAATCATTATTTCCCTCATGATATTGAAAGCAGTCTCAAAGAAGATGGTGCTGCTGTATCTAAGTCAGTATGGGTAACATAGTTATATTATGAATTCCAGTTTTAGGAAGACCTAAGTAACAGATACAAGTTTAGTTTGGAGGGCACCCTGGCTTCTCATCGCTCTGTGCTCTTGATTCTGATTTCTGTTCCTGACTAAGGACAGTTACTGCTCTGAGGGTGTCAGTTCTGGATGGCCTACAGCCCTTACATGCAGAGATAATGGCATGTGCTTCCATAAAGTGAGAATAAAAAAAAGAATAATAAATAAAGTTATAATGGTGGCTGAATTGGGTAACAGTTTGTGTTTGTAATTATGTCATCTAAATTTGTTTGGCAAATCATCTCCACATGATAATGTGGTACAGTACACTTCACCTAAATGGAAAGGACAACACTAATTTCTGAGCAAAGTCACTGTATCTAGCAAAAGCATAAATATGCAACTAAATGTTAGATGAAAACAATTCAAAGTTTTTATTTTCAATTCTGCCTTACATCCTAATGGAAGAAGTAAGGCATGGTACAGCAACAGCAGAGAACAGAAAAAGGATATCTGGCAAGTGGGTCAGGTATCTTAGAGTAAGATATTTATTTGAAATAGCACAAATTAATTTAAAAGAGTTGAGAGTGCAAGGGCGAAGAGACAGAAAATCCAGAGCATGGAGAGGAGATGGTCTAGTCTTGCCTCCTCTAGAACTGATCCATAGAAGTTTACTGGCTTTGGGCTTAGTTTTGCAAAACCCTATATTGGAAAAAAATCCATCTTCTTGCAAGGCATCCAGCCCTGGCCCATGCTCTATAATTCACAGAGAATTAAGTTCCCTTCTTTGGTAACACACATTGGGAAGGGGTTTCTGGGAAGAACTGACTGGGATGGACAATGGGACTGGAGAGGATGAATGGTTTTGTGAGAGAGGTGCAGGGATGGGGGGAAGAGTGCCAGCTCCACTCTGCAGTGCAGGGCTGAATTTTCATTTCCATTAGATTTAGGAATTCAGCACAAAATTTCTGTGCTTTATCAGGCAGTTTTAAAACAAACACATACCAAAAAAGGCAATGCCACTGCTGGTTTGTTTTGGTTTTAGTCCATTCAAGCATATAAGCTACTCTTCTGTCTCAGGCTGTTTATACAATTTTGCACCTTTCTGCATGTAATCTTACTAACTCTTATACAAGCAATACACATTCAAATGTAGAGTGCTGGCTTCTGTGCTGGCTAGGGATATAAAGCCAAATAGCTTTGAAATATAAAAAATAATCATCCATGGTCACTCTATTTCAGACAACTGTAGCAAAGTCAGTGACTATCTCTCTGTGAGTGGGAGATAATAACTTGCTAGGCATTAAGAACCATCTTAAGATAACTTTGAAACAATAAATATGCAGACCAGTTTTTAAGGCAATACTCAGCAGTCAGCTATTTCTTCCTTCCCATACGTCAGTGTCTTTTCCCTTCTCTCTTTCTTCTCTCAGATCAGGCCTCTGAAAAGATAAGTTGTGTTTCTATAGTAATCTGAAGAACTGAGTACAAGAGAGGGCAACATCTTTCTCAGAATTAAATAGCCTGTTCATCAGCAAGACACTGTGCTCGTGTGTTAAGACACAATCCTAGTGTACCTTTTCCTGCTGTTTCTTTGGTAATAATAGCTCAGTCTTTCAGACCTTGGCATTTTAAGGAGCATTAGCCCCATGTTGCTTAGAATAATTGCAAATGTGCAAAATTACTTTCATACTGGCCCCCACAAAGAGAAGGAAGTAATTTTAAAAAAAAATAGTGTAGTCTAGAAAGAAAAGGCTCAGCTTCCATGTCATCAATTACGTGGTACTGAAGGTGAGGGAGGATCATTTCTGCAGAGTGCAGAGGTCACCTGCCATTTGCTTCAATATTTGCAGGTGCTTTGGTAGGATTTGGGGAGGGCAATGGAGGTCTCTTTGGTAAAGATATGTTTCACAGATGGCAAAATCCAAACAACTGCTCTGAGCACTTCATCTTGAGCTTTCCATGGGGTCTCAGCCTCTGCTGCACTTGCTGAATGCATTCAATTTGGGCTGATTTCAGCAGTTAAATGTCACAGGCCTGTGTCATTACTCATAAACATTGGGTACCAGGGACACAAATGAAGAAGCTGTGGCAAAACCAGGCACAGCTTTTACACCAGGCTGTAAAAGCTGAATAAATAGCTGATAACGGAAAGACAGAAGAGTAATTTTGACCTTTCCCTTCTAAATGTGTCTTTCAGAGTTACATATTTATAACTTTTGATACCATTGAAGTGGCAGAAGAACACAAAACATAAAAAGCGGAGGAAACTCAGAAAGTTACAGCAAGAGGAGACATCCTGGGGTTTGGGGATAGTGATGGATGAATACCCCCACAGTACTTGAGCTGTTGCAGTTTTAGATGTCAGCTCAGTACTAAACATGAGAAATGGATGTGACATACACAGAGCATAAGTGCCTCACACAGGTGGGAGGAGAGATTGTGAAGGTCTGAAGTGACTGGAGGGATGGCTCCTTCCCATGCTTCCAGTTTGAAGGCCCTCTGGCTGCACTTCCAAGAGGCCAGCAGGTCTTATCAAGGCTGTTTCTGGTTCCCAGACTCATGGTTCCAGGCTGGCAGGCCTTTTCTGTCAGTATTTTTTCAGCAGAAAATGTCTTCATTTTAACAATTTTCCCTTTCTAAGCAGGCTTTCTTGCTGGCTGCTTACACCAAGGTTAATTTCTTGTCTTTTTTTTCCATTGCGGTTGTCTGCCAGGTTTGAGTCTGTGTTTGGTTTATGGCTTCTCTTTTGTCCTTATCATCCCTTTGACAAGGTTCTGGATCAGATATTCTTACCAAAATTGACCTTATTATATCCAATATCCTTATCAGTCAGTGTCACTGGCTCCCATCTCTGCCTCATATATCAGTTGTTGTTTAGATTTGCATCCCTGTGCCTTCTTGCGTGTGGTTTTTTCTTTTTTTGTGATTTTTGCATTAGGAAGGCCCTTGGCAAAACACCCTTCATGGAGCAAATGCTCTCTCCTTCCACATGCCTTTACAATAATAATTATGATCTTGCTGAGCAGCGAGGAACATACTACCAGCAAAGCGAACCAGTGTAACATCCAACATAGCCTGTACTAGTTGCAGGACTTGGATCTTGACACAAAATTTTGCCAGAAGCCAGCAGAGAGATTTTAAAAAGGGAATACTATGTTGAAACAACTGAGTGCCCAAAAGACTGGGAGCTGCTGCATCCTGGATCAGCTGCGTTCGAGAGATAACATGGTTGGTAACTCCTGCAAACAAAGAACTGCAATAATCCAGCCCTGACAAGTCAAACCAATTCAAAATCCTCCCCCCTTAGGAAGGAACACCACCTGCTGTTATTTCATAGGCAGCACAAAGAGGGCCTGGTAGTACAATGCACACATATCTGTTGATCAGTCTGACAATAATACCAAAGCTTAACCCTGGGAGATGGATTTAAAAGTGCAAGATGAGGTGAATCCCAGGATGGCAGTCACATTCAGCAAATGTCTCCAATATGTGCCTTGTTTGACTCCTCAGTGATTGTTGTGTCCAAGGACTGACTTTCTCCTCTTATGTCTCCTTACAGCTTGGCCTCACACAGTTGCTGGTGTGACCTTCATCCTATCCTAGATCTGTGTCCTTGCTATTGTTTTTTTTCTGTCTTTGATCCTTTTTAACACGGAAAGCTCAAATATGATGTTCACAGCCTCTGGGACCCCTGTCAGACAAGATACCCATTAAAGGTAAATGGAAATGGAAACTGTTAAGGCACCTGCAGCTGTAATCATCAGACAAAAGAGGTTTAACTGATAGCACTGAAGGATACCAAAACAAAAGATTCAAACTAACTTGTTGTTTTTCTCCATTTACCTGTCAGCAGTTACAATAATCAACATGGTGTGGGACAGGGCACAGTGAAGCAGAGTTAAAACACCCATTTTTATTTGTATAAAAATAGAGCCCCAGATCTGCCACACTGCCCATACTCCCCTCTGCCACAAGAGCCTGTGTGCACCCCCACCACGAACAACACAGGATGGCTTGTGCTCTCCACACTGCTTTCTTCAGAAAATCCTGCCTCTGTGGGGTAAGACAGTGTTAATTCAGACTGTAGGAAGCCTGAACCAGTGCAGTTAGGAGAGCAGTGTTAAGACAGCAAGGGCAAAGAGGCACCTGCTGCCTTTACGTTAATCAACATTTCAAATCTATCACATGCCTTGAATTAATTTCCAGCCAAAATGCAATCATTTTTCAAGCACTTAATACAAACCACATGCAGAAATTAGACATAGCTTTGATTGATGATGATTTTTCTGATCAAAATGGTTATTTGTGACATTTTGAAATTTCATTTCAGTAAACTCCAATTTTTTTGTTGACAAAACTGAAGAACATTCCCTTGGCAATTCCTGTACCACAGAGACCCCACCTAACCTTGTATTTGAATATCATCTCATTGGCACAGTCAGACCTAGGAAATGCCTCTGCTGCAGTCACTGAGGTGATTATATGGAACAGAAATGTCCACATTAACTCTGAATTCACAGGGGTGGAGGACACTGTGCAGCTCATGGGACACACATTAATAGAGCTCAGTCAGGTAAGGTATCACACAGTGCAGAGTAATTGTGCTGTTCACTTCTCCTTCCTTCTCCTCTCAACCAAATCAAGCTTGATCCAATCTTGGAGCCAGCTCTGTCAGTCCTGCAGCAGCCACACAGAGCTCAGAGAGGACTAATTTAGACTCATCAGGAGAAAATACTTAAAGAAAAGAGCTCATTCCTTAGTCATCGCTTTGAGAGAGAAGATACAGAACTATTCATTTTGAATTGCCCTAAAAATGTGTGATCATTCCCTGAGAAAAGCTGTAATTTCAGCAAATTACCACAAGGCAGGGCAAGGATGTGCACAGTGGCACGTTTGATACATTATTGACTGATTGTACATAAAAGGCTCACATAGAGAGCTCTTACAGATGGATCTCTTGAACCAGACCAAGACCTCAATCCAGCATCCAGAATCTCCTGAACACATCTCCTGGGTGCTTAGATGGGCTTTTTCAGTGCCCTGGTTGGACTTGAGCTCTAATACTTTCTCACTGATCATCTGGAAAAAGGGAAATGCAGCTCAATGTTTCTCCTTTCACCCGGGGATGCAATCTTGATCATCCCTATGAGGCTGGGGGAAACAGTCCCATCAGAGCAGACCAGTGGAGGAGACAAAATGGTCCTCCCTGTCCTCCCTTACCTGCTGAAGTACATGATAGTCATTTGGTGAAGTGTCAGTCACCTTCCCCAGCTGAGCTGTCTGCAATAAAGCAGTCACATGCTGAGTTCATCCTCTGATACAGGCACACACCTCTGCCACACTCTTCAGAGGCAATCCAAAGTGATTTAGTATTTAGGAAGCTATTTGTGGTCTTACAGGAGAGAGTTATTCACATAGCTCCTCCAAGAGGAATAATCTCAAAATAGATTTGCTTAGTGCTAATGAGAAAGTACTGGTGTTCAATTGTATATAGTTTCTATGCATTGAAAAAAATACATGGAGTCTCATTAATCTGCTTTAACTGTGAGCTATTTTTCTTCTGCTTTTAATATTCTTAAGCTTAGGGAGTGCCAAGGGGAATACAGGACAGGCTGACTACAAAGGAGTTATTTCCTCTGAAATCATTGTCATCTGTCTGTCAGGAGTTCTTGAAACTGCTGCAATAAATCCTGAATTTTTAATATGGTTCACAAGTTCAGAGACAGAAAAATCAGTGCTCAGACAGCTGGAATTGTGGTAGTTATCGACAATGTCAGGGTACACATGTTTTTGTAAAAGGAAATCAAACAGGAAACTGTACTGAAAAAAAGTGATCAAATATGGTTGGAAGACAAAGAATGACTGCTGGCAAACAGAGGAAGATGGGTCAATAGAAATGAGTACAAAAGGTCAAGAGACAAAATGAGCTCTCTGCCTGATTCCTTATTGTTCTAGCCAAATATAGTAGCCAAATATATGGGTCTTTATTTGCCAATACCATACCTGTAAAGTAGCGGTACCCAAACAGTGGAGCACAGGCTGTTGTGGTAACTCAAAAACCCAGGTAGTCAAATCCTTGGTTGCAAACACAGCCAATGAGACAGGTTTCTTCGGGTGGCCTTGCTGTTCATGGATTGCTGACTGGGAAATGCTGGTGTGGACTGAAATCTGTGTCCTGGTGCCCTCAGGCTGGGGAGAGAAGCACACAGGGCACACATGGAGGGGTGGCTGCTGCTCTGCATGTGTGCTGTGGCCCCACCAAGGGCAGGGATCAGAGGAGCCCAGGCAGCCCAGCCCACGAGAATCTGCCTGCCCTAAGCCCATCACAGGAGAATGATTAAGCAACTGTCCTGTTCCAGAACCCATGAAGACTCTCAACAGAAGAATTTTTCTCTGCAGTGCTCTGCAAATCAAGGAGGACTTTGCCCAAAGGACTTATTGTGGATTGTTGGAGTGCACTGGATCTGATGGTCCTGAACAAACACCTACAATGCAAATGCATCTCCACAAGATCCTCTCTGTGGGGAGGTCATCCTTGCAGGGCACAGTTGCATCTTTGGCTGCTGAAGATTAATTAGGTATTGGCTAGGTCAGTCTGAAACTGATGTAGAAGAGTTTGGCAAGCTAAAACATACATAAACCCCCTGCCATTTCAACATATGAGAGATGAAAAGCCTGAGTAGGAGTATGTCCAGAAAGAGAAGGAGACCTTGGGTGACTTGACCTTGTATTTGGACTTTGTATATTGGGACCTTGACAAAATGTAGCAGATTGGTTAGCAGTTTTCAACTAAATGGGGGTCAGATGAAGAGGCAGAGATAAGAAAAGAGGAAGAAGTACTGCTCCCACTAATGAAGGGCAGAAGGCTACAAGAGGTCTGCCCAGCAGATTTCCCTGGGTAGGATCTGCTCTGCTGTGCACTGTGAAAGCTGCCAAGGAAGGTCTCTCCACTGTGTACGGACACACTGCCAACAAACACCCCCCTGCACAGCTCATTCATCTGCACACAAATCAATGCTTGCACTTTGCCTACAGATAGCTTACATCCATCACAGCTGTGACAGAACCTGTGGCATCAAAAGCCCAAGAAAAATAGAAGCAACTAGATGGGACAGGCTGTTGCACAAAATAAAACAAAAATGGTGAAAAACATGGAATTAGTTGGTAGGAGCTAAGAGGGAGGTGGTTAAGTACTACTGTGGTTTCTGCTTCTTTACATATACAGAAATAAATGAAAGCATATTGTGCACATACAGAAATATTCTATGCAAATATTGAATTGCTATACAAAACTTGTTAAATGGTGCAGATAGTACACAACCTCAGAAGAATGACGACCAAGGACTGATTTATTGTATTCTAAGAACAGCACAATGATTCTTGCAACTCCTTTTGCACGCCATGGATTTTAGTGGGAGATGTAACCAGTTTAGCTGTAGAACAATAATTACAAACCCTCACACAAGCATTGACTGTGGATTGGTGGAAAAGGCCCCTTTCTGCCTCAAATGCCCACTTTCTGTGAGAGGAGCTGCCAGTGAGACCTGCTCACAGCCAGAAGGATGGCTTAAGGATGAATTCCATACACAGTGCTCACCCAGGACTTTCAGGAACTTGGTTGCCTGAAATGCTGGGTATCTGAAACCTGGTGCTAAGTGGCAGGTTTCTAGTGAAAACAGGAGTTTGATACTGAAGTGAAAGATGAGGCAAGTGTGTGCAATGACAAGAATTTCTACAGCAGCAAAAGATCCTTTCAGAATAATTTCAGAAGACCAGGAAAAGCTAGTTGCTTCACGTAGAGTATGTATGTCCAAATAATAAATAAAAAGACAACCACTCTTCTTTTAAAGTTTCCATGGCTTCCAAGGCCTATTTCTTGATTTTGGAGTTTTGACTGGTAACTTCAGATCATGAGTGAAAACCTGAATCTCAAGTCTTTCATTTGTCCCTCTGAAGCAGAGCTTAGGACACTGAGCTCCCATGCAATTGCAGGGGTCATTGAAACCATCAGCCAAAGAACATCTTTCTTTGCAGCATAGTGTACTTTTCTTTATCTGTTTGTAAAAACACATGGACTTAGACCCCTCCACGACAAAATTGGTGTACCTGAAAAGAAGGAAACAGAATGGCAGAGAAGAAAAAAACCAGTGAGTGGGCATTCAAAATGCAAGTACTTTTTAATTGACTGCAAATAGTTAAAATTAGCAACACTACAGGATGATCTGTGGATTCTTTTCAGTTTTTTTGATCTTTTATCATACAGGCTGAGAAACACTAGACTAAAACCTGAATATCCATCAGTGCCACTTAGTGCTGTTTTGATGGCTTCCACTTTTTATGAAGATGTCCAGCACATACCACCAATTGACTGTGCTGGTTGCATGCACAGAGCCCATGGCAGAGCACTAACAAAGCAAACCACTTGGCAGATGTGGCAAATTCCATGATTGTTGTTACTCACATCTCTGCATCTGCTGGTCTGGAGCCCCAGAGGGTCAGAAAGTCACTGCTGTCATCATGAGTTCATAAGAGCTGCATGAGAAGAGACACAAGGAGACTGCTCACTCTCAGCATCAGATGACTCAAGCTAGACTTGAACTGCAACCCATTTAGGTGGAAGTTTGACTATTATTATTTTATTAATTGGCTTTGTAAAATTTATTTTCCTCCTGTCTTTATGTTCCATTTGTTTAAAATCAGTTTAAAATCAACATTGAGATAAGGTAAAGCCCCAGGTTTCTCGAGAAAAGCTTGGATTGGAATTATTCCTCTGGTCATTTGTGAAAGAACCATGATATGATGATGTCCAGATAATAGTGCCATATTTAATGCCAAATGCAGCTGGCAGAGTAATTTTTTGTCTAAAAATACCATGGTTTTGTCCTTTGCCAAACATTTGCAGTATTTTTCTGCCATTTATATGATACCTTTTTTTTCTAACTAAGGCTATCAAAAATAGCCATGAATCCATCAAGTAACCCTACTGCTGTGTCATATGGCCATTAGCTTTCCTTTCATTGAAAAATTTATTCAAATTTTCTATTTGGTTTCAAGACTATTTTTTTACTATTGTACTAGTGGCAACCCAGTCTGATTTTTGGTCCAGAAAAAATCCTATAAACATATGGGATTTCAGCAGGACATGTGATAAGCTGTGGACTCATATTCCATCTCCTTTGCACTATTCATGAAACCTCATCCCAGTTAAAGCAGCTCATGCACTTCTTTACAGATTCCATCGTTGCACTTTTCCAATAACCTTCTGCCTACTTTGTCCATGTGCAAATATCTTTTGGGATCTCTCCCCATTCTGGCTCAATCACTCTGCTAATGTCAGTCTGGAGAAAATACTTTCCCAGGTCTGTATGGGCTTCTTACCAGTCAGGGAGGTAGTTCTGAGAGGATGCCAATACCTCCTGATGTCTGCCTGCTTGATCCAAACATTCCTGCTGAACACAGTTAATGTCCACATCTGTCATGGACTGCCAGATACACCGTGTCTGGATGTAAGTGGATTAATCCATGCACACTGAGAGTAACTCTGCACATTGTCTTCCAGCTTTTAACATCCAATTTTATTACTAATATCACCAAATAATCAATGTAGTTAATGACTTTTTTCATATCTCTTTGCCCCCAGCACCACGATTTTCTCATACTTTGCAGTGGTTCTCCTCACTATGAATATACAGGCACTATTTTGCACTTTAAAAAGGATGTAATGGTCTTCCCCATATTTCCAAACCTCCTCTTAATGCCTAATTAAGAGATGGCAACAGAGAAAAAATCATGAAGGAGAAGAGATAAGACAGTAAGAAATCAAAAACAGGAGTCTGCCGGTTTGAAAAAGAATTGAAATCAGGTGTTGAAGGCAGAATTCACATAGAAATGGGGGTCAGGAAGAGAAAGAGAGTAGCAAAAGTGGATAAAGAGAATGTGTGGAAGAACAAAAGATAAATTAGAGACCCTGATACATCTTTTTGGAGGAAGAAAGATATGTCTTTCAGAAAGAGAGAAAGCAAAAAAGCTTGCTGAAAGTCTGACACACAAAAAAAAGGGAAGCAGGGGAGAAGAAGGGCTTGTGGAAGAAAAAATCAATTCCATAGCCAGAAGTACCATCTGTGTTAGAGATGCAGTTTCTGTTAAAGGAGAACCATAGATTTTCTGTGACCTAGGCATTTTTAGAAACACTGTGGAAGAAAAGGTAAAACTACAGAAGAGAGTCACAAGAAGTAGTGCTAGCCTGTTTGTCTTAAGTAAAACATCCTTCAGTTAATTGCTTACAGGAAGTTTATTCATCCATCTTGTAAAAAAGGGATGTTAAATATTTTAGATGCCATACTTAATCAAGAGTCTATGCTTGTTGCTTTTAAATTCCAGGGATTATGCCAGATGAATCTTTCCTGCTCTGCCCACCTCTGCTGACCCCACACTGGGGACTGCAGGTCACACTGCCCTACACTTGGAAACACAAGTTGGCACCTGAGTCTAACAGTGAGAATAAACATTTTAGAACATGTCCAGGTTCTTTAATTCCAGGAGCTGGTTAGTGAAATGAGCAGGTGTGCAGACAGCTTCCCTAATCCTACTGTACTGCTGATGTCTGCAGAGGTAATCCATCTGGAGTGCTGCTTACCTGGATAACAGCTGCTGCAGCCTGGCTCACCAAGAGAAATGTTTAAAGGGAATCCTCAGCGATGAGTGACCCTATCTTTGAATTCCTGCCAGCTTTCACTCACTTAAGGTAGTATACCTTCTTCATTGCCTTCTTTAGTGCCTTCTTAATTGAAGGGAAAATCTGATTTTGAAATTGCCGTGACACCTGGCATGTGTGCATGTTTTGTACAAAAGGCCATGTGAATGCAGAATGAAAAATCAGGGTCCAAGAAGCAGAACACATCACCAGATCTCCCCATTTTGCAGTGGGTGCCAACTTCATAAAGTACTGGCACCTCCTCTCTGCAGTTACAGCTGCAGTGTGGACCTTGGCCTGTCAACTGCAGCTCAAACATAGCTTATACTCACTTGTTTCAGTGTTGGGGGAGGTTTTTGGTTTGGCTGCTTGCAGTCTTCAAAGAGATGGAATGGAATTGAGAAAGGTGAGCAAAAGGGAGGATGGAAATCTTAACTGAATGAGTAAACTCAATGAATGCTACCAAAGATTTCTGGCACTGGTAGGTCTTGTGCTGTGGAAGCAGGCTGACGGAGGAGCTGCAGCTGGAACATCAGCTTTATCTGCAGAGCACGTAGACCTTTAGTGGATCACACTGCAGTTTGCCTGTGTGCCCTGTCTCACATGTGTCAAGGGATGAGGGATCAGTTCATCTGCCTTTACCTATTTTTGGCTGCTGTCAAATGCAGCAGATCAGCAGGAGGTGGTCTGTGAAAACACACCCTCCAGGCAAGCCACCCTACCAGTGCATTCAAGTTACCACTGCCTCCCAGCTGAGCTGTCCTGCACCTGCTGGACAGCAGGGGAAATCTTCTTACATCCTTCTGGCCTCCTGATGTAGCACCACGTTCCAACACATCCTATTCTGGGTGCAAGAACTTCACTGTAAGACTTCTCTCAGGCAGGTCAAAGGGCACTTCCACCAGTGTCCCCGTGTTTCTGGCACTGTGTAATGCTCCAGACAGGAGTGCACCATTTGTCTTCATTTGTACAGTAGTATGGCTGGTTTCCATTACCCTGAAGTCCCTACTGATGGCTCTGCTGCCATATTCAGATCTTCTTTTGTCCCTCAGGAAATGTTTGTCTTTTCTGAGAATGACTGCTTCATACAGTGGAGGTTTGATTCTTCATTTCATTGGCATTAGCATGATACAAAGTGGCTGAAGTAAATCAGAAAATTTAGTCTGTGTCCTACTGTCTTTTTTTCATCTCCTTCTACCTGGACAGATTGCTTATCATGGTATCTATTATCACCTCCACTTTTCATTACCACTTGCTGACACTAGCCAATTTGAAATCTCATTCAGATAAGTCTATTCCCTTTCACTCACTGTGAGCTGGGATGGGTTCATTTCCCCGAGTTCAGCACCCAGAAAGGAACAGTACATTTGGCAATTACAGGAATGGTACATCCCCACTGTCACATCCTTATTCATTACTTTTTAAAATAATTTGCTTGCACATCTTAAGCAAAGCCTACCTTTCTGGAGTCACCCTCACCTAGGAAATGGTCCTTGCCCTGCTAGTTGCTGCATTTTGCATGATTCCCACTAATCTACCTCCTAATAAACCACTTCTGCCTGTTTCCAGTTGTGCATCTGCACCTGCTTTCACCATCTTCCTGCACTAGAGTGAGCCCTGTCAGTATAGTTTCAGGTTTATATTCCTCTCTTGAAAGACCTCTCTTTGTTTCCTACCACCTAAAAATCCACCCTAATCATCCCAAAGTCTCCTTCTGGGGCTAATATTGGTACCTGGGCATGGTGCTGCAGCCACTCTCTGACCTCTGGGCTGTGGTTCTCAGACCTCAGACCAGCAAGAGCTGAAACTTGGGATTTTTGTTCCCATCAGAGGATTCACTGCTGCTGTCACTCCAGATAAAATATGATTGTTTTTCATGCTATTCTACACCTCCCCTATTAACACCTTGTCTCTTTCAAAAGTGCAGCTCCCAAGTGCTCCAGTTTATTTTGCTTACAGTCATCCAAACCTTGCACCTGCCTTGCTGCAACCAAAGCATCTCCTGGTCTATGGTCCTGTAACTCCTCTGATTTTATACCACTACACCTTACACCATTTTCCCTTGCTGCAATTATTGTGGTTCCTAGGGGGTTTTATGCACACATGCCTTATAAAAATAAATTGAACCTCTCCTCTATTTACTGTCTTCTAGGCATAGGGGAAAGTAATGAATTTGTTTGAGGAAAGGGGTGATGAGGAGGCCCCAGCATTAGGTCAAAACACCTCAAACCTAAAAGAGATTACACTTTGCTGGAAAGCAGAGAGAACAAAATGTTTCTTCAAGCACTATTCTGGACATTTGGAGATCAAAGTTTGAAATAAAATTTGTTTGTATGCATTTCCCTTCAGTGTGTGTCACTTTATCAAATGTAATAATTTTCAAAAATGTCTCATTAATAAATCAGAAATAAAGCTTTGGAGAAACCAATAAATCTTCACTTATTTTTCAAAGATGCTTTTAACTGGATAGCATCCCACAGACATGCATGATCTTTCTCTGCATGGATATTTTTTACTGCTTCATCTGCCTCATGTGCCTTTTAATAAACATATTAAAATGTCAGCTAGATTCATTGCATCTCTGGGAAGAACAATTTTGCATCCTTCACTTAAAAACCAGTTTTGAAACATCCCAAAGCAGTTATTCCTCAGTGAATCACAACAGACATCTTGGTATTGTTAGAGAAAAGTGCCTAAGGGTACTGCTCTTTTTTTCTTAGGAGCCAGAAAAACAGCAACTCACGCTCACACCTCTGACCCCTCTGCTGTCTATGTCTTAGCCCAAAGAAACTCTGCTTTTACAGTGATGTCCTCAAAAAGTGTAAAAAGGCAGTTACATAAGAATGCAGGGGAGTATAGTTAATGGCCAAAGCTACACAGATTTTTACTCTGAATCTTACAGCATTTTATTTCTCAAAAATATATAATTTATTGCATCTTTTCATATCAGATACTCATAACGTCATCTTTCCAGGAGGTGTTACTTCAGTTGCTGCTCTCCTCTCTCACAACAAGAATTGTGCACAACTTCATTTGCAGTTTGTATTAATTACAGAAGATGGCAGTACTTTAAGTAATTACGGTGCATGGCGGAGTGGAAGATTCCTTCACCTTTTATTCCCTCCCAGTGTGGCTTTAGAGAGCCTGTAGCACACCAAAGCTGGACTGGACTTTGTGTTAGAAAAATTACAAGCGCTGAGGCAAAAAGTAATTTCAGTATCTTCAGGTGAATTAAAAGATTTGGGTTATACTCAGTATGAGTATGAATGTTTCCTTCCCTTACTTAATTATGCTAAATAACATTAGATATACTATTTCTATTAGTTCTGTATTTCTGTCCACCCTCTCCAGTAAAACATTTTGGGTGCCCTGCAGAATTTTGGAAATTGAAAGTGGGAGATTAATCCATCAGTACTGGAAACATTGTTCAGTGTGAAAAAGGTGTAGGGGAATCATTCCACCCACCACAGCCAAAAGGAGTGGGATCATCTGTGTGGATATGAGGGTCTGGAAGTGAAGTCCTCCCTTCCTCTGCCCACCCCATTCCCATTGCTCTGTGGGGCCACAGCAGAGGAGGGGATGTGCCAGCAGCTGTCCTTGGGTTTTGGGGTGGCCAGCCCACGCAGCTGCTGGAGGGTGCAGGAAAGCACACAGGGACTGTGCTGGGTGCCTGCTCACCTCTGGGGACTACAACCAGTTTTAAGAAGCCTTCCTAGGACTGGAGCAATGAAAGTTCTTTAGGATGGACAGTTCTGGAGGTTACAGCCAATAACATTACTTAATGTATTTTTCTTTAATTAGCTCTCTTAAATCTACATGAAATAGAGAAGATGGTTTATTACTAGAGGATATTTTTCTTATTAGATCCTCTGTATAAAGGGAAACAAAAATTGACTTCTGGGAATCATAAGACTTTTCTCATAAGTAGATAGAAAAATTGCTATCTGCATTTCTGTTCAGAACATTTAAGATGCAAATTCTGCAGCAAGTGCACAAAGCTTTACTAATGAATCTGATGCAAAATGCGTAAAAACCTGAACCACCAAAATCAGAGTTTAGGCTCTTCTAATGTCCAAGGAATAAATCAAAGTATTTGAACTGCTTACGTGATTTCATTATTATTTGTGCCTGGATTTCATTATTTATCTTCTTCAATGCAGAGATCACATTCTAAGAGATAAAGACAAAAAATCTAGTTTTACTACTCATTTCCATGAGAGTTAATAGCCCAGTTACTTCAAAAGAAATGGCACATAGCTCACCAAGCCTGAATTTGGTTCACAATATATAAAGTGAAATATGCTTATGCAAAACAAAATCGCATAAAAGTCTTAAAGGATGAAATCTCACAGTCATGGAACCCACAACAGAAGCAAAAACTGAACAGGAGAAATTCCAACTCTGCTACCACAAGATTTCACAATTTTTTGTAAGTGTGGGTAAAGTGATTTATTTCTTTAAGCAGGTTGTTTCTTTACTTAAACCTCCCCAGTCCTCAGTGATAAGCCTGCTGGAAATAACACAAGTGAGTGTGTGCAGATAATATTAAAAATGCTGCAGAAATGGAAAGGCTTTTCCTCTCAACAGACCTCGAGTTCTTCATTTAATTTTTGGTAATACTGCTTTTATTAAATTATTTTCCATAACTTCAAAGTTAATTCCAAAAGGAATTGAGGATAGCAGAAACTACTTAAAGAACAAAGTGGGTAAGCCTACTTTACATTAACCTGCAAATAGAGACAGACAACCAACAATTTGAGGGAAAAGAAGCAACCGTGATGATCCACTTATGTGCCTAACCTGGTTTCCAAGGAAAGGATATTGTCAAAAAAAAGTACAAAGCAGAGGGAAAAGAAGGGAGCTCCCCTGAAATATTGCTGGGATATGTCCACAGTTGTTGAGCAGATTCCTTTTCCTCCTGAATAGCTGCCTTTTTGCCATGTAGGTGTAACTTGGGAATGCAAAATGGATTTAAACTTGGTTTAATTAAATCCTGTTCCTGTCAATCTGTCTCCTCTGGAATAAATTACATCATAGTATTTTTAATCAAGGGCAACTCAGCCCACAGTATCCAAAACCCAGCTGTGCCCTGTTCGTCATTGCCCAGCTCTTGTTTCAACTAAGAATATTTTGAGAAGTACCCTGCCTAAATGGCACTGCAAACCTTCCAACCACCTTAACAGGAGTCCAGTTCTGCAAAATCAGGACAAGACTGTGATCAGTGGAGAGTAACTTGCAAGAAACTTTCCCTTTCCACCCTCTCTTGCTCACAGCTGCCTACAGTTGCAGTCTGCCTCTGAATTCATGCTCCAGGATGCTCTGGGTCATTACTACGAAGCTGAAAAGGATCTACTTTATTAAGCACATCCTCCTGCTAGATTTCCACTGACACAGCACTATTCCATCCTTCCAGCATGCCCTTTTTTATACATCTGCTGAGCATCAGACAAGCACAAAGTACACCCCTATATTTGTTCTAGCCATCTGATTCTCTCCATGGTACAGTTCAAAGCAATCAGCTCTAGACCAGATCCTATTCAGCACTGTTTCTAGTTCTGTTAACCTGGGTCCCAAATCTTCCCTGGCTCTTGGAGTCATCCAATCCTTGGCCTCCTGACCATACTTTCAGGGCCACATTTGTGTCTAGCCAGGGCTTGGATTGGGGACTTGACAGTGAAATGATTTAAATTTAGGCCATAATTTATTAATGCATCCAACCTCCAACAATACAGAAGAGGCTGGAGACCTGAAGCTTCAGAATGCAAATTTAATAAGCAAATGAAAAAGGTGATTGTGCTGTGGCAGTGCTTGGGGAAGTGCTGGTGTGCACCCTCAATGTGCTGATGGGGTCTGAAGGCATTGCAGGCCAGTCCAGCTTCAACTGGTGGTAAAAGAAGAAAAAACATTTTAAAAGCGTGTTTCTTTATTAAAAAGTAAGTCACAGGTGTCACTCTGTGGCTTGGGAAAATGTGATGACATTTTCCCAAGCATTTCATTCAAAGCTATGAACACTTTGTGTGATTTAACACTTTCAGCTGATATTCAGTAAAGATGGTGAAAGTAGTGGGAATATTTTTAATGGTTTCCTTTATTAGAGGCAGAAACAAGCATCTATGAACAGGATGTGGGAGTGTTTGAGGATTTAACAGAGAAACCAGGCAGCCCTTCACTAGTCTTTCAGTAGTAAGAGACTCAACACACAAAAAATTAACAGTTACATTCTTCTAGTGCCTTTTATTTAGTGATCTTGGAGTGCTTTGCAAAGCAGATTCAGCAGCCAAAGAAGTTGTGTTTCTTCATGTTCAGTGTTACAAGGCCATTCAGCCCGGGAAGTCAGGAGCATGGTCCCAGTAACTCATCTCTGGGATCTGTTCCAAACCTTTGGAGTTCAGATTCAGCAGGGTAAGAGTCATTATCATTTAACAAAAGCATTGACTATCAAGGTGGAGTTTTGCATATCTTGAGAAGATAAATGTCCAGTGCTGGCTGTTTCTTGTAAACTACTATTTACAAAGCCAGACAATTAATTCTATTTTGTTCGGATGTGATGATGTTGGAATTCAGATACAAAAAAGTCTTTTCCATAAATCATTTTATACATTAGCTTTTCATTTCTGCTGGAAAAAGTCTTAACCCCACACTGGTCTGAAACACCATCTGCCTTGACTTTATCGATGTAGTTCTTAACTTGAAAAAAACTTCCACTATGTCCCCTTGAAGACTCTTTATTAAAAAGCAGCACAGCTCCTTTAGCTTTGCTTTATAGCTTGTTTTGCAGAGCTAGTGTAAGCTTTGTTGACCTGGCCTGTACCCACTCCAAGGTAATAATAACCTACTGATGTGTGCAGGGACGGATGTGGTGCTCAGGGTTTGAAAGAGTGCTTGTCAAGTGGCTCACACACAAAAAGCATTGGGTTTTTTGTTGCTTGCCTTTTATTGATACGAAATTAGGTGTATTTTTCTTTCTGAGGCATTTGTTGATATGAAAATTCCAATCATTATTTTCATACAGACTCCTGGTATTATTTGATTGTTCTATTTAGCGCCAATTTCTTGGGCTGTTTCCTCCATCTTGGGCTAATTATTTTACAGAATTCTATGCTGAATTTCCATTACCATCTGCTGGTGTAATCCAGCTAATGATCCATGTTCCCTGGAAGCAGGTTGCATTATTCCTCATTGTTTACTCTGCTCCTGGCTTTACCATCACACCTTTCATAGTCTGAGGACTTGACTCCAAAGCTTGGCTACTGATGAGGGCAAAGACAGCGCAGGTTTAAGCAGATGTTAGGTAAGGTTACCTCTGGGGGTATTGGTGTCATCTCCAATTCAGAGTAGCCTTAAAACTGCCTAAATTGAGAGCAGGCACCATTGATCCCCCCAGCTACAACTATTGGAATACATAGATTCCAAATTGTGGGGGGTGGTGTTACAAACTTTGCTCTGAATGGTGCCAGGGGAGGGGGGATAACACAAAAGCCCACTTGGTGCCTACATGCTACCAATGATTTCTCCTACCAGGACTGACTTGATAGCAATTTTATGCAATCTTCCAGGTGTAAAGCAGTTAAGTGCTGTCAAGATCAAGACCTTATTTTCAAATACTTTTTTTATCATTTTGATGTAAAATTGTTGAATGTATCAAGGCCCTTAAAACTGACTCAGAGCTATTCCAGCTGTAAAGCCAGTGAGGCAGTAAATAGTTGTTCTGGATAAGAATGTCAGGGGGTTTTCTGTTTTAAAGGCATACAGCTCTACAGTAAAAAGGAGTAATAATAATAGAATTTTAGCAACAACTGACACTTAAGCTCAGATTTTGAGTCTAACACAGCTGGTCATCCTCACTACTGCTTCTGTGGAGGCAGTTCCAGAAAACACATTGACCATCAGACTCCTGACTGAATTAGAAAAAACCATTGAATTGGTAAGATACTTTTCCTTACAAGCTGAACACTTGTCTCCTCAGGTATACAAGTTACTGAAAGTATTCATAAGATGTCTTCAGAATACAAATCTACAGCATTAAAGATTTTTGCAGGGTTGATGTTAGTCACTGGAAGGATTTTCTGTAGAAAGGTACCTCGATTTCCACATATCTTCAGAAAGAGAAACCTACTTAATTTACTGCTGCAGCAATGAACATTAAGGGATCTATATTTGGTTTCCTACAACCAGGTTGTAAAATGCCCAACAGTATCAGAAATATGAGGGCAAACACTAATCAAGAGATCCTTGGGAGACCCTTCTGAGATGGCAGTGAGGAAAGGGGCAACTGTGTTCTTCAGGTAATATTAAAAACTGCACTACAACAAGGGTGACCCCTAAATGGAGCTTCAGGATATGTACCAAAGCCTTCCCTAGCATTATGTAGAGTTACTTTGCAGAGACTATCTGTGGAGGTAAAAAGCCCTAAAAGTAGTGAACCGTGGCAAAGAAGGGCACAGGGATGGGGAGAAGGTGTTCTGAATGGCAATCTGGTTATCTATACACTGAATATGTTGGGTCTTATTTCTGCAAAAGCCCAGTGAAGCATCACACACGGTCAGCCCAACCAGGGCGTTGCACAATTAATATTTTTTTTAGAAGCTGTGATTTATACGATCTTTTAAAAGGAAGGAAAAGATAAGCATTGCACATTCAACTGCCTGAGAAGGTAAAGCACAGATAAGAAATCAATGTTGCATAGAGGATTTACAAAGAGAGTGCATCCTGGTCCCAGATGAGTCTGACAATGTTTGCATTCTCACAGAGAAGAAGAGCTAATCAAAGCTGTGACACAGTTAAGTTCCCCTAAATTAGAAGATAAGGAGGAAGGAGAACTGAGGTCCCCAGGAAATTATTTGATACTTCATTTGCACTCAAGAGGCAACCCAACAACTGTCACTGTCAGAGGAGGACAGAAATGCAGGAGAGATGCTGATTCCTTAAGATAACACTGAAGGAGCAGGGCACTGCTGATTGGTTTCCTCAGCTTCTGGGCCCCAGAGAAATCTCACAATGACAAGTACACTGGAAGTTGCTTTTGTTGTTTCTTGTTTCCCTTTCAGAACTTGATTTGTAATCAGGAATTTAACCTTTCTTTTATACATAGCTTGTTTCATAAATAAACTTGCCAGGCTTCTGAAGTTGAGATGAATCTTGTAAAGCTGTGCGTGCATGTTGCTTCAGAGGTAATGAATTCAGGGAGAGTGTAGCTTGTAGGCATTCTCTGAAGGGGAGCAGGTCTGGAAATTCTGAAAACTGGATATTTTTGTGCACCATCTAAAAAACTCAGGTTTGGGGTTTGCAACAGCATGTGCCACAAGGAGAGATTGCCACTGGCAGAGTGGTACCAGAGAGAAATATGGAGGGCAACCACAACAACACTGTGGCCCTGAAGATTATTTAATACAAATAAATGTAACAATATTGTTTCAAATGTCTGATTCTATTCAAAGTGGGCATTGAAAATTAAAATGAGCATGAAGGCGGCTGCATTCTTTGGGCAATAATATGTGAACCCCAATCCACTACAAATCAGGGTGAGTGTTACCTGACCTGTGTAGTTCAGGCTAAAAAATCTCCTTAAATGAACTGTATTTGAGAAAACATTTGTCTAGAAAGACCTGTATTTATTACCAGCAGAGTTCCTGCATGCAGGAATCACAACAGCAACTCTCAAATCCTACTGCTGCTTTTAAGAGCCTAAATGTAGCTGGAATTCATCTCAGTTCAATTTTGAGCCAGTGTCTCATCATCTCCATTCGTCTAATGGTAAGACATCTATTTGTAAGTTTCTTTTGGAATATAAGAATGGATTGATTGAGTCCTCTTGCAGCCTTATGTATGCTAGTCACACAGATTTGGGGTGTGGGGTCTTCCAGGTTAAAGCATGACCTCTTCTTTCATTGCTCTTCTGATCTTTATGGAAACCATCTTAAATTAATTAGTATCCTCCATTAACTAAGGAACCTGCATTACACATGACAGTGTGAAATTACTTCCAAATGCTTACTTGTTTTTCTTCTGCATGTGCATCCCAAAATCCTGACTGTAGAGATGTTTCCCATCATTTATATGTGATGTTGAATATTTATAACTTCAATTTGTAAAATTAAATGTATTACTAAATTAATGTATAGAGATTAAGTAATATTGTGTAAATAGTATTAATATTCCTTCAAAAGCAGTGATGCAGCTACTAAGTTCTAAGTTCTCTTTTTTATTTTTTATTTTTCAGATGTGTGTTGAAGGTTGTTCGAGCTTCCATTAGAAATTCTTATCTGGACTTAATGCTTTGTTTCAAGAACATCTAACTACTACATTATTATAGTGTATAATTCTCTGTGTGGGGCTTCCAAAGACCACAGTCTCTGTAAAACTGATCTCTGATATGGAGGACTCCTGTTTCTTTTGTTGGCATAATACATAATGTTGGTAGCCCTGCAAATCAGATGTAGTGTCATTATCCTTCATCTTTATATTTTAGACTCCTTAAGATTTTTATTCAGTTTTATCTTGATGTGCTAGTTTTGCATTAACTGATTTGTGGTGAAGAGAGAAAAGGACTCAATAGTGAGTGCATGTATATTTAGTCAACTTTAGACCCACTACATCTGATATTATTTCTTACTTGTCAAAACAGATATGAAATTTTATGGTGCACTGGGAGGGGAGATACCACACATTTAATATTTTGTCTCTAGTGCCAACACAGATGACAAGAATAGGTAAGGAAACAACTGCTCAGATAGTTTAGAGCCTTTATGGTTGAAACTACTCATAAAATTGTTCCTATTCAAAATGCAAAATTAAAATGTTAATGCTTGTGTGTAGATTGGCCATGCAAAAAGGTGAAATTTTTAGAGATTGATCCCAGATGTAAAAAGGTGTCTGTTGGACACTTTCAGTAAGATTTAAGAGACTTGTAATTATTAGGCTACAGCACTATTAGCATTTTCAGAGACACAGTATCATGTTGAGATTACCATAAACAGGCAAAAGGATTGAATGTGCAAGTCCTTCAGCAAGGAGAGGTCATTCTGCTTGTGGTGGTGAGGGCAGCTCCTATCCCCTGTCCTGGGGGGATAACAACTCTTGGTGAGGTGCTAACCACCCCACAGTCATCTCAATTTACCTGCAACCTCACAGACAAATAATATTTGGAGAGGGTGGAGGGAGGCACCAAGACAACCACTTGCTGAAACAAGGACACCAACTTCCCAGGCATGAGGACCCTGGAAATGGAGGGAAAATTCACTCAGGGATGACATTTAAGAAAGCTGCAGAGAAAGAGCTGATGTCCTGCCTGAGAGATGTTGCCTGCTTTTGTATCAATGAGCCTTTTAAAACTTCCAGCTGGGTTTCTTCAAGCACTGCAAAGTCCAGGGCAGTTGCTGTGACCATGCTGGAATTGCGCCTGAGTGGCACTGAGAATTTAGTCTAATGTCCACAGTCATTCTGGCCTTGTCTTCTTTCCAATCACAGAGAAGTGAGTAACTTCTTAGTGAAAAAAAAAAAGGAAAAAAAAAACAAAACCAAACTTTTTCAGTCTAGACTTTTTATGCACTTAAATTTCCTTCTGACTAGCAAATATTATGTTTTGCTTTCATGTGATGCGTAAGAACCTAAGAACAGTCTCTTTTTTTTTTTTGGTGACTTGTCTGTCTTTGAACAGTTGCATCAGGGGTTTTGTCTTCTTTTGGAATCTCACAAAGGAGGAGTTTTTAGGGTTGTACTTTGCTTTGATATAGTTATGTATTAAAAATAAGATAAAACAATTTTGTTTCAGGAGTCGCATTGCACAAAACAAAGTAAGGAACAACTAGAGGAATTTCAGTCACCTTCTCATGCAAGATGAAATACTTCAACATCATATCATTCAAGGAACAGGGACATACCTCATACTGAGAAAAGAGGATCTATCCACAGAATTACTGTAGGAAACATTTAAATCTCTGCTTGAGGGGCAAATAAAGTACCATATACTGTCCATGCAAAAGAGCAAGGAAGAGGCAGCTGATAAAAAGACTTGAAGGCAGTCCCCCTGCAGGCAGATTTCTATGTGATCATTCTTTCTCTACTCCTCTGGACAATAGGGGAAAAAACCTACAGGGGAAATAAAACAAAAGTGGGGAGAAAAGTTTTTGCTCATCTACATTTTTTTTGAATTCATGAAAGAGCTGCCAAAAGACAGAACGGCAGCTCAGCTTGCTCCTAACCACAGTTTCTGTGGACAGCATTAAATCAGGTAAACAACTTCTTTTTCCAGTCCTTTTCCTGTCCTGTGCAGCTGTGTCGTGGGCCTGAGGCTGACAGTGTGACCTGCTCAGTCCTGCAGCTGTGCAGTCATGAGCCACCCACACGCCACGTTTGGCTTTTGGGCAAGGCAGATGTTGCACATTTGCTGTGAGCAGCTGTGCCTTAGGGGACATGGGCAGGGTGTTTATTATGGTGAAGGCTGGTATCCACCAGTTCATATGGAGGTTCAGGATTTCTGCTTTCTCCTGAAGGGAACTGCCAGATAAGTCACAGCCTGACGAGGATGGACAAGGGTCTGCTGATAACTGCCAGACTGTGGGCTGTTTCTGAGGTGTCTGCAAAAAGTGACAGAGAAAAGTGAAAACTTGCTACACGAGCTCTGTGTCTTCCCTGGGAAATGTTTATGGGTCTGCAGGCTGGAGAAGTCTGTGGCTCAGTGCACAGCTCTGCTGGAACGTGCTGGCTCTTCTGCTGCAGCACTACTGAGAAAACCATCTTCATTCACTCTGCAACATTCACAGGAATTCTTCATTCACAGTGAGCAACAAGCATGGATTCCCCAGCAGGCAGCAATTTGAGAGCCACAGGAGAAATATATGGCAGTGAGGAGGGAATCAGTCTGTTCTCCAGGTGGCAGAGAAAACGTGATGTGTAACTGTTGAGCGGTGGCAGGTTCTGAGGCACAGCTTACTCCTTCTGCAGACCTAAGGGATAGCTCAGGTTCTGCTCGTTATGAGAAGCCTGCAGCCTCCCTGTCCTCCCCCAGCTTGCCAGCTGCTCTTTCCCAGGATAGTGCCCCTGTCACTTACTAGGTGCCACAGAGGCAGCACAGAATGTGCCACTACAGCTGAGGGTGTTGGGAAGGATGAAAGTTTGACAAGAAAGTCTCACAGATATGTCTGCTTAGCAGGAAGATTTTTAAATGTGGAGTCTGATGAAGGAATAGAGATGGAAGAAAGTTTTGATTTAGAAGGAAAGAATTTTTGAGCCAGTCTTACTGGATAACCAAGAAGGCAAAGGGTGTGTTAGCTAGAAGGGGTTTTTATGGCTTAGAGCAAAGGATAAACCCACCTCAAACAAGAAGATGTTTATACCAAGCAGGAAGACAGCACAGGCAAACAAGGCAGCAAATGTGGCAAGTAGAAAAAAGGTCTCAGCATTTTCCACTGCCAAGAAAACTGAAAAACAACTTTAGCTTAAACTGTAAGGTACTGACTTTTAGTGATTGGAGAATAGTAACATGAATATGGTAATTACAGTAGTTATGATCAGCTACAGATAATAGGCAAGGGATAGATTGGTTCTACTGTATTAAGATGCTCAGCAAAGAAAAGTACATAATGCATTGTAACCCAAACTAAGGGTCTCCAGGTCTGCCTGCAGCTGGAGCTGACAGCTGTAGGCACAGGCTCTGTTGCCCACAACCCTGGACTGCTGTAATGTCTTGGATACAATAAACTGCATTGGGAAGAGCTGCCTGGAGTCCCACATCTCTCATTCAGGCTCTTACTTCAGGCTGTAAAGTCATCAAGGTGCTGGTTTGAGAACTTGTGTCCCAAGAGGAGGACACCTGCTCTTCAGGAAATTACTTTTCTGAGCATCCAGACGGCTGGGAGGAAGTTTGCTAGCAGGAAAAGGATACAGAAAGTGCAGCCCTGGAAAAGAAGAAAAATATCTGAGAATAGGAAAAGCAAAGGTACCAAGAAGGATAACAACCTAAAACAACCAATTAACCAACCAGAAAAATCCCCACAACAAAACCACACCCCAAAACAATGACAGCAAACAACAAAAAACTTATCACACCCCCTGCCCCCCAAAAAACCCCAAAATGAAAAAAAACCCAAACACCAAAACCACAACTCCCCACCTTCAAAAAATTCCCAAAAACCAAACCAACCCCCACAAAAAACCAAGCCAAACCAAAACAAAAAAGAAAACCCCCACAAAAAAACCCAACAACAACAACAAAAAACCAACAAAACCCACAAAACCCCAAACAAACAAACAATAAAACCCCAACAAAAGCCCAAACTAAAAAAAACCCCAAACCCATCAGACTGAACTGTGGCTCCCCTGCAGTGCACAGCACTGAATACAGAAGAGGCACCAGAAGCTGCAGTGAGTGAAGCTGTCAGCTGGGTCAGGTTTGCCATGCAGAAGGGACAAGGTGTTACCTAGGGCAACAAAACATCTGTGGCAGCTTAGGAAGGGGCTGCCTCTCTGCAGCAGATCTGAGACTCTGCCTGCAGCAGTGGCCATCCCAGCTCTGAAGGGCAAACCTGCTGCTGGCAGGCAGCTCATCAGTCCCCAAGGTAGGGACAGGGCTGAGAGCTCAGCATCACTCAGCACTGCTGCCCTTTGAACCAACTCAGAGGTACCAGGATGCATGAGATAAACATCTTCATCCACTTTGAACAAAATAATTTATTCATAGGTGTCTCATGAGAAAGGAAGGCACACCTTATTCAATATTTTATGTAGCTGATGTGGTTTGCAAAGGATTTGTAACTGACAGGCTAGTAAACAATCTTTTTTAAGCTCCTACAGGAAAAGTGGGCAAATGGTTGCATTCAAACACCTGCAGAAAACATTGGAAACCCAGGCACTGCCATGTCTCTTCCTTTTAACAGCATAGTATGTTTACAATTTTGCAGAATTCAAAGGAAAAGAATTAAAGTTAGAAGCTGTTTTCTCCAGAAAGGTAATTATGCTGAAATGCATTTAAAGATGTCATCAATTTCAATTACCTTTGAAAGAAAAAATAATAAAAATTCAAGGCTGAGATGCAGTCTTCCTTATGTTTAATTTCTTACCATTTTCTTTGTAGTTGATATACATAGATGTTTTTATTATATGTTTACAATTTTTCTCACTTCCATTTGTGCAGTTAAGGCTATTCAAAAAGGTCATATCAGCATTTATGAACTGAATTATTCTGTGATTTCAGAATTTTCATTTTTGTTATCCCTCAGCATAAAAATCAATCCCATCACCCATTCTGACCCTGGAGATGCACTCTGCATCCACAACTGTGCAACACAAAGCATCAACAGAGTGTAGGAAGGTCAGGAGAAAATCCTTCTCTGGGAGTTCACAGCTCCTTTTACTTTGTCATGCACCCAGCATACCTGGGAGCAGACTGAAGGAGAAAAAATCTAAGCAAGTTCTGGTACAAAGAGTCTGTCTATAAATAATCAGAAGTGTTTTGTAGTGAGGACTGTAATTTCAAGTCTGTTTTATAGAGTAGTTGGGGTTTAATTTTACTTGTTGCAAAGCTTTCCCAAGCTTTCTCTAATTCTTGAGATTACTGAACCCATACTTAAAGCAGTAAATTCTGCAAACTTTATAGACCCTGGAAAAGTGGAAGTTCTGCTCAAAACTGCTGTGGCATTTTTTAATTATGCTAAATGGATAGCCAGCAAATCATGGGTCAGTCAATGGAACAGTCATTCCTAGCAAGGGAATGAGAAATGGGACTTTTTCCAATTAGTGTGTTAGAGTGACAGCTCCATAGAACATTTAACCTCCAACTGTGGGACATTTTGATTCAAAAATTAACACTGTCCAATATTAATATCTCAAGTACTAAGTTATGATATGCTCTATTGAGTATTTGTTAGGAAGAATGCTTAAGAAAATAAAATAAAATATCTCTGTAAAGTTCTGTAGTGATGAGTGCCTGGCCCAGTACGGTCTTTTTTTGTTGCTGTTGTATTTTAATAAAGTTTGGAAAAATTCACACACTACCAGAATAGCAAATAATGGTAAAAACTTCTGGAGCACTGTGTAAACTGAACACATATCACAGGGGAGAGAAAACAACAAAACAAACCAACCAACAAACAAACCCTACCACAGCCAAGGCTCTTGCTGCTTTTGAAGGAGACAGGGTTTTACACAACTTGTTTTAACAGAGACAGACAATGGTTATCATATTTATAAACAGAGATTGCAGTTCTGCCTGTGAGCACTGGGGCGTTGCATCAGGATAAACAGTGTGAAAATATTCGTAGGTCGTGACATCACATGTCAATCAGCTGAACAAAAGCACTGATGGTCAGATTGTTGCAGGGCTGGACTGGGAAAGCAAGGACATTTTATCCTCACTGGAATGGAGTCCCTGGCCTGAGTAGGTCTTGGAGCACCCACCATGTCACCAAACAGCTGAGGGGTCCCAGGACAGGTGCTCAATGTTATCTCTCATTACTTCCTAGCTGATGTTGCTGTGAGCCAGCCTAGGTGTTTCTTCCACCTCAAAAGTCAAAATATTATTTATAAATTGGCAGAGGTTCAGAAGTGAGACAGGCAAGTAGTGCAACATCTGGGAAGTGCATATTACAGTGATCTGTATCTTTGTCATCTCTGGCAGCTTGGCTTTCTCAAAGAGTAAGAAGCAACTTGATCAAGGTCTTTATGTGGGAAGAAGACACCATCTGATGCATTTCAGTTCTCTCATCTATTAGAGAAAGGTACAGCAAAATCTAATGCTTGGAAGCTGAATCTAGACAGACAATTACTGTTCTATTATCTCCTAAATTTTCTGTGGGATCTTGTCACAGACTGTCACTAGTCACAGCCTTAATATTCCAGTGGAGCATCCTGAACTCAAGGCACACATTTAGCTTCTGACAAGTTACTGTCCTCAGTTCTTCCCCTCCCCCAGGACAGGCAGAGAAAGAAGCACCTCAAAGGAAACAACCACACTATTTTTTACTCAGATTTATTTTCATGTATGACATTTGGCAGAGCCAAAACCTGAAGCAGCTTCCTTCTGCCAGGTCTCCCCAGGCACATCAGCTCTTTCCGTCTCCTTGGCCCCAGCATTTCCTGGGGAGGGAGGGACAGGGGTGCTGCAGGCTCAAAGCAAGCACCTCAAGAACCTCTTCTGCCTTCTGCCCACTGTGGGCTTCTGCAGAGAGAAATATCCTGCATGGCCCTGTGCTAAAAATCTCCATGGTGCAGCAGGGAAGAGCTGCATGATGCTGATGGCTCTTTGTCCCACCATCTCCATCCTGGTGGCTGGAAAGGACCAAGGCAGTGCTGTCACAGCAAGGCTCCAGCCCCTGGGGACTTCTACAGGATTTTAACAAAACCAAATGGGATTTGTAGTTTGACAAGGAAAGCTCCCAAACTGTGAGTTGTTGTCCTAGACAGAAATCCTAAAGACCAAGCAGAAGCTTGTGGTCTGGAGACACAGTGTTCTTGTTACAACCTGTGTTTTGCAAATAGGTCTGTTGTATTCATTTCTCAAAAAGACACACTATGAATCAAAAATCAATTCACATGTTGAGATATTCATTTTGAGTAATAGTACCAGGGGAACAACAACAAGCCAGAGGTGCTCTGTTGCAATGTTTTCGAAATGAAATAGTCTTGGCTTTGTTATCTAATACTGTTTCATACTAAAATTGATCCATGTTTAGTGTTAATAAATAGTAAAAATATGTGAAAAGTGAGTAATGTATCTGACTGGATATTAGTTTTTCCTAATTTATTTTCAGTTTGGCCACCAAACAGGAAAATCAATTATTCTTACAACTCTATTCAGTATAAGTAAGTCTCTCTCTTCCAACATATTGCTTTCCAGTTTTTTCCTCTGTGGAGACTCTTCTACCAGTTGTATTAACTTGTGGATTTCCCCAGATGATGACTTCTGACATTTTCATGTACATAAGTTCCCTTTAAATTTTTCTGCTGTTAGTTGTGATTATAATGAGTTAGCCTCTACTGTATATTTAATTTACATGTTTATTGCCTCCTTTGGATAATGAAGCTATTAATTAAAATTGTATCTATCATGGATCCACTGGGTATATGACTAAATATATTGCTCCAACATTGGTTTTGATTATTTTCATTGTCTTTCTAAAGGTTTTCAGTGCACATTGTAAAGAACCTATCCAAGTAACTTCAAAAATTTTGGACAAGATACTATAAAATGCAGTATCACGTCTTCTAATAAATTCAGAATGCTATCCCACTTCCCTCTTATTGCCACTTAATTGGAAAGAACTATGTTGGATAAAACATATGCTGTGCAAACTCCCACCGTTTACTGCTATTTTGTTTCATTAGCCTCTCCATGTTGGTGGCCATCTCCATCTATTTTTCCCATCATTGTACACATTTTTCACACTTTTTTTGCAGTTTAAGAATGTTGTCTTTTTTCCAGTGCAAAAGCCTTCATCCTTTTTTCCAGAGCTATTGAAGTGTTGGCTTGACTTAACAGCTCTTTACCTTGCTACCACCATTAAGATGAAAAACTAGTTCAGAGACATTTTTGGGCCAACTAGAATTTCAGCAGTACATGTGAAGTAAATATTTATTCAAATGACTGCTTGGGGCTAAACAAAAGAGAGGCATTCCAGAAGTCCATTATCATCAGGAGAATGACCAAAAGTATACATAAAGTGTTGTTCTATTTCTCAGTGGAAAAGGAAAATTTATAACAGGTGACACAAGGATTTAAATTTGGTGGGATTTTTTTTTTTTCTTTCTCCTGGGTGTTACATTTGATCATATGATAAGTGCCATTTTTTTTACTATAAAGAGCTGAAATTCTGAAATTCCAGTTGTGGAATAAGAATAGGTTGAAGACCATGTAGATGAGTTTGCTTATCAGGGGAGCCTGCAGAAATTACTGAGAGAATTGTAAATCTTACAGATAAGAGGCTGAGACAAAATTACAGTACAGAAGAGGGACAACAGGTTTTAGAATTTTAGGAAGATTATAAAAGAAAAATATAGTGTCTGCATTTAGAAAGGGATGATGGAGGAGTATGAACACGGAGCATACAACTGAAGAAATAACAGATAGCTAAGCTTTAATTCCTAGAGTAATATGGAAACAAGCAATGTTTTTATGGATACATGGAAAACAAAGCAGGGCTGAAGAACATCTAATACAGCTTTATCAAGGAATCATCTTGTAATATTTAATTTGCTCTGTTCTATTGCAGGGTAACATGTAGATAAAGGCAAAGATAAAGGTATCCTCTATCTTGCCTCCTTTAAGGCTTTTGATGCCCCCTTAAGTAATATTTTCATAGCCAGATGAGAAAAATTCTTAGGTGGAGCTCCTGGAAGGTGAATGTGTAGGTAGGTGGCAAGGAACACTTTAAAAGAGCAGCTACTTGCAGCTCCCTGATATATTGAATTTGTGTACCTTTAGCAGTTCCACACAAGTCTTCCTTAGGTTTGGTGTTGCTCAATACTGTTATTAATGGCTTGAACAGTGAAATAGGTTATATGCTTATTAAGTCACTAGATTATATTAACCTAAGTGAGCTGCAAGCACTCTGGAGATTTGAGCAGTTAAGTACTTAAGCTGTGCCCAGGTTAGTATAACCTGCTTGTCATCAGGGCTAATTAATCACATTAACATCTTGCTAATGTGACCATACTGCTCGGGGTAGCTGTGATACCTCTGAATGGTACTGCATTATGCCACAGAGATTCTCTCATGGAGGGGCATTCCACACTTTCTCCATTCAATCACATTCCCCACTCTGCTCCAGGTCAAGATGCTGATTTACTGGCAGGTCACTTAGGTACATTTAAACATTTTACCATCAATCCTCCTGGAAACAGCAGACTCAGTTGTTCTGTGTTGTGTAATGCCAGAGTGAATACTCATTTTATGCTAGGATATCATCTTGTGCAGCATCAAAATCACACACTGCAGCTGCTGAGCTTCCCCTGCAGATTCCTCTATCCAAGTATTGATCAGGCCCTGTGTGTTAGAAAGGTCTGCAGAGCTCCTACTACGTACCCTGCAAGAGTGGTAATTTTCCTGTTTTACATGAAAATATATTAGATTGCAGGAGGACTATGGTTCTGGCAGATCAATGCCAGAGGAGTTAATATCACCTACTTTTGCCTCCCCGTTGTATAGTTCTAAAATTAGAAGCAAGCAGAAACACTGTGCAGCATCCTAATTGGCTTGTCACTAGGGTAGAGTAACTGGCCAGCTCCTGACTTACCAGAGATCAGAAGGTCCTCTTGATACATCCTCACTGGTCTGTTGCTTAGCCTCTGGGGAAGAAATATTCAGAAATAAATGTAACATGTATTTAATTAATTAGAATTTTAATACATTTAAAGCATAATTTTCTATCTGGTGTGATGTAAAATATTTTAGTCATTTTCCACTGTGGAAAAAAAATTATCTGCAGACATTGTAAGTCACATCTGACTGCAGTAATTTTACCTTGTTAAAGGCAAAGAAGGGGACTTCACCACTGGTAGGTAGAATTTTTGAGAGCAACATCAAAGTTATATTTAGCATCATATAATCCTTATACAGATGGCTGAATGTTTATGGTAGTGAAGTTTTAGCTACCTATGTGATGCCTGGGGCTCTGGAAGGGAAGCCTAAAATGCATCTTGTTGGCAGAAGAGTTTATGTACTTACCTTAGACTAGGCTGGTCCAGAGTAATAAAGTCTTTCTCCACGTGAATTTCAGTCTAGGAGACACACATTAACTAAACTTTTATTACATGAAAAACATGTCTAGACAGCAGCCTCAGCTGCACAGCTTCCTTTGAAGATGTACAGCATACAGCCTGCAGCAGGGTATTTCACAGCACCTTTTGTGTTGAATCTCCTGACCCTCTGGCAAACAGCTGCGCAGCAAGAGCAGCAAGATTCCGTCACTTCAGGGGGAGTCTCTGCTTGTGCCTCTGAACAGCACAACACAGCAAGGCACCTGAGAGCTCTGTCTGGGTTAATTAGCAGCACTGACAAGCAGGCTGTGCTAGTGAGGCAGAGCACTGCACGGCGTGGCTGCTGCCAGCACTGGGATGATTTGCTCAGAGAAGCCCCAGGTGCAGCGCTGGGCTGTGCAGAATGCCCCTGGCATTGTGACAGAGCTTATGGGCCTCAAGAGGAATCATTCCTTGGAGAGTGGGGACTGGAAAGCTTAGCTTCCAACTGGTCCATAAAGTTTTCTATTTTAGACAGTGTGTTTCAGAGTCATTCTGCAACTCCTCCAAGTCAGAGAGGCTGAGGGAAGGAAGCTGAAGCAGGTCTTAGCTGAGTCATGTGTCATGGTGCCTTAAGATCTCCTTCCTCACCATGGATCTTAATGTTCCCACTTTCCCTGTACTCACTTCATCAGCTTCATCTGTACTCCCCTGCTCTCCCCTTCAACAGCCACTGCTCATCCTGCTTTTATGCAGGTGAACCCACCCTGGGTTATGAAGTCCAATCCTCTGCTGTCACTGGGAACCTGGCTACTTCATCCCTTTACAGAACTTTTCTTTCTTTTCAAGGCTGCTGGGATCTTTCCTTCCTTTCAGTCTCTGCTTCCACACACAACCCAGGTACTTCTCACCTTTCTCACATTCTTTCCCTCTCAGGAAAGCCTCTGCTCCTTGCCTGACCACTATTCTCCCCCTCTCTGTCTACTGAAGTTGGCTTCTGTCATTTGCAGCCAAGCACCTTGATTCAGAGTGGACTTTGTGGCTTTTTCCTGATGATTGTGCACCATTCCCCAGTGCTTTAGGATACCAAGTCCTGCAACCTTCTGGGAATGTGGCTCCAGAATGGCCACACTGTGCTTCCCAGTCCTGCCCTTATGGGTGCCCTACAGGACTCCCCCTCCACTATCACCACCACCAGTGGGACTAAATTCAAAAGAAATGGTGTCAATCTAAGATACTCTCTAATTTTTACAGTAGGCCTAAATTGCATTTCTGACTGTACAGTGATGGCAAGAAGAGTTTCAGCAACATCAATAACAGTAATTCTAGCCAGCCCTTTGCTGTGCCTCTCCCACGGTTAACACTACAGAAATAGAAAGAAATGCCATTTCCTACTCCCCAAGAAGGAACATTTCACCAGTGCAGCTGGGTCCCAGGGGAAAGAAAGGCAAAATGTGTAGAAACTATAATAAAATAAGACATAATGTTTTTAAGTTAATGCTTTGTGATAGACCACTGGCAAGGCTGTGGGTTGCCACAGCAACAGAACTACACACACCAGGCTGCACCATGGGGCTGCTGGAGCTGCACACTGGGGCTGCTGAAAGGTCATCATCCTGCTGTCCTGGGCAAACACATCAGCAACTGTTTGCAGCCAGCTCCAGACAACATTGGACCAGGGAGAAATCAATCCGGACTGACACATGCCTTAAGATGCTGTCTACCAGCAGTTAAGCTGTAATCAAGCCCAAAACATGCATAGGTTATCTCAATCATCACTGAAACAGCCCAAAAAGTCCTGCTTGGTCTTTAGTGTTGCCCCAGCTTTGGCTCACACTGAATGCTGGAGAGCAGGGAGCAGAGAGGAGACCTTATGATTTTTCAGCTTCTGCTCTGGACATCCACATATCGTTGGGGACAAGCTGGAGAAGCCTCAAGCCTACCTTGACTTGCCTTCTTTCTCTTCAAGACCCAGGATCTAGACCAGCCCCAATTAAATGAGTCTGTTATTTGTAGGTATCTGTAACTGTTTTGTTAAAAGATTGTAACAGTTGTATGTAGCTATTTAAGTGGGCTGAGAGTGAAATTCTAAGTTGCTGGTAGGCTCTGGGTGAGCATGGTAGCCAGCAAGCAATACCACAGAGAATGGGAAGAAATCCTCTGAGAGGTAGAGCACTTCATGACCCCTTGTGCGCAGCTACAGGTGTGAAAAAAGTCCTGTCAGCCTAGACTTCTCTCTGAACCAGGGGAAAAAACTTCTGAGGCAGAGCTGCATTTTCAGAGGGTTGGATAGGGGACTGCTCAGAGGGGCTGGCAGGAGTCAGTCGTGTCTGAGCAGGGACATCCCTGTCATGGAAGTTTGCCTATGTCTGTGTGAGCCTGGCCTCATGTGCTCAACAATTTTCCCAGTTACCTCAACTGGCATAAAAACTTATAATTCATTATCTGACACTTTATTGCAATTGATTCGTTGACATGTAACTTCCTACTACCCCATTCCCCCCTTACAGATTTTTTTTTTGTGTAATTCCTCTCTCTTGACAACTGTTCTCCAACCATACATTCACCCCTTCCCCCTTCTGTTTTTTTCTTCACTTCCCACCATGTGAATATCAATGAATTCCCAGATGTGCATTTCTTCCCAGACATTACCCATGGCCCAGCAACTGGAGACATCTGTTCTTCTTACCCCCCATGTCCAAGGGTTTCCTGGCACAGCAGACAGCCTCTCTCCATAGTGCTCCAAACAAAATATTTAAGTAGCTCTCTACCACAGCTCCACCACTGCAAGTAACTGACATGTTCCAAAGACAAATGCTGTGATTAGAAACATTACCTAAATAACTTTTATTATAACATTTTATTTTGTGTAATGATCTATACAAACAAAAGATGAGCACATCCATGGTAAGATAAAATGATCGGTAGTGTTCTCCAGGCAAATTTGGGGCACAATTATACTTTAGAAGTTGTATAAATTTTCTTTAAACTTGTCTTTCTTTAAACATACATGTGCATGAAAATGTTTTAAGTACAATATTATGGTTGGAAAATCCAGTACTGAAGAGGATGTGCCAAAAAAAGAACTGTCTGTGCCACTTGATTTACATCCCTTTGTTCTGCACTGCATGCTCACATGCTAATTGGTAAACAGGATCCTGCCTTATCAGGTGTGGGAGACAGCAGCTGCTGTCCAGAAAGATCAGGATGATGAGAATCCTATTTCACTTGTTGAAGAAGCTTTTGGTGAAAACCCTGGCTCAAAAGCCAGACTCTTTTAGATGAGACTAGGTGGCAGTCACAGGGCTGGGACCCAGTTAATTTTCAGGGAGAAAAATTGTGGAGGTACAATATTGTTGGAGAAAAAGGATAATCTTCTGAGGATTAAGATGATGAAAGCTGTCCGGAAGAGCTGGGGACTATCCCTGCTTCTGCACAGAATTCTTCTGTGATGCCAAGCACAATGCTTAAAACCTTTCATAGATGAGCAGCAGCTCAGTATGGCTGCTTCTGAGGTCTCATTTTCAGAACTGCTGCAACCAAAATCTATGCAAGGCCTGCTCGGAGAAACGAGGTCCCAGCTGCCTTTCAACCATTCATTCAGAATCTGCCAACCTTCTATCTCGTGGAGACATTCTATTTTCTAATGCTCTGAAGCACATGTATAATTGTGTTAAGAACCATAAAAGTACTTCCTAAGCCTATCTTCAGGTATTCTGAAGAAATTCCAATACCAAAAAGTGAGACTAGAGGATTTAAAGCTCAAGAGAGGGACAGAGCCAGACATATTCAGGTGCCCCCAAAACCAGACATCTAGTACCACTTTCCCATTTCCAATGCGTTAAATTGAAGGACTCATGGGTATCACCTAAAGTCTATGTGAACTGTGTGCCCTTTTGGTGCTGGAGACCAGAGAGGACGTCCTAGGACAACCAAACCAATCACTGCCAGGCAAAGGTGGTTTTTTCTACAGACTTAAACTCAGCTTTTCATCAGAACCCTGGATTTTTCCCCTGCTTCTGGCCCTTCCTTTTCTTGTCCAGACTGACAAGAGCAATATTATTATTAAGAGCAACATTATGGTTGGAAAATCCAGTACTGAAGGGGATGTGCCAAAAAAAGAGCTGTCTGTGGTACTTGATTTACATCCCTTTGTTCTGCACTGCATACTCACATGCTAATTGGTAAACTCTACCCTAGTCTGACTCTTGTTCCCCAGCTTTTTCTCCAAACTCAGTATTTTGTCCTCATCAGCTCTGTTGGCCCATTTCTTCCACAAGCAACTCATTTCTCCTCTCCTGACTCCTTCCCAGGTCCATATCTCTTCTTCCTGCCATACCAATTCTTAGGGTCATCTTTACTGTATGTGTGAATATTTAAAGGCCCACTACCACTAAACTTCCCATTTGGCACAGATCTCTTCCCCACCTACTTTTTTATTTTTTCTTTTTGATTTTACTGAACATCTTTCCCAACCCTCCCTCTGACCTCCATTCCTAAATTGTCTTGGGCCTTCCTCCTGCCTTCTATACCTGGTATTTTTTGCACCTCCCTACTCCACGGCCGCTTAGAGGACAGTGAAAAGAGGCATCGTGCCCCGAACCCTGGGGCCTGGCAAGCCTCAGCCTGAAGAAAACAGGAGCTAGCACCGAAGAGCCATCACTCCTCCTGGTGCTCGAGGCTGGAACAAGTTCAGCCCTTCTCTGAAGGCAGCAAATGAGCAGTCCGGTCACGCACAGCAGCTGCAGCAGGAGCAGGACGAGGCAGCGGAGCGCACCCGTGCACCTCCGGCGGCACTGGACAAAGCGCCCTCGCTTTGAACCAAATCTCCAGGGATTTTAGCAGTGCTTTTCACGTTTGGACCCGCCTACCTAAGAAAGCGAGGCAAGTGTGAGTATTTGGGGTCCACACTGCCTATGCTGCCAGTGTCTAAGCATACCCATGCCATGTATGCCAAGGGCAGTGCTCCCACGGCCTGGCTGCACGGACACGGCTGCCTTTGTGCTCCCACCCTCGCCACAGTTTCTCAAGCTCTGACTGTCCCCGACAGGAGCACGGTGGTCTGAAACTGGTAACAGGTGCTGCCCTTTCCTAAACTCCTCTGCGGGAAACTTGGGAAGGGCTGGCGTTGCGCTCCATGGGGCTGCGCCTGGTTAGTGGCAGTCGTGGGGCAGAAATAAAACTTTGCTTGAAACAGTTGAAAATTCAAGGAAGGCCAGGAATCATTTCCATCGGAGTCTCTCTCCCTCCTGCCGGCGCGGCGGAGCTCCAGCGTTCAAGTGAGCGCGGCCCCTGCCGGCCCCGCTCGGCAGCCGGACCGCTCGCCCTGCCGAGCCTCCCGTCGCTCCTGCTGTGAGCTCGGGCTCAGCGCACAGGTCGGCGACTGCAAATCCAAGTGTCACTGGCACAGGAATGATTATTACCAGATGCTAATTACTCGTTAATGTATGCTAATCACTTCTGCATGCCAGCGCGCTCAGAGCACCGAGTGCCAGGCAGAAAGCACTCGGATGGAGCGGAGCGGCTTCGCAGCCTCAGCCCCGCGCCGAGAGCCGCCGCCGCGCCCCCACGGCTCCGCTGCGCTCGCACAGCGCTCTCCTCCACTGCCGCCATCCCGACCCCGAGGCGAGCAGCGGCCGCTGGTGATTCCTGACTCCCCCGAGCTCCAGGCTTTGCCTCGCGTAGGTTTCCTTCAGCCGGGAGACAGGCGCCTCCGGCTCCCCCGCGCCACGGCAAGCACGGCCGCTCACCCGCCGCAGGGGACCCGGCAGGTGCCGCCCCCGGCTGGAGAGGCGATGATGATGTTTTGTGAGGGGACGGGAACACCACACACACGTTCTAAACTTTAAAACCCGCTGCCTGAACGTGTCTCCCGAGACGCGCTGCATGAGGGGAGCGGGTCCCCTCGGCAGCCGCTGCCGCGGCCGGGAGAGGTGCCCGCGGGCCGAGGGGTGCCGCACTCAGGGCTCGCCCGGGGAAGGGGCGCGGGCGGCCCCCTCGCCCCCTCCTGCCGCCGCCGCCTCCCCTCGGGCCGGCGCTGCCCGTGCCCCGCCGTGCTGCGCAGGGCGGCGGGACGCCCGCGGCGGGCGGTGTGCGGGAGGCGCCCGGCGGCGGAGGGCGGGCTGCGGGGCGGGCGGTGCGCGGGGCCGGCGGCTCTGCGCTGCGCCCCGATAGGCGGCGGCGGGCGGTGTCGGTGCTGCCGCCGCTGCCGCGGCTGCTGGTGCTGGCGCCGAGCCGCTGAAGCCCGGCAGAGGGGCTCGCCGGCTCTCGCACGCAGCGGCGGCGGCGGAGCGCGTCGCGTCGAGCGGAGCGAGCGGGGAGGAGGAGGAGGAGAAGGCGGAGGAGGAGGAGGAGGAAGGGGAGGGGGGCACCTTCTCGGAGAGGATGCCCGGAGCGGCTGCAGGGACGGCGGCTACAGGAGCAGGCTCGTCAGGAGCGGTAGCAGCGGGGATGCTCCCAGCTCAGGAGGCAGCCAAGATCTACCACACCAACTACGTGCGGAACTCGCGGGCCATCGGCGTGCTCTGGGCCATCTTCACCATCTGCTTTGCCATCGTCAACGTGGTGTGCTTCATCCAGCCGTACTGGATCGGGGACGGCGTGGACACCCCGCAGGCGGGCTACTTCGGGCTCTTCCACTACTGCATCGGCAACGGCTTCAGCCGGGAACTCACCTGCCGGGGCAGCTTCACGGACTTCTCCAGCCTGCCCTCGGGAGCCTTCAAAGCTGCGTCCTTCTTCATCGGGCTCTCGATGATGCTCATCATCGCCTGCATCGTCTGCTTCATCCTCTTCTTCTTCTGCAACACAGCCACCGTCTACAAGATCTGTGCCTGGATGCAGCTGACCTCGGGTGAGTGCAGGCAGCGGCCCCGGTGCTGGGCGGCTCCGCGCCGCCCTGTCCGGCACAGCCCGGCCCGGGGGGCACGGCCGGCACTGGACAAACTTGCGGCGCCGGGGCGGGGAGCGGTGGGGGCGGGTGTCGAGGGCCGGGGGATGCCCCGCCGGGGCAGGCCGGGAGAGGATGCCCGGGGGTGCCGCGACACATCGGCAGCGTAGCAGAGCGGTGCCCGTGCCTGCCCCGGGCCGCCCCGCCGCTCGACTGGGCGTGGGCCAAGTCAGGCTCAGCCCGCAGCTCCTCGCACCGCTCCGAGGGCTGCCCGGGCATGCTGCCCGGGGTCGGTGTGGGACCCGACCCGCGGGCAGCTCCGGCAGCTCCAGGGACTGCGGGCGGCAGCGGGTGGGTGTCCTCCAGCGCGTGGTCTGTTGTAAAGGTCAGGAGAAAATGGCAGTGGGGACAATTCGGGCTGGTGACGGTGGATGAAGGCAGCTGCCCGCCTGTTGAAGCTTACTCCTGGTCCCACAGTTCCACCTGGCCAAGGCAGAGCCCACTTCGGCTCCATGGGAGGGCTTGGCGAGGTCTTTTGCTGGTGAACTGGAAGGGCAGCTGAGGTCGTTGGATGTGGCATGCATGAGTTTTGGTTGGGGTCTGTTTCACTTGTCCACAAGGTTTATTTTCCACTATATGTTAGGAGTGTAAATAAAAATAATTTATTTCAGTTGCTGATTTTGTTTCAGAAGATCTCCTGACTTCATTTGACATTCCCCATCACATCCAGTGTCTCCCTGGGGAAAGTGTGTGGTAGGAAAGAGGGAAAACACTAGGACATCCCTTTCTGCATTTCCAGCACAGCTTTCCCTCTGAGTTAGTGGAGAACTGGTTATTTGTGTACAGCTGGGAGGGTCTATAGAATTAAGATAGTAATACAAGCAGTTTTAGTGAGACAGAAAATATTAGTTCTTCTATCATTTGGGGAAAAAAAGGGCTAAAATAAAGGCATACCTGTTACATGTCCTCCTGGTAAAACGTGAGATTGAGAAGTTTTGGAATAAGCAGGAATAAGCTGTTAGAGAAACAGAGCAAAATGTCACCAAAATGGGCTCACAATCACTTTTTCAGTCCCCTTAATTGACCTACATTCATTTCAGTTTCTGAGCAAAAATTCTTCTGACTTTTCTATTGAACATCTTCAGCATTATTCAATTTGCCATCTAGTCCACGAGACCTGGCGGAATTCCCTGGTTTGTATGAAGCAGCTCTAACCATTTCTCTCTCTGATGATGTTTTTCTGTGTGCTATTATACATTTTTATGCTGTTTCCTTAGATGAAGTTTCCTTGTAATTTCTTTCTGTATCACTCAGGGAGTGATCTGTAGTCACTTGAGGCTGGTAGGTTTTTTCCCAATTCCAGTGAGTTTAGTTTTGGGTTCATTATCTCTGTACTGGGAACCCCCTTTATGTTGGTGGCTCCTCTGTCCATTCAGTAGTATCATTCTGATATGGTCTGGTTAATTGTACACAGTCATGTCACTTGGCTCTGGGCAGAGAAAATTGTTTCTTCTTTGCACAACTGATGTCTCCTCTGCTCCATTAAGGACTTCTGCTTTCAGCTGTTTCCTCTTCTTATGGCTCTGCTGCTAAAAGGTGCCATGAATATTCACTGTTTTAATGCATTTCAGCATGTTTTTTTCATTTCCAATATGCAGTAGGACAGCACAATTTCCAAATCCCTTGCACTTTCCAACCTCGACATCTAGGTTTACACTACTTCATGCCCAGAGGTGCTAGTGAAAGGTAGATAAAATGAATCTGATTCCTTTACTGTGTTTCTGTACAGGTCAATAATAATGTTAAGAAACATCAGTCACCATATGTGACTGATCTACTAGACTTCTGCATGTGTGCAGGTGTGACTGGAGATATGCTTTCAGGCAAAGCAACACAGAATTTTTGTCATCTCCAAAGCTGGTAGATGCACTGCTGGCATTAAAAGTCAACAAAAGGAGCTTTATGTCAGCAGAAGAATCACTTCTCAGACTGCTTCCCTTCAAAATTAGTAAGGGAATGCATGCATAGCCAAGTGGTTGTTTGCTGTCTTTCCCAATTTGTACACGAATGCCCTGGAAGAACTAGAGCAATGTTGGGTATTGAAAGAACCTGGTTTTATTGTTTGCTGAATGTTTTACCTTAATTCAGTATTTACCTCACTGTTCATTTCTGTATTACTTTAAAAAGTTTTCTCAAAAACTACCAGAAAGTCCATAGAGCTTTGGGTTTCATCCTTTGAAGAAAACAAAGGTGGTGGGACAGAAGGAAAACTTAGAGTAAAATGTGCAGGACAGGAGTGTTATAATGATGTTTTTCTGAGCTATATGATCTACTTCTGTAATTACTTTTTGGAAAATATAAGATAATAGTAATCCTAAAATGCTTATCTCACAAAAAAGAATATAGTTATGTCATCTACATATGCATATAGTTCTGTGCAGTACAGGAACAAAATTGAATCTGAAGTAGTGAAATAAAGGAGCATGTGAATATAGCTTTGACTCTGCTTGCCATTATGTCCTTTCATAGTGTTAGCATTCTGTTCAGTAATATAACACTTAAAATTGATGTAATTTAAATCTTGTAAGAATCAGGTTACTGATGTGGGATCATGCTTGGTTTAGGATTGTAAATGAAAGCTTAGGAACTGATTTCTTTAGAAGAAAAATTTGGATCACAGTTTGTCCTGCATGAGTCATTATAAATTGTCAGCATTATATAGATCTTGTTTTCAAAAGGTGTTTATTAAGTAAGAAAAAGATAAACAGTATCTTGGGCACATACACTTTCAGTCCTTGTTGCTGTCTAATCAGGTCTATGACTAGACAGGTCTATGACATGATAAAGAAGAAAAATCCTAAGAAAAAATGTACCTCCTGTGTGTACAGCCTAGATTAGATGGTCCTGTGATTTAGCCCTGGCTTAGACTGCCTTTTTTGTTGCACATGCATAATGCTGTCAGGGTACACTTGATACTTTGAGAGCAGTGTTGGCAGCTTCATTCTCCATCCCCTAACCTCCTCTTCTGCAATTGCAAAATCATAGGTACAAGCAGTATGCACTCACCTAATTTGAGCAGCTGCATGATCACAAACTCTTGAAATCATTAGGAATTAGGTATTACTGCTCTTTGTTATTCCACACCTAATGTTTACAGGAAACCTCACAAATAAAGATAACTCTTGAGACTGATTCCTTTATAGGCGAAGTAAATTAAACTCTTCCATTCTGTCATTGTGATTTTTTTTCATTATATTTGTCATTACTTTTTTCCTTTACTAGGATGTTTCAAGCTATTAGAAAGAAAGAAGTAAGTAAAGCAGAAGAAAGGCATAGAAGTGTCCCATGGACAAGAAGGATGAAACCAATATATAGGTTTTTCAAGAGATTCCTGAGTTTATGCCCACAGTAAGAGGACCATTGAACAAAACATCAAAACTCTGTACTTTGGGAAGCCACAGTCCAGTGATCTTTGACAGTAGTCTGTAACATGGCCCATGAAAGCATCAGAGCAGCTAAAGCTCATTCTGCCCTCTGTATTTTTGGTTCTCCAGCACTTGTACTCAGGGATTTCCTCAGACGGATCTTGGCATTTAAAAGCTCTTGTTGGATTTTGTTTCTTGAAACTTTGGTCACATTTTGAACCTGTGTAAATTTTAGCATTTACAGTGCCCCAGAGCAAGGAGTTCCACAGATTGATATATGTTGTGTGAAGATTCAATGTTTTTTTTGTGTTTTACATCTTGTGCCTGGCCATTTCATTTGATCCTCCCAGCTCATGCATTGGAAGAGGCTGTGAACAGGGAACCTGGAGACACATTCCCTGTCCTGGCTCTGATTACACCTTTGCTGTATCCCCTCAGTTACCTGGTTTTGAGACCTTTGGCTTCTCAGTCAGTCCTTAGTTGTTAGGTTGTAGAGAACTTGTGATGATCCCAGCTGCCCTGCCTGTAGCCATTTCCAGTCTACTCTATCTTTTCAGAGTCTGTGTGACCAGACCTACACACAATATTCAAGACAAACCAGCCATTCATACAGCGACTAAATAATATTCTCTCTTTCATTCTTTGCTCCTTTCTTAGTAATTAGCAATACTCATTTTCCCCTGTTAGTGAACAGAGGGCTGATGTTTTCACACAACTGCCTATTATAACCCCAAGATCTCAGTCCTGAAATGCTAATAATCTCCTTGGGGCACATAATTTTGTGTAGTTAGTTTTCTTTTCTGCCTAAAGAAATTACTTGATATTTGTCTATACTGGCTTTAATTTGACTTTTTATTGCCTAGTCACTCAGAAGTGTGAAGTCTTTGATCACAGTCAGCCCTTACCGTAGCTACCCTGAACGAGTGTCAGCAGCTAACTTTGTCACCTCACCATTTATCCTGTTTTCCAGCTCATTTATAAATAAATGAGTAGCTCCCAAGTTCCAGCACAGATCCCTGCAGGATTCCACCACTGACCTCTCTCCACTTGAAAAATTGACAGTAGTGTCCTACCATCTGTTTCCAATTATTTATCCTTGCAAGGGCATTTATTTTTATCCTCTGGGAGTCTAGGTTTTTTAAGACATTTCAATGATAGATTCATCAATTGTCTTTTGGAAATCCAAGTAAACATTGTCAATTAAAATCATGGTACACTTTAATTTTTACTTTTACTTTGGAGAACTCTAGTAGTTTTGTGAAAATTTGCTTAGAATAGGTGTATTGGTCCTACCTTACTTCCTTTCATCACACAAATATATCATGTTTGTACACATGCTATCATAAACTGCTTTTTTCGTAGTTCTACTGATTTATGTTGTACAGGTGTTGGTTTTTCTGTGGTTCCTCAGGTTTTCCCTGGACTTGTTTTAAACAGGTTTTTAAAGCTGGTTTCCTGTCACTCAGCTGCCAGATCTTTGAGGCCAAAGCAGCCATAATGAAGAGGTTATTACATGCCCCAGTTAAAAGTTTGTTTAAAACAGGGAATTGTTTCAGAATGAAAAGGAGAAATTCTTCATTGCAACTGTGCTGTTTGCCTTTATGCTTGAAGTCAGTCTGCAGGACCAGGTGACTTTTATGTAAGAGTCTTAAAAGGCTTGACCTTGATGCTCTTGGAGCTTTTGTTTCTGCTGTTTGACAGATCTTGGTATAGGGGTAAGTTCCAGAAGGCTAGGGAAAATACCAGCCTTGCACCAGTGTTTTAACAGGGTCAGAAAAGGATCTTGTTCGTGGCCTCAGTACCTTTAAGAAATTGTTGAGAGAGTAATTTATGTTTATGGCTCCTGAACTTTGCAGGTGGCATAAAAAATTATTTATTTAATAAATGATAGTTATTTGTCTAATAAATTATAATAAGGATAGGTAATTGCATAGACTGATTTGGATGTCATAATAGCATGGGCTTATTTCTACAACCTTTATCTTAATTCACCAAATGCAGTGTAAGATTTCTAAGAACCAGAATCATGGAATCACAGAACCATAGAATGGAGTGGGCTGGAAAGGACCTTAAAGATCTTCCAGTTCCAACCCCCCTGCCTTGAGCAGGGACACCTTTCACTAGATCAGCTTGCTCAGAGCCCCATCCGACCTGGCCTTGAACACTCCCAGGGGTGGGGCATCCAGAGCCTCCCTGGGCAGCCTGTTTCAGTGTTTCACCACCCTCATAGTAAAATATTTCTTCCCAATATCTACTAAATCCACTTCTTAGTTTCAGCTTTAACCCATTTCCCCTTGTTCTGTCACTATGTTCCCCTGTAAATAGCTCCTTGCCATCTTTCTTGTAGGCTCCCTTTAGCGCTGGATGTCCACAATGAGGTCACCCCAAAGCCTTCCAGGCTGAACAATCCCAGTTCTCTGAACTTTTCCTTCACCTTTCCTTATAGAAGAGGTGCTCCATCCCTCTAATCACCTTCATGGCCCTTCTCTGGACTCGCTCCAAAAGGTTCATGTCCTTCCTGTGCTGGGGACCCCAGAGCTGGATGCAGCACCTCAGGTGGGGGCCTCAGCAGAGCAGAACAGAGGGACAGAAGAGAAATTACAGATTGTGTAGAAGGACATCTGCATGTGAGCTCTCACTGCAGAGTAAAAGTCCAGTCTTGTGTATGCAAAAAATGGACTCCTTTGCCTGCAGTGGTTCCCATGCCTGTTCTGGCTAGGTCAAATATCTTTCAAGACACCCTTTCAAGTATAAAGCAGAAAGGATCTCAGAACTGATTTAAATAAATGAAAGAAGAAGAGCTAAAAGGATGAATTTTCTTGCTATTCAAAAGAAGATTAAAAATTGACAGATGATGGCATATGAGGACCTACAGGGGAAGATTTCAAGTCATGCAGTGCTCCTTAGCTTGATGAATGCTGTGTTTGGAAGCTGAAGTTACACAAATTTGCATTAGCCATGAGGTATGTACATTTGTAACCTTTTTAGTTGCATTTTTCTTTTGTTAATTGTCTTTACTAATTCACCAGAAGCAAAGGACCTTACCAACAATGCAGTCAGCTTTTGTTGCCACTACATACCCCCCACATGTAAATTGGGGAGGCACATGGGAGGCAAAAGGGACAGGAAGACAAGTCCAGGAATATTGATCAGGTTTTTGAGCTTGAGTGTCATCATTGATGCTGATTTTGATTAAAGTCTTAACACTCCCATGGCACCTGCAGGGTGAGGTGACTGAAGTTATTTAGTGTTCTCTGAACAGTAATGGATATTGGACCATCAGGGAGAAAATTCTGAAAAATCAGAGTTCTTGAAGGCTCTGATCATGGTATGATGAGCATTGCCTCTGCATTTTGGGGAAATGGGGTGCTGGATGTGTGCAGGCAGGCAGGGAGCAGGGAAAGAGCCAAGTGCTCTCCTTGCCCACAAATGGACTGTCTCCTCAAGCCTACAAGGACATCTAATGCAAGCGAGCCTGGTGCATGTGCTTCTTTCTCCCAGAGGAGAAATCATGCTGCCAGTTTGATTTTCTGTACATTCAGCTCCAGAGCAGAGTTTCCCAGTGGGTTTAAAAGACATCCCTAGAACCTCCTTCATCCTTGCCTAGGAGTGCCCCCTGGTAGCCTGTGCTCTGCTGCTGTCACACTGGCTGTGATGAGTACTGCCACTGGGAACTGCTTGTGCCCTAGTGTGAGTCAGAAGGTTGGTTGGGGAGGTTGTGAAAATTACCTGAAGGTTTTAGTGGGAAGTTTTGGGTGAAGTGAATGATGGGGCTGTGCAGCTTTTTTTGTTTCTTTCCACTGAAGTAAACATTTTCATATGCTTCATGTTTGGCTGTAAACATGAAAGTAAAAGGTGTTTCATGTGAACAGTAGAAATGAGGGAGAAATGCTGTGCCCAGTGTCTCCTCTCTAAGTAATTCCTTCCCCAAAATACCCTGTGCCCAGTACCAAAATTTATCTCGTGCATCCCCTGAGTTTAGCCTTAGGTGGCCAAACTCTCCAGCTCGTCACAGGCTCCCTAGCTCTGTAATTGCCAAAGGCACAGCATGTGCTCTACCTGGCAGTAAGATATTTGTCTGTTGGTTTGATGTCCTCAAGTTGCCATCTAGATTTGTTAAAGGATAAACTATCCCTGGCTTTCCACTGGTGGGAAATTGGGATTTTTAATGCTTTCAGCTTTTTCACAAAGCTTGCAGGAATTTAGAGTTTTGAAGGCTTGTAGCATCAGTCAAATTTGGTAGAAATTGGTCATCAGGCTCAAAATCACACAGTCTTGATCCCAGAGGGAACTTATCTAAAATGTATCATGTAAGAAGTGAATATCTTTTATTTGTATGAGTGATTTGAGATTTCGGTAGCAAAACTTGTTTTTTGAAGGATAAAGGTGTTTAGGGACTGGAGAAGAGATATTTTCTTTTGGTTTAGAATGTAATAAAAATTTCAGCATCTTATAACTCTCCCAATTGCCTTTTATGGACATCCTGGGGGCTGTGGTCCACTGTTTGAAAAACAGTAAGATAACAGAATAATAAGATATGAAAGGAAATGCATAAAGTTATCCAGGCTAAGGATGACTACCATTTCATTGGGAAAAAGTGTGTGTGTGAGGGAATAAAGAAGGGGAAAAACTGGGAAAGATTTTAAAAGAGGAGAATATTACCTATCGAAATGTGGGGAGCTAAGAACTTGGGTAGGGTTAGGAAAGAGAAATGGGAGTGGGGTTTTGCAAAGAGGCTGGAGTCAGAGCAGCTCTATTTTCTTGCAGCTGAAGGAGCATCACTGGCATAGGATACAGCTGCTGTCAAGTTCTTTCAGGGATTCCTTCTAAAAGTTTAATGAAGAAAATTGCTATATGCCAAAATGAAGCCAGGAAGAGGGAAACATACAGATATTATCAGCAGTAAGAAGGCATGGAAGAAAAGAAGACTGGATTTCAAACATGAAGGTTATTTTACCTTTCGTGAAGGGAGCCTTTTTAGCACTGTGATATAAACAGCATTAGCTTTGATCTTGCAAACATAAAGACAGCAAACATATCAGAACAGAAAATCTGAGGTATGATCAGGTGGTGTGGACTCAATATTTGAAAACTAACAAGATCCAGCTGTGAGGAATGGGAGGGTCACAATACTGAGGCATTACAAAGGAAAACATAAAAACATTTTTGCTCAAAAATGGTGAAAGGAAAAAAAAACCATGAAGAAGGCTATAGCCTGGAAAATCTGCAGAATTCGATAACATTGGTTGCTATCAGCATTGTTAAAATTGCAGTGGCAGCAGCATGACAGTGAATAGCCAGATTATGCATTACTGTGTGGAACAGTGTGCAGCTCCCAATTACTAAGAGAGAATTATGGCTGGAATCCTTAAAAAAGGCAATATAATAGACTTCAAGATCTGTCTATTCTAAGAAAGATATTATCCATCTTCACATTGGCATTCAGAGATGCAGAAGACTTGAAACAAGCTGGCCTTAGAATAAGAAGGTCATACTTACCAGGGGAAAAGGTTCTTTTATTTTCTCCTTGAGAAGCCAGATGCAAATTTATGAATTTCATTGATTTTAAAAGGTAGCTGATGGCGTCTGTGGAGAGCCTCTTTGACACAAGCACATCATGTGCTATTTCAGAGAATATTATTCAATCAAGTAATTGAGAGTGCATCAGGAGGAGAAAGCTACAGAATAAACGGTTTGAAATAAATTATTACAAACAGTTGATGAGTTGTCACGCATTCCACTTTCTTTATTTTTCTGGTTATATTTCAAAAGGAAAAGTTCATGGAGAAGAAAACTAGGCATGCTGTACTTACAAGGTCAAAGGCAGATATTCTGAGTTCAGAGGTTCAGAAAACGCTATTTGTGAAAGCTTGGGAGGTCCTTTTGTTTACTTCTAGAAGTCAAAAGTCAAGTGCCTTACTTTGCAAGTTGACTGAATAAGGTGAGTGATCTCATGCAATTACCATGGCCAGAATGTGTCTTGTCCTGCCGTGCTAGACTGTACCTCTGCAACCTGCTATAGGTTATTGATCACGGTGAACCTTGTGTGCAGCAGAGGTGTGAATAAAACAGGACAGGTCCCTTAAGATCAGGGAACATTTTAGCAATGTCTCTCCTCCCAGTCTGACCTTTTGCCTGTTCCAGTGGGATCAGGCTTCTGCAGTGGCTGTGGAAGGTGAATGCTCCCCAGCTCCAGGGAGCTTCTTGATGGGGTAAGAGCCTTGACGAGGCTTTTTTTGCCCAGATGTAGCAGCCTGTAAGCATGAAACACTGACATAAAAGGTCCTGTGCCTCTTGGAGGGACATTTCTGTACTGACCCATCTCAGCTTGCCAGGGCCCAACAGAGAGAAGTGGTTGCTGTGCCTGCACCCACAAATTAGTGGGGTACAGAGTCCCCCTCTGCTGCAGAGTCAGCTGGCACACTGGCCACACTATGACATTTTTTACCTTCTAAAACTGGGTCACTAGACTCATTCTGTTGGGAACCATTCCTGGCATGCCCGAACTTGCCAACTGTGCCCTGGCAATATTTTGGAAGACTGTTAGATGGAACAGACTAAAAACACTCCTGTGACACATGCTGAGGGACAATTCTAACAATTTAATAGTGCCAAGTCAAGTTTCAATGCCTGGGAATGCTCCCCAGTACTGCTTCATTTATCTGTGTAGACATAACCAATGTGTAGCCAAGTCTCAAAATGAGGACCTCAAGAATTTACTGTGCAGGAAAGTCAAGGTAACATGGAATTTTTTTCCTTTAATTTGAAGAAATTTATAACTGCAACTTAGTGCCATAGTATAAATTTCTGATTTGCTTTGTTTATATTGTCAACAAATAATCTCTGGATTAAAAATTTACATGAAATGTAGTTATCTTTGAAAGTAGACTTAGTAATGTAGTTATCTTTGAAACTAGACTTTGTAATCACCTTGAAAAAGACAGATGTTTGTAACCTCTGGCAAGAGGAAGAAGTGACCAACAATGTAGAACAAACCATAAAAAAAGGTTTTCACTTAGAGACAGTTGAAGAATGTTTCCCATGAGCCTAAAAATCATAAATGAGACTTCTCTCTGATGTAGACTGAGTGTTTCAAAATCAGATTTCCCACAGGTATCTTCAGCTTGGCTAATACATCTTTGAACACTTTAAAACTTTGAGTTCTGCATTGAGTGCATACACTTAAGGGACATTCAGTGTAATTTCACAAAGAGTTAATTCAAAGTTTTAAGATTAATTTCATGAGGGAAGTATTAAACTTTCCATGAAAATAAAATTATTCATCCTTGTAGATTTATGTTCCTCTAAAGAAAGTTAATTATTACTTGGTTGCTGTATCTAAGTATTTAGTCTTCCTATTACTGGTGAAGTTATATTAGACCATCATTAAAATAAAAAGGTTGAAATTGCAATGCATGGTTATTATGCTACAAAAATATAGTCCCAAACATTCCAAATATGCAGATGTCTTACCAGCCACAGTCACTTGTGTTTAGCTCCTGTCAGGCATTTGTACTTGGCTGGTGTGGCAGCACCACGTTAGTGTGGCTCACCAGCAGTCACTTCCCAGGTGACACTTGGGTGTTTGTCAGCTTTGAGGAGCAAGGGGATGGTGCTGGCACTGGGAAAGGCTGTGCAGCTCAGGGTGGGGACCAGTGGAGACCCTCACAGGCCATCAGGTCACAGTCCTGAGTGACCTGCTCCCTGCTGGAGTAGGGAGGTTGGACTAGTGAACCTCCAGTGGTCCTGCCAGCACCACCCAGTCTGTGATTCTGTGAGGGAAGAGGGGATGGCAATGGATGCTGCTCTGGACAGGACATACATGGCCCTGGCATGTACCCTGTGAAGTATTTCCAGCTAATTCAGGGCAGTGCTGACCTAATTAAGGATGCATTGTGTGGATATTTTGTGTGGGGTTCAGGACACTGATGTGCAGTTCTGAATGAGTAGCTTCAAAAAGGAAAACCAGTGAGTGGTGACATGTCTTGAAAAAAGAAAAGTGGGAAAGCTTGGTCAGTTTAATGTGGAAAGAGGAAGGTTGATAAAACATCTGTCCTGACTAAAAGCACCTGCAACAGCTAAGAACAAGAGGAAAATAAAAGAACTGCTTGATCCACTGTTCTTTTCTTTGACTTGATTTGGTTTCCTAAACTTTTCCCAAAGGTGGCACTACATGTCATGTAGCAGTGTTAGAACAAATCACAGCCTTTTGTTCTACTTTGCTATTGCTATTTGCTATTTGGTATTTCTTTTAAATCTCAGAAGTGCTTTTTGAACCCTCTGGAATTCGTGGACTGTAGAGTGAAAACTAGTAGTTCTAAACTCATGGCTAACCATGGTACAAGAAGAAATTGATATTATCTGGATATAAATCACTTCAGGCTGAAAATTACAAGGTGGTTTCTAACTATTAGAGCAGGAAGGTTCTACTGCAACTTTCTGAAGGAAGGAGATTTGGTAAAATACTGAGCTATGTACTAGAAACACATGAATATCTGAAAGGCATTACAAAATGCAGTGTTTGTAACAGTGTGTCTTCTTCCTCTCTTTCTCATTTCTGAAAACAAACTCATCTGGGTGAATGCTCTTTTCTATTCTACTCCTATTTGTTCTGTTTTTTAAGCAGTATCACTTCTATCTCAGTGACATCCAGGATTAAAAATAGACAGAGACCAAGATCTGTACATCTTTCATTCCTACCTGGCATTCTGATCAAACAGGCAAGGGCTTTCCTTAAATTCCCAGCAAATCTGTAAAACCTTGGCAACATCTGCAGTTGCAGTGGTGTGCTTCAAACTTTCTCTCTGCCTTCAGCATTTTCATGCAACTTGGTTATTAGATTCCATTAAGAAAATATTGTTTATCTTATCTAAGTGCTGATGTTTAAAAGTGAAAGCAATCAAAAAAAAAAAAAAAGAAATCTTTAAAATATTCTAAAATATCCAGGTTTCAGGAAAATTATTTTACAAATCATCAGTTCTATGACTAACCTGAGATGTAATTTTGCCTAGGATGTTTCCTGGAGAAGTTGTTGTTGTTAGCTTCCCAAGGTGTTGTTAGCACCTAATTATTTTGTGTTGCCATGCTGTTATATAAACAATCTTTCTAAATAGTTAAGAAACTCATAGAATCTCTTCATCTTTTTGATACACAGCTGCACGTGTCGTGTTTTGGGTGCAGAGGTTGGTGTCAAGTGTGTTGGGTGTTGGAAGAAGGGGCTCTGAGTGGTCCTTGCTCACACAGGATGGGTAGCAGGGTGACACTGAGTTCCCTGCTCTGTCCTTGCTGCCTCTTTTCCTGCCTCCTGCAGCAGTTTCAGAGAGGGAGAAACAAGTGTTCAGTGCATCAAATAACTATATTTAAGGCACACCCTGAGCTTCCAGTAAAACACTGTTGATGGTGTACGTGTCTGTGAAAGCTCTTGCATGCAGTATGGATACTTAGAAATGCTGTTCAGGATTTTGCACCCTTGGAGGGACAGATCTGCAGATTTAAGGGTCTGGGTTTAAATTTAGTCTTACTGAGTTCAGCAAGTTTATGTTTGAACCGAAGATGGTATATATAAACTTAGTGTTAAACATATAAGACAGCATTTCATTTAATTTTAGCTGTATGGTACACTGGAGGAATTGTGCTGAGGCAAAAGTGAGGTGGTCTGTGAAATTGTCACTGCATTTTTGTTTCTTCACAAGAGATGTATTTTCTTTTATTCCCTGGGGCTGTTTTCCCCCAAATCAAGTCTGGACCAAATGCAGATCACACTTGTACAGAGAGCTCCATTTTACTTTGCACCTCATCAGGGGATGGGTAAGCACAGATTCAGGAGCAGGGATGTGCCAGAGAATGTGCAATGAAACACTCAGCTACACACATCTGCCTTAGCCTGTCAGACTGCAGCAGGGGGAAAGGACCACCAGCCTTGGCAGACCTACCCTGGCTGTGGCAGGGCCAGTCCAGTGTTTCTGCAGTGTATCCAGGAGTAGTCAGGCCCCTAGGACATGATGGCAGTCTGTGGAAGCCAAGCCACCAAGCAGTTGCCTGGATCTAATTTTCTGGGATTAAAATGCCGGGGGGATCCTGTCTGACCTCTGACTTCTATTTCAGCAGGACACAGGTCTTCTGTAGGCTCTCTGTCATCCACACCCAGATGTCTCACAAACAGGAGAACAGCACAAGTGATTAGGCAGCAGCATGCTGGCAAAGTGAATCAAACCCTGCTTCTACTCTCAGCTTGCCTGTTTAACTTTCACTGGGGTTTCACAGGGTAGAGCTGAATCCCACCCTCTGGTTATGCTTGCTTGTGTCTTGAATTTATGAATCTGAGTTTAGGGAGGATTGTTTCTGATTAGCAATATTCTGTCAATCATAGTTCCTTCCTAATGTGCTTTTGTCTGGGATTAAAATAAAGCCACAGTGTCATGAATACAGGTATCAGAAAATGATAAAGGAATTTGAATTACCTGATGCTAAAGGAGATTAGTGGATGGTGTATGAAAAGCTGCAAAATATGTATTGGCAATTGCTAAAGAAAGCTGTTGTTATTTATTGCTTCCATTTATCATTGTACTAAAAGTCAAGTTCTAATCATTTAAGTAAATACCTCAGTTCTGCTGAGCTTCAGTGATGCCTGGCAGAGAGGAACAAGTGAATATGCACCTAACATCAATTTCTGAAAAATTTAAATGGTCTAAAATGAAATCACATTAGTAGTTTTTATGTCAGTTCTCCAGTGCCTTAGTTTGTGATGCTGTATCCTCAACAGGCATTGTGATGGGTCAATAATTTATATGTGGATTTAGCCAATTGAAAACAGGGGCAAGGAAAGTCATTGTAAATGAATGCTCATTCTTTTGCTCTGTAAAATAATGTATTTAAATTGGGAATTCTCAAGTCCTCCTAGAGTACATTATGGTATTGTTGTGCTGGTCTAGAATCTGTTACTGTCAGTGAAAAGCTGGTTGTTTCAACAGAATACATCAGCTGAGCAAAGGATTTATAAGCACATGCTTTGATGGACTGGAAAGATGTTTTGAGTGTTTGGCTTAATTGAAATCTAAAAAATGTGCCCACCCATCTGAGGTTATGGATGTCAATCAAATATTTCCTGTATGCTCTTTTACATTATTTATACAAATACATGCATTACAATAAATAATAGAGTAGCAGATCCCTACCAGAAAATTTAGGAGTTGACTTCTCAGGACCTTTCAGCAGTCTTGACTTGGTACTGAGCAATCTTGCTCTTGAAAATAATCCCATTGTGTCTCTGTCATTCAGTATTAAAGGAGCCATTAACTCTTATATTAGACTTAGTTAAGGCTTCCAAAGAGGAATGGCTGTATGGTCATTTGGAACATAGCATTCTGCATGGAGCCACATTAGGATGCAGTGAGAGACAGTAAGGTGGGAGTTAATATGTGTTTTACTACTGTAGAGCTTGGTAGCAGTCTTAAGTTAGCATGAGTGAAATTAATTAATTATCTCATGGCTAGCGTACCAAACTGTCATGTGCTGTAAAATGTATAAGCACATATTGTATAAAAAGGTCTACAGCAAGAATTGCCCTAACAGTTGATTAGAGAGTTGTGAAATTCAGTATAGTATCACTCCTTAAGAAGTAGAGTGCCCTCTAAGTATTGGGTGAGTGCAGTGTGAGTCAGTCCCCTGAAGAGCAAGATCCAATTGCTGTCTCTCAATGTAATCAAAGACCACAGGAGTGAAAGTAAAGTATTTGTGCAATTAAGATTATGAAGATAAACTGCTACCTAAGTAACTAGCCAGGCAACTGTCAATAATGCATTTATATTTCTTGCTAACCTAAATAATTTAAGTAAAAGAGGTTTCCAAACTTCACAGTTATCCCCAAAAAAAATGAGACCTTACGCTGAGGTTACTGCCTTCTGTCTCTCCCTTTCTCCTTCCCTCCCTTTCCAGTGTGACTTGTGTTCCCACAGAACAATGTCCCTACTGAGATGGGAAGCCCCCCTGGAGCAGGGACTGGATTTGATTCGGTGCTTGAACAGAGCCCAGCGTAAGCTGAATCCTGATTGTGGCCTCCAGCTTCGACTGCCGTGCAAATTGCAGCAGAAATAATAATTATTGTTTGAATTGTATCTGAGTGGTGTGAGTAGCATAAGCTTGATGAGCTACCCAATTTGCAACAATAGTAACTATGTACCGAGCCGAGCCTGCTGTGCGACCTTGGGGAAGTCATTTCACCTCTCCGGGCCTTCCTGGCTGTAAAATGAGAGCAAGATAATTTCTTTAAAAATGCTCTACAGGCATAGATTGTTATTACTGCAAAGAACTGATTGCATGATGATCCTGGTCTGCTTTGTGCAACGTGACCCCTTGCCCTCACAGAAACTCAGAGATCTCTGGGCCATCTTAGAAGTAGTCAGTGTAAACAAGGAAAAATGGTAATTACCTAAAAAAGGAAAAGGCAAAATTAAACATATTTGTGGATGTACATCACTGTGAGCAACCATCTGCAGAATGATAAATAGTGGCATACATACATAAACACAGTGTGTTGTCATTCCAAACAGCATATTCTGAGTGTTTATCTCTGCATTAATGAGGTACGCAGCTTGGCTTTGACATCTGTCACTTTGCAGTCATGGCAGTGCAGATCTGAATTGGAGAACAAGATTCATGGGCACCTATTTTAGCCTTTTATTCCATGCACTGGAAATACTTGGGGAGCAACACATTTGGCCAAAACATGTTTTTCCCTTGGACAACAAGACTAAGACTAAGATGAGGGCATAACATAACCAGATGACATAGTTTGAAATGCATCAGTTCAGGAACCCAAGCAGGCACTGAGGCTGTCATCATCATGGGCAGGCTTGAGAGACTGCTCCCATACAGAGAGGAATGACTGACAGATAAGCAAGGTTTAGCTAATCCCATTTATTTGGTCACTTCAGCATTCAGCCAAGTGTTACACTTCCTTTTTGACTTGCTTTTTCCTTCAGAAAACAACTGCAGGAAAGCCAGATAGATAGCTCATGGCTCATTTACTCACAGTGCCAGCGAGTGTCTCTACAGTGATTCTCTTTTGAATGTACATGAGTGACAGATTGTTCAGACCACTGGTTCTCAGCATCCCCAGCACACTGGTGTTCTGCAGGGTGCTCTGTTGGCAAGAATTGCTGCAGGGAACAGATGTACACTTGATACACCCGGAGTTACCAAAGACAGTCGAGCCACATCCTGGGACCTTGCTGAAGAGAGCACTAGCTTTAAATTCACACAAGATTTAGCATTCCACTTTTTCCTTCTTGATATACATGTTCTGGTCATTCAGCTGTGGCTGTTTTGAGTGCATAGGTGAGGGGATGCAGGAAAGATGGCATGCATAGGGAAGAGGACCTGATTAAGGAGGGACAGAGGAACAGCAGCCAACACTGATTTTATGCAGCTGAGTGGAGAGAGGCAACCTCACCTTGATCAGAAGGGCCAAATCTTGGAGACTTTCAGTGCACTGCACTATGAAGTAGAATTTAGTTTGTCTCAATAAGGAAGGAAGACTTTCACCTTCTTCACCATTGGCTGTACTTTGAGAGGTATTTCCCTTACAAATATATTTACCCTTTTTGAAAACAATCTATGAAGCTGTGCTAATTCTCAACAAGCCATGCTGGTGAGAAAATACAGGTAGCACAGAATTACAGGAATGGATGAGCAAACACTTTTTGTGTGGTCATGCTTGGTGGCTGCCCCAGTGAGTTCTACTGCAAAATTTTAAAAGATAGGTAGTCATTTTGTGGTGCATTGCTGCAAGCTAGATTCCTGGTGTCTGAAAGACAGAGAACCTGTGGATTGTCTCTGAGAAATTCTCAAAGGCTGCTCGTGCTATGTATGCTCTGGTTGTTACTTGCAGCTCTGGCAAAAGAACTGATATGAGCCTGGAAGTAAGGGGATAATAGTGAAACTCCAGGTAAATAATCCTTATTATTGTACTACAAGGATATCTGTTTCTTCTCTAACGCAAATACCCATCTGGAAAGAGTTTCCTCCCAAAAAGCAAGAAAGCAATAAGAAGATAACAGTTTTCACCCAAGGCTAGTAACCTGGCAAGATCTGGATACTGTTCCTGAGCTGTGAGTGTTACCTGCAGAGATGGTGGATGGATAATTTCAATCACAAACACTTTGAAAAATCTGACATGGGGCACTGTTCCAGGAAAGCAGTGCCAAGGATAATTTTATTCTTCAGTGAGTTTTTGGGTGGTACTTACCTTATGCACTGAGAGCCTTTTATGGGTTATTTCTTGAGCCACATTTTGCCAATGAAACTTCTGCTCTACAGCCAGAGAACACTTCTGTCTGGGGGAAAAAATCCATAGTGTTGGCAGCAGATTTTATGACATATTGGGTGATGTCATTAAGGGAGCTGTTAGCAATCTGTCATTTACAGAGCAGCTTCAACTAGTCCAACGTAAGGGAAGTGATTTAATTCCATGTCTGCTTGGATTTCTCCTATATAATCAGTGGAGGCCCAGGAGAGTTAAGAAGCACAGCATGATCCTCTCCTGATTACTTTGCTGTCATTTCCAATTTATGGCCTAAAATACAAGAGAATAAAGTCTTCATGCCCAGAGGGGCTCAGGAGGGGCTGGCACAGGGGCTCCCCCAAATCTTTTAGCAGTGGTGGCTGCACAGGCAGAGCACTCTTGTGCAAGGACTGAGTAGAGTGACTGTAGCTTGTGACTCAGGTTATTCAAAAGTGGCTGCTGACAAATGGCAGGGGCAAGGGACCTCTGCAGGAGCGTCCACAGAGGCACATGAGGCTCTTCCTGATGAAAGGGAGCACATTAACCCAGCTTGTACTTATCCCCTGAAGCTTGTTGTGGTGGTTGCAGCCTTCATTTCACCTGCAGGTAATTTCATTCTGTCTTCCACGAGTTTTCCCATGAAAGGGAAGTGGATGTCCCACAAGAAATAGAAACAGGGTGTGTTCTTATGCTGCCTCTTTGAAAGCTCCTCAGGTCTTCAGTGTAATATTCATGTCTTTTGAATATTTGTGGACTGGGTCAAAGAGGAGAACAGCAGAAAATTGTCCTAAATCATGCTTTGGACAAGCTGCCTATGCAGCTCCTCCTGCTTCCTCTAGCATCCTCCTGCTTTTCTTGCAGGACACAGGAAACTGGCTTGGGAGTACCATCATCAGGAACCAGGCTGGTTCTCCTCCCTGTCACTGCAGGGTGCAGAGCATGGTGCTGTGATACACCACCTTTTGCTGCTCCAATTTGCTGCCAAAGGATGGGGAAAGCAGAAGCACAGGTCACTTCAGAAAAGGATTAGACAATTGAGAGAGAAGAGATGCAGTGATGGCTGTCACTGGTCTGCAAGTTTGTCACAGCTTCAACCTGTGGGGAGCAGACTGGTGGGAATAAAGATGGTGTGATTGGGGAAAACCAAATCATCTTGCTTCTAAATGTCTGACATTGTCTGCTGTTGAAAATGTCATTCCAGGCTAGGAGAACCTCTGTTCCCACCAAGTATTCCCCACTGTTGTGTATTAGATGCTCCTCTGCTGGTAGGTTTAAGAGAGATTATTTGTTCTTTCTGTGGGCAATGACATATTCCAACACTAAGTGTCAGTCAGGGGATTGCCTGATCAACATCCTGGTTTGAATTTTGAAAATGCTTTGGGAGATTTTTTCTCTTCATAAAACGAATTCATGGATCTACAGAGTTCAATTCCAGACAGGTCCATTAGTCAGCTTTACTGGGTAGCACACACCATGGAGTTTTACCAAGCTGCTGCTGTACAGAGCAGTATGCTAATACTGCTTCCTTTACTCTGCTGGAAACTAACAAGGTGCAGTGAGTGTTTGCTGCCAGAGCCAGGATCATTCTTTTCCCTTCCCAGGAGATGGCTACTGAGCTTATTTTCTCCAGATATCCTATGATTTAAAAAATGCTGTTGTGGCTGACTAAGTGCAGAACATCTGTGAATGAGAAAGGGCCCGAAAGTAGGAGCAGTGTCTCATAATACATAGTTAGCATTTACATAGTGGCTTTCAGCCAACTGGTTCAAAATACTTTTTACTTGAGGACAGACATACCCACTCTCCCAGTTTGTAACAACCCAAGGAAAAGGGCTCTGCTGTCTGCCAGTTTTTGAATTACATCAGTAGCAGAGCCCAGAATAGAACCCAGCCTCTTCCTCAGCTCTGTTGATGTCTGGGTCTGATCAGGCTGGTACAATTGAGGCACAGGCTGTTATAGGGCTGGTGGTTGTGCAAGGGGCTGAGCTGGGCAGGAACAAGGACCCCAGTGCTCTGGCAGATGGCACTTGTGACATGCAGCTGCTGTCCTCACAGTCCTAGCAGGTGGTGGGAATGAGGTGGTAAGGATGAGAGGTCAGAGGTGAGAGTCCTGAGGTCTGAAGAGGCTTTACATAGTGGGAATCAGAATTGGCAGCTGTGTGGATTCGGATGCAACTGTTGATGATACTTGAATTCTCAAATTTGATTGTAAACTAACCATGAGTCAACTAACCACAACTAGTCATGAGCCAAGAGCCCCTAGAATCAAAAGTTTTAATGAAAATACAGCATCACAAAACCCAAGTACATTTTGGAAGGAATTGCCATTTAGAGTCCTATCAGATTCAGATTCTCATCTCCAGAATTTGGTCTAGAACTCTGAAGGTTAGTGTGACATTTTTTGTGTTCACACAGATCTTCAAGAACCATCTCTCTAAAAAAATCAGAAAATTTCTGAGATACTTGGTGAAATTCTGAGGGTGAGCAAAAATGGGGACAAAATAACAATTACCCCAGAAATTGCAGCCTGAGATTCCATGATAAAAAATTCAAAAAATACGGTTTTTAATATAGAAGAGTAGCCTTTAACCTAGTAGGAAAACCAGCTAGTGAGACAAAAATTTAGAAATTTGGGTTAAATGACAGGGCTGAATGATGATCCTCTATTAAAAAAAGGTTTATGTAGAGAACAGAAAAACAGCAGAAATGGTAAATAAGTCCACAAGAAAATGTATGACAGTAAGTGCTAGCATGCATAGAAGTGTTAGAAATTGGGAAAATACCTGAGAGATAAATTTGTCTGTGATCCAGTGATTGTCTATAAAAGCAAAATTTAATACAAAAAATCAATACTTGCAGGTTTTTTGAATGTTAATTGTATAATTTCTTACAAGCTACAAGGCTTACCTTCTTATCACAGAATTCCTCTAAGCAGGAATTAAGAAAAGCAGAACGAGATTTTCAGTTTCCAAAAATAGATTGCCAAGAGCAGAGGTTTCTTCTTCTGATTGCAAGAGAATCACTCTGCAGTGTTTTACCAAAGAACAAGTAGTACTGAGTAAAAGAATAATTGAAAAGTGATTTTTCACGGATTTTTCTACCTTTCTATTCTCTGTGCTGGATTTTGTTGTGCTGTCTAGATGAAATATTCACGATGGCACTGACCCCTTCCCTTGTGCAATTTGTCCAGGGTTTGCTTGGAGATGTTCAGAAGTAGTGGAGCAGAAAATCCCTTGCTACAGCCAGCATTTGCTGGGGATTACTGTTCACACTGGTATATGTTGAAGGAGATTCACTGGGCGAAGTGATGAAATGGCTGTATGGCTTCAAGACTAGAAATCTTTTTTTGAGTGTGATCCAGCCTGGAAAGCTGTGCTCTTTTTTCACATTTTTGGAAGGGGTAAAAATACTGAAAATGCTGGGCAGTTCTTTGAAATATGCATATCTGAGCTTCAGGTTAATGTGAGAGGTGAAGACAGAGCTGCCTCTTCTTTTCAGCTCCTAGGAAGAGTACTCTTGGCGTTGACTGGGCTCCTCATCTCCAGAAATAATGCTGAGTCTTTGCTGTTGTGTTGTGCTTGTCCATACTGACTTCACTGCATTGCACTGTGAAGGGCATCCTCAAGCATGGGGCTTATCTCAGCTGATTGAGCTATCAGGATTAGTGAACACAGAAATATATGGGTGTCCTGCAGAGTGGCCAAGGGATTTGTGTTCTCTCTTTTGATAATTGGTCAGCTTTCTTAGAACTCAGACTGGGGAACTCATCAGAGTAGTGACTCCTAGTTTCTGAGCAGGCTGTGCTCCTCTTTGGGTATTCAGAGTCAGTCAGAACACTCAATGACTTACCACCTTCTGCCCCATAGCCTGTCTCCATTGTCACCTGTATTGTCACCTTCTGCTCATTACGGACAGCTAAGGATGGCTGGCAGCAGAGCAGTACAGCTAACAGCATGAATACACCTTTGGCTGCTCTGTTCTGTGTGTCAGATATGTTGCAGTGGCCACCTGGCTCCAGTGCTGGCATTTTGGGACCTGAAAACATCAGAGAATTATCTCTTCCAGCCTAAGTAGATGTGTCAGAGAACAGAGAGGACAGGATCTCATGTCCTGGTTCCTGCTTGAGCTTCTCTTGTGTTTTCTTGTGTTAAAAATGTCTCATGCCATTTTTATTTCTTAGTAAAATCCTTCCCAAAAAGTCTCATATCTTTTTGACATTTTTTTTCTGGCAGCTGACGAAAATGGTTTGTGGCAAACACCCAAGAGGACAAGTCTCACTGAATTCAGCACCTGTGACAGGAACTTATTGCCTGTCTGGATAAAAAAGGAAAGGGCAGCTCTTTGGTGATGGGGGCAGTCAGGGAAGCTCTCAGTCATAGGCTTGCATCTGCTGAGTGCATCTCCTGGGACTGTAGGCAGGTAAGATTCCTAGTTTCATTTCTGTCAGTCAGCTGAGCAGAATAGGATGTTATTCTGGCAACCTCTCAGTTATTCCATGTGGTGGGGAGGTTGTTGAGATAACCAGGATGAAGGAGAAATACAGATGGTGTCAAACATGGAGATAAGGCAGCAGGAGCTTGTGCATGGAGGAAAGCAGGCCTGTGATGTTGCTGGTTGCATGAAGAGCAGTCTGTACAGCCATCTAGGACAAGTACAAGGGGGCTCTGTGTGAGTGCAGCTGGCCTGCTCCCTGGGTGGGGCTCCCATGGATGCAGCATGGAAGGTGTCCAGCTGGGATCTGAGCCCTGCTGTGCTGAGCCCTGTCCAAGAGGTACAGAGGCCAGTGTCCCCAAAATGTTCTGCGTTCAGAACAGGCAAGGCAGGAAAGGAAGCAGTGGCAGAGAGACCAGAAATGACTTAAGCATGGTGCCTGGAGAGCTGGGCACCCAGACTGCATCTCCTGACTTGTGATCCAGTCCCAGCCATAAAACTCCACAGCCCAAAATTGGCCATGGGAGGGCTCCTTGGGCTCATGTCCGTGGATTGAGCTGAGTTTTTTGAAGAATGCTCTCCCAAACTTCACTGAGAGATATTAGTGGTAATGGCATGTCATTTGCTTCACAGTGCTCATTTTGAATTTCTTGGTCTCTTTCGCTAAATCACTATAGCACAGCTTGGCTCTGCCTCCAGTCCAGCTCTGTACCTGTGCTTGCTAAAAGTTTTTATACTGAATAGCTGCCATAAATGTACAGTATAAGCTTTTCTAATGTGGTTAACTCAGTATTTTTTCATTATATGGTTTTTACAATATCAAAAGGTCTGAGTGCTTTTATGGATGGATGACTAGAGAATTTATTTTTGTGAAAAGGATCTCTTTTTTAGTTAGGAAGCGATTCTAAAAATGCCTGAAAAATCCTTAATGATATTTATTCTACTCATATGACCTAAAAATAGCTAAAGCAATTTGAGTAGGAATGAAAAATCGCTTGCATGTGGAGTTTCAGCTCTAAGTGGAAGGCAACCTACTCTCAGATCAAACAGTGAGGTAAAAGTCAGGATTTTCTAGTTTTAAATTGCAATTTTGATACTTTGCAGAAGTACTCTCAGTGGCTTTGAGCACATCACAGAGTTTCTTCGTTAAGTCAGCTCTGTGAATTACTTGCTACTGATGTCTGCTGTAGAAATGTGTTAACATTTTAAAAGTGCTTAATACATCACATCATGCTACTTTGTAGTTGGGATGTGTTTGGATATAACCTGTAGCTTCATTTCATGTAGACCTTTCCACTCCACCGTGTTGGTTGGGTTCCTTTGGGAATTATTGCTGGAGAGCAAGAAGTTAATACATAATCTGATATATAACCTATTAAAAGCCTGTTTGGGCCTCAGGAAGAAAAGGTTCCTCTTTCCTGCTTTGCACTCTCTAATCACTCTCTGATCTAAGAGTGTTGGAGCACTTTGCAAACTTCCATGAGCTGAGCCTCTCAACCCCAGCAGCAGCAGGGCAGCTCTGCTGATGGCTGATGAGGAGAAAATTGAGCCTGAGAGGAACTTACACCAGCAGTCTAGACTCAGGTCCAAGTCTGAAGATGCTGGGTTTTTTGAGACTGGCTCAAGGTTGCTTGGGAAGGATGTATCATGTCATGTCCAGGTCCATAACCTATATGGCTCCAGGCTCTTTATAGCCAGATTACCCCTGCTAGGACTGCCAAACATCCCTCTAAATGGAGCTCCATACAGAGCTGCAACTGCTTGAACTTGGGGGGATTGTCACTGTATTAGAGCCCAGTCAGTGACCCTGACATGATAACATGTCCTAGAACAACAAAAAACTTGGTGCTATGTTTTCAAAGAGGTATTACTTAGTATTGAATGGCCTTTTCTGTCTTTTTCATTCTTTATAAATGGAGATGAATCCAGGTTTGTTCTAAGGCCATAGTCCTTAGTGCAGCTGATGAGAATGTCACAGTGAAACTGTGTAATGAAAAGCCTGTCCCTGTGAAATCTCCCAAATGACAGTCCTCTTCTGTGCATGCAGGCATTCAGGGACCCCCAAAGTGTGGCCCACAGGAGTCAGATGCACGGGGGTTAAAAGCTGCACACACACACTGTCTATGGGCAATGCCAGGTGGACCCTGCCTTAGCTCAGTGTAAGAGCCTGGAGAGCAGCATGGAATTGCAGTAAGGGAGAAGTGCCTTTTTGGTGGCTGAGACACTGTGCACTGGTGTTCAGGCTGGTCTCTCTGCTGGAATCTGGTACAGAGAATGAGGTGCCTTTTCTTTCATCTGGAAATTCCATCTTCATTGATTTTCATACACCAAAAAGACAAAGAGGATTGCCTTGAACACCTAGTCTGTCCTTCTGGCTAATATGCTCCACAGGGCTTCCCTGAATTAATTCCAGTTTAAATTAAAGAACTGGATTCTCCTGCCAATTCACCAGGTTCCTAATAAACTCAAATTTCAAAATTTCTAATATTACTACTTCTCCTGCAGTTACTATTTCTTTTCCAGTTTCTTTCTAGTTCAGATCTGGGTTAGAGAACACCATTTTGTGTGTGGTTTTTCCATTCCTACCAAAGGCTTTGCAAAGGCAGCAGGCTGTAAGGAAGGACTTGTTGCAGAAACACTGGAGGGTTGGGTAGGGGCAGGATGGATCCAGTTCACTTCACTGAGGTGTTTCTGAGAGAGCTTAAGGGAGCAAAGACACCCTGCCCAACAGCCTGGCAGCAAAGCACTGTGAGGAGCTGGGTGTGTTTACAGGGAGATGAGCTGGAATTCCTGTCCCTAAGACCTGGAGGTGTGGAAGGAAGCTATCTAAGTAGCTTGTCAGCTTAAGATTATTTTGATAAGCTTTGAAGCCAGTTAGCAGATGAGATGGTTTAGGAAAAAGATACTCCACAGTGCAGAACCTGCTGGGATTCTGACCAGTAAACCCAAAACTCATGGGCCTCAGAACCGTGAAGTCAAAACCTGGGGCTTCTGCACTGTAGGAGGAAAGACAACAGCCTCTGGGCTGTTTGAGAAGTCAGGTGTCTATTTCCCATTTTTGCTCTTCTCCATCCCTTCTTCTCATGGAACATGACTCAGCAGCCCTTTGGGACAGGGCTGCACTCCAGCCTGAAGCACGAGGTCAAGGTGCCTGCTCTGCTTGGCTACTGAAAGCAGCAATGATCAGACTGCCCAAAGATCTGTAGTCTGGTAACTTGGTGAGATAACTGTCCAGGGTGTCAACATCTCAACATCTGGTTGTTTGCAGTATGAATGTACTTCAGTTGCCATGCAGGGAGCAGTTTTCTCCACTAATGCTTGCTTTCCAGCAGGGAAAGGCAGTGCAAGCCAAAGCTCTCATAGAGGGAAGGGTGATGGGAGCTCCAGTCCTGACATATCAATCATAACTAACTTTTCTTCTCCCATAGTTCAACATATTCTGAAAACACAGCAGTTTTCTGCACCCTGTTGGGCTGCCAAAATTCTCCAGTCAACACCCCAGTGCCAAGACACTCACTCAACCTGCCCACGTGTCTGATTCACCCTGTTTCCACTGACAGTGATCCATGTCCTCATTCCTCTAATCTGCCATGGTCACTGAGCCACCTGCCTGTCAGCTCTGTCCAACTGAGGTGCCAAACAAAAGTCCAACATTAACTGTTGGTATTTTGTAAAAATATTTTGCCTGTGAAAGTGTTTCATCAAATGCTGGCTTCTAAGGAAAACCTGATTTCCTGTACAAAATTTGACTGCTTTTCCTGACTCCATTTCCAAGATAATAATTTGTTGCAAATCCCTAAAGCAATGAAAGGTCATACGAAAAAGGCCACAGAATATTTATGTCAGAACATGTGTATTATTTTCTTTCTGTCAAAGTCTGTATAAAGAGAAAGAGGACTTTATTTAAGAAGCCCAAGGAGACTCATGGCTACCCAGCTTCAGTGCAGCAGATAAGAGAGCACTTGCAAATGGTGCTGACAGCTCGAGGCAGATTGCTGCGGATTAGCAGAGCTGTGACGGGAGCACGCCTGACCTCTTAACTGGCTCTGCTCTCCTGTCTCCAGCCCTGCTAATTACCATGTAGCACAACTCAATAAAAAATGCATGCTGCATTCCTCTGAACTTATAAATAGGCAAATGTTACACAATCATGTGGACCTTCCCATTAGTGGTGCTCTGGGATGCCCTCCCTGCTTGAGTAGACAGTTTGAGAGGGCATCTGTCCTGCTGCTTACTGTGAGACTCAGGGAGAGGTGATGCTTTTCATTTCTGCATTTCCTAGATGCTTGCTACTAATGCTGTGTCTCACATCCCTAATCCATAATGATATGGCTGGGAGCTGTTGATTTGCATGAATCACTCACATCCTGGCTTTGGCCACTATCAGTTCACGTTGTAAAAGCTTTTCAATTGCTTTATTCAATGATAAACAGTAATAAGGAGACATTTCCAGTGTCTGTTTATAGGATTTAGTGACAAGATTGGTTCAGAAGCAATGTATGCAAAGGCATTTTCAATTCTGCCCATGGTAACATTTGGGGGAAAATTGGTTGTTTTCAGAGCTAACCTCATGGTGTAATTCCAAGATGAGCCATATAGCTGATTGGAAATTTTAATAAAAAGATTTTTCATTAGAAGATGCTGACTTGAAATGATCAAAACCACATGCAGCACTCTGCCAGTTCCAGAAAAACTGAAGGCAATAGGAAAGGCATCTCCTGTCTCAGGCAGGAATTACCCAAGGGAATACTCCAGAGAGTGAGGATTGTGTGACATGCTGAATACCCACTATCAAACAATTCCTTTGAGTCAGAAAGCCTAGATACCTAAATCTTAGAAACTGTGCCCTGGCCAGGAGGATGTCCTGGTGGTCACCCTGATGGCTGTCCCAGGATGCCTCTCCCATTTATGGAAAACTCCTGAAAGGTTTTGGGTGCCACGTGAGGAGGAGTGAGCATCTTTCAGGTTTGGTAGAACAGGCATTCCCTCTCCAGGGTCACAGAACACACATGACCATCCTGCAGTACTGGAATCCAGCATAAACCAATTTCTTTCCTGTTTTGCCTGCAAAACACTTGCTCATGGCAGTGCACAGCAGCCTCTGAGGTGTCATTTGATGAGCCATGGGTGAGCTGAGCCTGATGTGGTGTCCCAGGCTGCCCTCTGACCTTGGCTGAGCCACCTCCAGCTGCGCTCCCTCCCTTCCTCTGCAGGCAGGGAGCAATCCTGCCTGTCACTTGGGGTGAGCTGAGAAAGGAGGAATTTTCTTGCATGACTTGCCTGCTGTGTAGCTCCACAGAACCAGGTCTTAAAGCTATTGTTGTGTTTGCCCCTTATGGAGAAAATAAATAGGCCAAATAAATAAATGAAAAAGGCCAAAGGCTTTTTTTCTATGGTCATTCTTTAATTATGTATGGCTCTTTTCCCCTTGTAACTTGCAGGAAGGCCTTTACTATCAGTTGTCATAAATCAATTAATGAGGCCTTATTAAAGACCATGCAGTCCTTTAAACTTTCCCAAAATTTAATATCTGTCCTTTCAGGCCTTTCTGAGAATTCAGAGTATTTCTTGGGGTGCTATTATAGTGTGTTACACTGCCTTCTTCCTGTACAAGGTTAATAAGGAAAGCTTGCCTTAACCAATATTTCATCTGTCCAACATCTCATTACTGTTGCTTCTGAAGAAAAAAAACGGTAAAGATTTTCATTCCTAATGGAAATTAATTTCCTTGATCACAGAGAGAATACTGTCACCTGTAAATACATAATTAGGAGCTACAACCTTTAGCCATTTCTGGAAGCTTTTCCTTGTCATAACATTGATAACATTGTAGTCAGATAAACTTTGAAAAGGAATGTTTTATGCTTTATCCTTTTTGTGGCTGTGGATGTGTCATAAGGTCACATCCATATTAGTATGTTTGGCCTGAACTGTTCAGTAATTAATTTAGTCATTATTAAAATAACTTGTTTAGATATTATTTTTGGTTTCAGTCAGTGCTTTCCCATTTGCATTAATATCTGCAAAATTTCAGATGAAAATACTATAATGAATTTCCTGACATAATGGATGCTCTAGGGGTGGCTCTAAGGAGCTCCAAAGTGAGAGTTACCTATTGGTGCATAAGTGACGATGTTTGGTTTTAAGAGTTTTTCTGTTTTGTTATTACTGCATATTCTTGATAAATAGACCAGATGGAAGGTTTTAAAAAAACCTACATGAGCCTAACAGTCCTTAGCAGTTCAGATAATTTTATTTGGCTGAATACTGTTGTGGGAAATTTAGCTGGAATACTCTCCCATTTACCAGGCCATTTGAAAACGTGATGGATTTGGAGTTCCTGTGAATGCTAGCATGATTACGTGGCCCACGTATTAAGCAAACTTTGCTGCCACTGAACTGTCAACTACAGCACATTACCTTCTGTCCTGTGAAGGCAAATTCCTCATGGAGTTCATAAATTCAGGTGACCAGTGGGAACCTCTTGGGTTGCACCCTGCAGACCTTTTGAGCTTGAACATGAGGCAGTGTCATAGAATCCAACCTGCATGATTCATTTCTTCTGTTTCAGTAATGCCAGCAGTGTACTATGTACTGTAGGAACAGTAACTACACCAAATAGATTATTTTTACGTCAGCAGAGGGATAGAATATATTTCCAAGGATGTTTCTTTTAAAAATATTTCAATGGTTTCATTATTTCACATCATTGCTTGGCTATGTTTCTTGTGTATGTCAGTAGAGAAAGGAGTCTCAGCTGGGGCTCAAGGACGGGTCTGTACCCTTACAGAGCACACTCAGGCTGCTAAATAGCCAAGGGATAGTGCCTCAATCACAAACATTATGTGTAGGATTATTTTTAACTTTCTGTAAAAACTTAGAACAGCAGACCTTAAGACGTTTGCATTGACTTAACAGGGGCTAGGCATAATTTTGCTCCAGAAACAAATCACATAAATTTGCTTTTTCAAGTTTCTTTGCTGCGGTGGATCCAGACTCAAAGAATCAATTATGGGCTTCCACATGTAGGGTGGGATTCGCTTTGCAAGTGAGGCAAGTTTATGAAGTCTTTCCTTGGGGATGCCTGGGCAAACCAGAGCTTTCCTCTTTGTCTCTCTCTTATTCAACACCTACCTTGGGAAAAATAGTGGCAGCACTGAAAATTGATGTGAATCAATCTCAATCTCATTAGTGAGTAGAAAACAAGAAATCCAGCTCTTCTGGTGAACACAACTGTGGTGAATCATCACCTTGTGAGGGAAGCAGCACACTTCTGCTGAGAAGGCTTCAGTGACCACAAAACTGCTCATGCCTAAATGGACTAAGCTTGCCAGTGTCCTGCATTCACTCTTGGCCACAACCTACTGTAAAACTTTTACTGCTGCATTGGAATCTTTTGGCTGCTTTGGATCTGGCTGTTTATCATTAGCCTGTTCTGCATCTGCTGCAGTGGCTTGTTGAGCACAGAGGTGAAGGATGCTTGTCACATCTTTTCCTAGGAGCTGCTGCCTGCCTGTTGATAAGGAGGGCTCCCTCCTTCTCCCCTGCTCTTTTCTGCTTTCTGCAGGCTTTGGGTTAATTTGCTCTTTGTCTAAGCAAAACCTAAATCTCTGGGACACAAGTCCAAGCAGGGACTTTTGAATGTCACATATGTGACCATAGAAAGCCCAAATGTGCCCATTTATTAATGTGTACTTTTCTGTAATAAATGTTGCAACTTTGTGCTTTCCTGCCTACAACTGTTCTTTTCTTCTTTCAATTATTTGTGTCTTTTTAATACAAAATAATTTGAATCTATTTCTGTTGCTAGATGGTGTAGGGTAATGATAGGCATTTATGGTATTCTTTGTTGAGCTGCAGAAAGTGTTTTAAAAGCATTAAAGCTTTATTTTTCTCTTGGAATGTCACGCTACTTAGAAACTAACATCTTCATCAAGGCTCACTTCTGAAAGGATGCTGCAACTTCCTGTGCTCATTGACAGTCCTTGGAGCTTATTTCCCTCCCTGCTTTTTTCTGGAGACTCTATTTGAAGTAGGTAAGGTCACTGGAACCATGGAGAGATGTGAGAAGATCCAGAAAAATTAGATGGCTGAAATAACAATGATTGCTTTTAACGGGATTTCTCTTTTTCTCTGTTTGCAGGCAGATGGCAGAGAAAGGTCTGTACTGCAGTCATTTACATGATTGCCTACTTTGTCCCTTGACCTGAGAGCCTGGGTAGTGGTGGGTAGCATAAGTGACAGGCAACGAGAGGCCAAAAGAACAAAAATTTTCTGTGTTTTATACGTCCCTACTGCTTTTACTGAATACAACTAATTTCTGTCACTTCCATACAGAGGCATTTTAAAGTTGAATAGTGATTAAAGGGGGAAATCCAAGCTATCTGGCTTTCTTTACGTGAAAGGTCTGCATTAATAGTTGATATTGTTAACAGTTCAAAGGCAATGGATGAGTTTTCTGTATATTGTGTCAGTCTTTGTGGCAAATAAACATTTCTGCAAATACTAAAGAGCTCAAAAGATTTATTACTCATCTGAATTCATCTTTTTACTGATAAATGGTGGTGGGTGGGAGTCTTAGAATTGAAAGCAGAAGTAAATTTGGGATGACAGCAACGTTCTGAATTTAAAAAAAAGAAAAAAGATACTGCAACAGAAAAAGTCAGTGAGGAAAACTTGGACAAACTTCTTGGGAATAAAGAAGCTGGAAGAGAATAGGACAGGAAAATCTCTATTTCCCAGAAATCTAGGACAGGTTATGAAGCTGCTTGTGCAAACAAGTGTGCTTGATTTCATGCCTAATGCATGCACAGAGGAGGGAATGATGGAAGCAGCCCCAGCAGGGCCCAGCTGCTGCTGACAGAGGCTGCTGACTGCAGGGATGGAGCCCGTGGAACAGGGAGCCTGCTGCTCAGCAGGAACACCTGAGAACAGCCACGGGACCCTGGGGGCATGGAGGCAGGAGTGCACTGATAACCACGCTATGGGTGTGTCCCTGATGAATTCCAAGGCACACCTGATCAGTGTGCAGGAGTAAAGGAGATAAGCTTATCAGTGGCAAACCAGTAATTCAATGGTAGTTATCTTTCCCAGGAAGGTTTATGAAAGGATTTGTTTTTCTAGCCAAGCCCACAGCTAAGAAGGTAAGAGGCAGGTTGTGGGGTTTTTAACCACAGAGCTAGTGATTTGTTGCCGGCCTTAGAATAAGTTATCTAATAAACAAAGCCACAGTTTAATTACTTGCTGCTTTTGAGGTAAATGATGTGATCTAATATTAGAAAGCAAAAAACCATTCTAATATTTCATTAGAACCTTTAAAATTGCCACTATAATTTTTTCTGCTGGGGCCAAATAACTTTCTGCTACTGTGGTGAGATAACTTAATTACATACAATTCATGACTTAGGTAATTTTATATAAAAGCTACACACACAGACATGCTTGAATTTTTAAAAATAGTTAGAATAATCTGGAAGCCAACAAGAAGAACTGATGAGTGTTTTAGATAATGGGCTCCTGTTATTTTAAATCTGAGCACAACTTTAAAGTGTTCTGAAAATGTGGACCAAATAAGTAGAAGACCTTTTTGGAGTTCAGGTAAATGTCTTTAACATTTACCTGTCTTTAACATGGGTCCTGTGTAACAATTTTGGACTAATTTGTAGGCATCTTGAGGATTTTTTTAAGGTACAGTTTTCTAAAAAACACATAAGGGTCCTTCAGAATTGACCACCTCTGGGCGCAAAAGCACTCTGATGTTTGAACAAAATGAGTGAAAGCAAAAATTATCCCTATCCCTCTTAAAGGCCAGGTTGTTTTGCTCATCAGACTCATTCATGAAGACATTGTGCAGTTTGCCACATTGCTAATTCCATTTATACAGCTGTCAAACACAATTTATTTCTAAAGATTTTGAATTACCTTGGAAATGGAATATTCTTTTGCTGACACAGCAGATCGGAAACCTGGAACGGTGGAATCCATGTACAGTGAGGGAAGTGAGGAGAGCCAGGCTCAGATAGCCACCAAACACATCCATGCTCAAGAGGCAGCTCCAAGGTTGGGCAGGGGGGCCCATCCATGAGTCTCAGCATGGCACGTGGCCAGGTGCTCCTATCCCTAGAGTATATCCCAGTGAAAATCAGGAGAAGAGATCTAAGCCCTGGGTCAAGCCTTATCTACAGAGCCTTTTCCTACAGCTGAGCTGCTCTCACAGCAGTCAAACCCAGGATCACATCACTGCCAGAGCAGCCCTCAAAGGGAGCAGCTGGACCCCTGGAGGAGGACAGGGGGTACAGAGCCTGGGGTGCAGTCTGCACATCCCTGCTCCTAAATCACTCAAGCACAGCTGCAGCTTCCATGCTGGGCTTTTGTCACCTGGTAGCTCTCCTGCCAGGTGACAAAAGTCCTGGGTGTCTCCAGGGCTGCAGTGGGCTCTGGGATTAGGTTACTCTGCTTTCCTCTCCCCAAACCTGCACCAGTGCCTGCCCTTCACCCTCATCACAGCAGAACATCACTTCACTGTCACTGTCATATTTTCTACAAAATCCCTTCACCAGGATTTCTCCTCCTGGGAAGCTGAGAAGCCTCAGAGAATAAAGAAAACAATATTATCTCATTTGCTTCTCTTGTGTTTTGCTTCTTTGGAACGTGGTTTGGAGACTGTTTATCCAACTGGTCATTGTTTGATTGGTTTCATGTGAATTGTTTTAACTTAATGACCAATCCCAGTCAAGCTATGTCAAACTCTGAAGAGAGAGTCACAAGTTTTCATTATCATTCTTTGTAACCTTTTGTAACTATCCTTTCTCTATTCTTTAGTAGTTTTAGTATAACATTCTATAATATAATATCATACCATAAAATAATAAATTAGCCTTCTAAAAACATGAAGTCAAATTCATCTTTCCTCCCCACGACAGGGGACCCTGGAAATACCACACTCCACCTTCCTCTCTCCTGCTCCACCTGCCTGGCCCTTGGAGGCTGCCCGTCCCCATTGGAGGCCCCAGCCAGCAGCATCACCTGGACTGAGAGCTAAAATAAATGGCAATTAAGAGTTGTGACTGCTGCTGCTGCTTTCCATTGAGTAGACTTGTGTAACTCTCCAACTCTTAATGGTGTTTTTTGGTTGCTCCTCACAACCACCAGTCAGGGAGATTTTATTTGCCATCCTCTCTGGAGCACATTTTCAGAAATTCATCTGAGCTGATGCCTGTCTGCCTATCTCAAGGCACGCACTGGTAAGGAAGATAAAACTGCTCAGTTTGTGGATACATATTTCACAATGGATTTCATCATGACTGTGAATATGGTTCCCATCCTTTTAGTGAAAGGCTTTAGCTGTCTGAGTAGGCAGAAACTAGAAATGCTAACCCAGAAATAATATCTTTGGAAAATAACCTTGACTGTCTTAGCTGAAAGTGTACCTTCAGGGAGCTGATGAATTCAGTTGATAAGGACTTTTTTAAAGAGCAGATATGCAGAACAGGGAGTTGTTCACTTTGTTCACAAGCATTATGGTGGTAAAAATGAGGTTTCTTAAAAAATGAACAGACCTACTCAGGATTCAGTAAAGAGCCAAGTGAATAACCATATGTAATTCCTTCCCACTGCTTTTCTTAGATGCTTTTCTTTATTAATGTGAAGGCAATCCAGGAACAAGGCTTGCTGATTAGCACTGAACACAGCTATACCAGAGAAGGACTGAATCCTGGCATTTTTGGGAACTTAAAACTGATTGATTTTTTTCCCCAAACAGGCTGACATATTTTAGTTAAGAATTCAAATTTTAAATATAAGTAAAACTAAATTTCCTAGACTTCAATAAAGTCTTGGCTTAACAGGGACAAGATGTAATCAGATTTGGACGTTATAAAGATACAAAAATTCTATGTACTGGGGCACTTTTTCTGAATGAAGACAGAAGGGATGAAGAGGAAATTACTTATAAAAATGTGCTAGTCCTGCAGTCCTGAGTACACAGGCGAAATCAGTAGAGAGTAGGTAGTTTTGTTCCACCAGTTTTGGGATGTCCCACTGCTTCTCCCTCTGAGTTCTCCCTTTTTTCTTCCATTATCATACACATCCCTGCCCAGAGCAGATCTGCTCTGCCCAGGCTGGCCAAGTGCCCATGTGCACCCTTGCAGATAAGCTCATCTGGGGTAGGGCTAGCCAATCTCTTCCCTCTGTCTCAAATCCAAAGCAGTGGCTAATTTTGCCACTTTCTGCAAAGTTTAATCCATTAATCCAGCTATCACAATTAGGGCTGTTTCTTTGATTTTTTTTTTTTTTTTTTTTTTTTTTTTTTTTTTTTTTTTTTGGTAAACAGGAAAAAAAGATAAATAGTTCGAAAGCTGAGCGGTATGTCTGTCACATGATTTCTTCTAGTGAACCCAAAGAGCCCCAATCACTGAAACCTCTGCAGGTGCTTTCACTCCCTGCTTACTTCTCTTTCAGCCCCCAGAGAACAACAAGATTTCTTTTCTGGGTCTGCCAGCAGGTGCAGGAATTGTCATGGTTGTCACACAGAGATGGTACTTCACCATGAAAATGGAACTTGGCTAATACAGCTGACAGTGGAAACAAAGTGTTGGTTTCAGTTTGGGATCTTTATCCTTTTCAAAACCCTCTTGAACTCACCATCTTCATGTCAATTGTTTATTTTAACAGAGGCCATCCTATCATAGAAATCCCAACATTTTCAGTAATTTTTAGATTTTGAAATGCATTCATAGTAGTGGGGTTGCACTTGATTTTTTGTGGTTTTTATGCAGGCCTGAAATGGAAGTTCCTGTACACCAGAATAATCTATCTGCTCTGGCATCTCGTCTTCCAGTCCCACTTTATCACCTGTGGGTAAATCAGCAACATTTCCCTTTCTGCAGAGTACAAGATGAGAGAAGACAGTAATTTTTCCTGGAGTATGCTTGCTCCTTTGAGAAATCAGATTTTTGTTTCCTGCTTAGAGCAGTGTTTGCAGTCTATCACTTCAGCTGTCTTAACAAGGCACCAGCAACTTCCCCATGTGGGGCTGCACAGTCACAGTGCTGCAGTTTTGCCAATTAACCAGGTTTGCAGAATCTGTTCGAGCTCTGGTCAGGGTGGGTGCTCAGTCATGATCTGAACAGCCTTATCCACAGGCCAAGCTGCAAACAGTCTGACTGTCACCACTCTCAGGGCTTTGTTGCTGGTTGCACAATGATCTTCCCCTGTGGAATTACCATTGCTGTAGATGGTTGTCATCCACCTAAGCTCAGCATGCACTTTTGTCAACTGTTCTCCAAACTCTTGCTGCTTCCCAAACTTTTACTAGTTTATTCCATCATGAAGCCAATACTGGGACAATGACAGGAGCATTTGTTACTTTGAAAGTGGTAAATCTGACTGCTGTACAGTTTCACAATGGTAATTCGGTTTTTTAAAAAATATTCTATAATAGGAATGTAGTCCTGCAAAACTCTACATATCTGTGAACACTTGAGGAGCTGGGCAGTTCAGTGAACTTCTTTTCATTATGCTGATGGAAGTTTTTTTTTTTTTGCTGATAACACAGCTCCAATAAATACCAGTCCATTGGAACAACTATCAGTCCTTTGTATTTAGGGTCAAATTAGCAGTTCTCAGTTTATTTGAGACCTGTTATAAATATCCCAGTTCTTTCAGAATTTTTAGCTGACCTTCGGATATCATTTGCAGATAACCTGGGAGCTGAGAGAGGTGAGCTGTTTTATGCTGCCTCTCTAGGACTGTCAGAAGAGACAGGTACACTGCCCAAGCCAGAAAGGTCATTGTGCATTGCTGCAGTCTGTGTTCAGCTGTGAAAACACTGTTTCCTCTATCCTTTCTGTCCACTTCACCTTGCCAAGACCCTTTTTTAACTTCACTTGGTCTAAGTTAGGCTATCAGCTATTTGTAATAATGGATTAAAGTTATTTTAAATTACTGAAATTTTCATAGACTCATAGAATAAGCTAGGTTGGAAAGGACCTCAAAAGATTGTCTGTCCTATCTTTGACAGGGTGGGTTTTATTCAGCTCTGATCTGACTTTATTTTTTCTAAGCAAACCTCTAGATGAGCTCAGACAGTGGTTAAATTCAGTTATGCATTTTCTCACTGACTAATGGTGCTTTTCCTTTTTGGGTATTGCTATGTGGCAAGGTGGCAGGGAATGGGTTGGGGTCCTCCAGTCTCATTCCCTTGCTGCCCCTTTGCAGGCAAGCAGAATGGCATTCAGAGAATGAATCCTGGTTACTAACCAGGAGCACCTTCTATGCTGGAAGAGGTATCACAGGTTATGTCTCAAATGACATAAAGAGCTTTTTGTGTCTCAAATGACATAAAGAGCTTTTTGCTCTTGGTGGGTATCCTGGCTGCATCTTAAAAGCCCACACTGGGTGCCATGCTTCCCAAGGGAAGGAAACACTGTCCCCTTACCTTGGAGGCAGGTGACCTGGGATTTTTTGCCTGCATTGTAGTTAATGGTCAATGAGCAGCTGCTTCTTTGCAGCTTGCTACAGTGGGCAAGTCCTTCAATGGTTCTAGCAGTGTTTAAACCATTAACCATTTCAGTCTCTCACAAGTGTAAACTCTCATTGGTGCAGGGCAAATTTTCTCCATCCTTTAGCTGTTTTAGCTCTTCCTAGACAATTCTAGTCTAGAGCATTTTCCCTGTACTAAAACTGTGTGGATGTTTCACAGCTGACAGGAAAGGCAGGATCCCAAGCTGCACCAGTCAGCCTCTTCCTAAAGCATAAATCCTTTATTGGGCCAAATGGACATCCAGTGGCTCTCTGCCATTCCTCCCTCTTGTGTATCCTTTGATTTCTTCCCAGAGTTGTTGTTAGCAGCGTATTTTTTATTATCCTTGTTCTTGTTCATTTCTGTTCTCCAATTCCAGATTGACCAAAGTCTTTATCCATGCAGAGGAGGAACTCAGTCTGCAGTAATCACACAAATGTCATTGCTTTTCTTTCTGCTCTGGTTGGGAGTACCCATCAGAGCTCAGCTCTTACTTTTGGCCATACCCTGGGGTTGTATCTGTTCCTGTTTCTTTACCTGTAAAGTTTTCCTTAAGCATAGAGGGCCATGCATGTTTGAGGCCTCCAGCCTCCACACACACACACACACAAATACATATATTTGTATATGTATATATGTCCCTGCACCCCAAAATACTCAACATTGTTATTTCTTCCAGAGCATTTGAATGGTGGCTATGCACTGTACCTAGATTTTAACTTCTAACTAGAAATGTGTGTTTCTCTGTAATTTTTTGTGATATGAATGGTGGTAGCTAACCCTACTGATTTTAGTGAAGTTTAACCCGATTGGAAAATACCCTTTTTAAGTTGAGAGAGTCAAGCCACGTCCTCAAAACTGGCTCCACCAACTGTGGTCTTTGGGGCAGCTGCATTTGAACCCCAAGAGTGAGCTGACAGGTGGTCAAAACATCCTCTCCCCACCTAAAGGGAAGAAGTATTTTCTATTGAGAGCTGCAGTGGATGTGGTAAAATTCCAAGGAGGTAGAAGAAAGGGAGAGGTAAAAGTGTCTGAAGACACTGTAGTAGGCTCTGTAGATAATTTTTTCTGGAAACCCAGTAAGGCAGTATTATCTATTGATTCAGATATGATGAATATAAAGAAGTAGCTGGATAGATTTATTTTAAAATGCAGAGGAAAAGTCAGCTGTACATCAGGATATAAATGAGAAGGTTTGACTATAAATGAGATGGCACAGTAAATGACAAGATGTATGAAGAGGAAGCTTTTTGGCAATGACAGTAACTTGTTTTGTTCTCTCAGCCTGGAAACCTGAGAGACTGAAAGAATAAAAATGTAAATGAGTGCTTGGAGTTTAGTGATGTGTACAAACCTCAGGCTGGAGTCTTGCTTAGCCTGGAGGTACCAAACTGAAATTTTAAAAAGCTGGAGTAATGCAAAGCTGAAAAAAGAGATAATCAGGCTCTGTATGAACAATATGAGTTCATCATGACAATCTGGGCTCGTTGTAATGGGTGAAAGCTTCACACCAAACAAGGATACTTCAGGTGGCAAAGGAAGGAGTTGGGAAAAGGCCATTTTAGCCAAGGAGGAGTTAATGTATCCAAACATTGTCATACATTTTCTGGCTGACACTAGTGACTGTAAACATTCTTGTAGTGAGTCAGTAAGTGGCTGCCATGGCCAAGTTCATTACTACAGAGATCTGGAGCATCTGTTTGCATGGGCAAATTAACAAACACAAATTTTCCCTGTTGGTCCTACTGAGATCCCTAAAAGTGTTTGTCTGAATCAGAGTCTAAGAAAAGCAGTTTATTTTTTCCTCTCAAGTGGAATTCACATTGTAGGATGCTCTATTTAAAGAACCCAAACAACTATCATTAGCTGTTCTTTGCAATCTCTTTTTTTTTTCAAATGTAGTTCATATGTAAATACTGGTGGTGGAAGGAAGATTTTATTTTCATGATATGGCAATGATGCTGCAAAATTCTGCTACACAAATAATCTATAATCTGGAATTCTGTTATTTCCAAGTTTGTGCTGAATATTTTCTGCTTTTCTAAGGGAGGATTGTAATTCAGAAAAGATTTTATAGATTTTTTTATTATTATTATTGTTAGAGAAATTGTGGAGAGAAACAAAAACAAGTATGAAAGGCTCTGATTTGTGTGTTTATGTTAGAAGTGTGGCTATGGACAGGATGATCGGAGGTAAGAGCTACCCTCTCCAGCAACAGAATTTTCATTATTTCCTTTGTTTCTGAAAAGGTTCTGTTGAGGAAAGGAGAACAGAGGAGCCTCTCATGAACTCTCTACCTTTTTCTTAATCCTTTCCTCTTCAGTGAGGTTGCTTTACGGCTAGAGGAGAAATAACCATTGTACTGTTCTGTACAGAATGTGCAGCCTGGAAATCTGCTTTTTGGGAAGGCTTAGAGATTGCTGCAGTGTGGGCTAGGGAGACTTTAATGCACATGCATGAGATTGTCTTTGTATTTCTGTGAACATCAAGGGTTATTGTTCCACAAAGAAATTATTGACTGTAGGTTGCTCTGGTAAATGTTTGCCCTGAGGTCAATAAATCTTGATATGCATCTCAGCAGAAGTCAGTATCTACTTATTAGTATTATTTTCTAAGTTGAGATTATTGATAAGAGTACAAAATGGCCAGGTGCAGGTGACAGGCTGCTGATAAACAACTTGGAGATGTCAAATGAGAACTGTTGTGTGACAGAGAGAGAGGCAAACTGCTAGTCTCAAGAAGCATAGTCTAGCTTTTAAAATATATCAGCTACATCTGAAATGTTGTGAAACACAGAACACCAGTGCTTGCACCTCAGGCATCCAGGAAAGAAAGAATTACTTAGTCATTGTGTATTTACCAAATAGAAAACCTACATGGAAGATATTTTTAAATTCAGCCAAATTGTAATGTTTTGGATGCTTCATGCATTCAGTAGTATTTATTATTCTGCATGCTTCTTAAAAAGTAGCAGCTAGCATAGCAAAGAGACATAACATAATCAAATATCTTGGGTATATTCTTTCTCCCCTCATAATGTGGCAAACACCCTGTCAACAGATACTCAAGGATGTATTGTGCTTACAACCAAGAGAAAAAAAGCCTAGAGAATTAAAAATGTCCCCTAATGCAGTCTGCTGGCATTTCTAGGGGACCTTTTATTGTTGAAGCTTTCTCAGAAGCAAGATAAAATTTCTAGTGAAAGCAAGGAAAAATAAAACAGGAGAAATAAAGAAAATAACCCTTCATTTTGCTTTCATCAATGGAGATCAATAAAATGCTTACTTGGAGGAATTTATACTCTCTCTCCTCACTTTTTCTCAAAAAGTTACAGAAAATAAGGGAAATTTTATGTTGATTATTCTTATTGTTGTGCCTAATGCTACAGCACAATAGAAACCAGAAATATTTACATCCAGATCCATACTGTACAAAAGGCTCCATGTTTGAATTGGTAATAGTCACTCCAGGATAGCTTTCATCTTTCCAGAGCACAAACATCTCTAAGGGATGTAATGATTTTATTTCATTGTATTATCTCCATTTTTTACTTTTCTTCCAAGTCACAAAGGAGCAAAAATAAAGGAAATAATGGATTTTTAATAGTGCTATGGTTCTGAAGATAGATATTCTCAAGAAAAGGATCCAAATTAGTAGTTGAAAACTGCTTCATGATACCTTTGATAATGTAAGAAGGAGGAAAAATCAGATGGAAATAACTACTTGCCTTTTAAAAAGCAAATAAAGATAGAAGATTCTTCACAAGAATACAGGAAAGCAGTTCAAGTCCCATAACTGTAAAGGGAAAACTTGCTATATACTCACTGAAAAGTGCAACAAATAAAACTATCTGAATCACATTTCGTGAAGAGACTATCAAAACTGAACAAATTCCAGTTAGTCTTCTGGAAGGAGAAATTTTGAGGATGAAATTTGTTAAATAACAACTGAAAGGATGTGACAAGACAGTCTAGATCTATTTAAATCTGCTTTTTGGGGTTCCTCATAATTGTGTATGTATCATGAAACAACAATGTATTGACAGAGACCAAAGGGTTTTTTGACAAAAACCCAACACTACTTCTATATAGTCACAGGCTGTAAAATGACAGACCTGTATAAACCAGGTCTGAGTTAAAGTTCAGCAAAGATGCTCACCTAGATGGGTGCACTGACTTCGTGTCAGATGACTCACAGGAGAACAGGGCCACAGATGAGAATGGATTTTTATTACCACCATCTCAAAAATAATAATAAAAAAATTAATTACACTGTATGGTGGAGAGAACAGCCACGGCCTTGTGAGCACAGGGAGGTCTTAAGACACCTCCAAGGTAGACATCCAACACTGATGCTTCCTTTACAGTTAAGGAAGAGAAAGAAGCTGCTTTTTTCTGGTTTTGGATGAGATGTCTACTCCAAAACCTCAGAAATGCCTGGTTTTTTTCATTGCCTCTTTTTGCTATACCTCTAAACAAAGTGTGAACAGCAATTCAGATATACCTGTTCACCAAACTGGAGCCTACATTTGGGCAGGTGAAGCCCCTCCAAATGCTTTAGACTGCAAACATATGTATTCCTTAGAGCCACATTTCAGAAAATCTGTGATACATATTGACCTGTAACCTTACAAGACAACCAAAAGCAGATGAACCTTCACTTTATTGTATTGATTCAGGGAGGGCCTTTAACCTTGTTGAGAGGCTGATTTTAAACTTTAAATATTCCTGTCTGTAATCCCTGGTGTATCAGTAGATAAATGTTTTATACTCAATCCGAGATCTAATTTTCTTTCAAAGGGCTACATTAAAGGGAAAGAATAAAGGTGATCTTTTTAAAACTTTTATTTGCCTAGTTAATAGAGCAACTGGTGGGGAGGGTAGGGAGAGAGACCTTGTGTATCTGCTTGATGTTCTGAAAATGAAGTGTCAGACAAAACGACCTTACACTGAGGTGACATTTTGCTTCATTTTACATAAGTTGTATCTTCTGTATCATCTCCCTTCTGTGACAATTTGTTTTATCCAATTACCGAGCTACACAATAGGTACTTTAGAAATGTCATTTCTTATACTGATAAAAGAGAAACCCAAAGTTCAAAAGTTTCATCCTGAGCTACGTAAGCCACCACATAAATTATTTTTTAGATATACATATATATATATATATATATAGGTCATTGAATAGACTACTTACTGAGTATTCCTCCTTTTCTGAAGAGATCACAGGAGGGAAACCTGCTGTCTAGAATGAAATACATATACATTGGCTGGGCAGATAGCATACTCTACGTATGAATTTTCCACCTCATATCATACACTTTCCCATATGGGTCTGGCACCTCCAAGAAAGTAAAAAAGGAGGTTGTGAGGCTGCAAATTGGACTGCAAATCCAACTTAGGATGAATATGTTCTGTTTTAAGAGTTGTGGTTTCTGAAATAAGGAAAAATGTTTGTCTGTTTCTGAGAAAACCATTGCCCTCCAGAAAGTATTTAAACAGCATTCAGTTAAGGCAGGTAATCATTTAAGGAGAAATAAAATACAGCTTCTGGGTTAGGAGAGAGTGGGCAGCTGTTGGGATAGCAGTGGTAAAGCTTCTCCAGCCTTCCCACTGCAGCACCTCAGTTGTATAAAGCTTCTTTTTGACACTGTGAGGTTGCTCTCTCATAGACTCCCAGGCATTTTGTGGCACAGTGACCAGAGAGATCACAGGAGGGAGGAGTGATTTACATGCCACAGTCTCTGAAGTAAATGGCCACATAAATTATGTGGCACCTGTAGTTGTCTCCCATTAAAGGAGATAGTATTGTTGCTGTTGTTGTCATTATACTTGCTGTTGCTTTAATACAGGCATATGTGCACTAATCTGCTTAGACATTGCTTTTGAGTAGGTAGGAGCCCAGGCACAGCTGCTCCTTTGTTAAACAGAATAGGTGCACCTCAATCTGGGGCCTGGGGCATTCAGGCACAGAGGAGCTGTGGTGCCCTCAGCTAAAGAGTAAATCAGGACACCTTAGGAAATGTGAGGTTTCCAATTCTTCTTTCCAATTCTGCACTTGCAGCTTTCCTGTGGATGATTTTGGTGGAAATCCAGAATGAATAGGGTTTATTTGTAATTGGGCTTGAAATTGCATCCTGAATAATTAAGAGGATCAGCCTCACAAATCTTACTCACTGGTTGGCTTCTCGTGAAGTGTTCCTGCATTGGCATTTGTGTGAGCTGTGGAAAGAATGAACTGAACTGCAAAGGGCCTGCTCACTGCTCACTCTGCTCATATTCCTCACATTGCTCACATTGTTCACTTTGTTCACACTGCTCACACTGCTCACCCTGGTTCACATGCACACTTGGTTTACTCTCAGCTCACTCTTTCCAGGTTGCTGACTGTGCTTCTTACAGCCATTGCAGCTGATGGAGCTCTGCTAAGAACATCAGCTTGGTTGCTGGTGTGCAGCCATCAAGTATGGTGTGAGCACCTTCTCTTAACAGTTTCTTCTGCATACAAGATTGGGCACAGGCACAAAGAGCAAATAAATTCTCAGACAAATTCTGTCTACGTCAATGTGGTTTGTTCTTTTCCAACTGGCATGGTACAACACTTAAGCCTGAACCAGGCTTAGTAAAACCTGCTCTGTATATCTGTTGATCATCTCTCTCTGAAGCTCCTGGAGAAGAAAACACAAACCCTTGCTTTTACTCTTTAAAGACTGCATTTATAATGCATTGAGGTACATCAATCCCTGTGGGAGTCCCTACATCAATTTTCTCTGTAGGAACAGGGGGTGCTGGGCTTCTCCCTGGCTTGCACCCTGGGGGAAGAGTTGAGCTTACCAGCCCTTGCTCACCAGCCTGGAGCAGGTGGAACAAGTCTCTGTGGCCTTCAGAGGCAGCACTGCAAACAGCAAATTTAGGTGAGATTAATTTCCCTTTTATACTAGTACTCAAAAGCATCCTAATCTGTACAGCTAAATGCAGGGCTGCTGCTGAATATATTCTAATCTTGCTGGATATTTAATATATCATTATGTTTAATGACTGCCATTATTTGTGTTAAAATGGTGCTGAGACACTCAAATTTGGCATCTGTGCCTATCTTTGTTCTGGCATTTCCTATCTGTAGGATGCTTGGCTTTGCAAGCCTGAACTTCTTATTTATACCTTGGAATAATTAGCATTATAGTTCATAGGGGAACACAGCAGAATAAAGGATTCAACAGAAACTGTTACTTTTAATTAAAATACCAATTTAACTAATATTTTTCCTGTTGTTTTTCTTGCATTAATAATGTTGGTGGGCAAGGTTATTGGAGTATAATAGCAATTCATGTGTTGAAATGGCTAATCGAACATAAATGAGTCAGATTCAGTTAACACTACTAAAATAATTAGCATTTTTGAAGGAAAAAAGGACAAAAATCAATATGGAAGAAAAATATTTACACCATCCAGAAGGGTTTGAGAAATTAAAGAGAAAAAAAAATCTTTAGAAAAATGCACTTTCAAGTGGCTTTGAGAAATAGATCAGAAACAAAATAAACAGCCATTGAATGTTCAGAAGTTCAATGTTTTGAAACTGAAAATCTTTAGGAATAATTAAGGTGGATAAAACCTCCTTGTATTGCTAACAGTAGAAACAAAACCTTAATCACAGGAGTTAGGCTTGATGAGACAAAGACACCAGTGAGGGTGTCACAAATAAATCATTACTGGGCTGTGATCTTACTGTCATTCCAAAGATCAAAGTCTTAATTTGTTTAACTGGGAAATTTGTTTGCATGGGGGCTGCACAATTCTGCTGGATGGCTTTAGAATGTTTTTACTCATGTAAAGTAAGGAACATCTAGAAGCCTGCATGCAAAATGAAACTCGGTGGCATAAATAAAAAATATTAGAGATACCTTAATAGGAATTTATTCATCCCCACAAAGACAATTCTGCCAAATTTTGATATGCTAAATTCAGGGGTGGTCTTAAAAAACTTAGCTGAAAATTGTGCGAGTTTGGTTTGGGTTGCTTTTAAGATTATATATTGGTCAAAATATATTTCATAGCAAATGTAATGCATACAGCTCAGGGAGTATGTTCCAAAGAAAATCTATTCAATCGAGAAGCATCAAAGCATTCAAGCAAGACCTTGAATGAGTTATTAAACAGTAAATAGTCTGGGAATGAAGGTAGAGAAATATATATGAAAGGGAAAGCAGTGAATGTGATGAGCCCTCTGCAGAAGATGTTTTTTTCCCCTTGGCCTGTAATTTAGATATGAATTTATTCTGCAGTGAACATATTATTTATATCTCTGCTCACCACCTTTTTATCTCCTGCTTTTGGGTTTGGAGTGACTTTAATGGGAGCAAGGAACAAGACTTAGCATAAAATAAAGACGTCATCCTGAGAGAAAGGCCAGGGTTTGGCCTCTGTGAAGATCAAGTCCTGAAATATTAAGGGTCATAACAGCTGCTGATTGCTTGCTGGAATTTCCCCTAAATTGTTGCCTTAAAATACTCTGAGTTTAAATGGAAAGTGTCATTTTTTCCTCAAGTAAGCTATTTCTCTTCAGCCATTAATTGGAGAAAGAACACTGTGAGCCATCTGTTATTCTGCCCAATTTCTGCAGGTTATGTAGCAAATGTCAGAGATTTTTGTTTTTCCAGTTCACTGATTTTTTAGAGATACAGTGTTTTCAGGTAATTATTTTAGCTGCTAAAGATCCTTTATAGTAAAGTTTTGCTATAAATGTGACACCTGCACAAATGCATAGGCCAGGGGAAAGAATATTGGTGAAAAGCATTTCATCCCTAGATTATCAATATAAATCCCAGCCAAGACTTGCAATTAATTTAAAGTTTTAAAATGGGCATTTATCAGCCTGTCCAGCCTTGTTGAGGAGTCTTTTTGTCCAATAGCCTAGGAGCAGGGGTTGAGCTGATGTCCATTGTCTACAGCATCCTTTTTATATTAGTTTTCTCTCTCTCTGTGAATTTTGAAGCATTTGTTCTTGGTGGCCCATATTTTTCTTTGTGGGCTCTTGGACACTGGGATTCAAGATCATTGGTCTACAACTGACAACTTCAAGTTTGGGGACTGGGTAAAAAAGAAGAATGTTGGTTGGAAAGGATTTTTAACTGGAAAAAGAAACTTCACCAGGAGGAGAAGAGAACTTTTTTCCCAAGGGACATTTCATTACTGCTGCATTTTTGCCTGATAAATAGACATATTTGTAGAATAGCAGGTTTTAGGTTCCAAGAACACACCATAATCAACTAATCTTAGCCCCCAGATAGCACAGGCCACGTTTTACTTAAATTACTTTAGGCTGAAATAGAACCTATATTTTATAGAAAAATCCTGTGAAATATTTAGTGTCTAGTGGTGTGACATTTGTCAAAGAACTGGAAGGATGTTCCAGTGGTAAATCATCCTTCCTATAGAGAGTATATACCATATGTCTGAATGGATGCTCCTGATTCAGTTTCCAGTTCTTGGGTCTGTTTGTCAGACTGAAGAACCCTCTAAATCCAGCCTGTGTTTGACACTGTGTCTTAGACTGTGAGCAGAGACTTTTTGTTCTTAAATCTCTTGAACACCCTGACATTTTTCTCATGAACTGTATTTTCCAACTCTTTCATGATTCTTTGATCTTTTGTCCTGAGCTCTTTGACTACTGAATACCTGTGTTGTGCTGTGGGCATCAAAGCTGGGCACAGTATTTCACATCCCATTCCGTATTTCCACTTGGAAGGACTGCATTCATTCATTTAGCAGAACATCTTACCCAAGTGCATGCTCAGCTGAAAACCCCTTGGTTTCCCCCAGTCCTTTTCAGATTTGCTGGTGCTGTTAACAGTGTGGTCTCTGCCTGCTGGAGTCTGTGTTGGTTGGTCGTGCTGGTTCCCAAAGCAATCTAATCCCCCCTGTACTGCAGGCTCTGCCTCCTCATCATTCAGCCACTTCTCTACACTTTATCCCATCTGCCAACTTTATTAGTAATGATTTTCTGTTTTCTAGCATATCAGGGATAAAACATAAGGAAGAGTAGGGCTAAGAATAGCTTTAGGATCCCACTGGAAACACATGTTCAAGAATAATTCCCTAAAGAATGAACAAGAACTCACACTTTAATCCTTTTAATGTATGTCATGTTGATTTTTATATCATTCAGGTTAACCAAAACATTATATTTTAAGCACCATCTAAAGCAGCTTTTAGAAGTCTATTGTGCCACCATTGTTACTTTTAGCAACTTGAAACCCCATAAAAAATCAAATTAGTTTGACAAAATCTGCTTGCTCTGAGCCTGTGTTGATTGGCAGTAATTATATTGGCCATCTTTATTTCCTTATTAATCAAGTCCCTCTCAGCCATTTCATTGTTTTCTCTATGATCAGTCAGGCTCACGAACTTTAATCATCTGATCTGCCTCAGTTACCTGCTGAAAATACTGGTACAGCAGCAGGGTTTTTCTGGTTGTCTGAAGTTTATGTCCTCACGTATGAAGAACAGTGCCAACGGCACAAGGACCTCTTAAAATTCTTGATGACATGTGGAGAAGTTTATTTAAAATGATGACAAAATTAAGAGGGAGAATATGTAGCATTTTTGCTTACAGAACATTAGCAGTCAGGTCACATTGCAGGCAGGCTGAAAGATAGTATGTGGCTTATGTGGAAAACAATTTTCTGGTTCCAGAGGATTTTAACATCCATTTGGAAATATGAGAAACTTGATAAGTGGGAAAATGTTACATGAAAATAGCATTTGTAAGTTACTACTTTCTGAGCTTTTTTACACTTATCTCTGGGCCTGTCAATCAATATTTTTTCTCAGTCACTCACCAAAAATATAAACAAATTAGAAAATTGCTGAAGTTTTCTGCCAGAGAATCTTTACTAGAATTCCTTGCTTATATATATTCAGTTTTGAAAATAACAATGTCTCTCTCCAAATTAGAAACTCTTCTTGTTCTCCGACATAAGAAAAAAATACAGCTGCAGTTATTCATTATTCACAGATGCAGATCTGCAAACCCAGTATCCTCAAAGAGAGATCCCAATTTCTTCCCTTCTGCCTCTCCTGGCCAGAGTGCCCTGATCAGCTGGAGGGTGTTGGCAGGGCTCTCTGACAGGGGCACACACCAAGGTCCTGTAGGTTTTGGAGCATCCCACAGGGTGGCTGTCTCTGGCAGGGGTACAGCCAGGGTCCCACACCAGCCCAGGGAGGCAGTGCTTTGTCTGAGCAGACGCACAGCTGGGAGCTCACTGCTCTACTGGAGACTGCAAACATGGAGGGAGGAGAGCCAAGGGCAGGACCTTGGACAGCACGCGCTGGTCCTCTTGCTGACTGACAGGAATGAGGGTAAAAACAAGAGAAAGCTTTGCAGTTCTTTCCCCCAAACTGTATGGTCACATACTGAAAAGTGACCCTGGCCTGGCTGTCCTCACCTGGCCACCCACTGTCCCAGCCAGGGGCAGGACTACAGTCACCTTAAGTCTGCAGCCACAGCACAAAGGTGAGGCTGGACCGAGCCCAGGTAGGAAATTTAGGGGTTTTTTTCATGTCACAGGAGACATGGCCACAATACACAGAACATCATTATTCAATTTCAGAAGGCTTCAACCCATGCAGAGTAACACCACATCACCTCAGAGGACTTCAAGCATCTGTCCTTTGTGAGAGCCTGAATGAGAAATGTTGGACTCCAGGCAGCTCTTCACAATGCAGTTTATTCCATCCAAGAGGTTACAGCAGTCCAGGGTGGTGGGTGACAGAGCCTGTGCCTACAGTGCCAGCTCCAGCTGCAGGCAGGCCTGGAGACCCTTAGTTTGGGTTACAATGCATTATGTACTTTTCTTTGCTGAGCATCTTAATACAGTAGAACCAATCTATCCCTTAACTATCATCCATAGCCAATCATAACTACTGTAATTACCATATTCATGTTACTATTCTCCAATCACTAAAAGTTAGTACATTACAGTTTAAGCTAAAGTTGTTTTTCAGTTTTCTTGGCAGTGGAAAATGCTGAGACCTTTTTTCTGCTTGCCACATCGACAGGCTTGTTTGCCTGTGCTCTCTTCCTGCTTGGTAAAAACATCTTCTTGTTTGAGGTGTGTTTATCCTTTGCTCTAAGCCATAAAACCCCCTTCTAACTAACACACCCTTTGCCTCCTTGGTTATCCAGTAAGGCTGGCTCAAAAATTCTTTCCTTCTAAATCAAAACTTTCTTCCATCTCTATTCCTTCTTCAGACTTTTCATTTAAAAATCCTTTTACTAAGTATACATATCTGTGAGACTTTCTTGTCAAACTTTCATCCTTGCCAACAGTCCTTCTTGTTCTTTAGCCCAACCTTTTATACACCCCATGTTGATGCATGGCACCTGTGTGCCCTCTGCTCCCTGTGGTGGTTGGTCAGTGCCCCTGGGTCATTGCTGTCAGTGCTGCTCACCTGCTTCTCACAGCTGTGCCCACTGGGGATGAGGCTCAGCCACAGCCCCACCCCAATTACCACAAACTGTGTACCTACATTTTCAGACTCTTTGGTGTAATGTTTCCCCCTGTGAGTTGGTGCCTGAATCCACCCAATGGGAAGGCAAACCCAGGTGTGCTGCTGGGGAGGAGATGCAGAAGTAAACCCTGTGAGAACATCATCTTCCTTTGTTCTAATCGTGCTGTGCTTTGTAGGTAGAGTTGTTTATCTTGGTCTTGATTAATTTTCAAAGGAAACTAAATATCAATAAAATAGCTACCCAAGTCCATTTTAAATGCCCATAGGCATTTAAATTATTATAAACCACTATTGCTGTGGTTTCTGGAAGTCCTGCTGCTGCCAGAGGACACCTGCTCAGAGGGACTGGGCAACCCAGTGCTTCACTGGGAGTACCAAGCAGTCAGGAAACAGGTGGTGGCAAGAAAATTGACTTTCTAGACTCCTCCACCTTTTACAATACCCACTGCTGCAGTTAATGCAGTATTTTCTTAATGCCTGAACTCTCATGCAGTTTTAGGATGTCTGAGCTGGAGGAAGGTGCTGCCCTCCTGTTGCACATTTGCTTGTATTTTTTCTTAGCTGATTGCAGTTTTTTATTTGTGTAACAGCCAGCTCAGCAACCTTGTACATGAGGATTCATCATGCCACCCTCATCCACAAAAGTCTGAAGGTCTCCCAGCAGAAAAAAATTTACTCAGCCGAAGCATGGGAGCACAGTAGTGTTAATTAACAGATCAATTATAATCTATGCAATAAGTGCATTTCAATGTTCTGGTACTCATAGATGTGAAAATACTCATTATTGAATCCATACCAGCAATTAAGATATTGAGCTTTAAAAAAGCAGGAAAAGGGTGCTATTTTTTACTCTCAGAGTTCTAAAACTGTAGTTTTATAGTATCCTTACTGAAAGACATCCTTCTAAAACTTCAGTCCTTGGTCTTGGCCTCACGGTTGATGTAAGCAATCTGCTGTGCTCCCCTTGAACATCTCCTTGGCTGTGTTAGCTGGTGTGTGAGCAAACAGCTGGTCAAAGTTAGAGGGGCAAAAAGGCTCTCAAATCAAATTCACATATTGCAAGTCTTGTCTTTGTGTCAGGATGGGGTGTAATCTTTGTGGCAGGGGATCTTATTGCTGCTTCCTGACCTGTATCGCTGCCACTCAGCAGCAACCATGGCTTAGCCATGACATTGAAGAATCCTTCTTGCTTAGAAAAGAGGTTTTATCACGAGGAGGCTGATTTACAGTGCAAGATCATCATGCTTTTCCTTGTGCTAAACATTCATGTGTGTATATTTTTAGATACTTTAATTTTGAAGTGTTCATTCCTATCTGAAACCAAGTTTTAATTCCTTATTATTTCTTAGGTTTCTCGTATCACGCCCATTATTTTTAATCTTATAAATAAAATGTGTTTGGGGACAGACGTTTGCACAGATGGTATATCTTAATAGGCTTCATACCAGCCTGGTATTAGATACTGTTGCCCATAATAGTTAACTTTCAGTTTTGAAATTCAGAATTTCAATGTCATTCCAATGACCAGCCATAGCATTTTGTTATGGGTGGTCATTGCAATGACTTTGGAATCCTGTAAAGTTTGTTATTATACTCACTGCTCTTAAAACTAGATTTACTGCTTGTGTCGTTTGGGGGTTTAGGTTATCTACTTGACATTTCAGAACAGCTGAAAATGTGCAAATTTTGTATTCATGAAGTAAAGTGTGCTGAGAACTGTCAGGTTCACTATGGCTGTATCTGAACACAGCATTTTTCTTTGCATCTCAAGTGAAGTCAGCATTTGTGCAAAGTATTGTTACAATGCCAATCCTACAGCTTTAGAAATCCGTCTTTGGTTTGTATTTCTAGCATCGTTCCCTGTATCCCCCATCCTCTGGCTCACAGGCTGGCACAGCTGGAGGAGTCAGTCTTGCACATCTAGAGTTTGCTGAGGGCTAAAGGAAAAGATGCTGCTGTGTTTATATCCTGATTCCCATTGGTGTCAAGCAAGTATTTCTTCCACTCCATAAATATTCAGAAGCAGAGGGAAACTTCTTTGCTTTGAAATTATTTGTCAAGTTATCAAAATTTACAGAAAGTATGAAAGACTTTTTTATAGAAAGTCTTCTGCATAATTCACCCATCTAATTTCTTATCAGATCTGCCCTACCAAATCTTTCTGCTGACTCAGGCTGGTGTGATCATGTACTCCTATCAAATGTTTACAAAACCTACATTTTCAATTTCTTGCAGGGAAATGTAGAGAGTATATTATGTTTTATAGAGAGATAGATTGCTCTTGTAAGAAAAGGGAATCAATTTCTCAGTGATTTGTCCTCATTGCCTATGAAAATGGTTTATTTGGCTTGATCAAATTCTCTCTGGAACCAAATCCAGTCCATTTTACTGGCCTGTTGCTGCAAACGAATCTGATGAAGTTATCTGTGTAAATGATAGGACATGAAGGACTTGGCCATAGATTCCTGGAAGACCCATGATAATTTAATAGCCCTGGGTAGTTTCCATCTTCCCCTTTTATCTCCTACAAACACCTTTGTGCTCATGTTTTGTGCTGATGGGTGTGTAAGACATCCCCTCTTTGGCAGCATTTGCTGGGTTTGGGTGGTGGATGGCTCATGGAGAGCAGAATTCCACAGGCAGCCAGTGGGATCTGACAGCAGCCTCCAGGTCCACGAGGCCAAGCAGTGGTTATTTGCATTCATTTACATAAATCCCTGCTCCCACAGATGAAGTCAGAGCAATGACTTTGGGGTCCTCATGTTCAGTGGTGTAGAAAATGGGCTTGAAGTGTTCTCCAAGCAATTCCTATTCAGGATCCCTCACCTCTATACCAAGATATCTAATTAAATTAATACATTGCAAGGTTAAATGATCAATAAATCATAAATTTTGTTTTCTTACCACCTTCTGTGAGAACCAGTAAAATACTTTCTTGCAGGCCAGACCTTGAGAAGCTTCCTTTGAATTTATTAGGAGAGATTGTAGCATTTAGAGCCCCTAGATGGGCATCTTTCTATGATGTTTTACCTGATCATGGTGACTCAACAATCAAAAGATATGGAAAAATTTGTTGAGAAGCTCTCTTCACTTTGTGCTTGCCATTACAAGTCAGAGGCTGCTCGTGTTCTCCATGGCTGCACTGGAGGAGAAAGGGATGGAGAGTCACAGCTTCATGACCAGAGCCCTCAGACATCTTCAGGCTGGTGGCACTGCACACCAGCTTCATTCATCACAGACCCACCAACAAGGAGCAGTGCACCTCAGTGTCACATTTCCTGTGGATGAGGGCATGGCACATGGGACTGATTCCTCTCCTTGTGTGTGAGCCAGCACAGGTAGGCACAAAAACAACCACAGACAGAATGCAAAGAATAAATTTATTTCTTTTACCTCACCAACCAGGGGATCCCTGAAGCAGATGTTGCAGTTCTGGAAAACACCACATACATTTTTAACCTCTGGTTCACCTTCCTCCTTCTTAGTGTTTAAGTCCTGCTGCCAATAAGCCTAATTGAATAGAAACCTGTGATGAAAATTAAACATTCAAAGCACGTGCTGGTCACAGCAAAATAGCCATTATCGTTAATGGAGTTGCATGAGCATACTGAGAGAAGGATTCACCACTTTGCTTTTAATTCCATGTCATTTAGAATGAATGAATGAATAGGAGTGTGTGTATCTGGGCTTGTTTTCTTCCCTCTAATGTACAGAAGATCAAATCCTAATTAAGGGGAAATAATTATCAGTCCATCCTCTCACAGTTCTCCTTCCTGTGTTCCACTGAAATGGTTGTGAGTATGTATAGGTGGAGTCAAAGATTAGCAGAGACTTGTGTCCAAATTCTGACTTTTAATATTGCAGCAGCACTGACAAATTCATAGAACAGTAAATATAATAGCTCTATAATTAGGCTGGTTGGTAAACAAATACTACTCTTTAGTTGATAGTGCAAAATGCTCTTCTGCAGCATCCATCAAATAAACACTTCTTTGGGCATATAATTTGAAAAATGCGGGTTATTTAGTGGACTGACATTTCTTGTCACACCAGAGTATGATGCTAATTTGCTGTTGTCTGACTAGTCTGGGCTTTCAGATGACTTCTGGTAGTGTGTGGAAAATGAGGTGCCCGAGGGACATCAGGTCATTGGAGGGTGCATCTGTAGGTGCCTTGTCCCCACTAGGGCACCCTGTTTGCCCAGGGCAACGCTCCTGCTGCCTGTCCCAGGGCTCATAGGCCTGCCTGAGCCTGTGAGTGCTGCACTCCTTCCATCTTCAGCCCTCTTGCTTCTCCCTGGCAAATGCCAATCCCAGCATGAAGCAAAGCTGAGACGTGTGGGTGCCTCCCCCTCCTTCAGGGGAGCATGGACACGTGGGTGCCTCTCTCCTCCTGTCTGTCAGGGAGCATGGGCACAGCCACAGCATCTCATTCTGTCCATGTTTGCATCCTGTGGCAGCCCTGCCTTCAGCTGCCTGCTCCAGGATGAGTGCTTGAAGTAAAAATGATTTACAGCAACTGCTCTGTCTCACAGCTTTAGGAAGATCGTGCCATAGCAGGAGCATCAACATATGAAGCATCTCTTGTCTTGTAGTCACTGTACTGGAAGAGTACAAATTGCTCTGAAAAATCACTTTAAAATAATGGATTCCCACTGACAATTGTATATGCCAGTTTTAATGAATGTTTGTCAGTGAGCTGGAAAGGATTTGGAAGGAGATCTGTGCAACATGGGCCCCTTTAAAGCAGCATCAGCAGGGGGTTTTGCATGTCCCCAAATGGAATCAGGAGGACCAGAATTACTTTTTCCAGCCTAGGTTGTGGCAGTGGCATTTCTTTTACAAGAGGAAATTTTTTTATTGTTTTAGGAGAACAAGGGTCAGACTTCCTGGAAGAAGGGGGGGTGTCAGATCTACAGATTTTCTCTGATAAACTTCCAACAAAAGCAGAGGGGGAGAAAGCTCACATTGCCCCTTAAAATGTTGTAGATGGCAGTTCATGGGAGAAAAGATTCAGCTTGGTTCTCAGGTTGCAGTGCGAGTTTGTGAGGCACAGGATTATGAAAGGAAATTTGCTTTTGTACTTTGTGAAATGAGCATATTTAAAATAGAAAGAAAAACTTGAAATGCCACAGACCATGAAATGAAAATTTCAAATGCTATTTCAGGACAGAATTATGCATTGGAGGCTGTGCAGTCTAGCAGTTGTGCTGCAGACCTAAGTCCCACAGCAGGACACCTCTTCTGGCCACAAGCATTTCTGGCCTTCTTCAGCAAGCAAAGGTGTTTTGACTTGTGTCAGTGGTTTAGTGACCAAGCCAGAGAAGCCTACAAGTGTATCACCATGACAGCAGGGGAGCATTACAATGCTTTTGGTATTTCATTATTTAGGAAACCCTGAGAAGACTGGAAATGCAGTCTTCTGGGTGGCCCCAAAAACTGCAGGGTGTGTAGTCAGCAGGTTAGCACAGAGCTGTGCAATGTGTGGGCTCATGGAAAGGGGAGCAGCGTGGGGCCCAGCAGGGTCTCAGTCCTCATACCTGCTGACAGGTGTCTGTAGCTGTGTATACTGCATGTGTCAGCTAACCCAGGCAAAGAGCATCTCACACTCATGTACCTCAGTGCCTTTAACTCATCTACTGCTGGCACGGATGCCTTTTATACAAGATCCTAATTAAAAATTACCATTGTCTGAAGGTGGTTGTCCTTATGTGAAATTCCTTCAGTCTCAGTTGTCTTGTACATTTGAGTTCAATGGTCCCTCTGGAAGAATTAGGAAGAGATGTGAGCAAAATCTCTGTGGGAGCACTTTGAAGGCAAGAGCATTTCCTCCCAGGGAGAGTCATGCAGAAGCCAACAGGTAAGGTCACAGGGCAGGGTACACATTTGCCACTGCACTTAAAGTTATTTCTAAAAGATTTTTTTATAGTTTCATTTCCATAATATCTAAGTGCCTCGCTGTCCTGGTTCATCATCATCCTCACATGCTGAAAAGCAAAGCAGAGCAGGTTCTATATAGATGTAGTCAGCAAGATGTAGAGGACTAGAAAACTACCAAAGACTAAAGGCTGGTGTAGTATTTAAGCATGTTGTGTTCTTCAGCTTCAGAGACCTCTCTAAGATCAGATGGGATGGTCAGGCCACAGCAGGGAGCTGATCCAGGTTTGCAGAATCCTCAGTCAACTCCTGGATTATCACGGGGCCAAAGCAGGCAAGTTTAGAAATGCAGTGGATGTCTGTTTGAGCCTTATCCCAGTTTGATACAACAAATTTAGAAAAGATGGAACTTGGGTGCAACCTCTGATTTCAGGATGTTGTGATCAGCATATTTAGCACTTCTGATCCGTGCTGGTAACACAAGGATGGTATTTCAGAGATGTGAAACAGGAGGCAGAGTTTCTTATTTTCAAGCTATGTTTTATTCTTAATCAAAGCAAGAACAAATAGACCATCAAAATTCCTACTCTGCAGCCTCTGAGCAGAGAAACTGGAATGAATGATGTGCTGGTGATGAATAGGCCTATTACCTTGTAAATTGTACTGTACAGTACCACTTGTAGCAATACAAGATGTTGCTGCATTTTTTTTATTTGATGATTTATTGCACATTATGCTATTTTAGTTCTCAATCTAGTGGCAATATGGACAGGAAGGCATATATCTGATGTTTATTGAAGTTAAAGTTGAAAACTTGGTTTCATATAACCATCTCCAAAAGAACTGTGCTCTATATAAGCAATAATAATAATAGTCTAGAAGGTACACTTTTCTGATATCAAGTTTGGAAAACTTCCATTAAAGATCCTTGTCTCTCTGGGATCATCCCTAGATGCAAACAGTGGAGGATTTTCAGGGCTGTGAATTTAGGATAAAAGCTGGTGATCTAAGCTAAAGTTTTGCCAATCCTAAACTGCTTACATACTCTCTGCTACGAGATGCAATTGTTACAAATAATTCCAGAAAAGAATGCTAAATGATTCTTTCCATAGATAAGTTAGTGGTATTTTGGTCCACTTATGTCATGTGGGTGTGATGTAGAACCAGTTAATTCACTGCATTTAGTGCAGGGAAGAAATTAGTATACTGGATAAAATGGCTTAATTCAACTAATTTCTCTAATGAGAAAGGTGGGGTTTCTGCTCCTTCAGGAAAAAACCCTGCAAAACAACTTCTTTGTATGGAATCATAATCATGGAATGAAGTCACATCTACAAGAGGTCTCAGAGAAAAAGTCCCACTGGACATCAGGGCTCTCTGCTCAACCTCACAGTGGTGCTCAGGCACCAAAATATCCTCTGAAGGGCCTCCAGCCCCCATGGTGGCTGGCAGCTGTCTCAGGAACTTCCTCCTCAGCTGAATCACCTTCTGTCTGAGAAGGAGCTGCCTTAGTGTCCTCACTGCTCAGTTCATATGTTGATTAGAAGTGCCCTTCTAACATATATATATATATATTTGGTATAAATCTGTTAGCAACACACTCAAACCTGTTTGTTCTCATAGTGTCCTCATCTTAAACCTTGCTCTTTTTCTGCTCTGACAATAAATTCTTGCCTTTATTTATACTGAAAAATCATCAGCTCTCTTCTGACCATTGCTACCCAAACTACTTTTTTAGTCTCTTCTTGTAATTCAAACACACCACAACATCATAAATGTCCCATCTCTGTTCTTGCTCCACTCTCAGATCACCTTTTTTAAACGTTGCAAGCAGTGCTGCATTTTCATACTCAAGGCTGTGGGGGAGGCCTCACCATTTCCTGTGCAATACTGCTAATGCTTCCCCACATCTGTGGAAATACTTCTTGCATGTTCTAGGGCCCTTTTTCTTTTATTTCTGCCCCTTGGAGGTTTGCAGTGATTCTGTGGTCAGCCAGTACTTCTGGATATGTAGAGGCAACTGTCTAGACAGGGAGGTGTCTGTCCTTTAGCAGTTCCAGATGATGAGCTCCTGCTTATGCCAGAAATACTCATTATTGGTCCTTAGCTGTATGGCCTTGCACTTTGCACAATTGATTTCCATCCATTTCTATTAATTCAGACCTCAAGGTCATCTGGTTATTACTGTGTGCAATCCCAGGTCTCCTCTGAATTGACAGAACTCCTCCTAACTAGGTATCATCAGCAAAGTATTACCACCCTCTTGCTTTTGCTTACAGTCTTTAATCAAATTGAACCCCAGAATGAATCTTTGAGGAAATCTTCTGGTAACCCAGAGGACTGCTCTCAGGTTTCATTGGAAAGGCCCCACTTGCATCTGCTGTAATTTATCTGCATTTTTTCAGATATCACTGTATGGTTTGTAGTAGCAAACCTTATTCCCTCTTCAGGTTTCCCCTGCAGAAAATGTGTCCTTTACATAAATACTTAAGCTCTGTTGTAACTTTTAATTTCACTGTAAATATGAAGATTGACTTAAAGTCAACACCTTTTGCCATAAATAGAGTGAATTTCATGACAAGTACATGATTAACTTTTTCCTAATTAATTGTTGGCTGCTTGCCAAATTAGTTCAGTCACAATATGTATTATTTAGAATTATTCCAATCAAATTATTAGCCTGGCAACCAATTGAAAACACTCAAATATTAAAAGTCTGGCAGACTACAGTTCCATTCAGAGGCAGGTCAGAGTAAAGCTGCAGCAACTGAAAGCAGAGGGATTGTTCCATACTTGTGTTAGCACCATTGGTTGCCCAGGACTGATGCCATCCTCAGAAGTTTTGATCTAAGTCTGGAACTGGGTAAAGCTTGATCCTGGAGGAACTGGCTTCAGTGACATTGTCTTCAGGGTGAGTTCAGCCTTATCCTTAGGTACATAGAGTACTTCCAGCATGATGTGGTAAGCCATGTGTGTTTGTGCAATAATGAACGATGTTAGCAGGCTGACTTCTGATTAATGATTGACTTCCAGTTAATAAAAAAACCAAATTAAATTGGTACATCTTAATTTCTTTATTTGAAAACAATAGTTTGATTAGGCTTGGAACAAGACCCTTTCAGTCTGGTGCTGGTAAATGCAGGGCTTTGCTTTCCCTGCTTCACTTCCACGCTTTGAACTCTGACCCTGGCATTCCTTGCTCATACTCCTGTAGGGCACAGATGAGGCACCACCTGACTGCATGTTTTTAGTGATGGGTGTCTTTCAGCTCCTGGAGGGAGTGCTGTGGTTTCCAGGCTATCCCACTGGCAGCAAGGCTGGCACATGGAATGGTGCAGCATCCCTCTCCAGCAAGGCTCGGTGCTGCCTCACACACTGCTTGGGCAGGGTGGTGGGACCTTAGCTTGTTTCTCTGTCACCACCTGGACACAGGGGCTGCTGTGCAGTACAGGCAAAGGATTTCACCTGTAATCAAAACCTTTTAATGCTTAGACCTTTCTGTGAGACTTGCCACAATCACTGTCCTTTTGTTTTCCCATCATCCCGGAGCATTTAGAAAAGGTAATGATGAAAGAGGATTAGTATAGGGGAGGCATTGTTGCTGCTGATGAGAGAGTTACAGTCACTGGGTTTTTTTACTTTTGCACGTCACACTAGAGGACAACACGGAAGAAAAGCTATGGATTTGTATTTTCATGTAATCATATAATCCTTTAGGTTGGAAAGACCTTTAAGAACTCAGCTGTTAACCCAACACTGCCAAGTCCACCACTAAACCATGTCCCTAAGTGCTACAACTACACATCTTTTAATACCTCCAGGACTGTTGACTCCACTGCTTTCCTGGGCAGCCTATGACAATGCCTGGCAACTCTTCCAATGAAGAAATTTTACCTAATATTCCATCTAAACTTCCCCTGGTGTAACTTGAGGACATTTTCTTTTGTCTTGTCACTTTTACCTGAGTGAAGAGACTGACCCCCCACCTGGCCACAACCTCCCTTCAGGTAGTGATCAGGGGCCCTCTGAGCCTCCTTTTCTCCAGGATGAACACATCCATGTCCCTCAGCCATCACTCATCCTACTTGTGCTCCAGACCCTCCCCCGTCTTCACTGCCCTTTCCTGGATACATTCCAGCACCTTCATGTGTAGTGAAGGGTCCAGAACTGCCCAGAGTGCCTGAGGTGTGGCCTCACCAGTGCTGAGTACAGGGGTCACTGCCCTGGTCCTGCTGGCCACCCTGTTTCTGCTACAGACAGCCTGCCTGGGGAGAGGTGTGCTGAGTGTAATGCCACTTACTGCAAAAGGATGGTGAAATCTGAGCAAAGTTTGGCACCACAAGGTGTCTAGAGGAATCAGAAATTGTTTAGAAACAGTATCCTGAGCTCCTGTGAGCTCATTGCTAAAATGGGGGCTGTGCTCCTGCAATGCAGGAGATGTCACTGCAGGAATCAGCTGTCTCTGGAGGAGAGGACCTGGCATGCACTGGATCTTGAGCTTTTCCTTGACCACATTTTCATGTGACATATTTTCTAATTTTGTATTTTAGCTGTGATGCCACATAGGCAATTTTTTTGGTTGAGTTAATCTAAATCTTAATGAACAGACTAAACCACTGAGACCATTCTTTGGCTGCAGTAATCTCTGCATGCAGCAGCTGCCTGTCAGAGTTGCAGTGTAGAACCTAGAGGCTTTGTGCTGTTCTGGGAGTAGATCTATTGCAAAGCTGAATCATTAAAAATACCATCAGTTTAAATGAAGCAAAGAACATCCTGAAGCATTCTGGTCTCTGCTGCCTCAGGGTTGTTTCATGGTCACACACTGTCCCAGTGTCTCTGAGCTCTGGTTTTCGCCCCAGAGGGAACCCTTTGATGTCCACTGGCATAATGAGACCTACACCTACAGCTGAGGTGACTGCCCGTGGTGTGAGCCTGTGCTGATGGACAAAGGTGCTCCCCTCACCTGGCACACCTGGGCACACTGGCTGTGCACCTCTGGGAAGGAAGTTAAGGTTGGCAGAAGTAGATGGCTTCCTGCTTTCTACTGAAGAGGTCGTTCTGCAGAGCAGAGATTGGGTGAATTGCATCCTCAAAGTGTATTTCCCTGCTGACTGTGTGAATTTCTATAGATTTACCTAGTTTAGTGATGGACATGGTAGTGCTGGGTTAACAGTTTGAGCTGGTGATCTTAAAGGTTTTTTAGAGCCTAGATGATTCTATGATTCTGTTATTCTAGAATCATAAAATTGGGTTAGGTGAAACTACCTGCTTTCTATCAGCACTGGGGTTATGATAGAAATATGGCTTACATCTGTGTTTTCAAGTACAAATTTAAAACTTTTCAGGGCAATACCCATCTCTTAGAGGCCTATCTAAGCCCCTGGCATAGTGGGTCCCTGATCTTATCTGAGATCTTAAATGGTCACTGTACTGTATCTCCACCTGTTTTGTCACTACTGCATGAAGGCTATTATTTTCATTATGTGATCAGTAGAAAATGTGATGCATTATACACTTGCATTACGTTAATAAGCATATCAGTCTTTAGTTATAAAGAAGTTAGGTTTAGAATTTTTAGCAAATGTTCTTTTGAACTGATGTACTGCCTTGGTTCCCTTTTAGTTAGCCACTGTAGCATACATTAAATGCCAAAGTCCTTTAGACTGCACAACACAACGTATCAGCTTAGTGCAGCAGCTGAATGCTAGATACATTTTAGATGCCCAGCTAAGGAAGAGAGATGCTACATTGCTGGGAATTCTTCCTGACTTTCAATCAAATACCTGATCTGCAATGCCAAACACAAACTGCATTTCATTTAAAAATGCTGCTAGGTAGTCCTTGATTGAACACTCTGAACCTGATCAGAATCTAATTTGGGTTTTCATTGCAAAAGACACTTACATTAGCACCTCTAGCAGATCAATAACAGGATTTAATGCATACTAATAAAAAAGGTCCTAATTCCAAATACAGCTTTAAGTTTTGCAAGAGCAACATAGTTCTTGCTAATCAAATCTTTGTTGAACAAGAAGCAGTGAAATGGAGAACTGTTTTCAAACAAATGTCTCAGAATTACACTAACTAAATGCCACAAAAGGAAACCTCACTAATCTATTTTTCACAGTCGTGAGTGCAATTAAATGGCCCATTTTAGGGGAAAATGCTCGTTCATGGGGGAATCCTGACTTCTTCCTGATGGTTAGTGTGCCTGCTCTCAGTGTGTGCTGCAATAAAAAGTTTCCCTTTATGACAATAAAAACCATCATCATCAGTAGAGTTAAGAAAATACAAAAGAAATTATGTCCATACATGATTGCTCATATAGCGAGTATTGACTGGCAGAATGATTTTGCTCTAAGGATTTGCCATGGTTGTACAAACTCCATATTTAACTAATTGATAATGAAGACAACCCTTTGTCTCTGTTCTATTGTACCCCAGCCAATGCTTCACTGGCAGACTGGAGCCCTAGGAGTCTGCTGCAATAATAACTGTCAATTTACTTATAATATTTTAATTCAAAATTCTACATAGACAGGATGCAATTTGATTTTCCAGGATTTATCCTTATTTTCTCCATTACTGTGTTAATTACATTACTGGATTTGGTGAGCAAAGGCTCAGTGTGTCTCCCAGATCTCAGCAAAACTCGAGAAATTGATCTTGGCGGCTTCTGTAGCGCTGCAGGTGATGCTCTGCGTGGGAGGGGGAGGAAGATTTTATTGATCCTGTAATGTCATTCTCCACACTTCTGTCCTCCCACTGAACTGACTCTTCCATCTCTGCTGCAATAAGTTACGTGTTGCAGAGCCACACTTCCCTCTCTGGTGCAGCACCAGCCTCTCAAAGAAAGATGCTCATGACCTCCCTTCTTTACTGAACCACATCTATTTCTTGGGATTTGTATTCTGATTCTGTTGTGGTTGGTTGAGGTTTTGGGGTTTTTTTGTGGGCATATGTTTGTACTCACTCAAAGTATTGAGATAATTTTTGCTGGGCCTTCAGGAAGAATGACACCCTCATAGTCTGTCATAAAAGACACTGTACGTCTAAGTCTGTATTTGTTCACCAAAGCAAACAAAATGTCCAGAATGCCTGGGGATATATTCATAATATAGAGGAGGAGGCAGTCTTTGTGAAGATAAATCGAAATCTATGTTCTGGAGTCCCTGCTTCTATAGTTTAGGCTTTTTCATTTTACAGAAAAAGCTAGAGTGATTTTCAATTAACAAGGCCAAATTATTTCTGCAGTTACATAATTAAACCTCACAGCACAGTTGTGTTTCCATAGACAGGGGCTACGGTGAGTGGAGGCCTTGTGTCTGAACTGGGGAGTGACAGTTTGGAGAGACACAACCTCCACAGCTTCCATTTCATCTCATGGAGGTTTCTGGTGTGAAAGAGAAGATGGAATATGGGATGACTTAGGTTTAAAATGCCCAGAAACATCCCTTCAGAAGTAATGAAATGTTCTCCCTGCTTTACAGCCACTCCTGAAGTGTCCACTCATCTCTAAATTTCACTTGCCAAACTGTAGGGTATTTGCTACTGTGGGATTTGTTCTTCATACATGTACTTTTTGTCATTCTACCTTAATAAACACAACAAAACAATGACAGTAAACATATTAAACATGTGAAGCTCAAAATTTCTCAAGAATATTCAACATGATTTGCCTGCTAATTTGTTGTTTATATTCAGGAATGCAGTGTCCTTTCTGCATTCATAGTTCATATGAATGAGAATTTCTCCCTTAAACTCTTTTTGTTTCCCTTACTATTATTTGCTGTAGTAGAAACCATTTGAGAAAAATAGATTTTGATTATTGTTCATTCTGTAATAGCAAGCTTACTAATGCAAAACGAAATCTAGATACAGTCCAGAAGTTTTTATTAACATTTTATTTGCTGATATCTTAAATCTAGAAAGGTTATATCAAGTTTAAACTGCATTAGCATTTGTATTGAGCAATAGCTAGTCCCTAATGACTTTAGAATTACAGTTTACTGTTATGAATACTTAATCTTTCTTACAAGCTTTTAAATTAGAAGAATAAATGCTGCTAAAAAGAAAAAAATCAAGTAATGTACATGGTAGAGTTGCAAAACTATGCTGTGTGATTAAATAAGCTATAGTATTTTGATTTAGGACTCCAAGGACACACTTATTTTTCATGGAGAACTATATAAGGAAAATAAATAATTCTAAATACAGTTCAGCCAAATATAATTCAGTAAGACAGGGAAGAGAGGGCCCCTGAACTGTATCTCATTGCTTTTTGGAAGCACCAGATTCTTAGCTCTTATTATTTCAGGCATACGTCTTAGGACCCTGATGCCAGGCTTGTCCATGTCCATCTGCAGCTTGGGAAGCTGAATTCCTGGAAGGCAGGGCCAGATTTCCCCAGGAAAGTGTGGCTGTGGTCGGGCTGCATGTTTCACTCTGCCAGCAGTGCATCCCCAGGACAGGTGTCACCAACTTGCTGCATCCAAGCTACAGAAAAGGTTGCTTGAAACCCTCCTACCAGACTGTTAATCTCGAAGGTTTGATAGGTGCAAAAGGACCCACATTAAATGTAAAGCCAAAAATTTAGTCTATTTCTAGTCTAAAAATCTTAAGAGCCCAATGAAAGAGATATTATTACTCCAGTTATGATGATCCCAATGAACACTAGTTCAAACTGTTAAAATTATGCATATGCAAAGCTTTTTAATCCCCATCCATTTCTCAGGTGGTGTGCTCATCCTTCCATTGCTCTACTGGAGTCTGCTGCCAGTGTCTTTAGTCTTGGAGTGCAGAGCATCCTCAGTATCCCACATTGCATCCTGTGTTGATGTTCCTCCTGGGATCCTCTTGGGATCATTTTTGCCTTTACTAACATGACTGAAATTTGCCTTTTCTTCTCTGGCTTGCCAGTCTACAATAGGTCAGAATCTCCCGTCTCTCTTACACTGGGGTGTTGTTCCATTACTTCTAAACCCAGTTCACTCAGGTCCCACACTTCAGCCCTTAGATGACCAGTAAACCTCTGCTGGTGAATTGCTTATAGCCCTGGGTCTGCCAGTATTGTTGCTGTTACAAAATTTGTAATCATTTAGAGGGAATTTTAAAGAATATTCCTACTTTTAAGTGAGGTACTGAGGGGCTGCTGAGAAAACTGATGGGGTTACTTTGGTAGAGAAGAAGAAACCTTAAAGCCTGGAACATTTTAAAACTTTAATTGCAAATAATTCTTGCAATGCTTATCAGGTGAATTGTATGTATTATATAATGTGAAACACTGTGCTAATCATAGCAGTGATTATTATGCAAAGCCTTTTTCCAAGGTAGGTCTTGAAATGCCCTAAGGACACAGCAGGGAAGTGCTGGGGAATTCAGGATGCATTTTCACACTTTTATTCTACTTTATTCCCTCACATTTCACAGCACCTCATGCCAATCATTTGTTAAAGAAGAATAGGGATTTTCCTTGTTGTCATTTGTTCCTGAAATCTCACCTTGCCTCTGAGATATACACCGAAGGAAGAACTCACCATTCAGATGCTGCTCTGCTTTCAATCAACCTTTGTAGATCAAATACAAAAAGAAGGTGACCCTGAAATGCAATGACCTTCTTGGTGCTGCAATCTCAAATCCACAAACATAGAAGAAAATAATTAGGAACACTTTTTCAGTATCATAAGGCTGTAGAATTCAGTTTGCCTTTTTTTTTTTTACCAGTGAAAACATTGAATATTACGATACAATGATGTTCACATAGGAAAAGCTAAAACGAGAAGGTATAGGATAATAACAGCATTACTTTCTAGCATCTAGATTTCACATAAATCGGAGTATTCCACGGCATCATCACTCTAAATAGACTATTTGCTGTACCAGAAATGGAAGCCTTCATCATGCTGGCATGCAGTAAAACCCAGTGCAGTCCATAATAGTCAAAGGTGAGACTCAGGACAGTGCAAGTTCTGCACTCAGCTGTCTCCTGGTACTGAGGAAGACCCCAGTCTTTCCCCTACACTTACTGTTGCATGCATGTAATTTTACTGTCTGCAGCAGTTGACAAATTTATACTTATTCTGAAATCATCCATGCCAAATGACTGACTGTAAAAAGAAGATTTATTTGCTTTCCCAGGGATGTCACTGACATAGCAATGGAGTTGGTTCTCTGGTCAGTTATTTATCAGAGTGAGTAGTTAGGTACATAAAGAATGGACAGTCAGCCATTAACTTAATATATTTTGTAGAGCATGTGGTAAGCCGAAGTTGAAAATGTGTGACTTTTTTAATACTGGGGATTTTTTTAATCCTATTTCCACTTGCCGGATGTTTTTTATTTAGTTGCTCAGTTGTTGAAATTATAGTAATCAATCCTAGTATCCAATTCAGATCCCAGATGTTGTTCCTTTCAGTTAGTGACGTCTTCACCTGAAGGTGAGGAGTAAATGTTTCTCTCAACAAGCAGGGGTTTGCAGGGCAGAGTTTGAGGGCAGGTGCTCAGTCTGCCTGGAGGTCAGTCAGCCTGTGGCTTGGTCAGACTCACATCACTCACCTGCCAGGGAAGGTCCCCCCTCCTTCACTGCGGTTGCAGTGATGTGAAGCCTTTGGCCCTGTGGAAAGGTGGGAACTCAGGTCACCTCTGCCTTGGCAAGCAGAGAGAGTTTAGGTTTTGGTCACTCCCTCTGCTCCAGCTGGTCTCCAGTTACCTCCTGCCAAATGCCAGCATTTCCTATGGGGTAGAGCACCTTCTATCTTTTGAGAATTGGATTTCTATCAAGTCTCTCTCCTTGGTCAGGACTAGTACTGTCACCCATGGTGTTTCAGGATGGAGAAGAAGTCAGGAATGTCCCTGACTCCACCAACATGATGTACATTCCTGGAGAGATATCTGGACATGTGTGCTGTAGAGGGATCTCTCCAGACAGTGCAGGTCAGGTGCATCCAGAGAAGTTGTCTACACCCTCTGGGGAGGGTGTAGACAACTTCTCCTCCCAGGCTGGGGAGGGTCTGGCTGAGGTTGTTGGTCATGGTGAGGTCCAAAGAAGGCACTAAGCTGTGCAAGTCAAATACAGAGCACTCGCTGTGGGGAACAATTTGGATGCAGGCACCTCTCACAGTTTGGTCTGATGTTGAATATTGCACGTGTGGTCTGAGACACAGAACTCCAACAGAATTCCACTGTAGCCACCAAGTTCTTTTGTTATTCTGCGCCCAACCCAGAGCAGGGCTTGAGCTTCCAGCTCTCATTGTAATCCCTGATGTCCTCCTAACTCCTGCGAGGATGTCAGGCTGCCCAGGCTGGCATAAGGAACCCTAACAGTGATGTGGCTCATGGCTCCAGGCAATTAGCTTCCTACTGGAATAAAGCAAGGGTTGTTCTCCCCTTCCCAGGCATGCACTGACACTGGCTGCTCTCTGGAGCACGAGTGTCTCATCCATCTTCCCAGTTCTAGATGGGACAAGAATTTACACCAGCATTTAAAGCCAAAGTAGGGAAATTTATCAACAAGACCATGGGGACATCCATCTTCCTTTGTCATTGTGGAAAATAAGTCTTTTAGATTCCTCAAGTTGTACTTTGTATTTTTTAATAGGCCCAAACTCTCCTTTTGTTTCTAACCTGGACATTCTTTTTTTTTTTTTTTTTTTCTGTTTTTTTTAACCATGCATGCAGGGATACTGTGGGATGGTAACCATAGTAACTGCAGAACATGGAAGATATCATTTCAGCCCCAAAATGCATATCACTGGGTTTGTGTTCACTGGATGTGAATTGTCTCCATCCCTAAACAACAGAAGGAAGTGAAAAGAAGTTACTTGTTTCACAGCAATTAAGGGAGAAACTCAGACACTTAGCAGACAGTGGGAGAAATATGCATTAGCTGTTGTTCTGTAACGTCCAGGAAGCTGCTAGAGACAGATAAGACCAAAACAAAATCTAACTTCTGGTTTTATATATCTTAAAATATACTTCACGTCAGTATTATGTATATTTAGTAATAATAAAATCACCTGGTCTGAGACTTTCTTATCCACACTGGGCATTTCATCATCATTGTGAGCATTGTCAGGTGATCTCAAGGGTCTGCAGTGCAGGGGCTTCACTGACACAGCAGATGCAGCAAATAGAGCAGCACTGGGGCTCAGCCCCTCATCTTCAGTGGCCAGCTTTGAGTGTTTACCTACAGAAGGGGAACACCCAGGTTTGTCCCCAGGTGATGGAGCTCAGCACATCAGGAAATCATCCCAAGGATGGAGGCCCCAGGGAGAGGAAAGGGAAATTGGGGAGCTACAATTTGTTTCATGTAATTTAAAACTGCTGGGGAGGAAATAAAAGTGTGAAATTGTACTAAAAAAGCCACAAGAAGTGATTCTACTGTACTGATATCTCCAGTCTGATAGACTTGGCCTCTCATGTGGCTGGTCAGATATAATGTTCTGTGCAGGACCAAAACCTTTTCACTTACTAGACAGAGGTCCCCATTTGACCCAGGGGATATAGGACATTGCTGTAGAAGGCTTGTTGCAAAAACTCTGCTGCTTTCTCTCCCATCTCCTTTCTCCATACAAGCAATCCTATTTCACCTGGGCACAAGTGTCCCAGAGGAGGCAGCTCTGTGGCTGCAGTGGTTCTGTTTCCAGCTGCACAACAGATCAGGGATTTTAGGGACCAAGCCAAAATCATGGCACTATGTAGTAATGTTGGGTGTAATAATTTGTCTTGCCCATGATAGCACAGATATATGCATCTATTGCTAAATAAAATTACTTATTATAAATGCACTTCAGTACTAAATAGTTCTAGGGATTTCTTTTTATGTGCATTTGAAAATTAGTGCCTTGATGAATCACAAACCAATAAACAGTTTCTTTTCCTAGAAATGTCTTTTTTCAGGGGACTGCTAAGCCTTGCCCTGAGGAACTTAAAAAATTACTACTCTGCTTAGGCTAATGAGATTATATTTATAATACCAAATTTGTAATAACTTAAAAAATGAATTACCCTTTGCTTTTGGACTGATATTTACTTTTCCTTTCTCTCAGAGGGAAACAAACTTTAAAATTAGAGAAACTGAGTTTTACACAGTAATAAGACTCCACAAGTCAAATATTAATGAAAAACAATAATGGTGACAAGTGTTGACTCAATAAGAAAAGAAAAATTAGGCAGCTTAGTACTCCTTAGCTGGTCTAATGCTGAAATTGGATTTACTTATTTATCTTTTTAGGAACCTCCTCCCTTTATGACTTCCCACAGCCTTGACATTAGTATTAGTATTTTCATTGTATGGAAAAACTTGTTTTCCTCCATTATGTCAAAAAAATACCTGGGGACAAACAGCCATTTTTGCAGCAGTGGAGAAGAGCAAGCAAAGCAGCAGATGTGTAACAGCAGGCTCCTTTCATGGCCACACTTCTTTGCGCTTCCACGAGGATTAACAAGGGCACATACAACTTCCCAGTGAATGTTTCAGGGTTTTCCATGCTGTGTTTCTCCCCTACTTTGATGGCATTGCTCATGAAAAAGATGGATTCTTCCCCAGGTTTTGCTCATGGGCATGAAAACAATGAGCTAATTCTCTCTTGTCGAGCAAAGAAAGGAGGATACTGCAACGACTGCTGCAAGTTCAGTAACACCAACTGTAACAACTACAACAGCAATAATATTAATGTTTATTAACTTCATGAAAAAATTACCATGAAACAGCCAGAATTAACTTTTTGTCTGAAAGAAGGAAGAAAATCCCACAGAAGACTTCCAATGTACAGTGGAGAGTAAACAATCTAACAAAAATATTTCAAAAATATAATGATAATCGCTGAATAAAGTTGATTACAAGAAAAAATATGCTTTAAAGATTCATAAATGCAGCTAACTGAATCACTCACCATGACAATTAGCAAATCGTGTCTGTATTAAAAATGTATTGTCAAATGTTTTGTAAGTGAAATCAGTAAAGGAGGCTGTCTCTTGTACAAAAAGGAAAGATTAATTGGTATTTTTAACTGAATTGAAGAGTATACTTTATTCTCAGAAAGAATTTGATTTCTTACCTCAAGCTGCAGACCTGTTCCCTTTCAAAAGGTTGTAAAAATATTTTATCAGCATTCAAAGGATGTCTTTCTGCATCCCTTTCTCCCAGCAGAAAAATAAGAAAAACATCTAAAGTTCAGATGTTTAGAAAAATATTGCCCTGAGGTCTGAAACCAAATACAAGAAATTCCCTGCTGAAAGTATTTATTCTCCCTTCCAGATGGAAGCCATGACAGGTGTATTTATTTTAAAGGGAAGGTGCCCCAGCTGTCTGCATCAGAGCTTGGAGGAAATCACTAATAACTCCACCTTCAGTGGCTGTGGGGAAGGAGACTTGTCTGGCAAAGCAGTTCCTGTGTAAGGACTGAAATCCCAGGAGTAACATCCCAGGCACCCACTGCAGGTCTTGGCAGGTTGCATGTTGGATCTGCTTCTCAGTTTTTGCTTCTCTTTCTCAGAGTCTGGCAGTGAACAAGCAGGACCAACCCTAGCTTTGAAGTCTCTGAGGAAGCTGCTAAATAGTCTGCTAATCCTGATGGAGGCATTCATTTTAGTGGCATTTGTCTCTTCCTAGATGGCATTGGCCTGTTATGACTTAAATGGGAGCTCGGACAGCTCTTCTGTGCCTGCATTGCTTGCCTTGGTTGTCTACCATACACACCTGTTGAACATGAGGTGAAGGGTGGATGAGCAAATATGCTCTTAACATGTAATTCCTCATAGTAATTAGGAATATCCTCAGACTCCTTGATTTTGTGAGCTCTCCAAACTTGCCTTCCCTGCTGGCCTAAGACTTCATGTTCAATTTATTTTGGTTTGCAGTGTATCATTTGTGCTGACATGGTTTGACTTGGTTTTAACATTGCATTATTGTCTTCCCAGCCTTGTGCTGCTGGCTGTGAGAGTGTCTGATGATACTCAGTGGCACGCAAATAAATAGACAATTACAGTTGATACAAGCATCCACTGTATTTCATAATGTGCAGGCTCCAAACTGGATTTCCAAACCTGAACATGTGTGAGTGGTTCCAATATGCTGTTTTCTGAAAATACACATTACTGTCAACCCCAAGGGAAATATCCATTTTAAATGTCTTTATTCTGCATTCAGTGCTTCATTGGCCCAAAAATCTGAGAAGGGTCCTGCTTACCTGCAGGGGGGGTGCACTGCTCCTTAAGCATCCATCTCTGATTTGGGTGCTTGCCCACAGGCCTTGCATCCATCCCAGTAGATCAAACTGCTTCCTTGTTATGTTTAATTTATTCTTAAAAACTTACAATACTTTGGTATATTTCAACCCATTTATAGTGTGAGATTAATCCAAATCCTTCCCCGTATGTCCCAACTGTGTATTGGATGATAAAGAGCAGAGGTTTTCAGTGTTTAAAATATCCAGTCCAACATGCCAACAAGTGTTTTTTTGGTGACCACTCTGAATATGTAATACATGCCATGATATTCTCCATGGTGAATATCTGCTGGCTTAGATCCATTATACAGGATCTATTTCTCTGCCTCTCTGCAGTGCTGCCTTCAGGCTTAATGAAGGCTCTCCAGAAGGGCAAAATTAGCTGAGACCTTAGTCTGGCTGTCCCTGTAGGAAATGTTCTTCTGTGTATTGGTTTTAGTTCCTCCAAGACTCTTCAGTTTGTTAGAGCATTTCCCATGTGTTGCAAAAAAAAGGTAGCATTGATGACAGTTAAAAGAGCTGGGGAGTCACTCCTGAGCTTCCACTAACACCAATGTGCTTGCTCTGCTTGCTGCAAGTAGTTCTCAACCCCACAGCTACTCCTATCCATGCTAAGAGTGAGTTGTGTAGATTGAAAGAGAGTCACTTTATGTCATGGTTGCTTTTGGGTCTTTGTCAGATTGTCTCCTGTTTATAAAATTAGTTCCAGGTGTCAAGAAACAGGAGATATCTTCAGTGCTTGCCAGTCCCTCTCATCATGACCAGGTGCTCAGTTACAGGTGCCGCTGGGGAGCTGATTCCAGCAGAAGCAGCCACACCAGTCTGAAGGACACCTACATCTGCAGAGAAGCACCTTTGCAGTCTCAAAACAAGGTGGATTTGAATGGAAGGAGCTGTGAAACCACTGTGAGGTAGTGTTAAAATGAAGGACAGTCATGTACAAACACACTGTGGCCTTGCAAACAGACATTCATGTTTCTTTCCCATTAACCTAGGCTGCAAACAGGACAGATAGGATGCACATCAGTGTGTGTTTGTCACTGCAGGTTCCAGAGGATGCTGTATAGAACAGTCATGTTCTTGGATAAAGAAACAACATGAAATAATGGTGCTGTTTTCCAGTAGACCCCATGACTTTTTCCCTGGAAGAAAGTGTAGAAGAGACTCTGACTTTCCTGCATGAAGGGACGAGCTGTTTTAGAGAGCACTGCCAGGAAGTTATAGTGTTTGGTGATGAGATTCAGGAAGCAGACTGCATGAAATTTCTGTGCTATCCATCATAACTACATGGTACAGCCCATCTTTGAGCTGGTTTTATTCCTGGGCTTAGCAGCATTTAGCTGAATCTACTCATAAAACTTCATGGATCAAATTATCTATTCCACTTTCAAAAGTTGTACATTCTCAGAGAGATAGAATTAGAGCAGTTAAAAAAGGCTAAAAGTTGATTGAAATGTGAAGTCAAGTGATTGAAGAGCTGTATTAAAGTTTCACATTTCTGGAACATATCATGAGAAAGCTCATACAGGTCCTCTGGCCTACAAATGCTGCTACATGCCCTGTTCTACCACTCCTTCATTACAAGCTTCATCTGCTGTAAGTATGAAGCTTAGGTCCATGAAGCTCAGCTTACTGACCACCTTCCTCCCTAGGCATCCATCCACTCTGCTCAGGAGCAGGAGCTGTCTGCTGGTCTGGCTGTCAGTTCAAGCAGCAATGAGACAGCTAGCTGAGACAAATGGCACTGGTTGACTCTTACTTGCCACTCAGTACACCAAGGTAGAGAGTGCATGAAGGTGGGATAGAGATTTAACATGAAGGCAAAATTTACTTTGAGCAAGCTGTGTAAGAAAACTGAAGATTTAGGTTGGTCAGTTAGAGAGAAACTAACTTGTGTCAGAGAAAAAAGCTCACAAGGGAAAATAAACCTGGCATGGACAACTGAAAAATTATGGAATTCAAGCTTTGAATGTAAAGATGACAATGGGGTGAAAGAAAAAAAAGGCAGGACCAAAGCACAAAGGAAAAATGGAGGAGAGAAATAGTAAAAAGCTCAGAAGAAAACTATGTCCTACTTGTAAAATAAACTGCTTGGAACTAGAGTAACATACCCTTACGTGCAGATCTGTATCAGTTTGAGTAAGCTCATTTAAACACTAAACCTTCCTCCCAGTTCTGGACATAATACTGAATCCAGAATCCTGTGCTGTTCAGAAGGGCAGTGGGACTGACAGTTTGCAGTGTGAAGGCAATCTTTCAACAAACTAGTTAATTTCAGTGTTTGGACTTTGAAGTAATATGTTAAAGTTTCTACTGTGCTTCATAATAAATCCCAATCTGTGCAATAGAGTAGCAGGAAACAAGAAAACACTTCAGCAGAAGTCTCTAAGACTTGAATTCAAACAGAGCATTTCCATGCCCCTGCACTCCTTTCCCTCCCCCTTTAGGTCTAACAGACCTAACAACAAATTCAGTAGTAATAATTGTTCCTATATCAGTCATTAACCACATCAAAGAAACAGTTTATTACTAAATAGGTGTTAGTTATAGACAGGCTCACCATGAATAATTAATCTCAAGAACAGTGGCAGTAATGCTAATCCTTGTTTTGCAAATATTCCCCAAGGCTTTTTTCAGCTCTCCTGTGAACATCAGGTCTTCTTTAATTTCTTCTGTCATTTTCCCTGCTGTTATTATAGCCATAATCTATTTTCAATTTCCTAACTATGTGCTTAACCTAGCTGTATTGGTTTGAACTCTTTAGGATGGGTTTGCAGGGTTAAATTTAGCAATTACAGACCCTGAAGTCCCAGTAGTGTTAATAAGGCTCTGTGAGTGTACATTTGTGATTGTTTACACTGAAAAAGTTATTTTTAGAAGAAGGAAGACCACTATTCTTGCCCAGTAGCTTACTGACTCACTGAGAAATGCAAAAGAATTCTCCTCAAAGGCTCCTCCAGGAGCTTTGCTCCTTCTTCCTGGGGAGGAATTTGGTGGGGATCTTGGAAGAGACATGATAATATTCATCATTTCCATTACCCCCCTGTAAAGAGTAGATGGCTGTATAGAGGTGTAATTTGTGCTAAGTATAGCCATGTAATACCACTCTATAAAATCCGTATGGGCCCCTAGGATCAAGTATATCTGTGTTGCCTAAAACTTGGGGCAGTATCCAAACTTAAAATACTTTCCTATTCATAGTCAGAAACAATATCAAAAGTGTAATATGAGGTTGTAGCCCCTGTTGTTAGCTCATTTTTAAGCACTGGAATCTAGAAAAGCAGGCATAAATGTTTGGGTATTTCAGTATTCATATTAGATGGATTTTCCTACTTGATCATAAAGTCACAATCAAAGATTATGCATGGTTGTCTTTTGGGATATTGATCCATGGCCATGCAGGCAGCCTGGCAAAGCTTCTGCTAAATTAATGCAGCTTTCAAGGGTGACTGAGCAAAGGATTAATGCAGAAGACTGTTAATCAAATTAAGTGTTTCCTAAAATTCTGTAATACCTTTTATGCACAAAGGAAACTTTGGTAAGAAGTGGTTATTACCACAGGAATTATTTTTTCTATTGTATTTCATAATACCAAACAGAAATTTATTCTTTACTTCAGTGAAATCTGGTGTTTAAACATTACAGCATGGAACTTGGAAAGAAGCCTGTATGTATAACAATTTCCAGCAGGAAAAGAGTAAGTACGATATGAACAAAAAGGTGAAATGGAGGTTCAGCTCTTGTTTAGTCAGTCCTGTGTCATTTGGCACCATCACAACTACCTCTCGTGGACAGCAGAGTCACTGTCACCCTGAATAGGAGTCTCCAAAGTTGCCCCCTGGCAGTCTGACACACTTACAAGTTCTTGTGGGCACTCTGGATCCAATGGGATCTTCCAATTCTGCTTCTCACCTGCTGTGTAATGTTAATGGACCATTGTGATAACTGTGTGTGGATTAACAGAGCTAGTAATGCTTGTCTGGTCTGGTGGGTGGATTAAGTAAGTAATGCCTGTAAAGAAATGCAAAAATGAAAATACTATTCAAGTTCTAAATTGTAATATTTATGTTACCAAAAGCGTAGGAGATGTATAATGTTGCAGTGTGTCTGTGTGGGCTGAGACAGTCTGTGTGGGCCAAGGGGATGACTCAGATACATCACAGCTTCTGAATTCACAGGGAGTTCTGGATGTACACTGCATACATGGGTGAGCTTTTCATGTGTGCCTTGATGGATTGCATCAGGTTGATGCTTTTATTTTTTCTTTTTTTACTCCTAATTTGCAACATTTACTCCAAGTCCTGTTTTGATAACTCTTTTCCCAGAAAAATGCATTGGACCTTAGGAAGAAAAAATCAGGTATATGTAATCAATATGCTATTTGCATATTAAAAACCACTTATTAATTTTGAAGAGTCCATTTGATATCTGAATAATTCATCATATACATGAAGTTTATGTAATTCAACAATTACATGTATCTGGGTCTGGGTTTGAGAAGTCTGACTTATTTGGGCCGGTAAATTACAGACTGCATTAAGTAATTGGAATGATTTAAGATTATTCTGCAGAAATGCAGCTGAGGGACACTACATTAAGTCTTTTTATTTTTAAAGTGTGTATTTTAAGAGCTCAAATTGCTACCATAAATGCTGTTTTAAACTTCAGCCATACAAGTAGGTCTGCTTTCAAAGACAGCCATTTATTTGTCTAGTGATAAACAATAATTTATGATACTCAGTGTTAGTTCTCAATTACTCCCCATCTCTTTGGCAGTGACATAATGCTGTTTAGTTGCTCTTGTAAAAAAGACTACATCATTATCATTTGTGTTATTCTGTGAGATAAAATCCTCCCTGTGTTTAAGATACAACGGTTTGAAGGTTGGAGGGAGGCCTGGGATTTATTTTGGTTTGAAAGTTCCTGTCCATGGCAGAGGTCTTTTGGGTGGCTTCACTGTGGTTCTCCGGGGGGCTGGAGAACAGATCCTTCTGCTCCTGCACATCTCTGGGGAGATGGGATGAAACCTCAGCTGTTGGAGCAGATCTTCTCACAGTCCCACACACAGCATGCAGGGGATGGTGCACCTGGCTGTGCTTTCTGGGGGCTGTTTTAATGTCTGAGTGCTGGCATGAGAGTTTTTTCTTTGATACATAAGCCACCTGATAAATTGCATCTTGAATGTATGCTGTATTTCTTAAGGTCAGGGTACGGCTCTGTGCAATAAAATACAATCAGTAACCATTGCAGGCAGCCATAGGGCAGTGTATCATTTATCTTGAAACCTTCTGCTCTGAATAAGAATCCTGAATTCACTTTTCAGTATAAATTGTGATCTCTCCTAGCTTCTGCCAGGGATACCATAAAGTATGTCATTACATTAATCAAAGTCCCAGCATCCTGGCATCCAAACTATGAATTATTGCTGTGGTAGAAATGCTCCAGGAGGAGTAGCACATCTTATCCAAGCCTTGCTGAGAAGTGTAACATTTACAATGGGAAGGCAGAGAGAGCAGGAGTCTTTGTAGAAATGCTAATTAAACCCTGTACTTGGAGATTAGACTGATTTGATAAATACTCCTTAACACTTATTCCACACCCTCTTTATTACACACCCTTAAGCCATTTATGACCCTTTATAATGCTTTATAAATAAACTTTTTAAATATTTCCTATGTACTTGCTGAATACACTCATGAAACTCCTGAAGTTCACCAAAAAGATTTACAGACCTTGCTGCATAATGCAGTACTTGATATTATAATTTAAAATTTTTTCAACACTTGAATAAATGTTCAAGGGACTTCAGGGGCAAAATCAGAGTTGTAATTTTTGGAGCCAAACCCTCCTCAGCCTTTGGAAAAGACTGAGCTAGGATTTTCTGTGAGTGACTGGCCTCACAAATTAAGTCTCAGCTTTTTACTTCATTTACAGGGAATTATCTTATTTAATTTGGGCAGAGAGCAGCTATGTTAAGCATTTACGTAGGCTCAGAAAGGATCAGAAAAACACAATAATGTGTCTCTGCGTAAATATTTTTATGAACTGTGAGTAGACTGCATTAAAGATTAGGTAGGAAATATTTGGTTAATTCATTTATATATTTATGGAGTTCTTTCATGTGTTTGAAATGGATTACAGAGGGATAAAACAGTGTCAGGAAAAAGCCAACATCAATTTGCCTTGAACAAATTATGTCAAAACAAAATAATTCCCTCCTAGGACAAAGGCAGGAGACTGTGGACAGAGGGGAAAGCAAGGGACATCACATAAGGCTTTCAGTGCTGTCTGACATGGGGATCTCAAAGCAAGCTGGAGAGGGAAATCTCATCTGGGGGAAACTGGTAGGGCAAGAGAGCACCAGCTCCCATAGCCATGCTCACAGAAAGAAGACCATGGTTAAATTTCCAATAGGGAGCTCCACAAGGGGGTCCTGAAGCCTAAAACTGCTCAGTGCTTACATCAATTATAGGAATGGAGAACTGAGAACTAAGGAGGGTGCTTATAAAATCTACAAGTAATGAAGGAGCTGTAGGACAGTTTTAGAGTTCAAACTGATCTTGTAAATTGGAGCAAAAATCTGAGATATGTAGCATATTCTGAGATACATAGCTGGCAAGTTTCTGTAACTTTTTCTCCCAGCCTCCCACTCCCAGCCACCACCTGTGCAGCACATTGCTCACCTTCCAGATACAGGTGCCTTTTCCAGGTCCTCTTTCTAATTCAATTCATCCAGGTAAGGCACCAGTCTGCTCACAAAACCCCCAGCTTGGCACTGAACCCATCACTTGGATTTATTTATTTTATCCAGGCAATGTGGGGAGTGGTGAGCTAGACTCTCTGCAGGAGACTGACCAGAACACACTGAGCCAAAATGCTCAGGAAACAAAACCAACCCCAGCCACAGATTCTCTTCCTAATGAGTTCTGGTGAGTTCCATGCACGTTGTATCGTGCATTTCTCTCATGTCCTTTTATCTGCAGAACTTTGTTATCCACATTCAATGCATGCCATCCCTAGCAGGACCCTCACTGCCTGCTTGGCTGGTCCAGATTGTCCTGGTGTTTGAGCATTCCCCAGGAGCATGGCCCTGCATACAGTGGTATGTGTGTCTGTGTAACCTGTGTCAGTCTTTTCATAAACTACAGACATTCAGTTTGTCACTACATGATCCAGTGGCACAACTGCAGCATCTTTCAGCAGGAGCAGCAGCTCTCACAAAGCACTGAGCAGGATCTGCTTAACTGTGACTTTGTTTCACAAGTAGTCCAGAATGTGGCAGAAACCGATGTAAGAGATGCAGAGGTTCTCAAGCACAACACGAGTCAGCAGTGTCATCATTCTCCAAAAAACAAAAGCAGCCATCTTTACAAGATGCAGAGCCATGATATGTAAATAAGACATTAAATAAATAATGAAAGAAATGTGCCAGAGAACCAGTGAAAGCCTAGCTGGAGCAATCTCCAGATTTGGGTACTGCTGTTCCAGAAACATGTTGGCTACACTGGAGAGCAGCAAAGACAAACAATTGGGCCAACCAGAGATTCAGAAAACGTGGTGTAATAGGAAAGCTTGAGAGAAAAACAGTTGTTCTGTCCAGCAAGGAGATGACCCATGGAGGCCAAGTGTCACATCCCACCAGAAAACTGCTCTGCCCTTTTCTGCTGCCTCTCCCAGGAATGAGATGCTCTGTATCCCCATAAGCTGTATAAGAAGCAATTTGGTAAATTAGAGAGATGGGAAGAAGGTTTTATTTTAAAACACTGAAGCTTTAGAGGAATATGCTGAGGAGCACTGCAGTATCTCCATCACTAGACAAGCCCTGATAAAAAGTCAGAGATACCAGTGTGTTGAGAGTGATTCTAAGTATCATTGTACCTAACTGGATCTGGCAGAGACTAGCCCATTTCTCAAGGACCTCCCCTTCCTCTCCACAGGTATACAGCCCCTGTCCAAAGCAAAACATTTGTGTTACCAGCACTTAATTACTGTTGTATATATCCCAAGGTTTCTTTTCTTGGAGGAGCAGGCCATTCCAAAGCAAATTTTTAGTTTTTAAAAATTAAGATTTTTGTCATGTTTATTTTCAAGGTAGTCCTTAAAAAATGAAAAGTGTAATTATCAATAGAATATTAGCATGGTAAAGAAATCTTTAAAATGCCATAGCTTTCAAGCTAATATTATTTTTCATGGGATTTACTCACATTTTTGAAAGGTTTGGAGTTGATAGGCTGCTAATCTGGTATTGCACACAAAAAGGCTTCTAATCTGATATTGCAAACAAAAAAATCCATGGTCCCAGAGTGGAAATTAGAGGCAGTATCACTGAGTGAGAACTGCTTGTGTGTGACTTGGGTGTTTGCAGAATTAAACCCTTCTTTGCAAATTCCTAAGAACTGTCATCCGTGAACCCCAAAGCAATTTAGAAACATTATTTAATGTTAAAAATCAGCTTGGTTCTGGCCATAACCGAGTTCAAGCAGCTTTGTGGAGCTGGCTGCTATTCAGTGGAGAAAAATAATCCCTTTGGAAAGCAATTGGGATGAGTGTTTGTAGTATTTGGAGTGCTAAAACAAATTTAGGGCAGATATTCTTAGATCCACACTGGCAACCATCTGAGTCAATGCAGTGATTCAATGAACCCTGTGTAACCCTGTCAGGGTTGACCCTTTGCTGTTTTGACCCTGGCTGGATGCCAGGAACCCACCAAAGCTGTTCTATCCCTCCTATCCTCCACTGGACAGGGGAGAAAAAAATCTACTGAGAGGCTCACAGGTCAAGATAAGGCCTGGGAGAGTTCAGTCCCCATTTACCATCACAGGCAAAACAAATGACTTGGGAAAAGTGTAAATTAAACTTATTACCAATCAAATCAGAGTAGGGTCATGAGAAATAAAACCAATCTTAACAAACCTTTGCCCCACCCCTCCCTTCCTCCTGGGCTCAGCTTCACTCCTGCATTCTCTGCCTCCTCTGCTCATGGCACAGGGGGATGGGGAATGGGGGCTGTGCTCAGTTCATCTCACATTGTCTCTCTTGCCCCTTCCTCCTTGAGGACTCTGCACCATTTACCTGCTCCAGCATGGGGTCCCTCTCACAGGATACAGTCCTCCACAAACTTCAATGTGAATCCTTCCCATGGATTGCATTTCTTCACAAGTTGCTCCAGTGTGGGTCCCCTCCACAGCGCTCAGTCCTTCAGGAGCAGACTGCTCCAGCAGGGGCCCCTCTCATTACACAGGGACCTCAGGGACCTTGTGGTGAAGGCTGAGGCAAAGAAGGGACTGACTGCTGCAGCCTTGCCTCTGTTCACTGCCAGCATATCACCAGCATTTGTAGAACAAATGGTTTCCCTCCATCAGTCTCTTGGTTTAGGAACTGAAGGTGCTTCTGTGTATGGGTGGATGTCTGGAATGAGTTAACTTCTTTTGGGTAACTGTGACTTTTAGAGGTGTTAGAGGCAAGCCTGACCCAGACCAGGTGTATCCTCAGCTGGCTGCTCTAAAGACTTAGATGATTTGGATCAAAATTTAACAGGCTTAATGTGTATTTTCTAAAGAATTTCAGAAGTTCATCCTTCACTGCTGCTATGGGGTTTGTGATTTAAATGCCATTGGGAAGAAGGACCATTTTGTTGTTTTTTCAGTGCAGACTAATACACTGAGGCTGGAGTTCACACAGATTGCTTCCTCCCTCTATAGCAAGAAAAAAAAAAATCTGTGGCTTTCACTAGCACAACCATGTAAAGCATATGAACTGAGTAAGTTACTGGTGTGCACTTGGAGTCTGTATTTAGTATGCTGAATACTCCTGAAACAGAGCTAGAAGCTACAGTGGCTTTCTTTCTATACAAGAGTAAAAAGTAGAGGCAGGAGAAATTGTAAGAACTAGGTGTTGTCCCCAAAACTTTACTGTGCTGATATTGTCTGGCACACGCTGTCATGGAACAAGTTGAAAAGTACAGTGGTGTGAAGCAGGTCCTGGAAAATGAATGAAAGGTCTAGAAGAGACTGCCACAAAGCACAAGCAGGACATCAAGCACTTGAGAAACAAGAAGAGCATTCCTGAGAAAAAAACATGGGAAGAAACCTGCAATTATTTTGTATGAAGAATTTACAAAGGAAAATGTGGTGATAGTGATAACAAAGGGAAAACAAGCTGCACTTACAGGTGCAGATACCAAAAAAGTACTCTGGGAAGGGGTATGTGTAGCACTGAGATCCCACCAGAGCACCTGAGAACCAGGAAAATACCTGGAGCATGCCTTCTGGCAGACTCTGTGGTCTCTAGACTAACAGTAAAATGATCCAGGAATATACACAAACTCAGACTGGAATCCTAAAAAATCTGTATTGGTAAAATTTCCCTAAATCAAAACAGATAAAAAATACATTTCTAGCTTTCTGGGAGATTAAAGTACCTGGAAGATGTGCAGAATGTAATTGCAAAAGCATACATGTGTGGATTTCTGGCTTATGTCCATCACTGTTACACATGTTACCACAAAACCAGGGAGGCCACCAGAGTTTCACCACAGTACTTATTTAAAATAAAATCATAGTTGTGCTTCTATAACCTTTTCTGAATCTCATGAAGTATTTCGAGGCATAAGTCTTGGTGTGCCCCTCTTGGTCCAGAGTTTCACCACCAGAAAGCTCACCTGGGCAGGACTGTCATGGAGGGGTTGGTGCATGGAAAATAACCCCATAGCTTGGAAAACACCACCACACCAGTACCTGTCTGTAAGTTGCAGTTCAATTTTTCCTAGGAAAATGACAGCTGTTTTCACTGAGAGCCAATAATCCATGATTTCACCCTTCCATCTTCCCAAATTGAGTGTCTGTCTTCCACACCAAATTTTCACCCAAAACATCTATCCTGGCCTGCCTTTTAAAATATTTCTTTAGTTACTATTTATATTTACTGCCTTCCCTGACATTTCTTCTGGCATTGAATTAGTGTTGACTGAGATTCCCAGCATGCAGAATTTGAAGAGCTTTGTCCAACCACCTCAAAGACACATTTCAGTTTCAAGATCAGAAAAAAATCTCTATGAAACAGACCTGTCACAGTTAGACCTGTTGTAATCTAACTCTTTGGGGTACAGGATTGAGCTCACCACAAACCTGAAATACCCTTGCCTTTGCTCTTCTTCCTCCTTGTTCTTCCTTCTGGTATCTTTGTCAAAGATTGCCTCAGGTCTATTAAAAGTGAAAGAACATTTCATGCAGTATTGAAACAGCAAATTTTATTTGTTTGTCATTTAGCAGCAAGGAAACACTGCAGAGAATAATCCTACCAAGGATTACAGAGTATTTTGACAAGTAGTAAGCTCTCAGATTCAGCTAAAGCCTCCTCCTTTCCAGGCTCCCCAATAATCCTGGTTTAGGCCAGCAGAGTAATTAAGATGTTGCAGGAAGAGTCCTCAAAAGGAAAGATACAGATGAATTTGTAAAATTCAAGAGCAACCGCATGGTGAAAAGTAGCAGAAAATGAAAAAAAAAACCAGTGCAAGTCCTGAAGTACTGTTTGAGGGAGACAAATTGTTCTGAAAAAATTCACAAATCCTAAACTCTTTAATAGAGCAACTAATCCTCCTTTACCCCAGCACTAAAAATTCCAGGTGTTGTATACAATAGTTATTAAAGAAAAAAATACTGTTTATTCTCTTCAAAATTCATGTTGTATAAAGGCTGAGGGAAGAAACAGGTGTCAGCAAAATAATTCTGAGAAAATTAAAAAGTCTGCCTTTATGTAGAAATTTGCCAAAGGAAAACATGCATTTGGAGCTCTTTATCCCCAGGTTCTGGTTATGGTATTCATCCATTCTTGACACACTGTGTAGGGGTTGTTTCCAGTTGGGAAGATTTGATGCTAGATTCAGCATTAGATAGCACAGAGTGTGATTACCAGTAATAAAATAAATAAAACAGGGTTATTTCTTGGGAAGCTGAAGTTATATCTAGCATCTGGACACACTACTCTCATTCGACTTTTTCCTGCCCTTTCCAGTTCTTCAAAGAACCAGTGTAGGGTATCAGTATTGCTGCTGGGAATAAAAATGATGAAAAGGGATAAAAGTATTTCTAGAAATCTTTCCTTCATTTAAAGTTATAAGAATACCAACAAACAAACAGGAAAGAAGAAATAACATTTATGGTCCATTACAGTCTGATAGTTTCCACTGGCTTTCATTTGAGGGAAGATATTTCCTGACTTTTTTATTACTGCAGATTGGTAGTATTTGATAGCACAATAACAATAGTCACTGGTGGTGTGTAACATACACAGAAACAATCAGCAGACCAGTACCAGGGTTGGCTCTCCTACAGAGAATCACATTGTTTTTCCAGAGAGCACATAAATAGGCATGCTGCTGCAGTGATGAATTCAGCCCAGCACCATGGATCTGCCTGCATTCTTGGTGAACTCGAGTATGATGCAGGTCCTGGAAATGATCTGTGGTTCTGGGGGACAAATCCTCTGAAAGGGAGGGTGGTGCACCTTGCCAGGCCATTGGGAGGTCACTGAATGGCCCAAGCATAAGTTACCAAGAGAAATTGTCCTTGACAACCTTTGGGAGATCTGCTTGTCAAAGACAATTAAGGAAAATCTCATATGAAGGCATTAAAGTCTATAAGGGCTATTTATTTAAGGGTTTTATTATATCAAAATAAAATAGGAACAATACAGAGGATTTGAAATGGCAAATAGGAAGGCATAGTTGAGGAACCAATGAACCTGAAGGAAGGGGATTAAAAAGAGAAACTAGGAAATATCTTCTTGTATTGTAAAAAAAAAAAATAGAATTTACATTTCTGTGCCATTAAAAATCATTGAAGAGTTTAGTAGGATCCCAAACCAAACTGCATGTTTATGTGGAAGAAACTTGGAACAGTAGAACTTTGGAATTTCGGGCTAACAACAAACAATTAGGAAACTGAAAATCATCGAGTTTTGGGACTTGTTTTCATTGCCAGAAGGAACATTTCTGAGGAGAAAGATCATCTCATAAGTCTCTCTTCAACATCAGGCCCCCTTATAGGTAATCCCTAAACATCTGGTACTTTGCATTAGTCAACAAGATTTCAATGAAGTGAGCAGCCATGTGATGTAATGTGGGAATTTGCATGAGAGGTAGGAGGTCCAAAAGATATTTGGTCTTATGCATGCAATTGCAGTTTTGGTGTCAAATTGCCCACATGACTTGATTTGTCTGGCCAAAGTTATAGGCAAAAAAACCCAACAAAACCTGTCAGTGGAGGTAAGGCTGAGATTTTAATCAGTTTAACTTGTTTCTTTAAACATGCTTTGCAGCAGTGTAGCCATCCCAGCTGTATTGGTTCTGTCTGAGATGGAATTTACTTTCCCATAGTAGCCCTCACAGTGCTGTGCTTTGCAGTGATATCTAGAAGGGTGTTGGTAACACACCAGGGCTTTGGAAACTGCTGAGCAGCAGCAGCACTGTCCCCCCAACCCTGCCTCCCATCAATAGGCTGGGAGTGTGCAAAGTCCTGGGCAGGGACACAGCTAGCCCAGCTGACCTACGTTAACCAAAGGAAATTTCCATCCCAGATGATGTCAGCTAATTCTAAAGGCTAAGGAAAGGGGGAGGCAGTTGTTATTTACGATATTTGCCTTCCAGAGCAACTGCCCCACATGCTGAAGCCCTGCTTCCTGAGAAGTGGCTGAACATCCGTCGCTAACAGGAAGTAAAGAAAAATCCCGTGTTTTTTCTCTTTGCTTGTGCACACACAAACTTTCAATTTTGCTCCAGTAAACTGCCTTATTTCAACCTATGAGTCATTTTCCATCACATTTTCTTTCCCCTGTCCAGAGTGGCTTGGTGGATGCCTGGTGTCCAGCCAAGGTCTCTGCCTCACACTAAGTTCACAGACCAAACTGTTCACAAGCCACTGTGCTCACAGATCTATAAAAGCTTCTTCACCCAGAGGGTGGTTGGGCACTGAACAGGCTCCCAAGAGAGATGGTCACAGCACCAGCCTTGACATAGTTCAAGAAGTGTTTGGACAATGCTCTCAGGAACACCATGTGATTCTGTGATTCTGTGAATGCAGAAGGAAGCTGTAATAGAAGCAATGGTTTGCAGATTAATTTAGAACTTCATGAGATGCAGAGCAAACTTTTCTTGGGAAAAATTACTTTGATCTTTGCATTGTAATATTTTGCATTTTTGGCAATGTGGAATATTTAGTGTTGGCTTCTGAAAGTGCCTCAGCCCATGCTAGTCAGAAAAGAAGATTTTAGTTTATATTCCAAATAACCATGTAACTCTTATGTTCTAGTTGGTTTATATGCAGGCAAAACTTGCTTTGTGAATAAAACCAGTTGTGCCTAACCTACTCTTAACTTTTGCATTTACCTCTTTACCTGAGCTAACATGAGACATTTAGACATAATACAGTTTATAAATATCTGCTCCCAGCATTTTCTTCATGCATCCTTTTAACTCAGGCAGGAGTCCTCTGTGATATTCAGGTTCCACTTGTAAAACTTGTAGCTTTTTCAGATCACTCAAGTCTCTCTCATGTACACATCTCCTCAAGCTAGTTCCTTATCCCCTTCCCTTGGCCTCTGTGTTCTCTGCCCTTTCTCTGTCTGGCAGAAGCTTCTTTTCTCTCATTTTGTGTGTGTCTTAGAGCAGTGAGCTCTGCTACATGTAGGTCCACAGTCACATAAGATCCAGAGGCAGCCTAGGGAATTTAGGCAGACTGAGTTCCTGGGTTCAAGTGTGTAAATCTTCTTGTCCCATCTCATCTTTTTCTATGGGTCTCTCTGTTAGCATTTGAGTTTTTAATGCAATTTCACTGAAGCCAGGAACATTTCTAGAATGGCTTCAGCCTCAGAAGAGCTGTGCAGTTTGGGGCCCATCTCCTGTACAAAATGAGAGAGCCATAAAACCATGTAGCTGAAGTGATTGCAGGGTGTACCACATGTACACCTGCTTCTGTGGTCTCACAAGGGTTCCATTTGTTCTGGTTTATTTTTTCCTGATGTAGGAGGGGCCATCCTTGAATCTAACCACCTAAAAGCTCAAGAATTTCCCAGAATTTCCAGTGTGGATGATTTAGACCCAGATGTTTATCTTCATGAGTGGGGTGACCCATCAAGCACTGTCCCCACCGTGGCTGTGTGGCTTTGTAGCAGTGAAAGGAGAATTGGTTTGATCCAAGGGAGCTCCACTGCAGCCTGAAGGAGGGGATGCCTGCCCTGCTATCCATAGGCTGCTGCCATGAGGCAGTCCCTGGATGAAAGGCAGGTTCCTGAGGGGCTCTACCAGCAGGGTCATACTGATGGCCAAGAGCTGCTCCTGCTTGTCCCTTTCTAAGGTTGTCCCTTTGTGTTTAAAGCCTCCATGGAGGAGCATGAAGGGCAAGTCTCCTGGGCCTTTGCAATAACATCAGCACTGAACCATGGGCAAAACTAATGCCTATTTTAAGATCTGTTTTTATTTTAAGCTTTTAATTGGGTATTTTTGACACAGTGAAGGTGCATTGTTTACAGGACTGATAAGAGAAAATTGAGTCTCTCACCTTTTGCATATGAGCATGATTCATCTTTGAAATTGTGTCCTAAAAAAGGACACTGCATTAGGGTAATGCATGTCACCACTCTTTTAAAAGATCAACTTCTGCAAAAGATAAGTTTTAATCTTAGAAGAAACTATTTCAGTACTGAAACTGTAATGAGGGATTTGAACTAGATCCAGAAAATAAGGAGGCATCTACCAGTTGAGTGCTACAGTGCTTACCTTTTAGGGTGCATGATCCAGGCAACCTGGTCCAAACCACAGTCATGTATCTCCAGTTCCTCTGCAATGCCTTGCAAAAGACAGGAGACATGAGGAGACACATGCTTAACACTCTACCTACACAAAAATGTCCCCAAGGTTCCACTTCTTCCTGTGGAAACTCTTTGCTCTAAAGAGAAGTGTATGAGAGGATGTAATGTGCAACAGAGAACAATTTCTCTGCAGGAGGTTGAAATCAGGAAAGATGACATTACTTCCCCTGTAGTTCAGCACCCCGTTTATGAAGAAACCAATTTTTCATCCGTTATATCAGATAGCTCTGTCAAATTTCCATGTAATGTCCTCGTCCTTTGCCAACTTCTTTGCAGGGACTTTGTTATATTAAGAATCATCCTGAATTCAGATAATTCAGATCCAATTTAACGAGCAAAGGCAACTTTGTGCAAGACTATGAGGAAACTTTCCTGGTGGGTATTATCTGTGCTCACAGGGCAGAGGATCATAGCTGGAACCTACTGCCTCATTTTTTTTTTTTAACTTCTTTCTTTTATGCAGTTTTTCACAGGTCACAATCACTACAGAATTTATTCTGTAAAAACCAGTATGAAATGTATATTTCTTCAAATTTAATAGAAGCTGCAGTTGCAGTGGGACTGTGAAGAGAGGTCAGAGAGAAAATGAAAGGGTGAAAAAGAGGACACAGCAGCAAATGGAAAATGCAGGGGGAAAAATAAGGGGAACTGAGTAAATTGAAGAAGGACTTTGCAAAGGCAAAAGAACAAAGTCAATTTTGTAGGCACACTTAAGTTCCACATCACTGAATTATGATGAGACTTAGATGAAACTTCCCTCTTGATTTCCATCTCGCTTAGTGCCCATGATGAGATGGCATTGAGGCTTCAGGAGGACCATTTGGGCCTTGCAGGGAGTTTCTGGCTCTTTCCTGTAGACACTTCATCAGCCGCAACATTACTGCCAGAAAACAGCCTGTGCTGCTTTCCCAGAAAAAATATGAAAACTGTAACTTTTTGGGTGACTTTTCCTTGTAGGTAGAGCATCCTGAGAGCTGAAGCAAAAATTTAGGGACATGAAGCTTTCTATCTTCAACAACGACGGCACCGCACTACAGCGGTTTTTGTGCCGCCTGGCTGGGCTGCACCCCACTGCCCAAACCTGTTAGGAAGGGCACTTCCAACCATAAGGAAGCAAAAACTTGAGGTTTTACTCTAGAGGCAAGAGCTGGGGAAGAGTGAGTTATCAGGAAACATGGGGGGGAAAAAAGCAGGTTGGTGCTTCTCAAATAGGGATGGTATTTATGTTGGAGCGTGAGGTCGGTGGCAGGGGCCAGGTGAAGGAAGCCTGTGCCTTACAATTGCTCTTGGATCTTGTTTCTTAAGGCGTGTTTGGTATTTCTGCAATATGAGAAATCCTTCTGAATCTCTGTGTATGTGTTTGCCGCAGGAGTGTGACAAAAAGATGCTGAAATTGGCAGCCCAGCAGGGTCAGAAATGTTCCAGGGCAAATCTAACACTCGAACAAACCAGCTGCAATAAATTGATTTGTGCAGAATGAAAATGGAAGGAAAATACTGTCCTTTCTGAGGCTTTTGGTAGAGTTTTTTCCCATCTCTTCACTCATTCCCATGACTTGCTTTCATAGGTTAAGATATTTTCCCTTCCCAGAGCCCTGTTTTTCACTTTTCCTTGGGTTTCATTTCATTCTACCCTTTATTTTTCTAACTGTGATCAGACTTTACCTCTGACCATAGATCTCAAAATCAAACTGTTTTTCCAAGAATAAAGCACTTTTCATGTCTGCTCCAAGGCTCACATTATGTTCAGCTTTCTGAAAACATGCACCTTACTGACTGCTACCGAATTAGTACAGAAAAAGACTAATATATTCTGAGAAGTAAAACATGAAGTTTGTCTGTCTACAAAAAATTAATAATACAGATATGGCCAGCTGATAAATTCTGCACACACTAAAAGTAGACTTAAAAGCATACATAATTTCTCTTTAATAAAAATGGATATGGGACACTTCATGAGATTTTAGCTCCCAGTTGACTTTAGAAGTTAAAAGTTTAGAACTTCAGAGATGCATTTAAGCCCAAAGGATGACAAGTATATTACAGTGTCTTAAATCATAAGAAAAGCTCTAGTCTGGCCTGGGACTCCTAAGTGCTCAGACAGAAATTAAAGCCGTAATGTGAAGCATCAAAATTCTTCTGTGCTCTCCTGAGGTTTGCTTTGCACTGACATAGAGTTTAGGTGGGAGGGCTACCAGCAGTGGGAGAGGCAAAGAGAGTCCCACAAACCTGATTCAACTTTAGCATCTGTCCATTTGTACCTAGCAAGGTAATAGCAAGGGTGAATGTTCCTCTTGCTGTTCTGTCAGCTGGAGTTTTGAAAGGTGGTTTTAAGGCTTCTGAACTGCCTGCAGAGAATTAGTCACGCTGTACTGCTGGGGAGGCCAAAAGTCAGCAATGGGGAAGTTGCCTGTGACATAACAGAGAAGTTGCTCCCAATGATTGGTAATTTCTGCCCTGCTAAAATGCTGTATTTCTGACACAGCTTGTTGTTATTTCTTGGCTTTTCTGTTGTTCAGAGGAGCCCTAATCACACAGCAGGACTGGGTACTGCACAAACATGGGGCACAAAGGCAGCCACCTATAATGCAAGACAAGACCATGGATGACTGCATTCAGATGACGACAAAAAGCAGCAAGATAATATAGTTTATCAATTGTCTTACTGCTGTCTAGTTGGATTTTTTAAGACACCCCCATAAAAGGAGAACTTTGCCTTGTCTGGCTCGGATGATGTAGTTGTAGTTCTGGCTTGAACTGGATGTAACTGTCTAAATCACCTGCTCCCTGTCATCCATGGAGATAAGTGGAGCAAAGAAGAGTAATTGTCTCTCTGGCCAGGGCTGAGCTGCTCAGGACATGTCTCAGCCAGGGCAAGTCCAGAGCTGTTTTGCAGAGTGGCTTCTCTTGCAGTGAAAAGCGTTTTTCCTGCCTTGTCTCCCATAACTGAGCTGCTGCTGGTGCCCTATGAGTGCACGAGACACCTGTACCAGTAATCCTGCAGTAGTGGGATGGGACTGGGCAGGAGCAGCTTCCCACCAAGGCCAGCTACGCTGTTCATCTGCATGCACAACGAACCAGCCTCAGTAAATGGCTCTCTCACAGAAAATTGCTGAATATCCAGGCTGTTCTCTGTGGTTTCCAACTCAAATTAATCCTTGTGAGGCTCTGATAGTATTTTTTTCTGCTCTGTAGCATTTCACTCTGACATCTCAAGTGTGAAAATACAAATGTAAGAAATGCCATCCTGGGCAGAAAAGGGGTTTGTGTTACCCCATGCTCTGAGCTCTCTGGTGGCAAAACAGCTTGGGGAGAGCACGTGAGCCTGGCCACTTTCTCCTGCCACTGCCTTGAACTTCTCCAGCTTCCCTGCCTACTCCCCTTCCCATGCATTAATGATCCTGCTTAATCCCTTTTTAAACCTGCTGGTGCTGCCTGCTCCCACCACATCCTCTGCAGAAAGAGGGACTGGTCTGACCTCCCAGTGCCTGAACTGAATGTCCTCCCCTGCTGTGGCTGGCCTTGGCAAACAACAGCTCTGCCTTCCCCTTCCCACTGCTGTCCCACTGCTGTGCCACCAGCACAGGCACGGGAACATATCCCAACAGCTTCCATTTCTTCCTGCCTTGGACCCTGTCCTGAACTTCACAAGCACCAAGCTCCTTCCTGCAGCTGTCTGAAGAGCAGCTGAGCGTGCTCTTTGTGGGAGATCTCTCCAGGGACTTCTCAGATTTGCTCCATTTTCAGAAGATTATGTGCTAAGTTCCATTAGTTGATGTTGTGACTAAATGTCGAAGATACCTGAAACTGCAGCCTATTTATTTTTACAAAAATTCAACCCTGTAACAGGAATATCCAGTGGCAACCTCCACTGACATAGATGTGTTGGTACTCTCAGAGTGCAAAACCCAGCTATTTTCCCATTAAGTGGCCTTCAAAATGGGCACGTGTAAATTTCTTCTTCTTTTGCACCACCACCAATATAAAAAGTTCCATGACTTTTAATGCAAGCTGCTCAGGTTCCATGTCTGATCCAAGGTAACCATTTGATCTTAGCTTTGTCAAACTTTACCAGACAAGAAAACATTTGTGATCAAATTGAAATAATTTGTGGAGCAAATTGCACAGCTCACCTGTGCAAGGTTTACAGCAAAACTGAATGGAGATAAATCCTATAAATTAATCAGGAAGCCCTTTTAAATTATTAAAATATTCTATGCTTTCAATTCCTTTAAAAAAAATTATTTAAAAGCTGCAGAACATTTAAATAATGAATGTATTTAAATTAAAGCATAATTTTTCTATTTACACATTCATTTACAAGCCCCCTGATATTGAAGCTTACAATAGTTTCTAGGTTCTTGAATAGCTTTTCAGTGCTATAAATATTTTATTGTGTTAGTAATAAATATTTGTTTATATACTGGGAATTCACCTGTGTATTTAAATGCTGTCATAAAGATACAACTAATAAAAATGCAATTTTTGTGCTTTCCTCTATTGTCAGGAGACTCAGCAAGCTGTTGTGCTTTTTTTAGTCCTGAATACTGATTTCCATCCTGGCAAAGACTTTGTTAAGGAAAATAAGTTTGGTGTCAGTGCATGGGAAGAGCTGGCAAAATGCTGACAAAGTGAAATGCATTTATATTTGAAAAGCTATATATTTTTAGATAATGCCATTATTCTCTGAGGCCCAAAGATTTGGAACCAGAGAATGTTGCTATCCTGCTTCCAAGTACGAAAAGACAACAGCTACTAAATTTAGCCTTTGGATTATGAAATATCAACACCTTATTTGTAACTACAATAGAAGATGGTAAGATGCAGAGCAAAACAAAGGGAGTCCTTTTTTAAGTTTCTAGGAAAAAACCAATTGTTCTCAAATAAGAAAATGCCCTATTTTGTGAAGCATTCGAAGCAAAAAACTATGAAGAGATGGGTGTGACAGGGTGTGACACTCGCATGTCTACCATCAAATGTCTTCTCCATCACCTTCACTCCCTTTTTCCTACTTCTTGGGTTATGTTTGGACAAACTTTCTTTTGTCAGTTTGTGTGTGTATCTAATGCTCAGAAAAGGCAGGTTAAGCTTAACAGCATACTTTGCTATAGTATAGATAAAGAGCTTTTAATGGTTGTTGGCACACTTTGTGGCCCATCAAAATCTGCCTTTGTAGTTAAGATGAAAATCGTAGATGCATTCAAGTGAAACAGAGAGAACCAGCCATCCCAGCAGAGGTAAATGGAGCCATTTATTTTTACTTTAGATGATGTCTAAATACAGGCATCCCTTAATGCATCCATATCTTTACCTGCGGGAACTTGCAGAATAGATTTCCACAGGATTTGTGCATGAGTTTGGTCAGGGCTAAAAGTATTTTGGGGTCTAGTCAGTCCCAGTGACACCCTTGATAAGTTCTCTGTTATGAAGATGACTTGGAGCTCTTTTTTCTGAATGCCTGGTGCTGGAGGTATTTATATTCATACCTTTCACAGATTCTAGTAGTGGAGTGCAACAAATATCTGCTTGCCTCTTATAGCACACGAGCTTTAAAAACCAACAGGATGAAAAATAGATCTCAACAAACAGCATATTCTGAATATTTCAGCTATTTGTAAACAGTCTCTCAGATTTTAAAGTGTTGGTCATGAATGAAGATGTTTTTCTAATTAACAACCTGTGCTTGTTTTGCAGCACAGTGCAGCTGCTGCATAAATGCTTCGTTACCAACATTTTGCTCATTTTCCTGCTTCTGGCTCTCTCAGCAGTTACATGCATCTGCCTTGTGTCTAAACCAACTTAAAAACTCTTACTTTAGATGAGATTGCTTCCACTTTAAGGGAGATTAGGTACACTATTGTACCTCAGGAGCATAGTTTATTTTCCTCACCCATCTGGACAAAAATTTTTGAAAGGGATTTTTGGTGTCAGTTTTGCCTCCATTCCTATATTCCTTCTTGGATTTTGGTGTTGTCTGCAAGGTACAGACATGTATGTATCACAAAATGCATCAAAAAATATTATGCTTTGTGTGATACTACTGTTGCCCAGTCCATCATCTACATATATTCAACAAATAATATTAAAATCAGGTGTCACTTATTTATCTTCCGTTACAAAAAGCCATCTGCTGTGAATTCCACATCTAAATGTTTTAAAGTTGAATAGAGTGTGGTAACACTGGTAACACCCATGACTCACAGTATAGCATTAAAAAATAATGATGATGCTCAAAGATGTTTTAAGGGAAGGATTCATTGCTGATGTTGAGGCTGTGGAGAGAATTATAAACTGCCTTTTCTAACCCATGCCGTGACCAGGGGAAACTGGCCCATGGTTAATTTATGTGGTGTGTGTTGAGGTAGCCCAGGCAGTAGTAAAGGCTTTAGAAATGCAGGAAGTAATAGCAGCTAAATTGAAAACTGTCTGTTCTGATTTACTGGAAAATAAAGAGATAAAGAGGGGAAGGTAGGAATGGGGATATATTCTGTGAAAGGGGGTCAGCCACAGGGTGAGTTGTCAGTGTCCTCGTGGGTGCCACCAGCCTTGGGACAGCAGGACAGCCATGGCTGTGGCATCTTCTGCAGCTGACCCAGTCCTCCCCTGTCTCTCTCCAGCCCACTCTTAATACAGACCCTTATGAAATGTGTATTGGAAGAAGAATTCTGCTGTTTCATTTTGATCTTCTTATATTTTCTTTCCCTCTGTGTTCAAGAGAAATCTTTGTTGCAGTGTAATTTGAGTGCCATGGCAGCTGGAGCTTGAAAAAAGAAGAATGTGTGTGTATAGGCACTTGAATTGGCAAAAAAAGGAGACTCATTGGCACTGGAAATAAGTTTCCACTCATGAAGATATTTATTGATAAATCAGATCTTACAAATATCATCCAGAGTTTTTTCAGAAAAACTCACGAGCATCATATTTTTGGTATAAATCATGTATTCTCTAAGCTATGTAGCTCTCACAATATCTACTTCTAAAAAATCAGAAATTTCAAACAACGTTGAAGCTTAATTAAGATAATGATGTTCTAATTGTGCAAACTTGCCATAGGTATTTCTGTCTGTAAGGGTCTGATGCATTACTATTTCCAAGACCTGACTGATACAGAAAGATGTTACAGAATAATAGAAATGCAGGCATGGGAAAGACTTAGGTCCATTTCACTGCACTGACAAAGAAAATTATTGGCCTAAATCACATCAATTAAAAATACATTTTATCAAACAAAGCAGTATTATTTATCCAAAAAATTGTCTCTGAAGTTTTTTGTACTTCATTAATTCATCATTTAAACTGGTCCAGTTAGGAAGTAGAAATAATACCCTGCAGCTTAGTCAGTGAGGTGCACACAATAAGTAAAGTATAATTATGCATTTTGATGCTTTGCTTTATGTCAGTATGTCCATACATTCAGGTGGATATTGAGCACAGTTTGAAGCAGGCAGACTGTCTTTTGGAATGGGGCAGCACAAATACGTGATGCCATTTCCTGAGGCGAGAACAAAGCCAGGCTTACTGGTGAGAAATCCTGGCTTTCTGTAGGTCAGTTTCCCTCATTGATCTAACAACAGGATCATCATTAGCAGATGTTTAATTGGCTTGTAGAGATAGCAGCTACAAGAGTAATTAGAACACCCAGGGAGGGTAACAGAGGGTAGAGCTGAAACTCTGCCTGTGGGTACCAGGGGAGTGCCTGAAAAGCTCAGGGTCTTATTGAACTTGCACCATCCAGGCTTTGAGGGTGGGTCTGTTTGCTGGAGTGGGGCCTTCAATTGCAGACCCACAGGTCAAGCATCCCAGCATTCTGCCAGCCCTGTTACCTTGTGCTCCTGCAGTTGATGGGCACTCGGTACCCGCTGTCCTAGACAAACCACAGTGCAGTGTGTATGCAAATGAGTGAGTTTTGGAGGAAGAAATACTTATTATCTCAAGAAGCTAATGTGGTATTTGGAGTCCATGAATCCCTGCTACCACTGAAAAATTGTTCAACATAAATATAACAACTAGATTTTGGTCAACATAAATATAACAACTAGATTTTGGTCTAACTTAGCCCCCTCACCCCAGGCCGATAGCAAAAGAAAAAAAAAAGAAAAGAAAATAATAGAATAGTTCAGTTGCAAGGGAGCTACAGTGATCATCTAGTCTAACTGTCTGGAATATGAATATGAATTTATCTTCTGTAAATTGATCTGTCTGGTCTATTTTCTAATCCGTATATTTATTTTTTACAGCATTCTGCAGTGTTGCATTCACAGTTCAATTACTCATTCTGTAAGGGGGGAAAGAATCTTTCCCTTTATGTGCTATAAACATCCTGCTTGATGATTTCCCAGTATTTCACTTCACAATTGTCTTTCTAGAAAAATAAAAAATATCATTGCCTATGCACCTTTTTCATGTCCTTCTGGATAACACTGTCATCAGTCTCAGCAGCACAGGAGCATTCCCAGTGCTGTCCCAGCCTGGCTGTGAGATGAGGCACAGGCTGTCCTGCAGGACAGTGCAGACAGACAACGAGGGTGTCATCTCTGCTGAAATGCAGCTCCTGAGCAGAGCAGAGGGACCTGTGCTAAGGCTTCCCACATTTTTCTTTGAAGCTGGACACCTGCAGCCTTTCTAACCTTGTCTAACCCAAACAACTATACCCCAGAGATGAGGGAAATCCCTGATACAAGGAGAGGCAAAGCCCCCAGCTACTGCCCTCTGAAAAGTCAGCGTCTTGTGTAAGAGTATCACAGTGCTTGATAATGTCATGGTCCTGTTCTGCTACCTGAGCCATGAAGGACACAAACTTGTACTTATTGCTAGACAAACAAGCCACTCAACTCATCCTCTCTCTAGCAGCTCTGCCTTGCTGGGCTAGCAGTTTGTCTTTGGAGCTGACGTGCTTTGGCATGGATCAGAAGGATGGTTTCTATGGCTGCTGCCTTTCCATTAACTCCTTTTCCTTGGTAGATTTCTATTTCCACTGCCCTTCAACATATGCCATGCAAGGAATCATGTAGCCCTAATTCACCACTCTAAACTGTAATTTGAGCCTTTGCTAACATTTATGAAATTTTAATGAATATTGCTTGCTGCTACCCTTGAAGTAGTAGACACAGAAAAGAGCTGTTGCCAGTACAGCCGTCGGACATGCCTAAGGAGGAAAAGGGGGAAATCTCTGCTAGAGAATTGCTATCTGCAGCTGCTTGCACTGGGCCATTATTGCAATACATTGCTGCTCAGTAATGCTATGACTGTATTTTATTCCATTACCATCCTCACCATCCTCCAGTACTTCAATTTAAACACACGGCATCAGCTGAATGTGACACCACACGGATGCTGCATTAGCATGCGTCTTCGCTCCCCACGAAGTTTTGAACTTAGGTGAAGTCTTTAAATGCTGATTATTTTGGCAGGCTATATTGTTCTACAATTTATCAGTTGATAACTTTTGCTGCCTCACAGACATTGTGTTTTCCCAAGTGAAGAACCTTTGGCTGAGCTCTGGAAATATATGCGTTTCACAGAAATGAAAAGTTATTAAATCAGTACTGTGGGGGAATGCAGAGGAATGATCCATTTGTAATTCTGGGAAAAACAATTTAGAACACTGTTTTTAAAGCTTAACAAAATTACTTAAAATCTTTCACAAAAACAACCAACCTTTTTCATCTGGTCTCCAAGGATTTTGTTTATCTTTCAGATCTAGTTGCTGCAAAATACTGATAATGCAGAAATTCCATGAGGCGTTAAATCTCCATCTACCAGTGGCTTGCAGAATTAATCAAATTACCTTTTAAAGTTAATGCAGTCGGTGAGAAGAGTTTAATGATATTCAAAACCTTCATGGTAATAATTACAGATGAAGAGGGTCAGTCAGTTGAGAATTAATGCAAAAAGTGCACAGAATGATAATCTGCATTAATGTATCAGACCGTGCAGAAGGCATTGGGAGAGTGAGCCATGAAAATAAAATTCATTTGCTTCCATTCAGAAGAGTGAAATAAACTTGCTTGTGTGAAAATTTGAAGTAAATGATGAATTTGAAGTTTCAGCCATGCTAGAGAAGAGGTGGCAGGCTGAGAGAGGTGAAGGAAGGGAAGACAAGGAGAAGAGAGAATGAGGAGGAGTTAATCTGGATCATCCCACAAAATCTGAAGCTGTCATTCTTTCTATTGGAACTCAAAGACAGAAGCTTTTCCACAAATTTCCTTTACCCTGAGGCTCTTCATCTTTTTGATTTTCTGTATTCTGCATTCATGATTTTTCTACCTTTTTAGAAATGATCAAATATTTGTTGAGGGCAGGATTTTAACTGGCCTTTCCCATGCAGTTCATAGTTCTTTTGATAACAAAAAAGTGGAACAATCTTGAAAGGAAATTCTTAAATATTAATTCAATGTGTCCCCATTTAAACTGAGTCTGGGTAAGCTCAGGCTGCACTCAGGTCTCACAGAAATGGCAGAGGAGCAGTCTGTGTCCCAGCAAATGTGGAGCTGAGCACTCTTGTGACCCAAGACAATTACCTCCGAGCACCTTGTCCTTCTGATGGCTGTCATCAAAAACCACTGTCATTGAGGATGTCACAGGTCCTGGTACGTGGTTTGAGATGCTGTACAGTGATGGTGTCAGAGATGGTTGTTTTTAGACAGTACTCAGTACTGTCTAAAAACAAGCCCCTATTGCAACTTCACTACACCAAATATTTTCAAAATTATAGTCAACTTCTGAAAATATTGAGCATCTTGATCATTTATTTCCCACTTACAACTTTCATCATGTGTGTATGTCACTTAAATATATTTGTTTGTTCTGTTCCTCTGAGAGACATTGTCAGTTGCTGTCTTTTCCATACTATTAAATCAGCTCAGACATCATATTATAGATGCTTCTAAAAACTGAGGCAGTGTTGCTTTTATGGTTAATTGCATATTGAACTTTCAGTGTGCTGTTTTCACATTTCAAGCTTCACTGCATGTCAGCCTTCAGATCCTTATTTTGCATGTAAGAAGGGACTATTGAGTGTGCCTGCTGGGTCCCCTGTGGAGAACCTCTTTATATAGCACTGTATGATTATGTAATTGGGCTGTAAGGGTGCAAACCATGTTCCTGCATAACTATGTATTGCACTCTTCAGATCAGCAGTGCTCTACTTGCAGCAGCCAGAAAGTTGTGCTGGAAGTGGATATTTTCAGAGGCCCAAGTTGATCATGGGTGCTTTCTTCATTGCAATCATAGAGTCTTTAGGAGAAGACCTTTAAGATCATCGAGTTCAACTGTTAACCCAGCACTGCCAAGTCCACCCCTAAACCATGTCCCTAAGCCCCACATCTAGATGTCCTTTAAATACCTCTAGGAATAGTGACTTCCATGGAGAGCATCTTCCAATGCTAGACAGCCCTTTCAGTGAGGAAATGTTTTTCTAATATCCAGTTTAAACTTCCCCTGTGCAACTTAAGACCAGTTCCTCTGGTCCTGTTGCTTGTTACCTGGGGAAAGAGACTGATCCCCACCTGGCCACAACCTCCTTTCAGGCTGTTGTAGAGAGTGATGAGATCTCCCCCGAGCCTCCTTTTCTCCAGAGTGAACAACTCCAGCTCCCCCAGCTGCTCCTCAAAGGACTTGTGCTCCAGACCCTTCCCCAGCTCCGTTGCCCTTCTCAGGACATGCTGCAGCACAAGAATGTCTGTGTTGTAGTGAGGGGCCCAAATCTGAAGGCAGGATTTGAGGTGTGGCCTCGCCAGTGCTCAGTGTGTAAGTATCTAAAGGAGGAGTGCCAAGATGGAGCCAGGCTCTTTTTGGTGATGCCAACCAATAGGACAAGAGCCACTGCACAGAACCTGGTGCACAGGAAGTTCCATCTGGACATGAGGAAGAACTTTAATGTGCAGGGGACCAGGCACTAGAACAGAGAGGCTGTGGAGTCTCCCTCGCTGGAGATACTCAAGAACCATCTGGATGCAATCCTGTGCTCTAGGAGATCCCTGCTTGATCCCACTGTGATTCCTTCCAGCCTGATTGATTCTGTGACTGTCAGTAGAGCAGGACAATCAGTGCCCAGGTCCTGCTGGCCACATTATTGCTGATACTAGCCAGGATGCCACTGGCCTTCTTGGCCCCCTGGGCACGCACTGGCTCCTGTTTAGCCACTGTCGACCAGCACCCCCAGGTCCTTTTCCATCAGGCAGCTCTAACAAATGCTGAGGCCACATCAACTGTGACAATGTGCCATCACTGAAACTCTGGTTCACCTCTGGAAGGTGCTTTAGTGCCCATGTTGTTCTTTAGGGGACCACTCTTTTCCTGTTGCTGCTTTTGTTCTCCAAGAGTACACCCAAGGGAAAGCTCAGGAGCTTCTTCCAAGGCTTCCACAAGTCTCACAGTGTGGCTGTGCCTTACCTGGGACTGTTTTTCCTGCTTTATGGAGCAACTGAAGGACAAATTGAGCACATCACACTCCGGTTTTGTGCTTCACTAGTCCCAAGCAGTGACATAAGGACATACATAACTGCAAAATCAGAGACTGAATATGGTTCAGCTACATTCAGCAGAGCTGACCTTGCAGTAACACCTGATGTATTGTCCCACAGAGAGTTTTAATCAAAGCACTTAACAATGCTGCAACCCTTGTTTTTCTGCTGCATTACAAAGAAATTTGGCATTTTCTTTGCTATCCTGCAAATATTTTTTTTGCATGTTTGTCATTTGAGAATTGCAGATAATTGGTTTGGCTCTGCTTGATCTCACAATCTGGCAAATAAAAAAAAAAATTTAAAAAGTAAAATTCCCATGGTGTAAGCATTTCTTTATGAACTGCTGAGAAGCAAAAATTATTATAAAATGTTACAGTTAATCCCTTAGTGATCTTGACATTTGCAAAAGGAACAAGTGGTCAAATACTCTAAAGTCCTGTTGTTAGGGAGCATATTCAGCTTAGGCAGAAGTTGTTCTAAAACAACCTATTGGTGCTTTGTGTGACACATAGTTATATGGACAGAGGTTAACTCCCTTTTCTGTACTGATTTCACCTGAAAGATCCAGTAAGATTTTCCAGATAAAAATTTGTTATTGCCACTATCAAGTCTAAAGTCCTGCTTTGCAGGACTGCCTGTAGGACACATCAACATTTTCCTTTAAAACCATTTTCCAGTAGGCTTTTACCTAGGCTGAGACTGGTGAAAACTGGCTGTAGACAACACAGAGTCTTCTTTAAAAAACTGAGCATGGAAATATTTTTAGCCAAAATTGAAAATTAAATCCATATTTGTGATGCTTTATCCCAAGGTATCCTTCAAACCAGTTAGAAACACTTCCTTCCCCATTCCCCACTCACACCACCTCCTTCCCAGCACTGTTTTGAGGTGGGTAAGCCAGGGAGGAGTCTGTGCTGCAGGGCAGTGGAGGTTGGTTTGGTGTTCTGGTCCTGTGATGACACAGGGTGTGAGGTGACCCAATACAGCCATCTCCTTCTGTATCATCAGCAGCAAAGAATTGATCTATGAGAAATTAGGTCTTGGCAGATGGTGCCCATCTTTTATTTGCTGCTGCCCAGGTGCTTTTCCCAGGCAAAGCTCTTTGGTGGAGGTGGGGGCGTAACTTGCACAGAGAAGTGGCAGCAGCTGCTGTGCAGCCCATTGGTTTCATGTACTTCATAACTGTGTTGGAGAGCCAAAGATCAGATTTAACAGCTTTAAAGCAGGTTCTGGAGTTCAGTGCTCTTTAATAAATGTCCTCACTGCTTGTGATAAGAATACATTAAAGACAGCCTTACACTTCTGTTCGGGAGGTTCTCTAGCTGCCCCACAAATTCTCCTCAACAGCCCTTTGTTCTGAGCATGGGAAAGAAGAAAACTTTCAGCAATTTGCCTCTGCCTTAGAAAAAAGGTCCTGCCTTCTGAGATTGCTTTACGGATTTTACTGCTGACTTTGTGTCAGTTCTTTAAAAAATGCAAAGGTAAGGCTTTTGGCCAGGTGTTTCTCACTCATGCCCTTTCTGTCTCTCATTGGGGAGTTTCTGTGCATCCCAGGCATGTTACAGGGTGGCAGTCCAGGTGGGTCTGTGCAGGGAGTACACCCCAGGGTTCATAAATCCCAGCCAGTACTTGGCTAATTCCTCCCTTCAACTGCAACTGGAAAAGGACAGTGAACATCTGTCCTGAGAAAATCCATCCAACTCCAGCCTTAACAGATTTTAATGGTTAGCTCAGAGTTTTGTAGCTTGGTGGAAAGTCACTGCCTCAGCAGAACATCACAGGGCTATCAAAGTTCAGGTGTGCTGGTAGGGCCCTGGAGGGGATTTGTCTGTTCAGACACAGAGTGGGTACGTTTGGATTTATTAGTTTCTCAGTTTCATTTCTGACTTGTGCATGGCCATGACAGCATGTACACTTTGTAGAACATGATGCAAGCTCTTTTAGCACTTAAACACTTTAACAGTGTGTGTCAATCTTGCCCAGGGCTGGACCTGTAATGAAAGAAAAACCATAAGCTTTCTTCTACCTTCCCATTTCTCATTTTCAGCAGATGTTTGATCCCAGCCCTGCCCTTCCCCAGTGCCATCTGCAGCCCCTGTGCAGCTGCTTCTGCTGCCTTTCATTTGCTGAACTCAGAAAGTCCTTAGTATGTGATACATATGCCTTTTGGCATCAATCAGAATCATAGATTCATAGAATAGTTTGGATTGGAAGAGACCTTTAAAGGCCATCTAGTGCAACAGCTCTGCAATGAGCAGGGATATCTTCAGCTAGACCAGGCTGCTCAGAGACCCATTCAGCCTGACCTTGGATGTTTCCTGGGAAGGGGCATCTCCACCTCTCTGGGTAACCTTTACCAGTGCTTTACCACCCTAATAGTAAAAAAATTTTGCTCATGTGTAGTCTGAATCTACTGTCTTTTAGTTTAAAACCATTACCACTTGTCCTATACCAACAGTCCTTATTGAAAAGTCTGTCCCCATCTTTTGTATGTCTCCTCCAAGGAGAGGTCTTCTCCAGCCTAATTCTGTGATTTGATGTCTAGCTTTGCTGTCTTATATTAAACTTCAAGAAATGGTAAATAAAATAATTGATCTATGGAAAAGAACACAGGAAATACTCATACACAATATTAACTGAAAAATAGCTTTGAAGGGAAAAATTAGATGGTTCTTAACTGGTAGTTAATAAATAAATTGTTCAAGCCTGCCGAAGAAATGATCTGTGGGTAGGAGGGATAATTAATTTACATGAGTTCAAAAATTCCTCCTGAGATGTCAGCTGGCATGCTGTGTTACAGCATGAGATATTCAAACTGTACAGTTTCAAGAAGAATCCTAGAAAGTCACAAAGGCCCCAAAGGATGAGGTAGCTGCTCACTGGGCATTGCTGTATTTCACATCATGTCCAGTCTCTGCCCTGGCAAGATCATGCTTCTGTGGTGAAGGTGTGGATGGACTGCCCCAGCTGCAGAACCTGCCAGGTCAGGCTTGGAGATCTGAGCACAGGAATGCTTGATGGTGACCAAGAGCATGAGGGATTCTGAATTGATCCAAGCTCTGGTGATGTGCTGGATCTTCCACTGCTGCTGTTGTGCCAACAGAGACATCTCTGGGGCAGTGTGCAGTGGTGGGCTTACAGGTCTTGTGCACTTGCCCAAAGGTTTTTGCATTTCCACAGAGCTAGCAGAGCTGCAGGCAGGTTTTTTGGGAGGCAGATTAGACAGACTGGAGCAAAACATGATACAGGGTTGATAGTCTACCTACCTTGGGCTCCTCAGCTGTAAAAGGAGGAGAATATCTCCATCACAGGAACAGTTCAAATATAATAAAGCTGTAATCTACTATGGAAATTTCTAGAATAGAAATGAACACTGAATTGTGCAAAGTACAGCTTTCCATTCTTAATGTCCTTGAATTGTGCTATTCTTGACATTATTGCAGAGAGAGTTTGTGGTAGGGAAGTCTCTGTGTTGAATGACCATGTTCCAACTAGCACCTGCTCAGCTGGCAGCTCACAGGTTTCAGGCCTTGAAAAACAGCTCAGGATTTGTTTTCATTCCTGTTCCAAATAACTGTCCCTTTTTTCATCCCCCATGCAGATCCAGTACTTTCTCTTAGGGAAATTATATCAGCTCTGTTTGGGGCATCCCAGCCTTAGCTACCCTGGATGATTCCCTTCTACTTCAGCACTGGTTTGCCTGAGGTGCAGAGGTGAAACTATAACCATCATGTGCTTTGTCTCTAAAATGAGGCAATATCACCACACTCTTCAACATGTGCATTCCTGAATCTCTAGATGTCCATACAAAAATAATAGTATTGTTGGGGGTTTCTAAAGGCCTTGCCCATATTAGGCTTAAAAAAAACAGAATTGCTTTTTGCAATGTTGCAGCAAGTGGACTGCAAATCCCAAGAGAAGCTGTGGTTTTACAGGTAATGATGCTCCAAAGGTCCTTTCAGGCTTGAGTCTGTCGCTACAGGACACAAAATAAAATGACATGCACCCTGGAACCTCCACAGTAAAAAGAAGGGAAGTTGATTTTCTGACTCCAACATTTATAGACTTTTAAAAGTGACAGTGGATTGGAGGATGAAATTGCCACCTCTCCAATGACACTGGACAAACCAACAGTCCATTAAATTTCTCCTCCTCCTCCAGAGAAGAATGTAAAACAATAATTCTTTACATAAGAGTGCGAGAAAGTTCATTACAAGAATGTAAACATCAGAAGGCTTAGAAGAACTTAGAAGAACAGGGAAAGATGAGTCCTCCCACCCATCCCTAGAGGAGGAGGCTGTGGCACTGCAGTGTGCTTGTGCTGGCAGATCATGAGGATCACAGAGCTGCATGTTGGACACGTGGCTGGAATGACAGCTCTGTGAATCCCTGCCCTGCCTGGAGCCAGGGCACGTGTGCTCTGGTCACCACTGCTGAGAGCTAATCACCTGTTAAGGAAAGACAGCTCAGATATTTCCAAGATGCCCAGAGGCCTGGTGTTGTCCTTATAACTGGTGAGGCTGTTACATGGTTGGGCTATTGCATTTCCTAGGGGTGTGGGATGGGTTTTAATTATTCTGCTGTACCAAATACTGAGAATGTACAGTGCTCTGAACGTGGGGCTTGGTACTGATAGTTATAGAAAACAGTTATATCAGGAGGAAAACTTCAATATCAAGTCAAGAGTGTGTGCTTGTATTTTTTTTCTTAAACTAAGAATAAATTAACTCTCTGTTGGGCATGCTACAAAAATAAGCAGAATAAAAATGCGTGCTTGCCTAACTCTGAGCTTTCATCCTTATCTCTGCATATTGAAATTATGGATTCATTAATTCTCCATAGTCAGGTTTTAATTTATTTTTGTGAACCATTTATTTCTCTGGAAACAAATGCCTCTTTTAAAACAGAGAACTGACAAGGATTACCAATGACTCTGTGGATTTCCCCAGAATAAATTGCCAGTCAATTTTAGCTGCAATATTTTTGATTAACAGGTTATTTAGCATTCCTGCTCTTTTGATCTTTGGCTCTTCACTGACATTGTCAACAAGGCTGCAAGAAAAGATCACTTACAGTCACGTTATCAGGGGACCATTGTATTTGTATATGCAAAATAAAACCCATCTGGTACAATGGCTGAAACAAGAAATAGACTATTTATCAGAATAAACAAGAAGCATTAATTCCAGCTTCTGAAAAGAAACAACTGGAATTTGGCTTTGTCCAGGAGAGATCTCTGTGTTCAGGGGAAATGCACACAGAAAAAAGGAATGTGGTGGAAAATTCTTCAGTCCCTCCCTTAACCCCTTCTTATTGCCTGGAGCCCAAGTGCCATCATCCTGGAGACTTAAACAGCAGCAGTTACACTGTGGTGAGGCTAAGTGGTGTGGGCAAAGATAAAATAAGGAATTTAATCAAAGCTGTCACTTTTTCCCCTCAGAGATGAGCACCCAGTGTTGTTGAGGTGCTCATTTTTCATGTCCCTCAGTGTTACATTTGCACACCTTCACCCTGGGTAACAAACATGCATTTGAGGGATTTCTTCCTTTAGGATTGCAAGAAGGAGCAAGCTGTGGAGGAGAAAAATGGCAGGGGAGGTACTGGAGGTACAAATGTGCTTGTGGTAAACCTTTTCTTGTGAAATTACATATAACACCTTTTTTTCTGTGAAACTGTAGAGAATCAGTTTTCTCTGCAGATCACTTGTGGTTTGTATGCATGAAAATGCAATATTTCTGGTGCAGTGGAGTGCTTTCCTGCGTAGTTTTACAAATTGCTTTGTTGTATTCATGTCTTTTTTTATTGCTTTATTCTCTTCTTAGGAAGAGAAATAAGGCAAGTATGACTCCTTATAAGGTGTCCACAAATCACAACCTGCAAACCATAGAATTATCTCCTTTTGAGTCCTTCATGAATCTCAGCAACTCCAGGCTCATGAAGCAGCAGATCTTTTGTACACAACCCAGTTACAAAAATGTCATGTGATGTCTACTCCATCCATAGATCCTGTGTTCCTGGGCTATCCTGCTTTCCCCATTACAAATGCATGAGTTATTTCTACTTCTGTTTTTGGCAGATAATCATTTACAGGAATTAAAACTGAGACTCTTAGAACTGCAATACTTGCCTCAAAAAATGGAAAAAAAAAAAAGGAAAAAAAAATAGATGGGACAAAAATCTCCCAGTTGTGTGTATGTCTGGAAGCATGGATTAGAAAACTCCTGTGACCCAGGAGACCAACAGGAACAATAGATACACCCAGGTACTCCTCCCTGGAGGAATGTTCTCATATCCAGTGTAAACATTCCTCCATCAGGACCTCCTCATGGACATGTTTTTTGTGGCTTGTCAACTCCCAGGGGCAGACAACCAATTTTTGGGGCAGAATCTGCATTTTGCAGCAAATATATAAATAATATGCAAGTTCCTGAAAACATTATGTTTCCTGCCTTTATTATGTGTACTTAAATGCATGTTTACTGGAATCTGCAGTCATTGGTTTATCCAAAAACCCTGACATTCCAGAAGCATGCAGTGAAATGCATGGACACTGCTGTTTGGTTAGATTGACTAATTGCTCATAAGCTACCTAGAAACTCCCCCTTCCCTGCTGGATTCAAGGAAACACATTCTTTAGTATAATTAAACCTTTCTTTTTCACAAAATTAGATCAAATAAATTCATGCTGTCTGCTCAAGCAGCCCTGTCTCTCTTTGGCCTGGAGGAGGCTGAGTTGTTCTTTGCTGTTAAATGAGGTATTGATTTCCTATTTCTGCTGGCTGACATCCTGTCATAAGAAAGACTTTAATCAATAGATCATATGTCAGCTGTAGTTATTTCACATATCATATTATTATTAACATCATCATCATTTTTATTAGTTTGCATTTCTGCCTGAGCTGCTCTGGGGTACTACTGTGTCTTTCTGTTTGCTCCTTCCTCCAGTTCCTTTTTAACACAAGAGACCTTGCAGCATAAACTCCCAGAGAATGAACTTGTGCTGCCTTATGCCAAAAACAGGTAATAAAATGAGGGATTAAAAGGAAAAGTGCCCTTCCCCAAAAACCTGCTGCTGCCATAAGCTTTCTGTATCATCCTGAATGAGCTGTTCTACCCTCCCTTGCCTGGTTTTTGCTGTACCAGATAAAATATGAGTTTCTCTCCTTCCCATTTGTGATTGCAGAACTTCTCCTGGCAGGGTAAGGGCATCATCCCTCTCCTCTGTGGGCTGTGAGTTGGGTTCTCTGCTCCTCTCAGTGGCAGGTGCCCACTCTGCCCATTTTTGCTGCCCAGGGGCAGCTGAGGCCCCAGATCTCCTCTCACCACAGCACTCCTGTACTGGAGCAGCCACACTCACCTGGGTTGTCTGTACATCCTGCAATGGAATTAACCAGAGGACACGCTCCCCTTTATCCTCTCCTTCATGCTAGTTTTTACACAGCTGTTGGCCTCACCTGTCTGTTACACAAAAATGGTTGAGGGCTGGATCAAGTCTACATTTCAGGAGAGAGACATTCTGCTACCTGTATTGTCAACCCACACACCTCATTTTTCACAGGGTCTGTGGGAACTCCAGCCTGCTCAGATTTAGCCCATGTCATTTGTCATATCTCCTTTTCCCAGGCGTTTCTGTAGTGATGGATTTCTGTTGTGTCTAATGCTTTTCTGTCAACTTTCAGGTCCTTTATTGGCAAAAGGCACATTTGGAATCTCTGCCAGAGGAATAGGACACAAAAGTTCTTTTCTACAGTTGCATTCTTTTTAGCTATCATGTTCCTTTGCACATCTAACACATAATTGATGGCAAGCAGTTCTCTTAGAAAAAAGTTAATGTTTAGTTTGGGGCATTTTTGGAAGGTATGGATATTCAGTGAAAAATTATTCACCTTGCTTATGAATTTTTTTTCCATGTAAAGCTTTATTTTGGTTAAGAAAACAGCTAAGGCTCATGTTAGGTATTTGTATATACTTGTATAGTTAAGAATGTCTAATGAAATCTTGCATTTCTATTTTTAAAATTATTTGTGGCTTTCATTCAAAATAAATTAGCTGCATAATGGATAATTTTAGGACATCTACTAGTTTTATAAGGTTTTTTTCTTATAGAATTGAAGATATTTTGGCTCCTAATTGATAGCAATTCTGCTTTCTCTTGCTTCTAAAAGGGCAATGCATAGTTCTCTGAAATACAGAGAAATATTGCACAACATCTGACCTTCAGGTCCTGAGAGACAAAGTTATCCAAAACATAAAGCTTTGCACCAGAACCCTCAGCAAGTCTTATGATGCAGAAGCAAATCCTTTCATTCTGCTGTGTGCAACCAATAGTTTAATGATTAAATGTTTTAGTTTCAGGCTGTTTAAAATTCCCATTTAAATGACAGAGAATATAAGGATTTTAAATTCTTTGACTTAGGAAGAAAATAGGAGCTAGCAAGATCCCAAGTTATATCCTAAGAAACATTAAAGTGCTTATACATAATAGAGATTTTACTTTGTATGTGAAACAGTACATTATGTACTTATCCTACATTTTCACAGTTTGTTTTCAATATTGGACTTCTGTTTCAATGCAGTCATGAAAAACTCTCTATCTGTAATTTGATGTAATTGGGCTGTGATGAGAGCTAATGGACAGATAAAATACCTTTTGTCAGCTTTTCAAAATTCATGGAGAAGGGAAAGTACCCACTCTTTTTACATATATTCATCTATGAGTAACAATTTTGATTATGGTACTCGTAACTGGGGGAGATGCTACCACATCACAAACACCACAATTACTCCCAGTGAACCTATATCAGGAATTAATCTTCCCAGTCTGGAAAAGGAGTCATCTGACATTTTAGCTTCTCAACTTTCACTCAGCTTTCAAAATCATACTTTCACAGTTTTCCTTCTAACTTTGCAATGAATCTTTCCTAAATTCCCTGAAATTCTTCCTTTCTCTCCGCAAACTGTTTACTTGTGAACATGAAACCCTTAATTTCTCCCTTTTTAGAAGTCTTCAGAAGTCAGCCAGAAAAATCATTGAATATTAGTATGAAGAATTGAATATTAGTATGAATATTGGCATTAAAAATGTTGACTTTCTGAAGTCAGTAGTTGTAGGCACACAGTTTGTGGTAATTGGGGTGGGGCTGTGGCTGAGCCTCATCCCCAGTGGGCACAGCTGTGAGCAGCACTGCCAGCAATGAGCCCTGGAGTGCCCAGGGGCACTGAGCAACCACCACAGGGAGCAGAGGGCACACAGGGGCAATGCATGAACATGGGGGGTATAAAAGGCTGGGCTGAAGAACACAAAGGGCAGATGCTTGAAGCCTTCTGAAGTGATGTCACTCTGTGTGGGCAGGCCAGTCCAGAGTGATATGAGAATAACCAGGAGCTGGTCTCCAGAATGAGTATTTTCCAGGTCTGCTGGAAGCATATAGATAAGCTAGTCAAGATCACTCCAGATGTGGAAAAGTATGGCACATTTTACCAGGCCTCCCAGGGCAGAGCTGGGTAGCTCTGGCTGAGCCCAACCATGCTTCCTCCTCCAGAGGCTGCTGCTGGGGCTGGTGGAGACCCATCCAGTTTGCCTAAGAGATTTGCAGATTGACTCTTTGGGGGATGTAACTCCAGAAACATTTTTAGCCCAGAGGTGAGTTACAGGAAGCAGCACTTCACTCAAGCTTTCCTTTCCTGCATGTCTCTAAATGTTTTCTACCCCATCACCCTTTTCCAGACTGAGGACTTTGAAGCTGCTTCTCCCTCCCGTGAATCTGCTGCTTTCTTGTACAATTAGCACCTCAGTCCACCTGCTAGACATGCTCTCAGTGCTGCTTTTATTCCTCAACGTCAGGGAAGATGAGATTGCAGCTCCTAAGCTTTGCTTTAAGGTTAGCTCTCCTTGCTGCATGCTGGGGTTTATTTTCTTAGTCTGGGCCTGACTGCCCCAGCAGTCCCACAGCTCCTGATGGAGGCGGGACAACTTTATTCATCTGAAGGTTTCTCCTCTCTAAGACAGTCAAAGTCTTTCTTCCTCTGGATCACATGGGAGGCCCAATGTAATATTCAATTCAATTAACAAAATTAGTTTGGCTACATTAAAAAAAAATTACTGAAGAGCATACTCAGGCTAAGCTTTGTATTTTCTTCAAGACTCTGCTTGCAGTAAACTAAGAAGCAGTTTAGATTTTAACTTATTTCTCTCCCCTGGATATCAGTCACTTCACAGGTTTCACAGTCAGAGTGGGTTTCAGGATTATGTCTGCCATTACTTCAGTGCTGTCTGGGAAACCAAAGCATGTGGCATATGCAGGGTTAAACTGAACCACGTGTTGCTTTCTAAGGTTCTCCTTATGACTGCTTCACCAGACTTGCTGCAAAAGGGCAAAAATCTTTCCCAGATAAGAGTATAAGGAATTTTTTTATTATTATCATGACAAATCTATCTAAACACATATGAAAATTAAATGAATTCATTGCAAATTTTTCTCAGAGTCACGGAAGCTATGGAGGAACCTCAGGGCTACTCTACAGCAGTTTTCAACATTTACAATCCCTAGCACATACCAGAGTTTTCAACCTTTGGGAAAAAACAACCTAAACCTTCATCTTTCTATGTTGCTATTAATAGCTGGAGGAAAGGCAACAGAAATCTTGTCTCAAAGCTAGCTACACCTAATAACTAGGGTTTGTTATGTTAGCTCAGACTGGAGCCTTTTTCTATTTTGGAGTGAGACTGTTGGGCTAATTTCAGTTAGGTACTCCCATAGGAATGCCCCTATACCTCCTGATTGATGGAAATCTATTTCCTATGCAAAAAAGGTTATAAGAATTGCAAATTTCTCAGTCTACGTCTCTGGAATTTTAATAATTTCTGTAAGATCTCAGTGTTCCTCACTCCCTGGCTGTCCTGCAAAGCTCATAAACGCTGAAAGAGCAAAGACCTTCTGGTCCAGGTAGCACATAATGCTCATAAATTTTATAGCAGCAGGGAGAAGTGCTGAAGGAACAAGTCTCTCTCCTACTCCAGCTTTATAAATGCCACTGGTGTCATTAGCCTGTTGGGTGTTCCTGATCCTAGCCAAAATAAGATCAAAGAGGGGTGCCTTCTGGTGCTTAAATATGAATACATTTTACTCTCTTCTTGTTTTCTCAACCCTGAATTGAAAAACAACAGCTGCACTGGGGAAATAAAGTTCTGTCTTTCTGATTTCCTACACAAAAATAAAAGGAGATTTCATGAGAAGTCAAAGAAGTGCGTGAAGAAAACACCCATTTGTAACAAAATGTTTGTGTAGAATAGGTGAATATGCATTTGTGTTTTCATCAAGATCCTAAACAAAGTGGTACATTTCTATTTTCAGAAGAGATAAAATTAAATAAATTAGATAAGTTCTTCTGGAACATCCTGGGTTTTTCAGGTCCATTGCTGCCCTAGTCCCAGCTGCAGATGGGGCCCATTGGGACACACCTGAGCTTGAGCCAGTGTAGCAGGGAGATCTAGGACAGGAAAGCTGCCAGAGCACAAAGCCTGGTGCAGGCTTGGATGTTTTGATAGGAACCATGGCAGAGTAATGCCTGAGGTAGAGACTAGCTTCTTAATTTTATATACATCACTTCCTTTAGCAATAACCAATTAAAACAAATTCACATTTGACAGAATCCATTCAAAAGGAGGATATCTATTCTGCGGAGTTGAAAGTATTTCATCAGTACTGTTTAAAAAGCAGGATACTATGCTCTATAATTTACCAATTTAAAAGGAAATAGTGCTCTCCACAGAGATCCAAGAAAATTTGTTGACTTCAATAGGGGGCTGTTAAGAGGAGGAAGAAAACAGGCTTTGGGTAAACCAATTGTTATAATAATTATGGTTTTTGTGAGATAGATCACAAGAAATATAAAAAATGTTCCTGGAGCTTGATTGGCTTTCATTACATATGGTTCCATCACTTTTGTTTTTAGACTTCTCTTTACATTCAGCTGACTTCTTATCTCTCTGGACCATGGTACTTCCTTACTAGTCACACTTAATGTTCGCTTATTCACATTGCTGCATTTCTCTGCTCTGCTGTATCTGTCTGTTTCTAAGCTTTTTAGTACAATTCCAGTTCTCTGTTATTGCAGTCTAGCTGCTGGAGCCCCTAAAAGGTACTGGTATTCTGGAAATTTCAGTTAGAGGTTCATAACCTATTTTTAGCCCCACCCTAATCTCACGCCTACCTCTGCTGTAGTACCAAGGGCAGGTGAATCACTCCATGCACCAACACAACTGCTTCAGGCTTGGCTCTGCCTGTATCCAAGTGGTGTGCTTTCTGTAGGGGGAGATTTTTGTGCATGCAACTCCAGGAACCAGGCAAAGCCAAAAGGAAAGCTCTTTCCTCACCCCCATATGATGTGCCTTTCTTGAGAATTGTGTGGTTCCCCTTTACTCAACCCATCCTTCCTGGAAACTGCTCCTCTCCTGTGTCCACAGCACAACAAGTGCAGCCATGCCCTGGATCTGTGCATGGGAAATGGTGATTCTGTCACCTGCTCCATCTAGGAGCATCACCACCACCACCATAGAGAGGGGCCAGAGGCCCCCAGACCACCTGTACTTCACAGCATGGTGCCTTTAGTGAGCAGAGATGCAAATCCAGATGACTGGTGGGATCCAGTGGGGGGAAATGGTTTCTTGAAGCTTTCTTGAGCTTTTCAGCCATAGCTGATGTAAGGGAGGGAAGACAAAGCTGCTTTGAAGGCTGAGAGATGGTAGTGACTTAAATTATTTCTGAAGCCATTACTTTGAAAACTGGAGCACAGGGAAGAGGCAAAATTAATTGATAAAGTCAGAGCTGGTTTCCACAACATGTGGGGAATGATCCCTCACACACAGGGAACCAGAACAGGGTAATGCAGTGAGGACCAAAGCCCTCAGTGGGTCCTTCAACACCATGTGCTCAGAATAAACAGGGGGGATGTCCCTATGTATAAGGATCAAATAATAAAATATGTCCTTTAATATACAGCATGAAGTGCTGGGAAATTATTCCTTAAAGACCTGCAGCTGCCCTAGAAGTCCCTGGCCTCATTCTTTGCAATCAGAGAGTTTCAGAACAATTCCCCCAGGTGCCTGCCTTGCTCTCTCTCCAGGGACTCAGGGTAACAAACCAGCTGAGGTCTGCTCAGGCTTAGTGCCTGCCTCCAGCTTTTAGTAGCCAGATAAAGGTTATCCCACCAGTCATAAAGCTGTGCAAGAGCAGACTCCTGCAGGAAGGCATCCAGGGGCTAAGAGGGTCAGGGCTTTACTCTGGATAAAATCTATCTGCTGCAAAGTAGATAAACACCACTTCAGCTTTCTTCAGGAATGGACTCAGACATCATCAGCCACATAATGGCAATTAATGAAGTCAAAGAGAATCAAAGAATGGTTTGGAAGGAATCTTAAGGATCATCTAGTTCCCACCCCTGCTGTGGGCAGGGAGACCTTCCACTAGACCACACTACTCATGTCCCATCCAATCTGGCCTTGAACACTTCCAGGGATGGGGCACCCTCAAATTCTCTGGGCAGCCTGTTCTAGCGTAGCATCGCTCTCCTAGTGAGGAATTGCTTTCTAATAAATCTTGAGTAATAAATAAATAAATAGCACTTAAATAATAAATAGTAAATAAATAAATAATGATGCTTCACATCCTCCATATGCTTTCACAAACAACCCTGTCAGGTCCACCTTGGACTAGAAATGCCACAGCTGAGAGGCATCTGTCAGGAAGAGAGAGAGAAACAAGAGTTTCTGGCAGATCCTTCAGGTATGGTATCACATGCTCACTTGTACCAGGGATGCATTAAAACTGTTCTTTTTGTATACAGCAAACCTATAGAAAATGAGTATGCAAACCTAAAAGCAGTCCCTCCTTCTGGCTCCTGGGTGACTCTGGTGTGAGCATCTGAAAATCCTGCTTTTTAGCTGCTGTCTGTAACAGGTGAAGGAGAGGTGAGGCCAGAGGTCTTTGAGAAACTCAGCAACTTTCAACCCCTGCCCTGGCAGGTGCCATTCCTTTCTCTTAGGAGATGGCTCCATAGATTTGTTTGGGGAAAGAAATCCCTATCTGATGTTGCACAAAAATTGCAAGCAAGGTTTCTGGTTGCAGGAAGATCAAGGAGCATATGAATGTGATCCCATAGAGTCTCCTTCAGATCAAAGTAATGTCACCTGATCCTCATCCCCACGGACTCAAGATCAAAGGGATCAAGACCTGAAACGTCTAACAGGTTCCCTAATGGGTATCACCAGCAACAGAATTCAATAGAAAATTGTTCTTCATTAAACTGAAATGCAGATGTGCACCCTACTAGGATTTTTTAAGTCAAAGGGGAGAGAAAAGAGGTGTTTTGCACTTCAACATGTAACACAATTTCATGCACTGACAAAAATAATTTAATTTCTTGGGGTGGGGCCAGGGTGAGCAGCAGGCTGGTTTTGATCTGTGGGGCTGGGGGCTGGAGGCTTTTCCTTTCCCAGGCATGGTGTTGGACATATCCATGTCACCAAGGTCAGCACAGCTCCTCCAGTGCAAGAAGCTACCAAGAGAGGAAAATCAGCTGCTGGCATGTGATGTCTCAGGAAAAGGGCTAAAAATACTGACAAGATTCCTTGCAGTTTCTGCCTGGGTTCGGGTGGCAGAGCTGATGGTCTCCAGCTGGGTACCAGGTCACACCTCTCCCTGGGACAGGTGGAACTCCAGCTTCAGCCCTGACCTTCCTTCACCTGCATAAAGCACACTCCTTGTGCTGCAAGTGCTTTTGATCCATCTCCAGCCATGGCCAGAGATCTCTGGGGTTCTTCTCAAATCTGCCTTGTTACGAGGTTTCAAGCAAAGCCCACCTCATTTTTTCTCCCCAAAGTCCTTCCATCTTTTTCAAGCTTCTTTGACCAAAGGACTTTGCTTTCCACAGATGGGTTTCTGGGTCAGCATTATCAAATAATACTGGTACTGAGGGCACATTTTATTCCAGTAAGATAACTTATATCAGTTTCACAAATGAAACAATTTTTACTGGCAAAGAACTTTTTCTTGTATAACTATTTCTGACCTAATTTTTTCAATTGTAATACTTTTCTTTTGCACTACCACTTGGTTCATAGCAATAACCATTTGAGCTCAAGTGAAGTAAATAATCTATGCTTTTTTTTTATCAGAAGCAGCTGCACTTTGGGTATCTGTCAGCAAATTTCACCTATGCGTGAAAAAAGAAAACACAGACTATGCTTCAGAATACGTTTCACTTATCACAAGATAAGCACACCAATTTCATCATCATGTTATTTATCAATTTTCCATAAGCATAGATTTTAAATGCACTTGTTTGCTCTGTGTGGTTTTTTGTGAAAGGGAGAGATGTTTTTTCCTTTCTGCACCCAACCTGGAGAGTGGCAAGCACAAATCTTCCAGGCATATCCCAGAAATGCACCTGGCAGCTGTGGCATCTTGGAAACCTGAAAACTTGCAGACTGGTTAAAGCCCAAAAAGGTCTTCAGGTGACTGTAGGGCACTGAGAGGCTGCTGTCACTGAAGTCCTAAGGATAAAACCTCTGAAATACACCCAGATATTTAATTCATTTCTTCAGACCCTTTCAAATGTTCAGCAGCTGCAGGACCCATCAATATACTTGCAGCATTACTAGTGTGCTTGCAATGTGCCATAAAAGGGATGGGAACCTTCTGCACTCACAGGCAGCATTTCCAGGCTGCTCCAATGATTGTGTGAAAGTGAGAATCTGCATAATTTCCCCGTCTGACAGGGAAATGGTACCTGGAGAATAATTTTTAAGGCATAGTTTTTAAAAGGAAAATCTAAAAATATTTACTTTAAAAAGGGGGTAACATTCATCTGGATGCAGACTGCCCAGAAATTTAGGCTTGGTTTCTGAATCCCAAATATTCTTCAAAATACATGTTCACTCCAAATGAAGCCATATCTTCAGCTTAATACATTTTTTGTGTTGAGCTCAACCATCCATCTCAAAAGTTGAATACGCTAATTCAGAGCATTCAAGATTTACTAATGTAGCTCTCAAATTGTAATGCAGATAACAGTGTCTCTCTGTGAAAGCATTCAATTTAGAGATAAAATAGAAAAGTACTCTATTCTGCATTTCAGTATTGATATAATTTAAATGCCACAACAGTGCAATTCATTCTTGCATGCCTTTGGCTAACTGCCATCACAAAAATGGTGTGGCATTTGAAAATGGTGTGTGGGGAGAGGGAGAAAGAGAGAAGTTATTTTACAAGAATTATACTGGGAAAAGGGTGATTTTTATGATAGGAGCTGTACCAGTGCTTTTATTTTTGTTGCAGAGCTCCAGTTATACTCTGGACAAAAATTGTCAATGGGAAGGCTTGACCCATAAAATACATTATTTTTTAAGGTCTGCCAACTAATTTTCTGTTATCAGTTCTAGTAATTATTGCATTTGCCAGCAAAGAAACAGCAGAAGTGAGAACAGAGAAGCAAGACTGTCAGAGCTTTCCTGGGTTCAAACATTCAAGCAGAGTTACCCTCAGTAAATGGTTTTAATGCACTGAGGAGGCTTTTACCTATGTGTGCTGCAGTGCCAGGAGTTTCAATGGACCAGATATCTGAATGGGAAGATCTGGGTATTTTACACTCAGATTTTCCTGGCTGTATGGTTTTACAATTATTTGCTCACATTAGAATTAGAGGGAACAAACTATTTTTAACTAACTCTAAATATTTTGACATGTGCAATAAAAAGAGACGTGCACTTGAACTTTAGCAAACCTGGGAAAAGTCTCATAAATATGAAACAATGGCACATTTTGTGCAAAGTCCCTTTAAGCAAGCCTGCCTATTTCCATAGGGCGATGGTGTCTCAAGTCTATTTTAATGAAAATTGGTGATCATGTTTCTTTTAAAATAAATAATGCATTAAAAGTTTCTGTAAGAGCTCACTCCCAATACAACTCACCCATTCTCAAGCCAACGCTGTGGTCCAAAACAAATTTTCAGGTCATCCACAAGGTATTTCCACCAAAACAACAAAACAGCTGTCAGTCTTCACCATCTCTTTTCTTAGAGTAATTCTTCTTTTTACTTGCATTCCCATTTAACAAGTCTTTCTCTTGTTCAGAGAAGAGCTGGTTTCTGAAGTCTGCAAATGCTGCTGTGTTGTTCATTTAGAGGAAGCCCCAATGAATGTGATCATTTGAAGTTAGCATATTTTAAGAACACAGAATTGAATTGTAAAATATTTTGACTGTGTTACAGTGAGGATTGCAGCAGTGAGGAGTGCTTTTTGTTAGGAAAATAAACTGTAAAGGGAAAAGTAGTAGAGCAGAGTGAGGGAGGTGGACTAGTTTTGGTTGTGCCCTCAACAGAGTGACTGCTGTCTGTGTCCAGAGGAAGGGTTACTATCAACATGGTGCTGATTTCTACTTGGAACCACAGGAAGCATCATATGAAATAAGGCTGGTCCTTATTTCCTCATAACCCAGTCTGTCATGAGTTTGTGTCCACGCTGAGGGGGAGCACAGCAGAGTCAGTGTGCAGCTGTGTGCAGCTGTGCTTGGTGGTCTTCAGCGCTTGCAGCCACGTCCAGTGTGGCTGCATGAAGCCACACTTGCACTCTTTCACTTTGACAAAGCACAGCACTGCTGTGCCTGGCCTGCACCTACATCAAAGCCAGTCAAGTCCAGGGAGTGCTGAACTCTGCAGCAGGAGCACAGGTCTCTGCTTGTCCAGCTGTCTTTCCATCATGCACCACTTTGTGGTGGACATTCCAGGAAGCCACAGAAACTGTAAAAATTTTATAGTGGTCAAGGTAATGGGTAACTTAAAAAACAGATAGAAGTTTATTTTTCTATTTAATTTTCTCTAATGCCAGTGTGTGTTGCTAGCACTACAGGTGTTTGATCCTCTTGTTTACTCTGTAAGGCTCTTTGTTACTTGATACCTTGAAATAAGGATATCCATGGGCTATTAACCTTTCTGTTTTCTAATTTAAAAGATGGCATTTCCTCAGATGTAGATGAGTGCTGCCTCCTAAATTCTTCAAATGTTACTTTCCTTTTGATTTACAGCAGGGTAAAAAACAATTTTCTTCAGTATATTTGCTTTTGTTCACTTATTCTCTGAAGAGTCACAGCCTTTTCAGTTTGTCTCTAAAGAAAAACTTATTTTCTGCCTCTATTTTGCTATATCCATTAGTATTGCACTATCCCTTTCTTTCTAGTTAAACTCTATTTTCTTGAAATATGAAGCTGAGAACAGACATACTGTTGAAAGCAAGGGTGAGCATTTTGTTTACTTTGGACCTTATGAGTTAAGAACTTTCTGTCCTGTTCCTTGGGCATCCCATGTTTTGACTGTTCCTGCAAGCAGAAGTTCATCCTTCTACAGCATGGACACAGGGCTTTTGTGGCTGCATTGCATTTCCATGCTAGTAATGCAGAAGAGTCATTCAGACCCCTTCCCCCACATTTGTCTGTTTGACAGCTGTCACATTGTTTCAGCAGGACCCTCTTGAGGAGATCCTCCTGTTTTTTTTCTAAATTGGTTATTGTAAGTAATTTTTTCTATTTGTTTATACTCTGTTTTTCTCAGGTCATATATAAATATATTAATTAACACCCCAATTTCAGTCAGGAACTTCATGCTCAAGTGTAACTTTCTGTCTAGAGACAAGTGACCCTTTATTGATCCATCTGCTCCTACAGTGTTTACAGGCCACATCACTGCTTATCTTTCATGCCATGATTTGCTTATCTTCTCAGCTTGAACTCTGACAGTGGCTTTTTGAACCTGCTGCTGAACTATGTCTGTTTCCATTTGCTATCTTGTAGGGTGGTGAAAAATGAAACTATCTCTCTGTGTCCCTTTCTCTGAGCAGCAGTTTTAGCAGTGTACAAATCATCACTGTGACTGATCCATTTGGCTTTTGTTTCTCTTATTCTAGAAAAGGACAGCTGAAAAATCTTCCCTGCTACAACGTTTGACTTATGCCTTTCTTGTTGACTGATTCTCCCTATTTTACCCTTGTCTCTCTCTATCTTAAATTAAATCAACATTAGATATCATTGAAGCCAGACATCCTTTGAAACTTCATGTTGATCTGCAGAGGCAGATATCACTAAGCAGCAGAATCAACTTAAGGAAAGGAAGATACAGTTACTTTATAAATGCATTTTCTTTTTTTCTCCTTCATTCTTCCTTGTGCTCCTAAAAGGGAAGTAGCAGCACTCTTTGATCTTAGAAGACTGCAACACATTGATGAGTAGAACAAAACCTCCTTCTTGCCTGTTATGAGAAAAAATATTTCATTCTTCCCCATAATTTTTAGTGTTAGATTGCTCTGAAAATTGCAGAACAAAGCAGCTGATATTAAAAAGAAAGAAATTATCTCAGCTTCTTACAAGATTCTAAAAGGACTGGAGAAATGCATTGGATTAAAAGTCCATTCTGGCCAATAAATGCTGCCTCTGGCTGAGGAGCCCCTGAGCTGTAACACCCTGCAGAGTGGGGAAGGATCCCCATGTACTTCCCCCGTGCAGTCATTCCTTTCTTTCTGGGCTGTCTGCTCTTCTCAGCCGCTGAAGAAAAGGTACTGGGCAGGACAGAGACCTCTGTGGGCTCCCTCTCCCTGGGTACACACGGAGGGACAGCTGTTGAGTGGTGATGCCTGTCTGGGAGTGTGTGGAAAGCCAGGTTTGTCCCAGAGACACGAGGCTGAGCCCATACACCTCCTTCGGGGACTTCTCCTCGCTTACACAGAGCACAGGAATCTGGAGCTGCTGAACCTTCATCTGATCACTTTCTCACTTTTTGCAAAAGCAAAAGCTTCCGTAAGAAGGCAGGCACTTCCATACGGAGGGTATTGTTGCTTTGTGAAACTCTTTAATGAAGATTATAGAAACTGTACTCATCATCTTTGAAATATGATGTCTTTGATCAGCTGTGTTGCAAAGATGGGCTGAGGTAAAAGAGGGAGAATGCATGCTTTCTTTTAATTAAAATGATTGATTACTACAGTGTGGGATAGTCCAAAACTGATTAATGATCTTAATGAATTACTTTATTTGTGGATTTGTTTGTTAGTCTCTTGTGGATATACATTATCAGTACTTTCCTTTGCTAAAGCAAATTATTTTTCTTCTCTTTTTTTAGGACACAGGCACACTCAGAATTACAGACAAAAAAAAAACCCTGAGGTTGCTTTTTCATAGGCAGGAGATGTAAGTTATTGTTATCTAAAACATACGACCTTCAAATAACCTTTCCCAGAAAAGCAAGATGCAGAATGAGACAGAAGTAATTAGAGAAGTCACAAATGTTAAATTACAGCTTCTGAGTAACAGTTTAACCACTGATTAGTTCATGCTGGTCAGTGTTTTGCCCTTTAGGAGGACAAGGTGTAAATCCCACTTGAGGGCTGCCCTCATTTTCCCCCTGCCAAGCCTGGTCCTGCCAGGGCATCCCCTTCCTCCCCTGGCACTGCCCATGATGTGACAGTCCTGCATTTCCCCCAGTACTCAGCAGCCCTTCTCAATAAGCAGATGCTGAGGCACTGGGGGCTTTTGTAGAGGCTGCTGCTCTCAGCTGAATCAAAAAGAGATGACAAGTCCACACCCAGAGCTTGGCAGATGTGATGGCCAATTGGTGCCTTGATTGATAGTCTTTGTTCTTGGTTGGGGAAGCATGAAAATGGCCCATCTTCACTTCAGTCTCTGATCCCATCACACATCCCATGCATGCTGGTAGTGCTGTGCTGTCAGACAGAAGGTTCCAATCTCTCTGGGATTTCTGACTCTTTAAAGGAAGTTGCTGGAAGAAAATATCTCTTCAATCTCAGATTTAGCAACTCTGGAATAAGATTTTGGAATTACACAGGTGCTTAACACCTGGTTAGATACAGCTCAGCTGCTTGACAGTGATCAAATTCACCCTCATCAGCTGGACTTGATGCCAGTGCCACTCTCCCCGTGCTGCAGCCATCAGTTATCATTGGTCCCTTTCAAAGATCCCAGGAGATGTCTCACTGAAGGGGTGCCTTGGGTCAGTTGTTCCAGGGAGGACAGAGGGTTTTTCCTGTAATTTGTTGTTTATCAATCATCCTTCCTTCCTAAAGCCAAGGCATCTCCTCCTGTGGAGTGCAAAAGCTGACCTGCTGTGGCTGGCAGGAGCCTTTCACAACACAAGAGTGATGTCTGTGTGACCCTGGGCCACTGTGGAGCTGGGACTACAGAAAGAACTGCTCCTTCTGCAGGTGGGTATCCAACATCTCCTTGGCTGGAGGGAAAGGAGCTGGCTCAGCTCCATCCATCCAGAAGGCTGCAGCAGTAGATATTTCTCTTCTGCTTTGAGTTCAGCCCGTGAAGGTATTAGCCCTACAAGAGTAGTGCCCAGGGCATGATAAGTGCTCATATCCAGGGCTGCCCTGCAGTTGCCCATGATGTGAGGCAGTTAAGGAATTTTACATGGTGAGAAAGTAGGCTGCAATTTTTTTTTCCTAAGTTCTCCATGCTCATCAAGTTTGAAAGCCTAGGGCAAGATTAATTAAAATCAATGGAGCAAAGCAAATTAAGCACTTTAAAGTGCTCTTTGGGGGCTATCAAAACTAGAATAATTCAAAATAAATAGTCAAATGTCTGGGGCTTGTTATGAGACTGTTTTATCATTCTGCTCATTCGTCTGCTCTATCTCTCTCTTATTTCTTTATCTGTATTTCACAGAGCTCAGCAGATGTTTTTTCCTCAGCATTTCACACCAACATGTTTCTGTGCAATCTCAGGACTCTTCTCCCACACACTTAAAATAAAGTTCACACTGCAAACACACAGCCTAATCCAGCAACTTTTACTCACACTAGTAAGTCTAGCAGATATATAAATAGCACTGTTCAGGTTAATGGAATGGTTTTTGAGGAAAAAAAGAGTAAGTTTGCAATTCTAAGTAATCAAGGGATGAAAACATGCATTTTGCCTTGACTAGAAGAGGCACAATTTTGCATTTTGTATGATTTTCAGGAAAAACCCTATCACTTGCAGATATCTCCTAATTCCTCAAGCTATCTTCCTAGTTTTCCTCCAGATTAAAACCTGGAGTAAACTCTTCATCCTCCATACAGGAGGAGTTATAAGGGGAGATATTCACTCAAAGAAATCTCAGGTGTGTTTGGGTTTGGGCTTTAACTCGGTCTGTGCTTCTGTGACGCATGAGAGCACATGAGAGCTCCCATATGACCCTGTTTGGTAAGAAAATCTGCTAACTAATCTATGGCTGCTTCTGCTTGAGGTCTTTGTGACCCTTTTAAAGTGATTCCAGCTTGTTCAGTGCTTCCTAGTGTAATTCCAGATGTTATGGGGGGACTGTGAAGGTAGTCATTGAAATCTCTAGCAGAGTAATCACTGCATTAAGCTATATTCAGCCCAATTACACAAGCTCAACAGTGGCATTCATAGCTCTGATGCCTGTTTAGTGAACCTGATACTGCATTTACCACTTGAAGGTGTGGGAATCTGGAAGCAAATCCTCTGGGTTAGATTGTGCCTTTGGCTCCCTGTGGTAAGAAGTAGACTGTGGGTCTGCAGGCTCCTGGCTGCTTGGCTGTGCTCTGAGCCTGCTCCCCATGCCCAGGCAGTGGCATTCCATGATGCACAGGAAACCCTTATCTGCAGCTCTTGTTATCTGTGTGGCAGCAGAAAACAGATGAACACACATTTCAAGCTACCATATAGACTTGTTACTTCAGATCTAGTTTTTTTAACCTTTTCAGTGATTTTCAGAGCTCTCTCCCTTTAGCTGGGTGATTGGAGTGACCCTGAAGGACACTTGTTTCCAGAAGGCTCTCTTGCTGCCTGAGTGTGAGAGATATTGCTACCCACAGCAGAGCTGCTGGTCCTCTGACTCCTGTAATGGTCTTGTGGACTCTGAATACAGTCTTTATTTTGGAAAAAAAATTGTTTTTTTCTCTGCCAAAGTAAAATTTCTGATACCTTGCTGAAGTGAGTGTGGAGACATCATAAAAGCTGTGTGCCCAAATGAGCCATTGCATTGACCCAGGAGTTCATTATAAGGATACTACAGTTTTGATTCCTACTGAGTTTCTTATTGTCACATGCAGACATCTAAAAGTGTGAGATGCAATTTTTTATGGGGACCTTGAACAGAAAATAGACTGAGTGATTAAAACACTGAATAAAATGTATGGCCTGGGTGAGTGGATACATACATTAAATTCTCCTAGAGACACACCAGTCTAAAGGTTTCAGCTCAATAATCTACAACCAGCAGTTTCTGGATGAATACACTTCATCACAAGGCCTGATGGAAGGCTAGAAAGGTGACCCAAGTGCTTGCAGGGATTCACAATCTCTGTTGGATGTTAAAGTTGTTGGCTTTTGTTGGTATAGTTGACAGACAAGAGAAATAGAGGAAAAAGTTAACTAATTCAGATTAAACCCTTTTTCTATGGCAAATTACAATAAAAGCTGTTACTTTACTTTTAGGACACGTGGATATAAAAATTAACAACTTGGTAAAAATAAGTGGAAATTTTCAAGGTTTTTATTGTTGGAAATTGGGAGAATACTGAATCTGTCTTCAGAGACTTTCTCCTGTAATTCCCTCTGCAAATTATTGAAAGGGGTATTGCAAACTAAGAATACCTTGTTATCCTGCTGCATGGGAGAGAAAAAGGCTTTTTGCCTTTCCTCACTGCTTTTAAAGCACAGATAATTAAAAATAAGAAATTTAGATGTATTTCTGCATTGGAAACAAACTTTTTCAAGGTTTGGGTCTTGTATGTGTTTGTTATCCTTACAAAAATCTCAGTTGAATAGGGAAGGGCATACTAAGGATTTGCCTTCCTGAGGAAAGGTTTGATTTACTCCAGTTACAGAAATTAGTCAAACATTACAGAAATTTTCTTTTTTATTTATTTAATTATATATATATAATTTTTTATTTATTTATTTTATAAATAATCTGTTTTGGGCTGACTTGCACTCAGTGTTTGCTTCTCGTGAATATTTGAGTGATGTGGTTTTCCTGGCATGGACACTCACAGTGAGTGAATACACACTCAGTTCAATTACAATTACTTGCTTTCACTTAACAATTAAAGGCTCCTACAGGGACTGGAGCTCCAGGGAGACAATTTACATGAGGAACTCTTCAAGACCCACATCCTATAATTCCTGGCTTCCTTTCTAAGGGTTTCTACCATTCTTTTCTAGTTCCACATTTGAAAAAAGGTTGCATATAAAAATAAAAATAAAAACACCTAAGCTCCTTTTGTCCTATGTCCTGTTTAAACCTTGCCATGTACCTCTTTCTCTGTTTTAATGTTGGCATAAATACTTGGCATCTTGGGAAAATTTTAATTCTGAAAAGTTAAATGTTCAGGTGTTTGTAGGGGAAAGCCTATTTTATCTTCCACTGTCCTCTGAGATGATATAAATATTACAGTCAGGTAGTCATAAAGCTGCTGTTCTCTCATCTAATACAGAATATATAAATCAGAAAGGCTTCATTATATATACTTTACTCTTTAGAAAGTTTTACAGACTGATGGCTTCCTCAGATCAGCAAACTGACCAGCCTTGCTCAAAAGCAGTTTTCTGCAAGTAAATGTCCCAAAAGGGGACACAGCAAAGGCTGTGGGAGCCCTCTGTGTAGTCCTGTAAATACTGTGTGTTTCAGTGCAAATTAAACAGCTAATATTTTGCTCAGTAGAAAGCTAAGGCCCAAAGCATCTCAGCATGCCTTGCTTTTAGAAAGTTAATGTAGTATAAACTGGTCTTCTAGGCTTCCTCATCAGTGATGGAGGGAGTGAAGGTCTGTACCTCCGAGGAGAGAGTGTGCCATGCTGGGATGGGTGCCTGAGCTGTGCAGGATGAGTCACTTGCCAAGTGTGCTTCCTTCTTTTCACAGTCACAGACAACAGGCTTAGAGGAGAAGCTCTGCTCCTGGATCTTCATGTGAGGTAGCAGAAGTGCCCCTGAGCAGGGTAATTCCTGCTGGAGCTCTCCATATTGCCAGGAAACACAGCAGTAGCTCAGCCAGACAGGGAGTGGCAAAATGCCTCTGAGCCCCAGCAGCTCACAGGGTCATGGTGCCCAGGCCAGGTCCCCTCCACAAACTGATGACTGGGAGCTGTGAAATGGTTGGCAGCCTGTGGTGGCAGGAGAGTGGATGTGGACCTTTGTGTCAGCCCTTGGAGAGGGAGAAACTGCTGGGAGGGGTCTGTCTCCTCTTCCCAACATCAGCAGATCACTGCAGGAGATTGCCCTTTGCTCACCAAGAGAAGGATGAAATAATATGCTGCCAAGGTGCGTTATTTTTGCCAGTCTTGCTTTGCTGGTTGTCAGGTTGCTGCCAGCATTGTTGCCTGGGTGCATGCCTGCCACAGGAGAGCATCACTAGCTGTGGACAGTGCTCTTGAAACTGCTGTCAGAGCTGGGCTTCATCCTCCCCTGCATTCCCAGCTGTAGAAGCTGCTGCCAAGAACATCTCAAATATATTCTCATGATTCAGTTGCAGCCGAGGGTTACATAGAGGAAGGAAAATGGTTTATAGTGGCAATCCACAGCCCAGTTCCTATGTCTGTTAGGAGGGGACTCTGCCATGAACACCATCTCCACATGCCATCAGACAAGGACATCATCCATCATGGTCTGTGACAAAGGCATTTTCACCTATAGAAAATCCCATCCATTAGCAAACTGTATAGCCCTCACCAAAATACTTGCCTTTGAATGCTTCTCCTTAGACACAATATTCTTCCTCACCCTCAAAAGCAAAATAAGTTGCAATGAACTGCTATTGTTCAAAAGCCAGTATCCTATAATAATCACATTAATTCTCCTCCTATCCACACTTTAATGAAAACCTGTCCATGCCACTGTTTGGTTTCCCTGGTTACTGTGACTCTCTGTGATTCAGGTGTGAATTTCTGATGTTAAACATGGTGTCTTATTGCTTTTTTTACTGTGATAAAGAGGGGATTAGTGAGCTTTTGTCTGAGAAAAAAACCAAATCCTTATTAATTACATAAAAATGGCAACATTTCACTATGTGCATGTTTGTGTTTTTTAAACAATTAGAGGATGTCATGGTTTAAGCCCAGACATAAACTGATCCTCACACAGCCACTCACTCACTTTCCTTCAGTGGGATGGGGGAAACAATTAGAAGAGTAAAGCTGAGAAAACTTGTAGGCTGGATAAAGACCATTTAATAATGCAAAATAAAGCCAAAGTCTTATGGACACAAACAAAACAGAACAATTCATTCACTACTTCTCATGGTCAGGCAGGTGTAGCTATCCCAGTCTAAACCAGCACAGAAGAACTCCATAAAACAGAAGTGAAACTGAGAAGAAATTACTGTGCTTGAGTACTGAAGATACAGGTTTTGTATAAAATTTGATGAATATTTGATTTATATGTTTGTAATCTCAAGCAAAGTAATTGGATATTTTGAATACATAGGAAAATTTTACTTTGAGGGGTCATAAGTAGCATTCCATCTTCAGCAACAAATGAATGATGGCAGCTTTCCTGTCTGTAGTAGCACAAGTTGGGGTGGTTAGGGAACAGATTCAGAACCCTCTTTGCCAACAAAGCAATGAGAGCATCTTGCAGGATAAGTACTCTCTTGCATTTAGACCTCCACCCACTGCTTCTTTCAGAGCTAGTGTGGATGCAATGATTTCTCTTGCCCAGAGGCTGTATTTAGACCATCCCATTTTAGAAGGTTACAGCTGAAAATATTACAAATTTCATTCCTTCTCCCTTCTTGTAATGTATGCTTAATATACATTGCGTTTCACTCCACTTGGACCATGAAATTGGTTACATGGAGAGTTTTACAGCTTCTGCTCCAGCACCGTAGGAGAATGGTTGGGGTAAGTATCCTTAAATGTTGGCACTGTGTGGTTCTTTCCATCATACTTCCATGATAGCATTGCCTTGGCTGGCAACAATTTTGTACTTAGAGATTGTGAATTTGCTCATTTTACAGATATTCTTGCTGTGCAAAAGAGGAAAGGCAAAAAGGAGTTTATCATGAGTTTTATCAAATTAAGTTACAGAATCCCACAAAAGACAGAAATTAATCTCTTCAGTTTTCTCGATTACTTTATGCTATTCTGACACCAACATCACCAACATGTTCTCTCCTGGCACGTGTATGTTATAGGAGACAGAAACTGCCAGTTTAGATCAAAAAGAAATTTCCTTGTGTCTGGTATCCTTTGACAGAAAAAGTACAAATTAAGATGAATAGGCCTTCAAAGAATGTGTTGCTTTGTGATTTTTTTTCTTACTTAAAATAGAGCAAGGTGATGTCTCTGGATTAGGAAACATTTCAAAATCTAGGCCTGGCATGGGGTTATTGACTAATGACTGTTTATTTTTAGGCTTATATAAAAATGTCCTGTCCAGGAATCATGAGGAAGCTCTCCTGTGATGGATCAGGAGTTGATAACCTTTAACTAACAGATAACTCCTCTCCCCTGAACAAAGGGGTTTTGTCTGAGCAGATACCACAGTGAAAAGTCAACTGTCTGTCCCCTCCATCAAAGAAAGCCTCTGCTCTGAAGGCATTCCAGGGGTGTGGACATGTTGTTTAAGCACTTCCATCCCAAGGACACCTTGAGATACTCTACACAAAGTCACCTGTACAACCCAGCATGATGCTGCACAGAGGTGCACAATGACAACCTGTATTGCTCTCCCTCTCAGAACTTCAGCATTATCTGGGGAAACCCTGCACTTTTTGGTACTGTGCATTCCCAAGCTACTTGTGCATACCTTGGGAGAAGTGCAGATGTGCTTCCTGACAAGTAAGCTACAAAGCAACTGCAAAGCTTCCCTGACCAGGCCAGTAGAAAAAGTGCATCTCCCATTGAGAGTCACTGTTTCCCTGCCCCATGCCATTTGTACAGTGGAATTGGCAACCCACATATGCCCAGCTATGCTGGGTTGAATTTCTCTCAGATATTGCCTGATTTCTGTGAGGTCTCTGTGACTGCATATCTTTGTGTTAAGTGGTGCTCAGAAGAGGTTTCATCTGGAGAGCTGGCGGGAATGGGAAGAACAAGGAGATGGTAGTAGAGACAAAAGCATCTCTGGAAGTAATCTCTCTTCGTAGTCTTCAAGAGGAATCAGGAACATTGCCTACACCTAGATGTCAAGATAAGAGCCTTACAGGTTCTTAAAAATTCAAATAATAGACTTAATAAAATAAAGTCATAATAAACTTAAAAGTGATACAAGAAAAGGGTACATCAAATTCCTTTTTCCTAGTTGTTTCTGTGTAGGTGGCTCTCTACATGGAGGGCCAGAGAAAGGAACTTGCAGGGTGATTTATTCAGGGAACCTCTGTTTTGGGTTTGGCAACAAGTGCTCGTCTAGGTTATCACATTCAGATTATCAACATCATCTGATCCTGTGAGAAACACATGTAGATCTGCTAGATATGCCACATTAAAAAAAGAGATGCAGAGAGGCTGCAGTTTAGCTTTGTGTGATATTTAACAAAATTACCCTCTGGACTTCTCTGTATAACAAGATTTTTATCTTGGCTTCTCCTTGAAATGAGGCATGTGCAATCTTGCTGTCTATCTGTCACGTCCTTCTCAGAAATGTTCCTAGCAATGGGCACACTTCAGACAGATCTAACACAGGAGAAGGGACCCAAATGCCACATCTTCCTGAGAGGCCTGACACTGGCTGGTTTCACAAGAGTCCCAAATTAGTATAATCACTGGATGAAAAACAGCAGTGAGAGCCCTGTGGTTATCAGTTTGACCCCATGGCTGGTGGGTGACAACCTGTGTACTGACAAATCAATAAACACATGGTGCTCAGCATGGAGTTGACAACCAGTTGCAGCATCTGCTGTGTTTTATCTGGTCAGCAGAGAGAGGATAAAGGAGTGAGGACATCTCTTTCTGCTTGGGGAATTTGAAGAAAAGTAATAACAGTCTCAGTGAGGTCTTGTACCCAAGAGCTGGTGATATAGGAGACAAAGCTATAAAAACATTGCTTTGCTCTGCTACTCCCTAGAAGGCCCAGGTTTTTAATGCCACTGGATTAAATACTAACCAACATTTTCCCTTCACAACACTTACCTTAGAACTAACACCCAAAATACTAATGTTTGTAAGGTATTCTCAAATTATCCTCTTTTGTCTGTATGCGCATTGTTCACATTGAATTCTCTGACTTCAGTATCTGTCCAGGATGTGATTACTTAAAGCACTGCCCATTCACCAATTCCTCAGTAGAACCCAAGTGTTAATATTTTCCAAGTTTGAAATGGTTGAACAACATGATTTACAGAGCCTATTTTGTTATATACCGTTATTTACAGAGTCTATTGAGCAGTTATTATTTCAATTCTGTAACTATGGAAATCAAAATAGTAAGACAGGATGGAAAATAAATTACAGAAACAATACATAGATAATACACAAAAGTGGTAACAAATGGATTAAACACAGGCTGAAAGAGCAGAATGGTAGAAAGTGTCAAATGGTGAATCAGCTTCCATAAAAACTAATAGCAAGGGCCAATATTTTGCTGTTCACTTTGAAATGGGGATTCTCATTGAGAATAATTTTTAAAAATCTTGAGCCATGATATTGCCAGGGTATTCCCATTACTATTTTCCTTCTCTTTTGCCGTTCTTGAGGAGTACCCTCTTAGCGCAATATGTTTTATATTTTTCTTTTCTTTTCTTCCTGGCTACATTTCTTGGATTTCTTTCACCAGTCTTTTCTCCATCTTTACAGCAGAGCTTCCTCCATCAAGACAGCTTCTCATTCCTCCTCCTTCCTACTCTCCCCAGTACAGCAGCATCTGTTGCACTCTCAGAGGCCAAAGGATTTGTCAGCAGTTCAGCTTTTCCTTTCTTTACTCAGTGCCCTCCTGAGCCTCCATTTCTGTCATCTCACCTAGGCAAAGTGAGAGAAACATAAAGAGATGTGATAATATTTTCATGGCCCATTGAATTATGCCATCATCTTGTTGCCACACTTATCTCTACCATCTTTCCTTCTTCCATCCCCCTGCCTTGTCCTGGGTAGGAAATCACGTGCAGTCCTATGCAGCAAACTCTTTGAAGCAGCAGAAGTGTCTTTCCTTTTCAGTGTTCTTTGACAAGCAAGGTACATGAGAGTCCATGCTGCTAACTACTGCATATTTCACAACCTCTGAACTGAATCAATTGACACCAGGGAAACCCACTCTTTTCCTATTCCCTGCACAGTGTGTTTAGACTTTACTGTTTAATCAAGTGATGCTTAGCTCATTTGAACTGACTGATGTACAATTCTTAGTTGTCAATTCCTACAGCCTAATCAACAGCTTAATAACAGGGGATAAACAGTCATCACCCTTGATCCCAGCAGCACACAGCACATTGAGGCAGAGATCTTGAATTCAAGGATGAGACTCATTCTGGGTCCACCCTTGCTGGGCCAGAGGGGAAACCAGGAGGAAAGCTAGCCATGTGGTACAGTAGAATTGTAAAATTGGTTTTGGGGTTTGGGAGTGTTTTTAGTCAAAGAGAAAATTCAGCACAGGTTTGTGTTTTCTGTGCAAGAAAACCCCCAGTACCTGGAGGTAGTTGAATCAATGCTAGAGAAAGTGGCTGTAGCTCAGGAGGCTTTATAAGAGGTAGAACATTTGGTCAAAAGTCTGTTTGGAAAGTGCTAATGAAGAGAAATTTAACAGTGGCTTCCAAAGCTTGAGTTCATCCGTTATCCTGATTAGAGTTCACAAATTGGAAATATCTACCATCCCCCTGAAAACACTTTTAAGTAGATGTTTCTTTCCATTACAGCATTTACTGAAACACCCATGTGAAAATATTTCAAATTATTTGTAAGGAATACAGCTCTTGAATTTGCTCTGACTTCTCAAAATTTCAATTATAAGTCTAGATGTCCTGAAGAATTAATTCACCATATGGATATATCAGTGACACCATGATGTTCTTTTATGTGTAAATCTTTTAATGGCATCATTATGCTGTAATGACATCAGTGCCAGTAATATCCTACTAAAGAACATTATTTGTTAAGGGACACTAACTCCACAAATCTACAGGTTAAATTTGCCATTTCTGTTAGCATGTCACACATACAGCACAGGCAGAGCTATGTGTTTGCAGCTGTGCAGGTGCTATGGGCAAAACTCTGCCTTGTAGTAGCTCAGAATCTGTGTGTTATGGTTGGTCAGTTAGAGATGTTGCTTGAATTTCAGATCTAATTTTCTAGTTTTGAATTACAGTCAAAATCATAATGTTGTGGTTAACAGCTAGTATCAAACTAGCATTTGACAAATTGCATGACAGACTTTGTTGCCAAGATAAATAATTTTTTCTAACTGGAAAACAGATCACTCATAATCTAAAAGAATTGTGTACAGGAAATATATCTTTTAATAAGAAAGCAGCATGGATATAATGAGTGTATAATTACTTTTATAAAAAATTATTTCCCAAACTACTGTCAGCAGGGGCACATCTGTTTGGCTTGGCATCTCTGTGATTTTTATTGCTTGAGTCCCATCCCTCAAAGTTACCTTTGCATAGTTCACAAAGCAAAACCACTTTCTATTCATAATTTTCCATTCAAAGAAAATAAATATTTAACAGAAGAAAATTATACTTTTTGAGAATACAAACTGAAAAAGTGTTAAGAAATTTGTTTATGGTCTCCCCATCTGGTGTGACTTACCTCCCTTGCAATTTCAGTGCACTGTGCTTCATTGTTTAAATTTGCTTTAGGATTTGCTTGTGATGTATCCAAGATACCATGACTGGTTTGGTACTAATTAAAGAGAAAATACAATTATATGAATGGCTCTAGGGCAGTGGAGGAAGATCAAAAGAAGGAAAATCCAAAGTTCACAAAATTTTTCCACTCCAACTTTGATGATATTTCTGAATTTGAAATTAGCATACAGAGTGCATTTGCATTTTAAATGTTTGGACACAACTTATGCAGAAGCAAATAGTTTGGGGGCCATATTGAGCATTTTAACAAGGCTGGAGGATAACAGAATATATCTCACACTAATATACATCCTGCTTCACTCCATCAGAGACAAAAAAATCCAAAAACACTGGGCCAGTGCCTGCAGCGCTGTTTTTCTTTTCAGCTATGCTGTACTGAAACAGTGCTTCTATATTTGAAATACTGGCTTAACAAAATCAAATACTAAAATCTGCTTTAATTGATACTGCTTCCCATGAGCACTACATGTAAACCTTTCTAATGCATGAGTTTATTACCCAGCAGATGATCATACATTTTGTGGCAGAAATCTTCTTGTTGCCTGAATACCTCTGAGGGGTCTGTATGTTGGTGAAGAGGACTTTGACCAGAAAAAAAAAAAATCAGCAGTTGAGCAAAAGTATCTGAGATACCCCTTGGCTGACAAAGCTGACCTTCATCTTCTCCTCTCTAAACCTCTCTGCCTTCTAATTCTTTCCAGCTACATCAATTAACTGTAGCCCATATTCCGTTACCATTCTATTAAATTTACTTCACATTCATTTTTTTTTAATATTAGACTAATTCCACTGTGACTGCACTGTGTGAGATCAGATTTCTGTATGGTGGGTATATGAATGGAAACTCACGTACTTTGGAAACAGAAATGCTGAGGGAACTGTGAACTCTAAAGACATGAAAAGAGGCATATTTAAGAAGGCTTAAATAGGCTTTAGTTATAAACCTTTTTAAAAAAGATTAGACATGCTGAACAATTATTCAGAAATGGTAAACTGTCAAAAAAGGGAATGCTATAAGGTAAGAACTACAAATGGAACAATGACAAAATCATGGATTCATAGAATTGCTATGGTTGACAAAGACCTTCAGGATCAGGCCCAGCCATCAACCCAGAACTGCCAAGTTGACAACTGAACAATGTCCCTAAGAGCCATATCTACACATCCTTTAAATACCTCCAGGAATGGTGGCTCCACCACTTCCATAGACAGCCTCTTCCAGTCCTTGGAATTTCAGTTTAAAAAAATCTAAACCTCCCCTGGTGTAACTTGAGGCAATTTCCTCTTCTGCTATTGCATCACTTGGGAGAACAGACCGAGCTGGCTGCAGCCTCCTGTCAGGCAGCTGTAAGAGTGCTAAGGTCACCTCTGAGCCTCCCTTTCTCCAGGCTAAACACCCCCAGCTCCCTCAGTTCTCCTCAGAGGACTTGTGCTCCAGATCCTTCCCCAGCCTTGCTGGCCTTCTCTGGACACACTGGAGCACTTCAGTGTCTTGCAGTGAGGGCCCCAGAACTGAACACAAGATTCAAGATGTGGCTTCACCAGCCAAGCACAGGGGAAGCGTCACTGCCCTGGTGCTGCTGGACACGCTGTTTCTGCTACCTATTCCTTCTAGTATGGTTATAGTTACACATTAGGGTATTAATGATGTATCCAGAGCATAAGAATATCCAAATCCTGGCTCATCCATATACAGTTTGTTTACCAGAGCAAAGATAACATTTTTAGCACAGCTGAGCCAAAGTATTTTTTTTTCCTTTACAATGGCAAATGTCTGCCTTTGTTGCCTGGCCTGTTACTGCTACAGCAAACTCTAAACTGTGGAATGGGGGGCAGAAAAGGCATGGCAAAACCTCTTAGGGTGATGACTACATTTCTAATCAATTACAAAATAGTTGATAGTTTATGGGTACTTTGGCCTTCGACATCTACACTTTGCACTTATGACTTCCTTCACAGCACTTCATGCAGTTTGGATTTATACTGCAGAAATATTTTATTAGACAGAGACCAAAAGCTAAAAGTATCTTCTAATTCACTGGCATACTTCAAAAAGTTTTTCTCACTTGCAAATTGCTTCAGATAATTTCAGAGGATGTATTCTAGTTGATAATCCTTTTCTTGACAAAAATCTGATTCTGTTCCAAACACAGTCAGAGCTGTCCCTTCTTTGCAGTGTTGAGCAAAGCAGGGGAGATGCACAGGACAGAATTCAGCCTGCAGATTAATACTTCAGTTTACATTCAGTCTGTATGTGAGGGGCACATTTGCACTCAAGTGTCCACTAAGTCCCTGTACAGCTACAGAGGATGCAGTCAATAAGGCCAGTGGGACCTGAAGAGAAATCCAGCTCATCTGCAAGCAGGCACATTCAATTGATCAGTGAATTGCCATCCAGACACCACTGGCTGTATTGACCACATCTCCATGGACTGCAGTTGAAGTGTAAACAGTTCAATTTATCTGTCCTAATCTCTGTGTACATTGATGATATGATTTCTGGTTGTTCTTACTCACGTCAGATTGAATTACTGAATGAAGCTAAAAGAAATCCTGAAATCAATCCTACTTGGAAATATTATGAGCAAGAACCTCTTACATAGCTAGGGAGTTTGGCTGCTTAACCAGATCTGCCTGAGTGTTTGAAGCACCCAAAACTGAAGTACTTAAAATCACCAGTTGTAATTTTGTATATTTCCACACCTTATTTCCCTCAAGTTTTAAAGAACCAAAGGACCATAGTGATCCTGTACTTTGAGTTTCTGATTAATAGAAATAATTGCTGTGTTATTATATCAAGGGGAAAGATTTTTAAAGCATCCTTGCCCCTAGTCATTTCCCTTAACACTAGTAGATGTGGATCCACTGCAGGTCATGGACGCAGGAGAGCAAATGCAGCTGCATAGCCATGCACGTGCAGCAGAGGTTGTGGCCATAGGCTATAGCAAAACCCTCCACTCATGGAACAAATACTTATCAAAAGCTTTTAGTCTCCCTGCACTGGTTTAGGGAGGGCACGAAAGTCAGAATGCGTACAGTCACACTTGTGCCTTTGAAGCTCTGGTATTTGAGACAAGGATCATATTTCTGCAGCTTGAGCCTGGATACTGAAGTGCCAAGAACGTCTTACATGTACCCATGAATAACTCAATCATCTCAAATATTTTTGGGTAAAGAAAACTGCATTTTATAACAATTTTTATATGAAGTTTTAAAATCAAACTCCCTTTCTCTTTATAATGTCTGCAGAGGGTCAGTACCAAGGTCAGTACCAAGGTCAGTACCTTGGTGCCATTCAATCAATTTTGCACTTGACTTCATAGAAGAAAAGATGGGCCCATGGTGAAACAAATCCTGAGGAAATTACACTCAGGTGCTTTTCAACTAATAGTTTATCCAAGTAAAAAAAAAAAAATCAACCAAAAAAAAACCCCAACAACCAAAAAACACAAACAAGCAAAAGAAAGTTTCTTTCTTTTGAGAAAATGCAATCTCAGTACCTCGGGCAGGTTTATACATATTGCCTTTCTCCACTATGGATTTACAAAGTAAAATCTGAGATCAGGTGCAGCCTTTGATATTGAAGGATGTGTTTTATACACAGCTTTACTTAAGAAATTCCTTCCCAGCCAAATGGACTGAAGTACTGCAGTGTCACACTGTGAAGCACAGTCTGAGTAGTTAATATTACCTGGAGTGTATAAGGGAGAGAATGTTCTAACAATATTCATGCTTGCAGCTTTTAAGGTCTTGTGCATATCTATTTACAAACCTTAGATATCTTGCATGTATTTCATCAGTGTCAGCCCTAATACAAATCTTCCCTGAGCAAATTGCACAATATTATCTACGTAGTAAGTAAAATGTAGTGATAATCTGTAAATGTTGCCTGGAGTTTGAAGCATTATGATCGTAGACATCATTATAAACCTATCAGGGTGTTTAAATATGTCAGATTAGAAGTCTGACTGCAGAAGGCTGGTTCACATTCCAGAAGGAAAAAGGTGTGTGCTCAAACATATCTCCTTACATAAGAGTTTTAGAAACAGTGTTATGAATGAAGCCTCATAAGGAGTGAGCTTCATGTGTTTGAAAGTAAAGTTGGGATACCACTCTTCTTGATTCCTGTCCTGCCCACCTGCAGATCCCCATGTGACCTGGGTGACTTTATGATGTTTGTACCCCCATTTCTGGTTTGTTTCGCCCAGAAATAAGTTTTGCACTTTTAAGACTGGTTCTGAGAGGGAAGGGGGGAAAGAAGAAGCGCTGAGTTTGTTTTCAGGCACTGCTCTCACTGCTCCACATTCCCTCTCCTGGACTGCACTCTCTGCAGCACGGACAGACAGCAGGACAGGGCTCTCCTTTGCTTCCAGTTAGGTTTGGCTGGCTGAGGCAGAGCAGTTCCCTGGAGAGTGGCTTTTCTGTCCTTGGAGCTGTTCAGCCCTGCTCTGGACTGACCAGCCAGCAGAGCTGTGGAGCTCTCACCTGGGGCTCACCTGGGCCGGGGCCGCGGCATTTCCAGCTCAGGAGGGACTGGGGAGAGACTGAGCCAGCTGAGCCACAGCCACAGCCAGGACTTGCTGAGCTTGCCATCTCTTCAGAACAGCGAGGGGTTTTATTGTTTAACTTTGTTCATTTTTGCACTGGTGAATGCTTTGCTTGTTAAATAAACAGGTTTTTTCCACTTTTCTCCAAGGAAATATTTTCCCGAACCAGTTGGAGGAGGGGTTGCTTGAATCTGCTTTCTAGAGGAACCCCTTTAGAGGTTTTCCACCCTGTTTGCCCTAAACCAGGACACCATGGCAGTGGCAGAGAGGGTCTGTCCCTCCCAAGAAGAGGCTGTGCCTCCTGGGATGACTTTTCCAGGGCAGAACTGAAATAGGATCTTTGAAATTATGAGTCCATGCTGGATCCAGAAAGTTTCCTACCATAAATGCAAGAATTTGGGGTTCAAAACAATGGTGACCTGAAGGTTTCCATTTCTAAATAAGAGTGGGATTTAGGAACAAGATGTAGTAGGTAGAGCAGACCCTTCAATGTGACTGCCAGGTCCTACTGCCTGGAGCAGGAGTGGTTCTCACTGTGTCAGGAGTGCTCTGCTGCTGGTGCTGAGCATCTGGGCTGGACATCTCATCCTCAGGGAGATCACTGTGAACAGACCCTGTGTGCTTTGGCCTCAGTGAGGGTCCCAGCAGAAGGCTGGAAGTGCTGGATTTGTTTTAATTTAGTTTAAATTATTGGATCTGCATATGACCCTTCAGGTGTGCTTTCCATACTTCTTTTTTAAGAAAATGTCAAAATCTTTCACATGGAGGTAACTGTTTAAACACACTGTGAGATTCACAGTGGAACCCTGGGAGCTGACAGCACAGACACAGTGGGGAAGGAAGGCTGCTGCTGCACCCTGAGGGGCTATCACACAGCATTCCCATGTGTTAAAATATCCCATACAGTCAACCAGAGGCAATGTTTGAAGGCACCATGATTCCTATCCAGCAAAAAGAAATATATATTTATTCTCATGCTCTAAAACAAGCATTTCACTTATCAATGTGGCTCCTAGAATTTATGGCTGCTGCATCAGCAGAGATAAAGTGCAGAGATTGTGGACTAAAATATTGCATCTTCTGTGACAGGATTTGGGAGAGCAAATTTACTGATTTTTCTTAGGAGATGCAAATGCTCAAGGTCATCTGAGTTTGCAAATCTTTGCTATGACAGTTCATAAGAGCAAATGGAGCACTGGGTCCTCACCAAGTTCAAATATTTCCCTTCAAATCAACCCTACAACTGTAATCTGTGAACTCTGGAGCTTAGGAAAAAAAGACAACTTTAAACTCTGGCAATCTGACTTTTAATTCAAGCATAATGAGGGAGAGGAAAAAAAAAAAGGGCAGAATAGTTTTGAGGAGCATCTAGTAAAAGGCATAAAAACTACCAATCCTTCTGCAAAAAAACATTAGAAGGAGGAAATCTGCCACAAGTCCAGGAAGATGATCAAAGAATAAAGTCTCTGAGAAGTGTATGCCAAAAGTCTCAGAAAAATTCAGAGATATTCTAGGAAAACAGTCTCAAATAAATCTTCCGTACACACAGTTACTTTGGAGGAGTTTGAGGAGGTTCCCACACTGGAAGTCTTTCTTCTAGGAGATTTATTGGATGCTCTTTTTCAAACTGAAATGGAGATAACAAAGTTCATGGAAAAAATAGACTAAATGCATGATAACAGATCAGAAGGATCAACAGCACCAGAGTTTTAAAGGAACTAAAGGATGATGTATTCAACATTTCGACAGCACTGTCTAACCTCTTGTTTAAAATTTCTTTGGTACTAGAAGCTGGGAGATAGTTAATTTTATATCAGTTTTCAAAGAGTTTAGAGGAGAAAAAAAGTTACTGTGGAACAGAAAGATGGTGGCTGTATTGGCAAAGTGATAGAAATGTTGATTTAGTGACCACTTGAAAACATCACTGACATACTGGGGACAGTCAGCATGGATTTTAGAAGGGGAATTATGGTTCAGTAAAGTAGATTGGCAAAATGCTCAGGCAGGGGGTGCAGGGATAAGAAGAGGCAGCAAATTTCTACCATACCAGGACAGCTTGAGGAGGTCAGGTCTCTTCCTCCTCTCAGAACCATGACATACCAGATATTGGGTCTGGATAAAAGTGGGAGGTACATGGGTAAGACTATTGTTCTCTGTAATTTCCAACCCGGGAATTAAGAACCATTAAAAGAAACTAGCAGGTGAAAATTTTAAAATAATTTTCTTTTTTTTTTTTCTGTCATCTGATGGATAACTAAGCTGTGGAACTCTTTACCTCAGGATATTATGGACACTGAAAGTTAACAAGAATCAAATGGGAAAATTAGTTGAGGAAGGAAAAATTCATGAAATGTCCCTAAGTATAAAGATACCCCCACTGAACTGCAGATTGTGTGAGACTGGCAGAATGCCTCAGGGATGTGCTGCTGCCCACTGCTAGGGACAGGGTGTGGGGATATGGGAATGAGAATAATGGTACAAGGAGAAAATGCTGACCTAGTGCACCTAAATTTCTATCGTTATGTTCTTCTGAGCTTTTCAATTACACTCTCTTTCTTGGCTGTCCACACACAGTTATGTGAAGAACCAGATCACTAAAGATATTTGGATTACCCATTCCAGCAGATTTTCAAAGGAGCTAAAACAGTCAAATAGAGGTAGGCAGCTAAATAATATATACTCATTTGCTGTCAAAAGAAATTCTTTTTCCTTAAAACCTATCATCAGAGTGGCATGTATTCAAATGGAAGCTTACAGACCTTATCTCCAAGTGTTACGGAGTCTCTTACAAAGAAGTTTCATATCAGCAAGGGCTGTTGCTCTGTAGAGGCTGGATGTACTATTGGAAGTGACAGAGCTGTGATAACCAATGCTCCTGCCTACTGGCACTGGAAGAGGGACGTCCTCCTGGGACCCCTTTTGGCCCTCAAGGTGAACAAAAGTAAGGTGCCTCTTGTGCACTAATAATTTGAAACAAAAAGAATTCCAATCTCAACACAAACTGTCAGAGAAGTGTTTAGCACTTATATTTGTTACTGTAGTAACAAAGGTTTGTGAGGATTTTGATGCCTGAATAATTGAGACTAGGGATAGTCAGAGTGGCCTGGACCCCAAACGTGTACACACGTAAAGCATTCAGGTACAGTTGAAGCCCTGCAAACTTCAAATAAAGCAAATTAAAGCAAGGTCCCAACAGGAAGTTTTGAGAAAAAATATGCATCTGCAGCTCACTAGAAAGGGAAAGCAGGAATGTGTCTGAGTGACTGACAAGGGAGCAGTCAGCCTGCAAATGTTGCTGACTTGTTCAAGGATGAAGGAAACAGACAGGAGAAGATGGAGAAATATCTGCGGGAAGGATCGACTGAGAAGTGGGGAAAATCCTTGCAGGGAAGTTAGAGGAAATACTTGAACAGAAAAATGAAGGAGCAGACTGGAAGACTGAGAAGGAAGAAATGAGAGTTCAGGAGCACTTCCTAAAGTTTGGATCAGATGCCACCTCTTATTCCACCCCTCTGTACTCTGGATAAGTTTACTGTAGTCCCATTTCAATCTCTTGCATCCTGGGTCCACACCAGCTCACTGTTATTCATACAAAAACCATGGTAAACTGTTAATTTTTATGTTCCCATTCTGTTTTCTTGGGTGGATGGAGGTCTTGCTCCAGGAGCTGTGGAAACCATGGAATCTGCAGCCAACCAATGCTCCTACCTGCCTCATTCAATATATGGACACATTACAATGGCACTCCTGTACTGGAGGGATCATGAGAGGATCCTGACTGGTTGAGTTTGAATTGCAGTTTCAACTGAGTTTCATCCATGAGGCCCAGCTTAACTGAGTCTTCAGCAGGCATTTGTTCACACTAGAGGCTGCTTGGGCGTCTTCACCCTCACAGATAGGACACAGATACCCAAAAATATTTAATACTGGCACCCATTTCCAAGAAAGAGGGCCTTTTTTCTCTTCCCCATTTCAGACAAATGCATAGGTAAATGTTGAACCTTGAAGATAATCTGTCTGCCGTGTTGTAGACAATGTATAAACCCAACCCATTGTGTGCTGTGTGGAAAGAGGATTGGCAGAGAGAAAAAATATCCTGAGCAACAGATGGCAGGTGACGTGATAACTGTCTGAGCAGTGATAACCTTAATCTAATTAGTTTCCTAATCAAGATTAAGAAGACACCAAAGGCATGAGAGGTGAAGAACAAACCTGTAATCAATAAAACAAATAAAAGAGGATGAAAGACATGCTGATGGATAAGATGCAGGAGTGGAGGGAAATCACAGGAAAAATTACAGTCTGTGCAGTGAGTATTTGTCCTGGTTCAGGGCAAATTTGGGAGAGAAAATAAAGTAGTCAGACCTTGCATCAGCCAACATGAACAGAACAAGAAAATGTGGGCTATGTTACAGGATTACAAACCATTTCATGGATAACCAAGTGACAACAAGGGTCAGCAAGTTAAGCAAAAGTGGTGAGAATAATTTTAAAAGTATATAGGAATTTGATAAAAAAGAATGGTGGCAAACTTGCCAAGAAAAATCAATTGCCAATAAAACTCAAATAACACCTTTTCTAGCTCTGATGAAAACGCACTTTATTTTTGAAAGATTCTCAATAAAAACAGAGCACTTACGGTTTTTCTCAGAAATGCTTTTGTGTTGTATTCAGCCAGTAGAGTTCACACTGATCAACCTGAATGTTTGAAATGTTTCCACTGAACCTGCTGCACTCTTTATTGGCAAAAAAAGTTTCAGATTAAATGTTTCACTCAGTACTACCAAAAATGAGAGGCACTTATGACCTGGTAAGAGGAAAGACATTGTAGCTGGCAGCCCTGGCTGACAAAGGATGTCGAGTTCACACACCTATATTGTGAGAAGCTGAAATCCAAGTAAGTGAAGCCATTATTGTGTCTTTCTGCACAAGGCTCCAAGTGTGGCTTTGCACAGGATCTGACAGAAAGTCTGCTCACGCTCAGATCAGGTTGCTTATAGTCAACTGGAATAATTACTTTTCTGAGGCTGGTTTCTGACTGGCCACAAGGATTTTATTACAGAAATAATTGTTTGCCTAAGCAGAAAGACTTTTTTATTTGAACTGGTGAGATAAGGGTAGTTATTTGCCCTGTTCATCATAGCCCTCCTAGGCAGAAGCAAGATACCCCCAAGTTGGTACAGAGACATCACAGAAGTCCCACAGGCACACGAGACAAATTCCAAAGAGCCAGTCCTTAACTGTGCCTTTTAAGTAATTCATACATTCAGCTTTGGGAACACAGAAGTCAACATGTGAAAACATAATTCTTAAATACACAAATTACTTCCACCAAATTTATAGCAGCACTTTACTACCTAGTTCCCATGGTCACATTATTATTAGTACAATTCAACATAGCACTTTCTCGCTAAACAAAAATTATTCTAGCAATGTGTCACTCGTGCACTGGGGTCAGGGCAGGAACAGATGAGAGGCAGGGTGGTAGAAAAGGCAAAGAAAAGGACTTTATTCAAAAGAGCTGCGCAGTTTTTATAGAGTGGTATGATAGATTCTATTCTATTGGCTACCAAACAGAAACATTTTCTCACACGCTGTCCTTTGAGGGGAACAGAAAAATAAAGTAGAAAAACACCACTTGCAAATTGTTCATAGTCAATGGTTATCACATCTTTCCAGCTCCCTAAAATTTCTCACAAGCCGCCGTGAGAAACGCTTGCCGTTTCTCTCTCCCTGTCCCATGGCATCCACAGCAATGAATCCAAATAAAAATACTTTGCTCTTATTGCCAAGTTTATTACTGGGCAAGGTCAGCCTAGCTTCTCTGGTCAGTGAGGTAGCTCCTATGTATATTATTTATCAGTATAGAATATATAGAATATACCAACAGCTGAGGTTACTTTTATTTGACACTGTTAAATGTCCATTTCTCTGGTCTCAGGTTGCTGCAAAGCTGTGGAGGTTCATCTTCACAGGGCTCTGCACAGGTTGCCTCAGCCATCTTTATGTTTCTCTCGGGCTTAATGAGATGCAAATTGTGACATGGTATTTATATGGAATATACAGAGTCCCCACAGAATGACTGCTGCTGTGCAGGTTTTAAGGAAGTTGGGTTTTACTGTCTCTGTGTTTGATATCTCTGGAGTTGCATGGCATCTTGTGCACTCCCCTTTGTACTTCTGGAGTCCCTGTGTTTCAACTGGACTAAGCACTCCATCCTCTCCATTCCTTCGTACTTCGAACTTGGACTTTTGGACAGAACTAGAGAACCTGTTTCCGACAGGCACATGTCTTCATCACCATAATGAGGGTGTTTGTCAGCAGATTTAAGAATGTGCTGCACCAAACTAAAGATTTCCATAGAAATTGTCATGAACTCTGAAGTAAATTTGGTATAATTCCAATGCATTTGCTTGGGATAGGTCAAAAGTTTTCAATCCCATAACTTTTTAGTACCACTTTCCAATGCAAAGAGACCTGAATGAATTCATGGGTGTCATGGGTAATACAGATAGGAGAGGTAAGAATGATGTATTAAAGATTGCTGAATTACTGAAGCCAGTGGTGATTCTGATGGGATGAGTTCTTGAAGCTTATGTCTCATCTAGACATTTATTTTCAAAAAGCAAGTAATTTGAATGACAAGACACTGGATTGTTTACAAGGCAGATGTTATATTTTCTGTACATTTATTGAAATGCTCTAATACCTTTTATGCTGTCTTTCAGTTGCTTGCAGTGTAGTGATAGAAGCAGTTGCTGCCTGATGAATTCAGGAACATTTTGAGCTGCTTGTGGAATTGTTTTTGTGATGCTTACCAGAGTGAAACTAAAGCAGTTCCTTCAGGAAACAATTTTATTATACAGATTTTCAGCCATTATTTATTTATAGAAAAGGACATGGAGCTCCAGAACCTAGGAACATTTTTGAAGGAAGACACAGTTATTGCAATCCCAGTTAAACTCTTCTTTCCTCTGGCCCCATCTCTGGATCCAGTTGGGTTAGAATCCTCTTACTCCCTTTGGAAATAGCACATCTCCTGGTTCATTCTTCTAAATCAGCCAGTGGGCAGCCCTTGAGGGGTTTCACAGGTCACCTAGCAAGCCCTCAAGCTTCATACTCAACTTTGCAAGTACCCACTCTGCTTTTCTGGCAGACCATGTCAGTCTCAATGGGTTTTGTGACCTTGTCAGGTTTTCCTTTTGCCTTGCACTGCTGCTTTCCTTATATTGTTCCAGTTCTTTCAATGTCTGACCATATATCATCATTTCTAAGGCAGAGATCACCAGCATTCATATATTAATTGGCATATGCTAGAAGTTTTAAGTGGAGGGAGACCTACTTTCTGTGACTTCTGGGCATCAATGTTGAAAATCAGCACTGTTGTTTGCAGTGGTTGTTGGCTGGGTTTGAAGTTTACCTCAGAGGCATTGCAGCACTAGAATACCACATGTCCTGGACTTCCAAAATGTTCAAAAAATATTACATATGGATATCATACTTGGAATTGCATGTGCATACACACAAGGATTTGCTGAATACTATATGGGTAAACTTTGCTGTATAGTGCAAATCTTGGGGTTAATTTACAAGAATCAAATTGCAGGCACAGAAATATACTTCTGTAGAAGTGAAATTCCAAAGCTAACCCTTCCAATTAGGAACCAGTAGGGGTATCAGGTTTACCAAAGCACAGAGGCAAGGGCTGTTGTGGTAGTACTGAACAAAATTGGACACATTACTGATCAGACTGACTTGGTAGCAACATAAGATGAGATGTGCTTTACAATATGGAGATATTATTATAAGATATTATAAGATTTTTAAAAAGCCATGTTGAATTCTTCCATATTTCTTCAAGTATTTCAAAATTTATCAAGACTGCCGTGTCCAAAGCAATGAGTTTAGAAGGCTCAGCAATCTCATAGGTTTGGCCCTAGGTAGGAGTAGATTTCCCTCTAACAGGAAAAAGGCAGAAGACAAAAACATCTCCAGTGTTACCAGTCTCAGTCCCCAGGGCTCTCCCACCATGCAGGGCTCAGAGGGGGAGGCAAAGCCCCTGATACCTCTGCTGCCTTTAGGCTCTATAAGATATTGGCTTCTGAAAGGCAGCAAAGTCTTGCTGCCAAATGTCAGCTTGAATAAAGAAGAAGTGCAGTGGTCTCAAGGCCTATTGTCCATTTCTCTTTTCTTCCAAGAAAAGCTGCTGAGGGATCAGGAAGAGATGTAGCAGAGATAAGTGAAGAATAGCACATGACAAGCTGTGCAGGCATAAAGACGTATGCAGGTGCCTCAGGGGCACAGAAAGGAACTATACAAAAGTCAATGCCTTTATCATCTGTTCAGAACTTGTCTTGCCTCTCTGCCAGCCCATTTGCAATATTGGCTAGCAGTGCTTGAGAAATCAGATTTAAATGATTGTAATGACTTTAGTTAAATCTTAGCATTCCAACTCAATAACAAGGCTGCCTCCTGCCTCCTTCCACTTCCACCTTTTTCTTCAGGGATGACTGCCCCACACTGCTGCCTTCCAGCTCCCTGTCTCCTCCTCATATTCAGCTCATCCCCTCAGCAGGCCTTTAGCTTTGCATTGCCCAGCCCCCCTTGCCTGCAGCATAAAGGTGCTTCAAACCCTGACCCACTTCCTTCCTATCTCACAACCCCCTCTGAGGTCCAAGGATGGGTCCCCTCATTCAGAGGAGATGGGGTGCAGGGTGGAGGCTAGCTTTGGGAAGGCTGCTGATTTAAAAAAAAGAATGAAACCAGTCTGGGGGTAGATTTTCCCATGCAGAACTAGCTGGAACCTTCTGGCAGAGTACATGGAAGGCTTCCGAGCCCATGGAGAAACTGGTGAATCCTGACCAGATTTAATACTTGGATCATTTGTGGCAATAGTCTTCTGCCCACTGTCTCAAAAAGGGCAAGTACAGTTCCTGCATGTCAAGGAAAACATGGTATTGGCTCAGCTGTAGGGCATTTCTTGGCAGAACATTAATGCTTTAAAAAAGACAAGAGAAGCAAGAAACTTCCCCTTTCTCCGACTCCATGCATTCAATTGCTTCTTTTTGTCTAGCTCATGACAGAATATTTATTTGTCCCTCTTATCATTTTTCTACTTGACATCAGTCACTCCTCCTAGAAAGTCACTTTCTCCACTAAAGTATATGGAGAACACCAAGTTCTCCAAGTGAGGGCACAGAGTGTGACTGTCATGCCCACACCCAGGGGCTGAATGCCTATAAATTGTTAATCTTAAAACCCTTCTCATTTCCACATTAAACCATATTTCCTATCATGGTGCATTATATTCTGGGAATCATAGTCATGCTTGGCAGAGAATGTCTCAGAGGCCATGACCCTGCACCTCGGCTTACAGTGGAGAAATCTCACCAGTGGCTAATGACTTCAGCCACTGCCAAGGAATTTCTTCAATCTTTCAGTCAGCTTCTGCAGGAGGCATTTCTCCTGCTGGACAGTGCCCAAGAGCAGACATCTGCCTGGCAGCTGTTTGTACTGCAGGTGTTTCACTGCTCGCACCTTCCACCCAGAGTGCTGAGTCAGCATTCTGCACCAGCACCCCGAGGGCAGCCAAACAGAGGGACAAGTGGCTCTGAACCTTTAAGAAAACTACATTCCCCACCCCCAGAGTCTTTTATTTCATTTCCTCTTGTAAGTGGTTTTATTGTTCGTGTTCCTTTCGTGGCATGACAACACAGTTGGGGTCAGATAACAACTGGTTGAATTCTTGGTGGCAGTTTTGAATTCCCCAGCTCAGCTGTTGAGCACTGACCTGTGCTGTTTCATGTGCTGCATGGGTGAGTTACCCCACTTTCCAACAACTCCTAATTATGGCTGTCAAACACCCTCAAGTGGTCATGTAAATGAAACTGTGAACACAGCCAGGACGTCGTGGCAGATGTTTCTGTGAAGCAGCCGTCTGTGGGGGCTGATTCCTCAATGCATTACTAATAAGCTGCTGTTGTTAGTGGCACATGGCACATACTAGGTGAGATGCAGACAACCCCCTGCAGTCCAGGGTGGCAGGGCTGTGCACTGAGTTTGGAGTTTGGTGTCGGGAAGCCTTGCTGGTTGTAAACCCCATGGTTATGCAGTGCAAGCTGAACTGGTTTCACAGAGTGTAAGTGCAGGACAGAAGTCAGCAAGGGGCTTTGCTACAGTACCAAGCAGGGTTTAGCCAGATAGAGTAGAGAGATTTGCTAAATTTATGGACAAAAGGAAATAGATCTGAAGCTTTTCTGCAAAACGTCCATAATGCTCAAACCTGGAGCTTGGCTTCAGTGCTGCTCCTGCCCTGAGGCTCAGTTGAGTGCTGTTTGCTCTGTCTGTGTGTCCAGCTCTGCAGCTATTGCAAAGCTCATATGCTGAGAAAAGTGATGATCCTGGGTTTCTGGTGTCTGCAGATACTTGATGCAAGACCTCTGAGTTCTTGCAGGTATCTTAAAGGCCCTGAGTAGTCAAATTTAGCCTCACAGAGAAACACATCCTAATAATTTTTTAATGCACTGATCAAACTCCATCTTTAATAACTATTTACAGCATACACTTGGACAATTTCAAACTTTTTTGGCATGGCCACAGCTGCTGAATTTGGGCCAGAACCTATCCCCTGACAATTCAAAACTGCCTTCCTCTTTACAGCCTAAATGTATTCCTGGATGGTTTATATGCATTTGTTCAGATGCCAAGACTGCCCTTTCAGTTAAATAGCTCTTCCTCCTCTCTGGGACCCATTCCCTTGTGTTTATACAGAGTAATCATAAAATTCTTCAGTTTACTGTAAGGCATGCAGATCTGTTTTCTAGGCAACTCCACCACAGCTTTTTAAAGGTTTTCACCTCCTTTTTTGCAAATGAGTGCTTACTGGCTGTGAGGTTGCTCATTTTCAGAAACAAAACACTAAACTTGATACTTACTATGGATGCCACTATAGGTTTAGATGTTGAAATTTTCTTTTCAGATTAATATCTTTTGCTTCTTCATTCTGTTTCTACCTCGATACCCTGCAGAATTTTGCCTTTTTTGCCATGAAAACAGTGGCTGATGCAGTCCCTGACTTTCTCTCTTGCCAGCACGTTTAGATTTGCTTGCATTTGCAGTAATTTCAGAAACAAGTTGGAGGCATGCACTGCCCAAGTCTAAAACCAGGCTGTTGTAGATGCATGGTGTTTGTCAGGTCAGCTTGGATGAGAGCTGGCAGGAAAAGAAAATCACTTTATGCCTCTCGTGTTTCTTTCTTTGCTATTATGTTTTAAAACCTTTAATAATGGAGGGGAATGACAAATTTGTATGCAGACCATAGCGAGAGAGCTCAGCAGTGAGCTGCTTCTTTGCCTCTTACCCTCATTTATTCTGTTAGATTTTCATTTCAGTTTGATTTAAAGAACATTTATTTTTGTTTTGTAGTTCTATCAAGCTCCTAATTCTTTGGCTGCTCTTCCCCCTAGGTTTTATTCTTTATTAATTTCAAAGATTATCTCTCAGCCTCCTCATAAATACATAGGCCAGGAAAAGAACTACTAAATCCTCATATCTAGTCCTGTTATCATGAGCAGTTACAGCTTCATGCAATATGTTTCCAAAAATACCTCCTTGTATCCTAAAATAACCTTGCTCTGATTAACTGGTCATTGCAAACATCACTCTTCTAAAGCTTAGAAACCACCAGCACCAGATGTCTAGGGCTTACATTGTGCTTTAAAAAGTCCACTAGTACAGCTAAAACTCTTTTCCATTGGTTCCCTTGACTGGTGTCCATGGTCCTCCAAGGGATGACCAAGATACACGTTGTCTCCATCACTGGTACCACCAGTCTTCTGCACTGATAGTGCCTCCCAGCAGTGGGTTTAACTACCAGACCTCTACTCTTGCCAAAGCTGCTGATGAAAACACAAAATGATTGACACTCAGGCTGATCCTTGAGGTGCCCAGTGTATCCCCACAACAGCTGAAGGCTTTTCTTTCAAGCAAAAAATGACAGCTCCCCATGAACTGAGTGCATGAACACTTTACATTCTCATGTTAACCTCTATTTTCCAGTTAGTAAGTGTTTCTGTATGACACAGGATCAAATGCTTCATGGAAAGTGTGTTACTTTGTATTTCTTTCCATGTCTTTAGCTATTCTTTCCTTCAATAATTATCCAAATAACTGGGATAAAATTGAATGATGACTGGTTGTTCCAATTACTTTTCAGTTCTCAATTTTGTATCTTTTTCCTGAAACATAAGTAATGCATAAGCTCTTTGCCACTATCTCAACAATAAGTTTGATTTTAAAATCCTTCCTAACATATTTGCAGTTTAATGTGTTGGTTGTTTCAGTGTTTGGGGTTGGAAGGTGCATTCCTCCAGTTTGAGCACACGATTGTTTTCAATGCTGTGGACTTGGAGGCAGGAGTTGCCATTTCCAAATGCTCACACCCAGCAGCCACAGCATCGTCTTCCTCTTCTCTATCATCCTCTTCATTGAAAAATGAGACAAATAATTAACTCCTAATTCCTAATTCCCAGCCCAACTCCATATCTGCTTTTCTTCTTTCTTTATGAACCTCACTGAAGATTATTCAACTATTTGTTTCAATTTGTCTTAGAGTTAGCACAGCTAGACTTTTAAAAAGCTATCTTTTAGACCTGCATTACCTAACCTTCAAAATAACTTTCTTTGATAATAATTTTCTTTTCCTGGAATTTCCAAGGTCTCTGCTCACATCGGTTTGGGTTTTTTTCCCTAAGGCTTTTTTGGGAAGATAGGTAATGAGGGTAGAATGAAACAGAGTTTGTAGTCATCAGCACAGAGCTGAAAGCATCCCTGGAATTTCATTTGTCTTGTCAAGATACTTCAGAAAATTTATACCTTCGTCCAAAAAAAAAATTCAAGGTTTGCCCCACAATTAGTATGAACTTCTTCAGTCTAGTTACCTTGTTAGTAGTTTCTTTAGCCTTTTAAAAAGTTCATCCATCTAAAATATGCATTAAAATCCAGGTTCAGAAACATTTTTATTCTCATATTATATAATATATTCTCATTTTATTTAAATTGAATTGACTTATGGTCATTGAAAGTGATGTTATTTTCAACTCTTCCTTGTCTTTACCAAAAGTGTGGTTAAAATATCTCTGCTATTTGGATCAGTAACTTGTGGTGTGATGTCAGCTGTATATATCTCAAGAAATCCCTAGCCTATGCCATATTAACACCTATTCTCCAGTCTGCCTGTGGTGGCCTACACAGTACCTGTGCTGAATTTATTAATTAATTAGATCTAGCACATGCCAGTATGCCATGATAAGTTTTGGCTGAAGAACAGGTTCTACAAAGAGAAGTTAACATCAAAGTAGAAAGATGCAGCACTCCTCTGTGACAGCACTCAAAATAAACACTTTCAGTGGTAAGTCTTTGTGAGAAAAGTGCTTTTAGTTATGGCCACAGCCTCAGACATCCTGCTGTGTGACAGCTGAGCCCAGGCCGTGGCCCCCAGCACAGGGGTTTGCCTTGGTTCCTCCTGTGGTCTCTGGGCACGGACCCCAGCTGACACACAGACCTCCTGACACACATCCTGTGCTACAAAGACACATGACAGCAAACTCCAGCAGGCTATGACACAGTTCTCCTGTTATTTTAGATACTTTAATGACAAAATCAGAAGAAAAAAAAAATCATCAGATCCCAGGGCCTTTGGACACCACAGGAGGTGACACAGCAGAAGTGTAACTTTTGACAGGCACCCACCTGTGGGTTTCCAGCTGTACCACCTCCCATACCTGATTCATCCTAAAGAAGTATTTTTATCTCTCGTTGCATATGATTTCAGTTTACTTACTCTTCATCAGTTAGTCATCTGTCTCTGCTACAGCTATTAGCAATGTGCTGTCATGACATTCCTAAGGATTTTTTGCCCACAAAGTGATTAGGCCTGCATCCTTTATCAGTTCCCAGGTCCCATATTTTTCCTGGACAATAAATACCCATAGCAAATAACCATGGCTGGAACACCAGAAGTTGTGTTCTTTCACGAGGAGTATTGGGACCCACCTTGTGGATCACCTGCCACACACTTATAAAAATCTATTATGTTCTTACATTATTTTTATTCTCCAGCTAATATATTTGTTGTACTAACTAAATTATTCATAGAACTACATTAGTCTCAAAGTTTAATTATCGTGGCTAATGATCAAAACTTGGAAGTTAAATGCTCCCAAGATGATAAAACCCCACACAGAATTTCTGTTTCTATCAAATCACAGAATTCTCTATCCAAACATGAATCCAACACATGAGGTCTAAAACAGGTCCCCTTAGTGTAGTGAAATTTCTCTTACAGTTGACTTAACTGAATTAGATTGCACTATCATTGCTATTCCTTTCTACTTATTTACAGTTTAACACATTTCTTCATAGAACATTACTTCACTCTCTCAATTGTTTCCATCTTTCTGAACAATTCATGTTCTGTAGTGCTCATCTTTGGATATAGCTGTCAGTCATCCCTATTTCTGTTATATCCAGCTTCACATCTTGCAACAGCTGATCAAATTATTCCATTTTGCTGCCTAAGCATAACTAGCAGGCATCAAAATATCTGCTACCTGTCTACTCAGCCAGTCTTCTCCCCCTGACCACAGCACCCACCTCACTACTACTTTCCACAATATTATTTGCTTTATCTTTACTGTCCACTCACCGAATGTTTGGTCTTCTTTTTCCCTTTTCTTAAAATCAGCATGTGAAATACGCATGTCTGTTTATAGATGTATATATGTATATTCTTATCAGATTTCTTATCAGAAAGTCCAGGCTCTAATAAGTCAAATGGCCATAATTGTATCATGCCTTTAATATTATCACAGGAATGCAGTAAAAGATTCTCCTACTTTTTTCTCCCCTTAGCAGTATCTATAAATATTCTTAATCCTGTGGAGAGACTCAGGCTTGTCTATATTACCAAGCAAGACGATGTGAAATAAGAGAATAAGTAGATTAAAGTAGTTACTGCTGAAGCCTCTTGCATCCTCATCACATGGGACTTTAGGGTTTTGCCTCAAATCAGAAATAGTTCTGTTTCCTGGACCCAATGCCCCCATTATACATATTGCTTGAAGTTTTTTGAAGGACGATTAACCCACAAACCTTTGCTCCTTCACTTTTGGGGAAGAGGCTGCTGGGAGCATCACATCAATGTCCTGAAGCAATTCCACAGGGCACCTTCCTCATCCTACATGGAAGCTCAGGTCACAGAAGTCCAGATAGGATTTTATCACTCCAGCTCTCTATGAACACTGACCTTGAATCTTAAATTTCTTTACACTTTTCTCACTGACTGCCTCATACCCAACAGCAGTCATGTGGCTCGCAGCCATCTATGAGCACCACCAGGAATTATCAGTCTGCTTATGCACAAACTAACAGGCTGTGTCATCTCCTTGGGGATCCAGCTGGCACCTCTCTGAAGAGCCTTTTCAGAGGTGGGCATTGTACATGGCAGCTTTCAAACAGAGGATCAAGTAAGAAGTCATACATGACATTTGCCTTTTTGTACTGCACAAGAACTGTTCCAGGTATTGTGGAAGCTCTCTATAGTTCAAGAGCTTTCTCTTAGGCACAGGTTTTTGGGTGATGAAGCCCGCACATTGAACCAGAATTTTAAGGTCCCCACTCAGTGTTGAAGAACTTTTCTAAATGGACTTCTAGGCTCCTCCAGAAATACTCTGATTGCATGCAGCAGAACTATTTCTGTGGATGGCATCAGTAAATGGAGAGAATCATGGCATTTGCTTCAACATTGCATATTTCCTCCAAGCCATGACATAAATATCAACACAGAGGATTATTGTCCCACTCAGAAGTGCAGTCCACATCACTTGGATCAATCTCAGTTGATGGGTGTGTAGCCTCTGTCTTCACTCAGGATTGTGTTTCACTCCGCCACCTTCAGTATGTCTTCAGCCACCTCGACTCAGCATTTCCTTCTTTACCACTTTCCTTCTTTCCACCCAGCATTTCCTTCTTTTCCAGCTACAAGCTCCTGAAAGACTGATCCTAACCACCAACATGGCTGGCAAAAACTCTATTCAGTTTATTGGAGATTTAATGGGTCACTGTTTTAGTAAATACCATTTTGGGGGGTAAAAAAAAAGGAAACAAAAAACCACTTGCAGTTTGGAACCAGAGAGGTTTGAAGACTCTTGCATGCGTGGGCATGGAAAGAAAAGAGATGGTCAGCATAATTCCCATTCCATTTTTTTTTTTTTTACTCTTTTGTTGGGAAACTTGCCATCCTCATACTCTACAGGCAAGCAAATTTGGTCTGTTGTCAGGAAAAGAATGAAGATGAGAGAGGAATCCTGCCAGCGGGAATTTCTCAGCACTGGTTTCCTGCATAGCAGTCAGCTTTTTTTATAAATAGAACCTCATTTCATGCAATGATATAATATTAATCTGTCACTGTATTTGGCACAACCATAGGATAGTGAACTACTTGTTTGCTAATTACCATTTGAGCTTATGCACAGAGCACAGTCTGTGATAATATTAGCTTGGTCAGAGTCACAAGTCTGTCAGTGCCAGCAACAATTCACTGTCTGTTTCCAATCTCTGGAAGTGTTGTATCTGCATCCTTTCATCCCACGAGGTAAAAATCCTGGCTCTCTCTCCTAGCATGAATAATTTGTCTTGTCACTCACAGCCCTAGAGGAAAACCATGTGACAGTTCCTCTTAGCTGTTCACACGAGAAAAAAACTGTTTGAGAAGAAAAGCAAATATATAAGGCATGTTTAAGTGCTTTTATTAATCACTTTTTTAAAGTTTTAAAAGTTCCACCAGACTCCAATATGTGGGAGAAAGCAACTGTTTGGGTGGTGAGGCACTGGAAGAGGTTGCTCAGAGAACTTACAGATACCATCCCTGGAAATGTTTAAGGGTGGATTGGATGGGCTCTGAGCAACATGGTGGGTGAACTAAATGGTCTTTGAAGTCCCTTCCAACACAAGAGAGTCACCTTGTCATCACAGGAGAGGAAGAAATGGAGGAAACCCAGGGCCACCCTTACAAAGATAATAATAATCCTGCCAGGAGCTTTCTCAAGCAGTCAGAGGGAAAACAAAGTGGATGTTGTTCTTGTAAGTTCTACAGTTGCCCAAAGGGTTCTGAATGGTGTCAGTGATGCTACTCAGTTATTTATCAATTCCCCCCTGCTGCTTACCATGAGGGCCCTTGGTTAGCTGCAGAGGTCCTAGGCTGGGCTGTCTGTCAGGAGTGTGGTGCTGATCTGATGTCCCCAGATCACACAGAGAAGGCTGCTTCCAACCAGTATAGATTTAACTTTTTCCTTACTTGATCAAAGAGTCTGTAGGAACTGATGGTTTAAGGGTTTTTATTTAGTCAGAGAACTTTTCAAATGCAGACACCATTACTACTTAGTAGTAGAACAGTAGTAGCTTTCGTTACATTTCCATTTCAGTCACATTGCCATTACAGACAGTGGAAGTTGGACAAAGACATGGGAGCCATGTTAGTGTTATAAAATCATCTCATAGCAGTTTCACTGAAATTACATAAAATTACTTCCATTTCACAAATTTGTATAAAACTGAAAGTAATTTCCTTTTAGAGAAAAGCCTTCTAATCCTCTGTAGCAGAATTCAAATGTAAAAATTTTATAGCAATGCAAAATAGATCTGTAGGTGGATTTCATATCTGTCTTTTCAATCTTGTAGCTGATAAAAGAATCAGTACTTGTTTATATTATTGAGCAAGTCTGTGTTCTTAAAGGCATTCAGTGCAAAATATTCCCTCAACAAAAAATGACTCAAGGTTGACTAATTTTACTTATGTTACCCTCTACAGGTAAGGTATGATTCCTGCACCTGAGGATGTTGACTTAGTAATCCCCTAGTAGAAAGCATCTTAACTGTATAGGGAAAAGAGAAAATAATAATAACCCCTCCTTGATACCTGTCTTTATGCAAAGTAATCTAGTCCAGACACCATTTACCCATGTGTCTTATTACCAAGAGAAGTCCAACTGTAACAAACAGAGTTACTCCAGAAATTTAAGCAAGTATATCAAAGAATGCAGGAACAGAATTCAGGAAAGATGAGTTAATTGGAAATCTGAGGAACACAGCTGGGAAGCTGTACACTGAATTCCTGAGATAAGGGTCCATTTTTTTAATTACCTATGTGCAAAAGAACAAAGTTAAATTACTTTTAGGAAGTGCTAAGAATGTGTCTGATGTGCTGTGTAATAAAAAATCGACAGAGATGTTGGTATTTGCTAATTATTCATGCACAGTTAGCAGAAAAATTCCACAACTATTGATCATTAGCTGACCATTAAGTTTTCTCACATATTGAGGATGATTAATAGAAGTAAACTGGCTTTGGTATTTGCTGTTATATAGTAAATGAGACTTTGTCAACAGTTAGCTGGGTAAATATGGACATTTTTGTGAACACAAGAAGTTTGCAGATCTGCTGCTTTGTTTGAGTGGAGTTCTTTGCAAGTATGAGGGAGACTCTTAAATGTGAGGGCAGCTCCACTTTTTGGAACTGTGTGTAACCAGCTTAAGAAAATAAATTATTGTACTGTTTTTCCCTAAGGCCTTTGAAAGGTCTTATGTAATTGTGTAAATGAGTTAAGGCAGACAATATGTAATTTACAATTTGTCCAATCTTCCTGTTCTCAGTAGACTGGTCTTTATCTAATCTCCCATGTTTCTAAGCCTAAGTATTATAAGCTGTTTTATTTTCACACAAATTAGCTGTTCAGGAGGAACTCATCAAACACCTTGGGGGCATTTTCTGCAGACATGGTTTCAAGACATTGTCTACTGCAATTTTGTAGCTGTCAAAAGGAAACTACCATTCCTGAACCCTCTTTACACATCCCTCTTCCAGTATTTCATCATATTGATCCAGTGTAAGTCTGTTTTTATTTTGTGGGCATTAGAGGTCTGTGAAATGATAGTGCCTGTGCTTGTCCAGAAAAGACAAGAAACCTGTCACGACGACAAGAAACCAATCCCACAGTGACAGCAGCTGTTGGTTGCACAAGCTACTTGGTGTATAAACTGTCATTTCCAAACAGGGTCTGACTCAACAAAGACTTAAAAGGCTGAAAGCCACATAATGCATTCTTTTCAATTAGCGCATTTACCTGCAATTTTGAGCATATTTCGTCAATACAATATTAAGACTTATTAAAGAAGGTTTAAGATCCATTGGATCTCATCAGCCATACTAAGACAGAGGGGCTAACAATGGAAATGTGCCTGGTTCCAAGTCAGTACAGGTAACTGAAAGGTATTTCCAAGTCACTAGAGGTAATTGATGAGGTAACCGAGAGCATTTGGATTTTCTGACTCTCTTAAATGCAATAAAAACTGAAGAATGAACCCATTCAACATAATCACTATTTTTAGAATTTTCTTATGCTACTTTTATTTTTGTATGCTATCCTCTCCTGCTGAAGGTGACTCTATCTGGCTTCAAGATAGGCATCACCAGAAAAACTTGGAGATTTTTGGTCATAGGTCAGTTTATACAACACCAAGCCTGCTGACAACAAATAAGGTCCACCTGTCCCAAAGAATTTTATATCAGGAGTTAGCAGAACTCATTGACAGAGCTTTAAAATGGATTTGAAGAGGAATAGGGACATAGCCAGGCTTGACAGACATAAGATATAGGAAGGAGAAACTATAGAAACTACCCAGTAACAAAAGAAGGCTTAAGAGAGAGCATCTCAAGTCACAAGCAGCCAAAGACATAATTACAGACAGGAGTGTGGGGGATCCCATTCCACCCCTGCTGGGAGACTGACACAATCAAATATTTCCCTAAAGTGCCTGTAGAGCAATGCTTGCAGTATGGAGGACAAACAGGAGGAGCTGGAGATCTGTGTGCAGGGCCAGGGCTTTGCTCTCACTGCAATGACAGATGTGGTGGGACAGTGTGTGCCCTCCCATGACTGCAGTGCCATCGTGAAGGGCTCCACAGTGCTCAGGACAGACCAGGCAGGTGCTGGGCTGGAGTTTCCCTCTGTGAGGCCACACTTGGAATGTATCAAGCTCTGTCTTTGGGTGGATAGCGAGAAAGCCCAGTGTTTATGGTTAGGATAAAAGGGCAGATTGCCAGAAATTATGGTAGTTTTTTTCCTCTCTTTTAAACTGGTTGTTTGCCTGACAACTTGACAGTAACCCAGAGTTACCTTTGAATATTCAGGTTATTAACCATTTTCCCTTCTGGTTTTGTGTGATCCTTTCATATTGCATTGAAGAAATTGGTCCCACAAGGAAAATGTGATTGTACTGATGCAAAACCTGACCAGGGATCCAGGATGTAACAGCTTTGTAAGCAAGGTGTGCAATTGATGTTGCATCTTAGGTTTTTATATTAAATACTTAATCATGGCATGTAATTCTGTGACTTGTTTTTATCAAGTAGCCTAGCTTTGGAGCTCAGGATGAAAAAGTCTAATGCTTTAATGATAACTTTGTAGGTTCTCATCAAAATGAAAGCTTGGTCTCATTATCCCATTGTTCTCCTTTTCTCTTTTCTCCAAGCTGCCTGTCTCGTCCTGGGTTGTATGATTTTTCCTGATGGCTGGGATTCAGATGAGGTAAAACGGATGTGTGGTGAAAAGACAGACAAGTACACGCTGGGGGCTTGCTCAGTCCGCTGGGCATACATCCTGGCAATTATTGGAATCTTGGATGCCCTGATCCTCTCATTTCTGGCATTTGTGCTTGGAAACAGACAAGACAGCTTGCTAGCAGAGGAGCTCAAGTTGGAAAACAAAGGTAGGACTGCTTTAGAAACACTATTGTTGGGGGCCTCAAGGGCAATTGTTTAAAAAAAATAATCAGTTTCAATTTCATTTTATGTTATGTTTAAAAGTTGGCATGCTGACTTACTTCCTCTGTTGCTGGGAAAGAATAAATGCAAGGGGCAGAGGAAATTTTGCATTTCAGCCTCCGAAAATCTGAGAAAGCTCAAAATTGATGTAATAATCTATGCATGAATTATCCTTAGCTTTTGGAGTAGTAGATGGGATGTTATTGTGTTACTCACTTGTACAGTATTTCATTAGCATTTAATTTTCACTGTCTCCATCTTTTCCTGTACCCCATGCAAGATTTGTTCACTTGGTTCCTTTGGGATTTTGCAATGGAATATGAATGTCTGCAATATGGCAAATGTGTTAGCACAGTGCCCAGTGAGTGGGCAGTGCTGGGGGCTGCCAGTGACCTGTGTGTGGGACTGCCCATACAGCAAGGAACTGGTGGGCTAAGGATCAGGGCCTGGAATGAAGAGGAATCCTGGTTCTTGCTTGAGTGTGCTGCTTTGAGCTCATGAGTCAGCTCATGGGAATCTAGGATGCTGTAGTAACTGAGCACTCACGCAATGCCTTGGGGATAAAACTAATTTCTAGATTAAGTACATGAAAATGACTCTGACCAGTAATCTATCAGACATTTGCAGGAAAGAGATGTTTTTTAGTGAGTGAGTGCAAGCCTGGCATATTTCTGTAGCCCCTTCCCCTTGTGCTCCCCCAGCATCCCAGCTGAGTATCTGATGGGATAGATACCACAGAGGGCATGTCCCTGCCCTATCTTTTTAATAGGCCTGTTGTCCCTGAATCTGTCTAATCCCTTCTAAACCTGCTGATACTCTAAGCTTCTCCAGCACTGCATGGCAGCAACTTCCTGAAGCTCACTACTGACTGCTAAAGAAGTACTTTCTTTTATCTGTTTCAAATTGATCCCCTGCTAGTTTCACTGACTGTCCCCAAGAGCAAGATTCTGTGTTCAGCTCATCTACCACCTTTGTAATTTTGTGGGCTGCTTCTAATCATAGCAGAGATATCAGGAGCTTTTCACCACTAGATTGCTGTTTGGCAGCCAATGTTGTGTGAAAATAGCTGGTCTCAGTGCTGGTGCAGAAGAACCATTATCTGTATACCTGTCACACCTGTACAGTGGCCCCAGCTTGCTGGATTGCAGTCAGCACACTCAGCCCAAAGATAAAAGGACTTGAAAATTGAATATCACATACAATTCCAGACCTCATGGAGCCTACTAATTTGTGAGTTAAAGAAAATCTGTGTTGCTTGCAATTGCACATGTGCATCTGTCCTGCAGGTAAACTGAGGGCATCAGCTTCAAGGACTATCCCTGGGACCCTTTCCTGTAAAGATAATATTCATCTGCATTTGAAAATCAAAACACTGATCAGAAGGGCATTCACAGCTATGCCACAAGTGCTTTTGGCATCACCACTATGTCTGATTTGTCTATACCATATAGATCTCATGTACCCAACACTACTTGTATCAAAGAAACGCATCTGGTTTGGCACCTTGTGAGCAAAAAACAGCTTCTGGAGCCTCCTCACCTCTCACATTGCTGGCACAAACCCTTGCCAGAACATTTGGTCCTCAGCATGTCAGAAAAAATCATTCAGCAGCTCAATTTCCTTGGATTAAACACAGAAACATACCACACCATTGGCTTCAAAACAAACCACAACTCAACAAATAGGGACCTACCCCACTCCTCCCTCCACAATCAAGCCTAATGATCACCGCTTTTTAAACTGTATTTCAAATTAAGTGAAAAGGAGTCAACTTGGCCTCCAAAAAGGACATTTTTGTCACAAAAAGCTTCTGCTAAGCAACAGCAGAGCAAGTCTAAATGCCCCCGAGCCCCCCAGCATTTACTCACCTGCAGTGTTGCCACCAGGCACAGCCTCAGTCCTGAGGAGACCCAGCAGAACACAGCAGTGGCAGTGGTCTGTACCCCTGTGCCCTGAACACACATGAGTGCTTTGACACTTACCCCATAAACTACATCTCCTTGCTCCCTTTCAGACCAAGAGATAGTGGAGAACTGCTCATCAGCATTAGTTCCCATGCAGGCTATCCATGCATCTCTTGGAAATGGTCAGGATGTGAAAATACTGCTCTGTGCAAATAGCACTAGCATACCTCCCATATAAACAAAAAGATAAGAGTATGGCTATAGACAATTCTACCCTCAGCTTTCCAAGCTGCTCCTGCAATGTGAAGTCAAAGCCCTTAAAACAAGTAACCATGAACCAGAACTTGCCAACTGGTTGACAATTTACACCCTCCTTACCCTCCAGGTTGTTAAAAGCTGGTTCCATATGTCTGAGCTGCAGCCACTGCAAAATAAACATGCTTAAAGACAGAAAGTAAGGGAATATTGTTTCTTGGTGATAAAGCAGCTTTCAGTAAAAGAAAGAAAAAAAAAAGTAGTGTTGCACAGAGATTTGCAACCTTTAGCTAGGGAACCCTCCATACAGGAATATCCTTCCCATGGGATCACTGCTGCAACAGGAAACCTTCTGCAAAAGCTGTATGTGAGGCTGAGTGACAGGAGCTCACCTGCCCCATGGAGGGATGACAGGACAGAATGCTCATCAGCTGTCATCCTTCAAAAGGAAAACAGTTCAGGATTCAGTGAACATGCAATCTGCTGCAGAATTGCAAAGCCCTGCTTGCCTGCATGTAGTTTCCGTGGCATGCACTCACAAACATTCAGGCCAACTTGTTCAAAATCAGGTATATCTATATGAATATTGAGACCAATTTTAAGTTTTCCCAGATAGCTACAACATATAAAAGAATTACCAGCAGCCCTGGTAGTAATAAACAGTACAAATGCAGACAGAACACCATATATACCTGTATACCTATGTTCTCTGTCCAGTATAATTACATAGTCTCTTTTTTGTAAAGTTATGTACATCCAGCTCCTCCTGATACATAAAAAGTTAATGTATGCTCATTTTCATTTCAGTTAGGGTGTACATTACAGTGATAAAAATACTTTCAAAAACAAAAGGCGAGACTTCTCTTAGCCTCTTCCCATTTTCAGACTGGTGCTTCTCTCCATGGTGCTAGTCCCCCCCTTCCTTCTTTTCTAAAGTGTCCAAGAGTCACCCACTTCACACTCCTGCTGCTTCGGTGTGTGGCTTTTTGGTCTTAAGGTGATTATGAACTCAGAGCAAATTCAACCACTTGAATTCCCATTTGAGAAGGGAAATATCTGAGAAACTCACTGGGGAGGGATCTGTGATAGATGGCTATAGACAGAGGAACTTGGGACTATGCTAAAGGGTTTATCATCTTGCCTCAAAATAAGTATTAAGGTACCTCCCTTTCCAAAGGCAAAATCAGACTCTTCTTTGAAGCCCACAGTCATAGGTTCCAGGCTGGGAACTCCTGGCCCTCATTTCTAGCTTCAGACCATGATTCCCTGCCATGTCAGCCAAGAACAAAGTTTTGCCACAGCTGTGAAGAGCTCACATGCTCTCTTTGAGCTTCAACTGTAAGTGGCTCATCCAGCATAGCACCACTGCAATTAGATCCACTTGTTAATTTCCTTGTTCAATTACAACCTATTTTCCTTCAGTTATCACCTCCACATTGAGCCCCAAGTAGCTCTGAGTAAAAGAACAGCAGACAAGTAGCACCAGACATATTTCATCTAAAAACCTGCAACTAGAGGCCAAACTAACAGATTTTTTTATACTTTTCCCCCAAAATTTTCTTCTTTTGATAATATCAACCATTTCCTGTGATTTCTACTATATAAACAATATTGGAAAAGAGAAAATATAAATGTGGAGATTTTATTGTGTTTGGCATCAAACAGAATAAAATCTCACCAGAATGAAGGTATTCACAGCACTGCTGTAGGATCTGTGCCCACAGTACGGAGTTTCATCCAAGGAGTATATGTGCAGTCATTGGACCACATCCAGAACCTTCCTGAGCACTGTCTCAGTGTCATGCACTCCATTTCCCAGTGTGCATGGAATTCTGTCAGCACCAGCCAGAGGATTCTTGGCTCCCTCTCCACATCATCCTACAGAATGTTGCGTAGGACACTGATCTTCTGCTCCCCTTGGTTTGAAAACCTTAGGTAGGAGGTTTTCAGATTCCAGCCCTGGTCTCTAATGACAAAGTATTTTGAAGGTTTTCCTAGAAACTGAGGGGAAGAAATGGGAGAGTGAGTTCAGGAGTCAAGGGGTTTTGGCACAAACTTAGAGGACACTTTAACGTTTTCCTTTTGAAAATGTCTGGTTTTGGTTTTATGAGCTCGTGGGAAGCACATGCATATGCATGCAATAAACTACTTTCTCCTGGTATTGAATGGAACTAAGATAAAAGTTTTGGAGTGGTATTCAGAAAGCAGAGTTTGATTCCTGTTTCTCATACTGGATCTGTCATTTGATTTTTACATTTCTCTGTCTTTTAAATGGGAAGGAATGAGACTGACTTTGTTGATATCTGGTTTGTGATTCAGCAGTGAAAGATGAATTAGAAAAAGTAAATTATGGTTAAATTGTTATTAAAATACATATTCCAAGATGAGGGTCTGATAAAAGTATTTTGTCAAGGAACTACTTTGCCAATATGCTAAATGATGATACTCTTAAGGGGAGGCAAATGAGACATCAAGACTAAAAGTCAAAAGCTGATTAAAATATCTTATTAAATAAAGGTCAATCTTGCAATAGTACTGATTGATACATCAGCTGATCCAAGAGTTCCTTTCCAGCTCTACTTTCTATAATGAGAAAATAAAATTAGTCCTAAACACATACATTAATTACTTAACTACAGAAGCTGGAGACCATGAATAAAGAGTCCTAGTTCCCCACTGACTAATGAAGAAAGAACACAGTGAATTGTTTTCTGTCTCACAGGAAGATGTATCCCACTTGCTGTTACCCTCTGTAAGGACTCTCATACAGCAGCCCAGTTAAAGAAATTCTTTTTCCATTGGATGAGCTCATGATATGATGGACTTAAAGGATGGGGTCTTATAAAAAGCTTGCACCAAAAAAATTTAGGCAGCCTCAGAAATGTTTCTTAAATGGTATAGGTAACTTAATGCATTGAACAGGCTCTGTGCCTAGCTGAAAAATTCTGTACTGCAGCAGAGGGGCAGGATGCATGGGAATGGGGGATTAAGACCTTAGGCAGTGCTGCTACAAGCTACAAACAAATCTCCAGCCTGGTCAAGACAAGTCCATAGTGAGCCTGCACAGATTTGCATTGTTAAGTTAAAAGGAATCCTATGTCCTCTTGCAAGTAAGACCATGTTTACTGAGCTGGAAGGAAACAAGTCTGACTGTGCCATCACTGGCAGCTGCATTAGAAACGGTGTTTTGAACTCTGGACAAAAACATCAGAGCTATTTCACAATATAGAAATACAAAAGGGAAGTAGCTGACACGTTTTTCATTCTAGGTAGGACTAGTGACACACAAAAGTTATGATGCTCCACCATCCCTCTCCCTTACTGACAGGAACTGTATTTGTAGGAGGAACATCAAAGAATGCTCATGACTCAGCTGCCCTTGCATGAATGTTTCTCAACAAAGTGTTCATGCAGCCTAATGAAGGTTTGTGCCAAGAATCTGGACTGTGGCTGGGAACAGCTATTGAGAGGACATTTCTGCTGTCCAGTCCAACCTACCACTTCCAAGAGCTGTCTGGGCTGTCCTTATGTTTCTACCAGCCCTGAGGTGTCATCATCACACACAGAGGAAGCCTGTAGCACTGAGTTATAATTGTTCCTCCTTGCAGCAAGTTCCAGTGGATTTCTTGGAAATCTTTATCATCATTTAAAAAGTCATTAGTTGCAATATCTCATTCCACTGTGAACTTGTTGTGATCCTTCTCCAGCAGTTTCCTAATGCCAGAATTATTTTCTTTCTGCAAGCAAAGCACCTGAAAATAATTGAAGGTAACCTCCTCCTTTCTGGGCATAGCATCAACAGAACTAAAGGCTGTTTTCAGTAGTTTTAGAATAAAGGAGCTACCAAAAAAAAAAAATTCTAATGAAAGGAAAGCAAACAGCCCTGTTTCCTAAAATTATATTCAAGGAAACATTCAAATCTAATGAGATATTTGAGATATCTGGCTCTTCCTGCTTTCTGTTACAGGTACAAATTACTACAGTATAAAATAAAAGTTGACCTGCTTGGTGCTAACAGGATAGATCTTTTCAGCCAGTCACTGGCTTTAGTCTAGAACCTCAAAACTGTTCATGTTATTTCTGGACCACTTACAGAGATGATCTGGACTTTCTGGTGAGTCCCTCATCTCCTTCTGAATGACCAGCTTGGTGAGCTCCAGTTTGTTGTTCCCACTGACCTCTCCCTGGATGCCTCCCTGACCCTGGGACAGGACCAGACCAGGGCATACACATATTTTAGATCCTTGGCTCCAGCATGACCCTGCTTAGCCTGAGCTTGCTGCAACTGAAATTTAGAGTTGTGCTCTTGACTTCTGAGGTCTCTGTCTGTTGAATTTGATAGGTCTGTACAGTTTTGATTGATAGAATGCCAGAAAACAGCAGTGAAAGAGGAAACAGAGATGGGATATTGATGAGAAATATTGCACTAAGATTGCTGTAGGTATGTCCTGGCTTCATTTGCTAGAAAGATACACAATTTTAATAGAAGTGAAATTATAATACAAAGATATTTTAACAAAGTTTTCCCTGTCTCTTATATCTGGAAGTTATTTTTTTCTAATTTACATTTTTAAAATAAATTAATTATATTGTTCGTATCCCGTGGTCCCTGTTATGATGTTTAATCCTTCAGACATTTGGCATGCAAGCACCCCAGTTGTCAGAAATATTTCTGTGCAACTACTTCAAGAGCATTTACCATGAAATATACTCAACAGACATGGTAAAACTGAAAATAGATGTTTAGATGCAATCCTGTTTGACTAAATGTATTTACACCACCACAGCACATTTGATTTAACAAATCACTTTCAAACCCTAGTTTTGTAAATCCAAAAATTTTCAGGATGATAATGAGCTGGCATGAGGACATCATTGCACACAGTTATTCATCTTAAAATGTTCCTTCATCTCCAAGCACTTGCACCCTTCCAGGTGACAGCATTTGACACAAAACAGACCATTACTCTGGCTCCTATATGCTATTTTCCTCAGTTCCTGCTTTCTGATGTTCCCAACTGATTCTCTCCTAATCACTGCATGTATTGTTCCTCTCTACTTTGTGCACACTGAAAACAAACCTCACCCACTGCTCCTTGTAGGGATTTGTGTTTGATAGAGGCTGAAAGGGTCAATGTGGCCATTTCAACCACCCCCCAGTACCATGCAGGCTGTAGGATGTCCTGAGCCCCCTCCAGTTTATCAGCACTGTGCAAAATGTGGAATCAGAGCTGGACACTGCTCCAGGAGTGGCTCTTACTGCTGAGCCCAGAGGAGTTCCAGCCCCTCTGCTCCTGCTCAGCCTTCCCTCTGGTGCAGCCCTTCTGCCTGCAGCACGGCTCTGGCTCAAGCTCAGCGGGCATTTCCCTGCTCTCTGTCTGCGTGGGGCTGGTTTCTTACTCCTTGATGTGTTTTGTGTCAGACCATGCTTGGAGAATGAGCCCTTTGGCAGCACACATGAAGAGTTCCTTGGGTCTCTTCACTGCAGCAGCTGAGAGAGAAAATGGGCACTGCCACTGGCACCCAGCAACCTGGAGAAAATCTGGAGGTTGTAGATCTGTCTCCTCCTTCCTCACTAGGAGATGCAAAGATGCACAGGAGAACAGCAGCCACCTTCTCTCTTTTCTGCATCTGTGCTGAATTCAGACACAAAACCCAGTTCTCAGAACTAACAGGGTCAGGACACCTTGTGCCTCCTGTAATTTTGCTTTGCTCTCCTACTCTTCCCAGGGTTTTGTAACTTCTGGCTGCCTTTGGAGAGCTCAGCCCATAAAGGCAGATCTTTGCAGTGTGGATGCTCCTCACTGTCTGGTACAGCTGGGGACCCTGAGTGCCCACTGTAGGGTCTAAGAGGTGGACAGCCATCTTAAAATACTGAGGAAACCCACCAGCATTGCTAATGACAGGTAAAGGGAGAAACATTCTTGCTTCCTGAGCACAAAGGCAACAGTTTAGTAGTACTTTTACATTTCTACCATAGCAATATATGTGAAAGGTGAGAGCACACCAGATAAGAGTTGAGAAAAATAGCAGTACTATGTAAATGACTGCTAAAATGGATGTGTCTGGAATCTTTTCAGAGTACAGTAATTCTGTTGTTTAGTGGTTACTTTGGAAAGAGCACATTCTGAAACCAAATTCAACTGGCATAATTAAATGGACACATTTTATGCAAAATGTTTACTACTCTTTTTATTCTTAAGTAGATTATTGAACCAAAATCCTCAATTTTTTCCTACTGGGCATTTTGGACCTGATTTTGCAGAGGAGAAGGGCAGGCTTCATCCTGTGAAACCAGTAAAAATTGTAGAGAGTGAGAGTAAATTTTATCCATTCGAGCAATTCATACAATTTTTAAATGGTCATGAATCTTACTTATACTAATTCTTGACCACAGAAATTCAAAACAACATTTTTTCAGGTGTTTTATTGTTTGATGTGTATCAAATACATCCATATGTCCTTTCAAGAACTATCATAGCTGACAATAACATCTGGCTGACCCCTTGCAAGTAAAACTGATAAAGCAATAAAGATCAGACATCATATATCCTGCAGAGACAAATATTGGTCTACTAGAGAAAGTGGAAGTGTGCTAGAAATCATTCAACGTGTTTCAAATGTTAAGGAGAAGAAAAAATTGTCAAGGGTTGATTGGAAATTCAGTACAAAAGCCATGCTGGCAAAGTAAAAAGTACTGTACTTATAGGAACAGCCAGAAAAACAGTGTTTCCATCCTTAATAGAAATTCTGGATTTAGCAACACGGAAAGAAGTAATTCCAAATGGTTAAGGAGCAGTTTGCTTGGGAGAATAAAAATTTGTATCAGTGTTAAGGGGATATTTCTATGTCCTTTCAGAGCTAGCCTGCAGAATCCTATTGTTGACTTTAAAAAGATGGTTGAAAATCTCTGATTATTCAGTGCTGTGTAGCCTCAGCACTTTCAAGCAGAGGCAGTAGCTGTCTGAAGAGCAAGACTGCCCTGCTTTGTGTGCCTCAGTTTTGTATGGATGCTCCCTGCTGCTCTGTTGATGTTAATCTTTAGCCCGTATGGACAAAGATGACATGTTATTAAGTAAAATAAATCTTCCCCTATAAACATCAGCCCTACTTTTTTCCTGAAGAGGACTGACAAGTTTACCTTAAATAAACCCCTAAAAAGGCTCTGTGAAATGATTAGAATTTGTATGTTTACAATGATGCCAGAAGATGAGCAGGTTTATACACTGATCAATCATTTATACACTAGTGAGCAGCTGACATTCAAGCCTGTGTCTGCTCATCTATCAAGCAGTTCTCACAAAGGTTAGAGGCATTACAATTTTACTCAGACACAAATACAGGTATAAAAATGTTATAAAAATGCTAAGTATGGAAGATTACAGCATGAACTGATAGGATTTCATTCTTCTGAGTAATTCCTATATAAGATCCCTGTCTCAAACAATTTGCCAAGGTGTCACCTTCTTCCCGAAGTCCAAGTGGAGCTCATCCATTGCCTTTCTTTTAGTGCAGTTAACGTGCTTGCAGATATATACAGGGTATGTGCTCACCCAACAGAGTCTCAAAAACATCTGTAGGCAGGCTAACACTGACCCTTGCTCTCTGTACCATGGAAACTGTTTTTGGAAGAACAGCCTGGGAACCTCTGGGGGAGCTGGAGCTGTGTGCAAGGAGGAAATGCGAAGGCCACTTCTTGGTTCTCTGGCTCTCACAGGATGTCTGCTTAGGAAGGGAGCCCATTTTTAGGCAAATACTAGATCTGACTGAATGAAGACATATGAAGAGAAGTTTAGGAAAGGAAGTTCATGGTGCTGTGAAGTCCAGTAGGAAAAAGGCAGCCAGCAGTCTGAGTCTGGTGCGGTTGGTTGGCCTGAAAGGATTAGCGACATCTTCGTCTTATTTCCCTTTCCACCCAAATCCTTGCTTTATGCCTGTGGCTGTGAGCACACATGCTTTGAGTTGCACCATCCTCTCAGCTCCTGTGTTTATCACTTCCCAGATTACCCTCTGTGGAGTGCTCCCAGCAGCCCTGAACACAGAGCTCAAGGGGCATTGGAACGGGCAGGGCCCTTCGGAGCACGGGCAGCACAGGCACAGCTCCCTCGGCAGGAAAATGGGTGAGCACCTGGTGGCAGGTGACACCAGTCCCATCATGGCACACTCTGGGCTATTTAGATTATTTTTTAATATTCTGGAGCTACACCCAATACCCATCAGGTGTGTTCAGCACCATCTGTCCCAGCTAGAGCTGCATTGCATTCTGTCCCATTATTCATCAGAATGTTCTCTAAAGCTCTGCATGGCACTGAAATCACAGCTATCAGCCTTTGTTTGTCTAGACCTATAGTTAGGCTGCCTTCTGATGTAAATTAAGGACTCCGTCAAAAAAGTTGGAGAGAGAAAGTAAATTTCTTTGAAATGAGACATTTTAAAAATAATATTAAACATTCACTTTTCTTCTCCTGTCAGATTTCCTGGGTTGTGCCTTAGTTCCATCTTGGTTCTCCTTTATTCTTGTTTTTCACTGTCTTTCTCACCTCACTTTTCATAGAGCATGCACCATTTGTTTAGCAAATGTGTTCATTTCAATTTTATTTAAGATCTTCAACTTCCATAATCCCAGGGCCAGGAATTTTCTCAATTTATGTTTTCATAATTAAAGGGGAGAAAATAAAGAGATTGTATCATCATTTAAGCAGATGAAAACCAGAAGTTAAAGGGATTTTTTAATGTATATCTAACATTACTTTCTAAGCATTGCCAGTAAAAGTGTTAAAAATGATATTGTTTTTCTTTGCCTGCTTTAGGAGGCGAATGTTACCATATAAAAACTGTATGTGGGATGTTTTAGCTATTGCCCACTGCATTGACTAATTCCATTTTTTTAACAGGAAAAGAATGCAGCAATTCATCACTTGTCCAGTCCACTTAATGTTTTGTGCCTTTTTATAAGAGTGGAATTTGTGAACTGGATAGCTTTGACAGTTTGAGGTAGTTGGTTCTTTTCATTTCTGGATCATTGACTCAAGTACAGCAGATATTTGACAAAAATTGACTGAAAACTGAATCTGGAGAATGATGCTGAAGTATGTAAGAAAAGTTTTTTCTGTGCAGCTGAGAGTGGACTAATGCAATAACAAAAAAAATACATGTATCTTAACCCTGTGCTAGCAAACATTCCAACTGAGGGGACTCAGAAATGCAAACAAAGGCAACTTTGGACACCTTCATCCTTGGTCTGCTACCTTTAGCTACTACCTACTGCCAGAAAAGGAATTTACCTGGACATGCCTCTCAAGTCTCTGAACACCAGGTTGTCAGTAGTGGATGTGACACCCTCAAAAAGTGAGGTCTCTTCTGAGCAATGGTCATGGTGTGCTCCTGACAGAGCTGTCCTTGAAAACTGGGCAAGTGATGGCCACGGGTGCCATGTAAATATGTCAGGAGAGAGCTGCTGCACTTTGGGCAGGGCTTTGTGGGAGAGCCAAAGGTCAGCTTTCCTGGGCATGGGCCTGCCTTGAAAAGTACAGCAGTCTCTTGGCATTCCCAGTCCACCCGGAATTCTATTGAATTAGTCAAGGGAATTGACCTAGCACATGACATTTCTTGCTCCAAGTTTCCAAGAAATTTAATCTCCAGTGGTTATGATTTTCCTTTGTCTGCCATTCTCTAGTGACAGAAGGACTTTTGCAATAGCAGTCAATACATTCAGAAATTTGACTTTAGTTTCAGCAATTTCACTGTGGTTCCTTTCAGCATGATATGCACCAGCTAGATCTTAAACCAACATAAACCCTAGAATGGATCCTTTTTTAACAAACTGCAATTTCAACGAGCAGTAGTGTTTCAGGAAGCCTTTTAATGGATGGCCCTTGAATTTAAGCTTTGCTTTGGTTGGATTTTTTTTTTATGTTAATATATTTCATTTTGATATCTGAAAGCAAAAATTCCTAATTTCCCCATCAGAATAATTTCCTCATGCAATTACACTGCTTATCTGCCCACTTGTTTATCAATCCCCTTCTCTAATAAACTTTAAACCCATTGTCCAATTTCAACAAAATTTAACAAACTCTAACATCATAAGAATTTAAAACTCCCAGAAGTGTTTTGAAGATTAATGTACAAATTTAAGAAACTAGCATGTGATTCCACTGAGGGAAAGCCAGGAAAGAGATTCAGCCCTTAGTAGCACTTGGTTAACCAAGCCAGCATGAATCTCATGTCAGAAATTCCACCCTTCCTGCCTTTTCTGGATCATCTGCCATGCTAAATAAAGTAGGTAGGGTACATGGAACACGTTGCACATGTGTGTCTGTATATAAATATATATTTATACACACTTAGAAGTGTAAGAAAGTGAAGACAAGTCCTGCAGCAAAGAGGCTCTAAGAGACATTTGGGCATGTGGGAAGCATGGCAGTTTGGAAATGTCTGGGGCATGAAGGGAGTCCTGTAGTACTAGTGAGGGATCTGAGGATATCAGAAAGAAAAGAATCACAGGCAGAAGGTGCAGGAGTCTAAGAGGAAGCAGGGCATTGCTGTGGAGTTGTCATGGGGCTGTGACAAAGGAGCTGGGTCATTGTATTCTGGCCATGTGGGAGGGGGAACACACATGCTGTTCATTGAAAGTCAGGCAGGGATTTCTTGTACCACTCATGCAACATTAGGCTGTTTAAAGCTGACCAATAAAAAGGTTATTCTAGTATCTAAGTAACTCAAAAAGTATTTAGTGAAAACATTCAGTTTAACTTCAAAAAAAGCAGTACAATAAGAAGTCATGGGAACTCCATTTTTCAATAGAAACTGTAAAAACTCTGTTTCAGGTCATCCCCAAACTATTTTTTCCACTGCTTGCATCAGCCATTGAACTGAAAAATTGGCTATTTACCTAACAGTTATGCTTTAAAATATTTGCAACGCAGGCACGGCCAGTACTTTTCACTCAGAGCTTTGGGTGGGGGCAGCTCAAAAAACGTGCCAGGGAAGCGGCACTGCCTTTGCATTCTGGCTGATAAGATCTCAGCCCGTGCTTCAGAGAATTTGTTCCCTTGTTCACACAGAGATAAACAAAGTAGAACCAAGAAACCTGCCTCTGCCATTGATAATCTTCTAGGAGATACTATCATTTCAGCAGCTGCTGTAAGAAACTTTCCTGAAGGCTGGTGCATACAAAATAATCAATTCTCATCTGCAGATTATGGTTCACATCTGCCAAGTGCTACCAGGGCTTATGCTACCAGGTTCATGAGATGCAGTCTACAATACTGATTAAAGATGGGATGTCTGCTGCATCTGACAAAGTAATGGGCCATGGACCATGTCTGGGGAAAACAGGAATTATCTGTTTCTAATGAGCAATAGGCAAGCAGTGCCCACAGTATAAGTGGTTTGTAGATAAGCAAAAAGCTATATTCACAAATCCAGTCAATCAATCCTTTGCAGCAATTTCTTTTAAAGGGCAAAAGATAAAGAAGAGCTGGTCTAGGAAATGCAGCCTTTTGAAGAAGCAGCATTTCAGTAGTTGTGGTTAAGGAAAATGTGGGATAAAAGTAAGTGCTGTTGCTGTACTGCCTTGTCAGTGCTGCTCTGGAGTGTGCTGCCTCTGGTCCAGGCCTCAGTTACCTTTTAGTCTGAACCCAGAGCCAGTGGAGTGGGCATCCAGGATTAGCCAACATCCCCTGATTCCTGCTGCAGCTGCAACAACCTTCAGCCCTTACAGAGGTGTGAGCAAGATTTGAACCAAGTCTGTAATTTCATTACGACAAAATTAATTAACCAGTTTTTTTTCTCCTGAAACAAAAACTTCACTGTGCTCTGTCCAGCTGAGTAAACCTAGATCAGCCTGGAGATAACTCCTGGTTCAAAGCATCTGGAAAAAAAAAAAATGGGCAGAATGCGAAGTTGTTGGTACTCAAGGGAAAAGTCTTCTTAATTCAATTGCAGTACATGCTGAGACAGCTTTAGAAGAGCATTGGTGCATCTAAACTTGGCCTGCAGCAGCATATTGTTCCATGCACATGACTCCCTGGGCTCGGGAGGAAGGAGGAGCAGCACTGTGGCTCCATGGTGGGGTTTGGAGTTGCTGGGCTGAGGAGCATGGTCTGAGGGAGCTGCAGCAGCGTGGCTCCCTGCAGCCCCAGCTCCAGCTCCAGCCCTGTGCGTCAGCAGAGCTCGGAGCTGACACAGCCATCCTGGGCTAGGACTCAGCTGTGTCTGCACAGCACCTTGTGCCAAGAGAAAGTGCTTGGAGCTGCTGCTTCAGGCTCTGCATTCCAATTCCTGGGTGTTGTTTCCTCTGGATATTGCTGGAATGCTGTTACACAGAGCACAGAACAGCAGAATTCTTTAGGTTGGAAGAGACCTTTAGAACCAAGTCCAGCTGTTAAGCCAGCGCTGCCAAATCCTCCACTAAACCATGTTTCCAAGTGCCACATCTAAACGTTTCTTAAATACCTTCAGGGATGGTGATTCAACCACTTCCCTGAGCAGACTGTTCCAGTGCTTGATAACTTTTTCCATGAAGAAATATTTCCTAATATCCAATCCAAACCTGTCCCAGAGCAACTTAATGGACAACAGGGCAACCAATGGGCCAAACTCACTGGAGAAGCTGGTTCGGAATGCACCTTCCATTGAACATCCCTCCTTTCCCATAGAGTCTCTCACCTGCATAGACACTTCCTTTATTTTTTTACTAACTGCCTATTTCCATTGAAAAGGAAAATTTTGAATATTTTTATCTTTGGCCATGTGTATATCACTTAGTGTAACACAGTGTGCAGATCCCAAAGCTTGCAGTAGCCCACGCAGGGTAGAGCTTGGCTCAGAGCTTCACAGTCTCATGGCTGCATTATTGCAGTACTGGTTGAGCTAAGAAACCCTGTTGATATGCATGATTTATGGGCTTGAGTGGAGAAATAACCCCCACAGGCAGCTGCACAGGGACCTCAGAGTTGTGTTACTTTGTGATGAACAAACACCAAGTGTCCCCCAGCATCACTGCCCAGTCTGCCCTGTGGAGAGCTTGTCTAGCTCTCTGCAATCAAAAGAAATACAGTTAGGGACAGGAAAGGAAAAGTAATTCACTGCTGAAATAGCTACACTTGGCTAGATTCAAAATGAACACTGTATTTGCTCAAAAGCACCCAAAAAGAAGAACGGGAGGAGGTTGGAACCAGTCCTCACCTTGAGGCTAGAAGAGGAGGAGGAATGGGCAGTCAAAAGGCTATTTCCAGTTCTGTGTGACTTACAAAGGCCTTCACTGCTCCATGCCTCAGTTTCCTGCCTGTTCTGCAGAGGCACCATCACTATTTACTTCCCTCCAGCATCTTCTGTAAGGATTTCTCAGCTAGCACTTCTGAAATGGTTGGAGCTGCTCTTGAAGAGAATACAATAAAAGTGTATATTACTATAAATAAACAATTTGTTAAAAATAACTCTGATCAAACTGAGGAAGTTGAAAGGAGGTTCTGTTTTGTTCAAACAACCTAAGAGGGAGCCAAAGAGGGAACAGCACAAACGTTGTCCTGCTTGGAAGGACAAGGCCAAGAATTGTAGCTGCCATGTCTGCACAGCGTGGCTGTAAACCCCAAATTGCCAGGTGTGCCTCTGGCAAACCCAGAGGTGAGGTGTGTCTGTGTGCAGCAGGCAGGTCAGGGTGTGCTGGGAGGATGGTGGTGCTGGTGGGGATGAGGTGGCAGCTGTCCCTGGTGGGGCTGAGTGGCTCAGCTGGAGGCTGCCAGGCAGGACCCAGGCAGGGCTGATGGCTGCAGCTCATTACTGCCCTGTTCTCATTCATGTTGTGCCAGGCTCCTCTGCACCCTGGTCAGCTCAGGGCTTTTCCTCTCCCACTTATGCAAGCAGCAGCCCCTGAATCTGTGCAGCACAGGGAAAATGTGTCTCATCGATCAGCAGGCTGAGCAGGACTGTGCATGTTGAGTGATTGCCACGAGAAACCTCAGCTGCTGCAGCAACTGTGCTGGCTGAGCTGCTGGAGATCAGCAGTGAGAAGCATTCACCAAGGTACCCATAAATAAAACTCATGCCATTGCTTTGATATCTCAGTCTGTGTTTGCTGCAAGCATTCATAGCAGTGATCATTTAACTCACAGCAAATTCCAAGAAAGACCAACCAAAATAGTTGCACGTAATGCAACTATAATGCAGAGGTTTTCTGTTCATCATGTTAGTAAGAAACACTTAATATTTCTTTTTTTCTTTTGCCAAAAGTTTCAGATATTTGATCAGGAAGAAGAAAAACACACCAGATGAAGTTACAAAAAAATATTAAATTCTTAGAAACGGATTCTTTTTGATACATTGCAGCATGGCTTTTGGTCTGAACCACTATTCTTTTCACTTTGAGGAGAGGGGAAGCAGCTTTTTCTTAACAGGAAGGAGACAAAATTAGATTTTAATTCTAGTAACTGAATTAGAATAAGGATTTATTGCAAATCTATTTATCTTTTATATACACTTTTAGTCTCCATTAGAATACATAGTCTCCATTAGCAATTACTGTGTTGTGGCACAATAGGGTGCTTTGGGTGCTCTGCTAATGATATGTGATCCAAAAGCTCATCACCATGTAATGAAGGAGGTGCAGATGCCTTCCTCTCCTCCAGCCTCCTCTCCTGCCTGCAGGCTCCATCCTCCTCCTCCTCATGGCTGCTGAGCTGCATGTCAGAGCTCATCGGGGAAAAAAAAAAATGAAAATATTCCTGTAGTGAGAGTCATCAGATCACAGAAATGTCCTGCAGCTCCAGGGACACCCAGGCTGTTGCTGCACACCACATGGCATGTTTGGGAGGGAGTGGGAGCAGGGAGAGTCACACAACCATCTTGGTGGTGGCAACAAGGTTGGCGCTGCTGCTTGCTGACCTGAAAAGTTTCTCAGACCATTTGGAAAGACTGGTGCATCCTGAAGTGATCAGTACATATTGTGAAGCAAGTATTAGCCAGTTGTGCTGTTTCATCTGACATTAGAAGGGGTTTTCCATTCAGGTAAGTGCACAGAAACCTTCCAGCACTGGCTCCATTAAATGCTGCATTCACTGTAGTTAACTGCGATGGCAACGTGTGAATGAAACTGGGTCATGCTTCTGCAAACACTAAATAAGACATTATTAATATGTCCATCAACTCCTGAGGATGTGATATGTTTTTCAAACTGTTCATTAATTCTGTACAAAAGCAGTGACAGGTACAGCATTGTTTTCACAGCTGGGGGTGAAGGATGTCATGTACAGAAACCTGCAACATCTGCCTCGTTTGGGGATTCACCATCCTTTTCTTAAAATGAGCAAAATGGAGATGAACATTGGAGACTTTCACCTGAACTCTCAAAGAGAGTCAGTAATTACTAACAATTAATCCCGTTGTACTTTAATTCTGTGAATTGTAAAACACTTCCCAGCATGATGGAACAGATTGTCTGGTCCACTTGGGAGCTAATGAAACTTAACACCAACAAACTCCTTCTTTTTGAGATACATTGCTCTGTCTTAGAAAAGTGCTTGAATCCAAGCACATTACAAAGGCTGATTTTGCCAGAGCAGGGGCAGGGGGGAACAGAATAAGGCACCCATTTTGCATGGGTACATTAATCCCTAGAGCCTTTCACATTGTGGGGTGAGTCTGTTTTGCCAAAGGCACTGGGAGCTTTTTCACTGGCCTGAAGAGAGAGCTGGATCAGTCCTGCATCCAATTCCACCATGAGAAAAGGAGACTGGGGCTACATGATGAAGCCCAGTTATTTTTTGCAATAAGGGCATCCATGAAGGAATTAAGTATGCTTTATAACCACATCTTCAAGATAAATTCCCTTGTCTTTCCTTTACACCTGCCTTTAGACATGCCCACTTGTGCACAACTCTTTCATGTTGACACCACAAAATTTAATGGAGTTGATTTCCAAACATAATAGGTGTCTCCTTGGCAGTCTTATAACAACATATATCCCTGTATTTAAACTTCAGTGATTGCACAAGAATATATGTAAGGAAATATTTACAGACACTCTGGGACTCATGATTTTGGAGTTATATGCATGTTGGGTTTTCTTCCCCCGTGTTTAAAAAAGGTGCATAACTGCAATACAATATTATTACATGTTGTAATTACACAGCCTAATTGCATGATTATATGTCTTTACACTAATTACACAATTAAAAACCATTACTGAAATGTTGTGAATGGATTTGGATAAATTAAATTATTTTTAAACCCACTGAGGAAACCGACTAACAAAAAAACCATCAAGGGGTGGCAAGCAAAGCCAAGCACATGGGAAGATACTCTCCTGGGTCTTGTGAGAAACACCTCGGGGCTCTTTCACTCTCAGATGAATGGGAATGTGGAACAGCACAGGTAAATGTTAAAAGTAACCATTTTGTGCTCCATGTACCTGGAGCAGAACTTCATGACACCTTCTAGCATGGTTGCTCTACAGCAAAAGATTTATAGCCAAGGTCTGGTGCCAGTGCTTTGAGGACCTGGGAAAGATGGTTGTTAATGGTGAGTCAGGCTGCTGATTCACTGGATGGAACCCAGCCCCGTCTGTCACTGGCTGCAACCAAGCAGGAATGCTGTGAACATGTACAGGGAGCAGGGGAGGTACAGAGCAGGGCTCTGCTAAGAGATCAGGGCAGAAAAGAGACAGCCTGTGAGGTTTGGTGCCACCAGGGACAGTGGGGGAGACAGAGGCTGGGCTGGGCTGGGGTGCAGTGAGGCTGACCAGGGCAGGGTGCTGGAGGCTGTCAGACACAGCAGAGCAGGAGCACAGGTGTGCATGTGCATCCTCTCTGAACTGCTGCGTCTGGGTGCCCAACAGGACCACAGCTGCCACCTTGCTCAGTTGTGGAGGGCCTTAGGAAAACACAGGGACATTCTTCTGGTGACAACAGGCACAGCTGCATCTCCTGTGGAAAATCCCATTTCCCATTTTCCAGAGGACATCAGGCACCCATCCTATTGTTGGGAAATAGTAGAGAAATCTGTTTCTACTGGATGTGCTTCTGCTCTTTGGAAACAAAGACTTAATTTTTCAAGACTGTCAATGTAATATTTTCTGTAAGCATTAAACTTACCTGGGAAGCCCTGGGACACTTCCAGAATGAAAGGGGTTTTGACCAGCTCATTTATGCCAAACCTTTCTAAGGAACAGCCTAATTATGTTCACAAGGCATAGAAAACAGTAAATTATTTGGTTTCTCTGTATCTTGCTTTATTTGTGTCTGTGCAGTAAGGGCTATTAATGCACTGACAGGATTTGTGTCTAGATTAACAGCAGATCAGCAGCATAATTGATGTAGAATTAGACATAAGTTCCCAGTCCTGGCAGGAGTGAATAAGTAGGTATTTTTCTGGCACGAGCCTGCTTTGGGAAATCCCACTCCCTGACTTTATGGCTCCTGTTTATATGTGAAAGGGAGAACATTTTTTAGGCTTTGATAAGCAATGTCTTCTACCCACAACATAACCATTAGTAGCTCAGCAGATGTGTTTCATGAGATATATAATCCTTTCAAGCTCCTTTTTATCTTAAAGGCACAATAAAACCTTCACACAAGATAAAGATAGTGAGTTAACTTCCATGGTTTTGTTCAGCTTCATGTAAATTTGTTCTGTTTGTGGCTCATTTTGTAGTTCCATTCTCCATTCATTCCATGAGATTATTTTTAAATATCTGTGTCGGCGTTTCCCTGTATGCATGTCCCACTCCATTCTGGGCCTTACTCTTTGCTTTCCTGAGCAGCAGGACTGCTCTGCAGGACTGTTCAAAAAGCTGCTCCTTTTTCTCCTCATTTCTCACCATCAATTGCATTTTAATGAGCTTCAGAAGTCACTCTGTATTTTTCTCAGAGTGACTAAGGCACATCCCCCACAAGTTCAGGCAAGGCTGAGACAGTGGTATCCCACATGGTAGAGACATGGAGCCCACACCCTGGTTTCAGGCACATCACACCATCAGACTCATTACAGCTCTATCCCTCTTGGCCAACACTTCACACATCCAGCAGGGTCAGCTCTGCTTCTCTCCCTGTTTGATCCAAGCAGAGATGCAAGCAAACTGCATGCAGAAGCTCCAGAGTTAGCTTCAGGCTAGCTTGTAAAGGCATGGCAATAGAGAAGGAGTAGCACAGGCTAGGTGTATCCATAAATAACTGCATTTGGAGGCTGGAAAATACTGATGAATGATGCCTACATCATTGCACCTACTACTGCTGCAAGCCTCACTAAGTAGCAAATAGGCCACAGCTATCCCTGCATATCCTTGATTACAAGCTGCAGTCACTTTATCAGGTAGCTGTCACATAGATGCCTCTTTATTTGGCTTTGCCTTTCATCCCCAGGCTGTCTCCTCTGCAGCAGTGTGGCCAACCACAGCACAGGCACCAGCACAGCTCAGGTGGGACTGGCACCCCAAAGACACCTGTGCACAGGTGCTGGCACACATGAGGTACCCAAGCCCTCCTATGTGGGAGCTCAGCACATCACTCCTGATGTCCAGAGCTACCGAGAGAACCCTTGGGGGGCTCGGGAGTCCTGGAATGTTGCCAAAAGCACTTGGTGGCTTGATTTTGATCCATCTAGAGATGTGCCACCGATGTATGAGGAAATGGAACCTGCGAGAACCACTCGGGTGTAAATGGTGAAGGGAAGATATCATTATAGGGTGAATCACAAATTTTGGGGTTTTGGTACAAGGGGGGGGTGTAGAGACAAGATGGAGGAATCAGAGCTTGCCACCAGGCTTTTCTTTCTTTTTCCTGTCTTCCATCTTCTGGAGTGGTGTTGGCATTTGGGGATTGGTCTGGGATGAGGGTGTAGTTAGTGACGAAGATGACAGGTATTGGGGACAAAATGTAAATATGATATACGTAGTTTTTGTTATAAAAGATGCGGCCGCCTTGAGGGTGGGCAGAGTGCCTTTAGCTGCCGTGCTGGTCAGATCCTTCGGGCAGAGAAAGGACTTTATAGATAAGAGACAATAAACAATCTGAAGACCGAAAAAACCTAGAGTCCAGACTCATCTTTTGAAGCCCAGCGTGCAAGAGCCATCCTGAGCGTGTCTGGGGGCAGAGACAGACAGCCGACCCCATACTCCGAACCAGGGAGATGCAGTCAGCACTTGTCAGGGGAGAGCAGAGTGTGGAGTCAGCTGGTCCTTCAGGAGAAGCATGCTGGGTGCCCACAGCTAAGGCGAGGCTGGGAGGCAAGGATTGGTGCTGCCATGCTGTGCCTCTTGCCCTCAGGACTAGAGAGGAGAACATGGTCTGTTTTCATCTACTGCTACAGACATAACCCCAGGCAGCACCACGAAACCCTGCTCTGGCAGGGGTGCAAAGGCTCTGTGTGCTGCAGTAATCTCTGCTAATGGGTGTTTTCCTGCTGCTCCTGTCTCTGCTGTTCATTACCCATCCCAACACACTCTGCTAAATCTTCCTCCACATTCCCTCACATCACTCCTGCTCAGTCTGCCTCACAATGGGAAAAGATTTCCATTCCAGCTCTACCTCACCACAGTCAATACACGCTGTATGCCATGCAAATTCATCCCTCCTGCTGGAATTTACCTTTGTTTACTCAAATAACAGCACAACATAATCTGAAACTCTTCTTGACCTTTGCAGTTTTTAGTCTTTTCCCCTACAGGCCTCACAATGAGCTGAAGAAAAAAGTTAGCCTTTCAGGCAAGGCCAATAGGCATTGAAAACTGTAAATTATTAAATATGTTTAGCAGGCTGGCCTGGATTTGGAAAAAGCAATGTGACAATTAATTGGAAATTAAGCCAAAGAGCAAGATGTTGTGATTGCATCTGCCTCACTGAAAGAAAGACATTTCATAAACATAATAACATGTGGAGGACAACTTAAACTAGGCATCAGATACCTCTGATAATATATTGCTCCAAAGAAAATTGAAAAATGGAGTTTGACCTGGCAGGTCTTCAAATGAGAAATGTAGCACTTTGTCTGGGGATTCCTGTTTGCTGTGGGGTTTTCCAGGGGGACTGAGGGAGCGTGGGAGCTGTAACACCTTGCAGCCACAGCCAAGGGCTCTGTCCTGCATCCCTCATGCAGAATAAATTCCCACAGACAATTTTTTAAGTAAACAGAGTCAGACCTTTCCTTAAATATCTGCCCTCTGCTGAGTCACCAGAGCTGGAGGATGAGGTCCTTTCCTGGATGCAGCAATAGGATTAACACCATGGCTGCTCCCAGCCCCTCCTGCCGCCCTTCATCCATCAGTGTCAGTTCTGCTTTTCCCTCAAAATTAGATTAATCTGTCATTCTGGGATTGATAGTTCAAACTATTTTCATACAGTATTGCTGCAAAGAAAATGTCTGGAGAACTTCTTTCTCCACTGGCCTACGGTAGTCCTTCACTTTGCATGGGTGGCAGTGATTACACCAGGCTGCAGCCAGACCAGTTCCATCTGTGAGATTGCACTGACTGCTCTAAAACCTGATCATTGCCCTTTTTAGTTCCTGGAACCCCAGTAAAATTTCTTCAAGGGTTAGATCGTGCCATTTACTAAACATTCCATAACTAGACCAGAGAGAAGTCTAAATGGTTAAGCTTCCTGTAACTTTACAAGGTAAATTTCCTCCTTGGCATCAAGTCAATTGAATTTCATAGAAAATGCCCCCATTATATATTTGACCTACTAGGGAAAGCAGTTCAATACAGCTGTAGTTGATTTAACTTGTGTCAGGGCATAAATAATCTCAAAATTTCTGGTACCTGAGTAACTTGTAGATTAATTTTGTGCACCTTGGTTGCATAATTAAATTTGGAAAATAAGTTCCTTAACTGCATGTCTGGCCCTTGATTTGGTTTCTGCAGGCTACCTCAGACAAGGTTCCCTGGCACCCCTCTGCATGCAAGGTGTTTTCTCAGTATGTGGCTCTTGTCACAAGCCACAAGTGGTTGAATTGTCCCACAGAAATTGGGTATTTGAGCAAGAGATCATGACATCAAACAGCTCACCCTGTCAAGGCTGCCCGACAGAGGGGACACCCACTGCTGACCTTCTGCTTTCCATGGGTTTTCACACACATGGATCATAGACAGCATGGCTTCTAAACATGGCCAAAAAGGCAAAGAAATAAAAAATAGTAAGTGGACACATTTTTATTTTTCACATCATTGGTTCCTGCCAACCATGTTATATGCTTTTTTGATTTTCTCTTTTTGCAAATCTATTTTTTCCTAGAAGAAAGAAAATGGAAGTGTTCATTTATCTTGCTAAATAAACATAATATCAAGGGGGTGATGCTGTCTGAGCACAGTAAAATAAAGTCAAGGTTTACTTTCTTTTACAGGAAGAAATTTTAACTTGAGGAAGACAGAGTTTTGTTAAGCTCTAATTTATTTGAATAGTGTCAGCTATGGTAAGGTTAGACAGTAAGTTAGCTACTTAAGGTCAGAAATTCATTCCTTACAGATAGATTATTGTTGATGGTGGCAAACAAAGAGTGTTTACAAATTGGTACTGATTTATTGATACAAATATTTTTTCTTTTCCAGACAAAAATATTTACATTTCAATTTTGTTCCCTTTTTTCCTTGTTTTTAATATAGTCACATACAAAAGCTATCAGCAGTCTAGAAGAATATGTAGAAAGTTTAGACACCTCAAGGTTATCTTTATGTGTGTATTCTATTATTAATGTACATAATAATTTTGATTTTATTCTCGTATGTTAGCACTCAGGAGAAAATGCAATGGAATGTAAAAATTCTTCACAATTTGCAAGAAACAAACAACAAGATTTTCTTCTTGTGAATTTGGGATGGAGAAAACATCTCAAAATAAATTTTTAATAACCAAAGGGCCAAAGCTTATTTTGATCCCCTGTCATTCCTCAGACTGAATTGAAGCAGAAGTAGCCCCAAGTGTTCACCAGCCTGATACAGCACTTTGTAATCCAGGAAAAGGAAAAAACCCACATTGTACTTTCTCCAGCCTGAAACTCTAAAAAAAGACAGGAAAACAGTTGGCTCATCATGGTCAAATTGTGTAGATCCCAATCCACAGCAGTAAACACACAGTGTTAGGGTTGTGGGGATTTAGGGACACTTGCAGCCTGACCTCAAAGGCTGCTTCCACACTGGTCTAAAATAAGCATTCCAGAGCTTCAGGGCATGCCCATCTGCCCTCCAAAAGAAAAACAGAATTAAGTGTGCTTAGAAATTAAAGAAATACCTAACCCAAAAAGAAAGTCATAATGAGGCATTATTTGAAGGAAGATGTACTCAATGAAATGCAAATGCTTTGCAATGGATGGCACAGAGATCTTACTGGGGGAGGAGGAAACAGCAGAGGAGGAGGGGAACTAGGGAAGGGGCTGTGACATTTCTGTGGCTGTCACCTCCAGATCTCATATCTTCACCAAAATCCAGCCCACTGCACACAGGGCCCTGAGGTGTACCTGCAAATGTCTGAGCTCCCTTAGAGTCACCTCGGGTCAGAAGAAGGTGCCACAGAAGAAAGGAGATTGGGCTCTGGGTTCGTGACCTGGTGCTGTAGGACCATGGTTTCCTTGTGCCCCAGGTTTGTCTGCTCAGCTGCACAGTTGTGGATGAAATGCACATTCCTGAAGTTTACAGCCCAGTGCTCTCCCTTGAAAGCTCTTTTCCTTTGCCTCTCTCTCACCAGGTGACTGAGTGAGCTCTGTGTGTTTCACCTTGCACAAAGGGGTCAGTAATGCTGAGGGTGAGGGGTGTAGGGATGGGGCAGGGGGCCTAAGGAGGAAATGGGCTGATGCTGATGGATGAGAGACCCACCAGTAATATAAATAGCCAACAGGGAGAGCTAAAATTGAATGAAGCTACAGCTTGCTGCCAGACAGTGGGAGAAACACAGGGTAGCTTCAAAGGAGGCATTTTATGGTTGCTTTGGTATGTGCCAAATGTAGGGTGACCTTCAGCAGCTTGGTGCCCCTGCCCACAGCACTGGGCTTAAGCTAGGTGATCTTTGAAGGTCCCTTCCAAGCTAAACCCATGTGATCCAGGATTCAGGAGTCCTTTGCTGGTGATGGGGTAGGATGTGTCTCCACACAAGGAATTACAGTGTTATGGTTTCATCCCGCTTGTACCACCAGGTTCCATGCTGGGCAAGCAGGGGGAGGGAGAGAACTGGAGCTGGTGATTCAGAGCTGAGCCCCGTGGCTGCTCCAGGGGCAGGCACTGCAATGTGCCCAGCCATGGGCAGGCACACCAGGAGCCTGCCCAGGGCCAGGGCTGTGGGAGTGCCTCCACTTCTTCCTTCATTGAAACCCTCTCACTGGTCCAAAAGGAGCTTGCAGTGTTGCAGCACATGGAAATCACCCAACAGCAGTAACTGCACCGAGCCTCTGCTGCCCCAGCTGTTTGCAAACCTGGATTTTATGAAGCCTGATCACTTCAGTGAACAACCTCTTGACCCTGGTGTCCATCCATCGCACAGAGCAATGTGTTTGCCAACAGGAATATCTACTTGGACAGTCAATGATTTAATAAGCTTTTCTTCCTACACAGAGTTTATTGATTTTTGCTTTTAGTGAGAGCAAAAGACTGTATTGTCAGAGTAGGTGTTCTGCAGTGCTTGCATCCTCTCCTCGTGTATACTTTGTTACATTTCCCTCTTTATGATTTCCATCATCCCTTATTGCCACAGATATGATTCCTGTCATCCTTGTGCCCTGAAGCATCTCATTTTCTTTTCACTCATGCCTTGATTAATGTCTTCATAAGTTCTTCTTTCCTCTACTGTGGTGTGGTTGCTCTAGAAAGTACTTTTCTGAGAAAACCTTTGGGATTTGGGCTTGCTTTTTTTTTGTAATTGTCATTAATTTTCACTTCTCCATTTGTCTTTGGCAATTCCAAATATTTTATCCTGATTTCTTTCTTGATTTATTTATTTTTCAAGTTATCAAGGTGTTTTTTAATAGTTGTTAAGTCAGCTGATTTAAATGCTTATCTTTACAAGTCAGAATTCTATGCTTTAATTCCCAAGACTGTGGATGTGAACTTTATGTCTAATTTGCACCTCCCCTCTGACTATTAGTTAGGACAATTCTAAAAAAGTCAATGGATTATACCATGGCCAAACTTTTAAATGCTCATGACAGAGTGCAATCACATCTTTCAATTTTCCATTAAATGCCTCATTCTTCATCCTTCTGAAATCACATCACTGACACAGTATTTTTCCTGTTTATTACCCCTCCCTACATCCTTAGAAACAAACAAATAAATCAGGAAATATTTCTGTGCTTAACCACACATTATGGAGTTATATTTCTCAAGAAACAGCTTTGTTCCTTGTAACTCAACTGTTTTCCCCAGAAAGTCACAGGAAGAAAATATGTGTGGGGTCCTATGGAATGAGCATGAGGTGGGAAAAGAGCAGGATCCTGAATTTCTGACTGTGTCCCCATGAGACCAGGCAGTTCCCTGCTGAGCAGCAATGATCTGCTGCTTGTCAGTGGATATTCCTGTTTGGGAACTATTCAGAAGCTGGAGGAAAGACTCCCTCTAAGGGCTGAATACTCAAGGATCCCTGACATGGGATCTGTGTTAACACAAGGCACTGCACATTCAGGCTCAGTCCACATTTCTTTTGTATCCCTGGGCTGCTCCACCACTGCTACCACTGTTCAGACTTTCACTCTTCTATAGTAAGTATATGAATATTTGACATTTTCTTTAAATGCTGAGTAATTGATTCTCCATGCTAAAAATGTCTAGAAGTACCAGGATAGAATGTCAGCATTGTCTTTTTTTTCCAGCCTTGATCTCTCTCTAAAGAGCTGCATTTTGTCAAAGATAAATTGATGAAAGCCTGAAACATCACTGCATGATGCACTCACTTTCCTGTTGCAAAGCCAAGTGTGGGAGTTAATTTCTTGCCAGCTTCTTGCCATGAGACTGACAACTAAAAGGAATAAAAAGTAACTACAATGAGCTTCAAAGAAGGTGGGGATTATTGTTTTGCTACAGGTGAAATCATACCCACCTTATTTTGAGCCTTTTAGCCCTGTTGAGTTCAACCCCACCAATGACTGAATATTCTAAACATACTGGGAACCCTTTTCTGGGTGCAAAGGCAGAGCCACAGCTCAGCATTTCTAGTCCAGGCTACAGGACTGATGCACAGAACTTGCACAAGTGAGCTCACCAACTAAGTGAGGGTGAAACTCTCTAATAGGCATTTGAAGGATGTTGGTGCTCCACTGGGGAAAAAAATGATTGTTTCTCTCTGGAAGATGAAGAGAGAGAGAAAACAGAACGAGGATATTTATTTTATTGAAGAAAAAGCATTGAGTTTCAGGCAGAAAACTCTCTCAGGATGAGAACACAGGTTGTTCTCTTGAATGATCCCCCAGATGAAGGCAGCACCCACTGGAGTTGGGTCAGCCTGGCTCAGTGCCCCGAGCCACCCATCCTGCCCATGACAGGTGGGAGCTGATGTGGTCACCCCTGCAATGCCCTGCTGTCCCTCTGCTCTGGGAATAGCTTCACTGAGGACAGTCAAGGAAGGGGCTCATTGCTCTGCAAGGCATTTTGGGAATGCAGCAAGCCAGGCTTTAGGCCTGAGTGCCAAGGCTGGTTTTTGAATGACTATGCTGCTGGAAGGGGAGAAAGAGCGAGGAGGGGCCTCTTCTCCCTGCAAGACCCCAGCTGGCATGTACACCCCTGTGCGCCTCCAGATAGCTCATACAAAGTCCCAGAGCTTGAAGATGGAAAAGATAACTGGATTTTAAAACCACTCTTAAAATATCACCCATTTGTGCCCTTGTGGGGATGGACTGAAACGTAGCATGTATTCAAGAAAATTGTCTCAGAAAAGCATTGAGACATCTTCATCAAGCACTGCAGACTCCTTGTCTTCTCTCAGCAGCTTGTTTTAAACCCTCATTATTAACATGTTTTGCCTAATTTCCACTCCAGATATATTTGGCTTCAGCTTTTAAGCATTCCTCCTTTCCCACCAAAATAAAGAGCTCATTTGTCTCCGTGAAGAGTTTTTCTCTGTAATCAAGACTTTTCAATCTTTTTGATAAGCTAGACAGACAGTGCTTTTTAAACCTCTCTCTCCCCATTAGGTGCTTTCTGTAATCCTTGGCCCCTTTTGCTGTTCTTCTCTGCCTCTTTCCCAGTTTTTCAGCACCCTCAGTGACTACCAAGACCACAGATAGCACTGTTAGCCTCGGCTCCTGCCTCCATCTCAGCATCCCTTGTTTAGCCAGTCAAGGTCTCATTAGCCTTCTGAGTTATTAGGGGACTTGAGTTTTTGTCTTCTCCTTTGGCCTCTAAAGCCTTTAGAGAAAAAACAGCACTTAACTAGAGCAGCTAGTATTTCTTCTTCTGTGGAGTTTAACTCTCTGTTTGGCTGTACTTAAAAGCAGTGGATTTGTCTGACCAAGCAACAGGTCTCGAGTCGCTGCCTCCTCTTCATCTTTTAAACATAACATCGATTCTTGTGCAAGCTGCAGATTTTATCAGCCACGACCCAATGTAGCATCTGCACTGCTGATGAGCATTTTTAGGTCTAGGAACAATCTCTGTACATCCCTAAGGTACCCCGTGTTTAATGATGATGGCTTATTGCCAAGTGGTGCTCAGGGAAAGCAGTTCTTCATTTTTGTTTCCTATGTGCATTATTAAACCTACATAGTGCCCATGTTATGCCCTGGAACATCAAGTCAAACACCTCAGAAAGTCTTTTATATTGCACATAAATTGCATAAGTCCACATTTTATGTAAGCTAACTTGAAATCTGGGGCAGTAGCAGAATGTTTTCCTACACTGCAGGCTTCACTCTCACTGTGTTAGCTTGGCAGCTGGAGGGAACCTCCAGCCATAATCTCCAAGAGCCCTGCACAAGCTTATTTACCCTGGCACCTTACCTGCCTTCTTAGCAGCACACTTACAAAGCCAGTTCAAGAGAGAAACCTTTCACATCAATCCATTGAGAAAGTGATGGCAGTGTTTGAGAGAAAAAAAAGTAATTTGTTAATCAGCATTTTTTTGGCATTTATAAAGGCATTTACTCAATAATTCTCTTGTCCACACAGAGAGAGGATCTACCTGCAGGAGATTTTTATTTATGCCTGGACAGGAGACTTGGTGATCACTAGGGAGTGTTCCCTCCTACCCAAGATCTTAGACAGCACATCATCAAAGGAGACAATCTTGGCTGGGAATGAATACCCACCAGAGATAAGATCAAGAGTTCATCCCCTCCTGGCATTGCAGAGGTGTCCAGGGCAGTCCCAGCAGACTTTTCATTGTGACAGCCACCTGGAAAGATTTAATACAGTAGAAGGGAGGACAAACAATAACTGTCTTATTGGAATACAAGAGTAAGAAACAGCAGGGGTCCATAGAAATGCTCTTGAGTAGAAGCTCTCCACCAACCAGGAAAGCTGAGCATTTCCTCTGTGTTCCATGCAGAGCTCAGCAGTCTTTCATTTCAAATGCCTCCTGGCCTCTATCACAGACAGTCTTTCTGCATTATATTGGCTTTCCTGGATCCCAAGCTTAGGAAACCATCTCTCTCCTCAAGCTGCAAGCTCCCTACATACATCCTGCTTTGTGACTGCTCTAGGAGGGTTGGCTCCCTGAAGGTGGGTGCTACAGCATCATGGCTTCACACTAGCACCACTTTGTGGATCCAACACTCTGGAGCACTCTGCGTCTGCAAAGGAATGGTGGGATAGATCTACACTGATATCTAATTGTCAAGGAATTTATGACTGATTTTCACAATCAAAATTAAAAAAAAACCTCAATCCAGATACCATTTATTTAATATTTTAGTACTACTATGACAGCCACAGGAAAGCTGATGAATTTTGTCTCCTCTTGGAGTTAGGAACTCCTGAGGCAATGACACAGGCTCTCAAAAACTGCTGAACTGCTGTGCTGAAACTTTAAAGAAAAAAGTGCAACCTGAGGCAGAAGCAAGTCACAGAACATTCCAGTGCAAATTATTAACATTGCAGGTATTTATTATTGACTGCAAATGGGAGTGTGCAAAGCACTCAGCAAATGGCACAGCCCCTAGCCCAACTCTCATGCAGCTGCCTCCCCACTGCACTGGGGCAGTGGCTGTCATGGGGCTGGGCAGGGCTCCTCCAGCACCCCACTGCTCCTTGTGCTTGCTGGCTGTCAGCCATTGCCTTCTGATGATAAAGCATATTTTAGGAATCCTTTTGTTTAAAGCAGTTGTTAAGGTTGCAGAACTAACTGGCTTGCTGCAAAGAAATAGGTGAAGTCTATACCTAAGGCATTCCCACTGAGCCGGATGCAATTTTTCTTTGGGTTCCTTTGAAATCTTCCTCTTTAATAGCAGAATTTCAGACTAATAGTTCTTCCTTTTTCAGCCTTTCCTGCTGGAATAAGGACTTTTCTTCCTCCCCATTCTGTCAGCAATGTGGTGGCTGTGAGGAGGAATGCAGTCCACGAGACTGGCAGAGGTTAATCTTCTCAAAAGGACTTTTGGGGGACTTGGTTTGAATTGACTTTCAGGAAGAGAATGTCCAACAAAACCAATTCCTGTACTGAGGAGTTTAATGCACCCAATGCCATTAGGTATTTTTCAGAAATGGGGTCGCAGCATTTAGCAGAAGGCAAGGGCAAGGCTCAGCTCTTCCATCCTGTGTGACCATCCCCCCCCAGCCTGTGTGTCTGTGTGGAAGGATGGTCCCATTGCCCCATAGCCAGGGTTTCTTTCCACATCTCCGTGGCTGTGCTGTACTGACTGGTTACCAGCCCAGCTGTGCTGGGGTGACCTTTACTGCCCTGCACTGTGGAAGCTGTTCCACTTTTTATAAATACCTCAAAGTTCACTGCATGAGGGGACTGCAGCCAGGGCTTCCTCCCTCTGATGCAAGGAGTAGGAGCAGCTGCTTTGAGTTAGACCTTTTGTCTGCTTCCACTGGCTGTTACAAAGAATGATATTTTCCTTCCCCCTACTGCACACAGGTGGTACTTGGACTGTAGTTTCTCTGAATGCTTTATGTTGCAATTTTACCTTTGAAATATGCACCTTTTAGAAGCCACTCTAAATTCTGATTATATCTCTGTTTCTCCTGAGGAGATGAGGGAACGCACTACTTGTGTCCAAATTACAGAGTTAGCTACCCAGGTGCAACACACGTGCCAAGAGGGATGAATAGTGGGAAGAGGAGCATGCCAGCAGCCCACAGTCATTGCTGTGTATTTCACTCCTTGCACTATTAGTATATTAAGTTGCTGCTTGCAGAGAGCAGGAATGCCCCTGGAAAAAAATGCAAGGAAGGAGCAGGAGTAGCTGTGACACAGCTGGCTTCTGCCAGCTCTTCAGGCTCAGCACTCACTCCTGTCCATGCAAGTCTGCAATTTGAGGGCAGTTGTAGCTGCTCATCCCGGGGCTGAGTTTGGGTGACTGTCTTTGAATGTTTCTGATGATTGCCTACCACACTTGCTAATGATAAGTGCTCAGTGTGGGGGAAATTACAGGCATGACATTGCTGCAAGCAGACAAGGAGCTTGGCTGTGATCAGAGAGAGGTGCTCTTCTCTTGATTTCTGGGTCCCTTGGTCCATGCAGCAAGAGGCTGGTGTCAAACAGCCCTGGCAGCTCCAGCTTCTGCCAAAGAAAGCAGAAAGAATCTGGTGGTGCTCCAAAATACAAAACACTGGAAGGATGTTCAAAGAAGCTGTGCTGAAATGGCACGGGGCAGACACTCACCCTGTGCAGAGGTACCCTCCGTGGGCTCTGCCATCCAGAAGAGAAGGACCACGACAGCAGTGCCAGCTTGAAGGCATCTCTTCTCATGGGCTGAAAACTCCCTTGATGTTAATTACAGGGGCCCTGGCATTACAGTTACATATGAGATTTATCCAATATGCACCTTTAAGAGTTTATCTTGATCCTTCATGGCTGTGATTTCCGATTTATGCTAGTGTGAGATCTGAATCTGACATCTTATCTAGTGTGCTGCATACTGATGGTTAGAAAACCTAATTTGTCCTAGAATAGCCTGGTTTTGCAAGAGGACATTGCACTGAGAGGCTTTTCTTGTATAATAATTTTGCTTTAGAAACTGATTACTCATGGTTCTATCAGATCTGAATTGCAGATATCTGGGGGAGTGTAGCACTGGGATATTTTAGATTGAAATCACTCTCCTATCTGCTCTACTACAGCTCTCTTCCAAAGTAGGCTTTATGTTATAAATTACTTTATAGATTTGTAAAGCATGACATAGAAACATTATACACCCTGTGAGTGCTTTAAAATTAATTTGTTCTTGAGCGTGTCCATGTATGAATGAATTTGACATAAGCTTTTCAATTTTATGCTTCACTACAGAAAGTGCACACAGTACCAACTGTAAATCAACTGCCACACTTACTGAAATAACTGCTCAGCTATGAAAAGAGAATCTGCCCAATATTTAAAGAAGATTTAGATACAAAAATAATAATGTGTGCAAGAGAGCTGGCAGACTACCTTGGGACTTTCAAATCTGAACCAATGAGATTAGTAAGGTAACATCAGTGTGCAGATCCTTCAGGTTAGGGCTGTCTGACAGAGAGACCAGGAACTGAAGGAAATTATGAGATCACCTTATTGTCTTTCCTTGACCTGAGTGACTCACGAGGATTCACCAGCACCTCTCCTATGTCTGCAGGTAAAGATCCCATGCATGGACTGTCACAGAAAGTGGGATTTTCAGTGTGCATGATTGGTGTTCAGAAGGGGTGAGCAGCATTTAAAAACAGCACTTTTCATTCTTTTATTATTTGAAAAATGCAATTTTGGATCATAACAATTCTTAATGAACTTGTGTCAAATTCACCAATAGTGGTTCCAGCCCTCCCTTGCCTGGGAGAAAGGAACCCCTACAGCCCTGCTCCAGGGCAGCTGCTGCTCATCCAGGACATTCTGGAGAATGTGGCTGAAACCTGCTCTTTCTGTGTGGTCTAATCCAATGTAAATGGCTTCACTGGCCTTTGCCACCAAGCTAAAACCTGATGGTGCTGTGTCTCAACCATAGGTTGTACCAGACAGAAAACCCACTCAGATATGTGCTCTGCTCTACTTAACTGCTGAGCATTTGTACAGTTGCAATGAAAAGTAAAATAGTCTCAGCAGGAGAGCTGGAGAACATCTTATTTCAGGTGACCTCTGGCTGGAGCTAGAGAACATCTCTAGTAAAAGAAGGGCTTTGGCTCAAATCTCTGCGTGTAGAAGAGTGGGTTTTGACCTCAGTGAACGTTTTTTCCTTTGAACACCAGCCCAGGGAAAAATAGCTGCCATACCTTATTCTTCCACTTTGTGATGCCAGGCTTTTTTTCTTCTACTTTTATACCATGTCACTCAAATCATGTACTTTGCTGATCTGAAATTAATTTTTTCAGAATTGCTTTTCAAAAGGCTGACAGAATTTTTTTATTTTATTTTATTTCTGTTTCTGCTACTGACAAAAAAAATCAATGATTCTTACAGCTGCCATGCTGAGAACCTTCAGCTCATGCTGTTCTGCTGAGAGTCTAGGGACACCCATAACAAAAGCAGCAACCTAAAAGAGAAAGAAACTGAAAGAGACCTCACCCAGCTGCCGTAGATATAGGTATTGAAATTCCTGTTGGCTGTAGTGATTCAGCAAAGAAATCTTTGTCCTGTATACTACAGGGAAGCTTACTATATAAGACATACACCTCAGAAGGAAAACCAAGCCTTTTGATGGGTCAAATAACTTCAGGAACAGACTTTAAAAAATCATGCATTTATGGTAATAACATAAAGGGATGAAAATTGAAGGTGCATTTAAACAGATTAAGCCCAAACTTTGTTGCTTTTCTGAGAAAACAGTAGAAGAAAGCTTCAGTTGGGAAAACAAATAAGAAGAATGGTTTTTATTTCCAATAGGATATTAAATGCTGTGTTCTTATGATAACAGGCACAACATGATGCATTTAAATAGCTTAGGTAAGGGAGGTTCCAGCACCCCTGCATTGTGTGACTTCCATACAATCATTGACATGTTTTGCAGACAAAAGAGCTACTCAAATGAAATTATTAGTAGCAGTTCTACTGTACTAAGTTCCTACTAAAACCCCCAAAATGCTTTTTATATGGGCAAGTATTAATATAACTACAAGCTATTCTAGTATACATCTAATATTCACACTACTATTTATAGCTGCCTGCATGAAAATTGTAGTTGGGTTTTTAGGTGTTTCTTTTTTCAAAAGTCAATGGGGAAAACTTTTCTCCAAATGTTTTTATTAAAAAATATGACAGAGCTACTTTTCAGCTCAGCCCTGCTATTAATTCTCTCCAGGTTGCTCTGGGTTTTGGGAGGTACTCAGAGCCTCATTGCCCAGTGCTCTGATACAGCAATGCACTGCAAAAACCAAGTCAGGGCTCTCTCTCCTTCTCTTGCTCACCCCTTTCCCAGTGAGTATGTGAGAAGGAGAAAAATGTCTTCTCCTCCTCCTTGCAGGCTCCAGCAAGGAAGGTGGGTCTGGCTCTGGAGTCCAGGTCTCCATCCAGCAAAGCTTTTAAGCACACAGTTAATCCATCCCCATTTAGAAAAGTGCAGCTGCAGCTGCATTTTGCCAAGTGAGACCCAGGAGCACAGGCCAGCCAAGGGGCTTTGGTAAGTGCTTTGGCAAGCAGGGATGGGCAGCTGGGAGGGACCACAAAAAGGCAACAGCAAAAAGGAGCAGAGGGCAGCTCCAGTGGTACTGGAGCAGCAGGGGCAAGGAGAGCTGAGTCAGGCCATGACTCAGAAAAGCTCACTCCAATTTCAGTGTCTTTGTTGACTCTGGTGTCACCTTTTCCAAGTCACTTCACTGTGCCATTAGAGTTAACAGCAATCTCTTTGACAATATCCTTCTAAGATTTACACAAACAAAGGGCACATTGTGAAAGCCAAATGTTAATGATGACATCTTTGGTGAAATTACCTGGTTTCAGAGGTAATTTCCACTATCTCTCTAGAACTTGCCAAAAGTTCTTGATTCTGACCTTGGGGACACATGTGTGACCTCTCATCTTCCACTGCTTCACACTTCCATAGTCAGGATCCCATTAGGTCAGACACAAGGAAAGAGACACATGTCAGGGCAAAATGCTCAGACTAATTCTCCAAACATCACGGGCAGATTTAAGAGCAGCCAAGGGAAAGTAACTCACACCCCTCTCTCTGCTTGTGGAAGGCTACACATGCCACATTCATCAATGACCACAGGGAAAAGAGCAGATTTCAGGCAAGTTAGTTTCAGGAAGGGGAATAAATGAGTGTTTGGGAAGGAGGGTGAGATTTCGGTTATAAAAAATTAACACATTAATAAAAAGCCAGCCCAGCTGAGGAGCCCCTTTTCAAGAGGCTCTTGGCACTGCCTGGGACCAAAGCCCAGCTCAGCTGAAGAGCAGAGCACAAATCCAGACATCCATGCTCAGAGTACTCCCCAACATGCCATGACTCCCTTTGGTATGTGGGCTGTTAATTTACTGGAACGTTTGAAGCACAGGATGAAAATGTCTCTGATGATCTCCAATGGGAAGCCCTTATTCAACTAAATGCTTCACAGGAAATTTTCTTTTTGGAGAAGTACATACCAAAAAAAGTGCTAAAGACTGCATTGTTCAAGACAAATCTAAGAGTTGCTGTCATCTAAAATAAGCAGCTAGTGCACTTTGATGTGCAGCAGAAACTTTTTGGATGTTACAAAAATAGCCCCTTGTATTAATCTGACAGGTCCAGCCCCCTGGAGGTGCACAAAGCAAAGCTTTCAGATGCCTTGCTGAGTCACTACACCACCAACTCCTGACAGAAAGCCTTCTTCTAAATCTGCCCTGTAGGCCTGACTAATTGCTGTGATGTATAAAATACAGCTTGTGAGGATGATACAGGTTACAGAGGCTGAAAAATGATGTTTAATTATAAGCTACAAAATCTCAGCATCATAAAGATTGTTTCTGTTAGTGATCTGACAAGGCTTCTTATATCTTACTGCAAGATGTCTGTGGCTTTAACTCATCAAGCGCTTCAATTTTCCCTCAAAAATAGGAGAATTTCATCTTAAAAAAAAAAAAAGAAACTACTGCTTTTTATACTAAATATGCTTAACCTAAAGCTTTCTCCCTATTATTTCATAAACACCTTGAGATTATAGAGGCTCAACTGGCTTAATAAAGATGAATTTCATGTGATCCTGGGAATACAGCCATTGCAATAATAATTCTTCTTTTCTATTGTGCTAGGCTTTTTGTAAATAATCTGCATGATTAATGAATGGAGACTAATTAAGAAGAAAGGACATGTTTTACTGTACTATTAAAATCTGTTTATTGCCATAGGCAAGATGCCATCAATATTTCTAACTGAAAATTACTACTTGTGATATACATCATGCAGAATTTTACTGTAACCATTTAAAACGCTAAAAGAATATTTTATCACTGGGTACAAACAGCCATATGCAGATTTAAAACTATGTAACCAAATGCATAACACATCAATGTATATGATACTTTGGAGGAAAGGCATTACAATGAACTTCATTTTTTCACCCATCTTTCAAAAGACAGAAGGAACTCTTTAAAAACTACCTCCAGAGCAAAGCTACTCTATACATCCAGATAAGACCAGTCAAGTGCTAATATCAGTTGTTTCACTGCAAATATGTACTTTCTTTATTGTCTTTAACAGATTTCCCTAAATTCACAGTGGTAACAAAACAGTTACCTCTGCCCCAAACAACTGATTTATATGCCAAAGACCACGGTGGAGTAAATGCCACTTAGGACCAGTTCTATCAACTCTGTCCGTACAAACAATCACATTGATTTAAATAGAATCAATCAAGCCAGCAGGATTCAGTCAGGCAACATCTACATTAGCAAAAGGAGCAGCACTGCAGGAGGAAAGAGCTTGTGCTGGGGGCCCAAAGCCCATGCCAGCAGCGTGGTGGAGAGATGGTGCCATTCCAGCCAAGCTCCTGCTTGGCCCCGCAGTTGCCTATTAGCAGCTGGAACAAACACAGTAACTGGGAAATTCACTTCAGAAACATTCTCCTGATCCCAACTGAAGCAAGGATGAGGGCACATCCCCAGGTGGCCACAAGCCAGCCGGTATCTCACATGCATCATCATGGTTTGGCAAAGAGAAGTTCCTCTGAGCCTTCTGCATGGTGTTCTGTAGGAAACAAGGTGGGCAACCCCCCCCCCAGGGAATGATTGGCATCTGACTCCATTGATTCAGAATGCTGAACAACTGCTTTATGAAAACTATATTGTATTACATTATACCATGCTACACTAAAGAATACTATACAATACAATACAATACAATACAATACTATATTATACTCTAAAGATACATACTAAAGAAAATCCCGTGACTGTCTCCAGACAGCCGGGACACAGCTTTGACCCTATAGGCCAATTAATATAAACAACCATCACTGGAGTCCAATAAGAACTCAGTTCAGGTAAACAAGCTTCCTAACACATTCCACATGTGCGAAAACAGGAGCAGCAAGTAGAGATAAGAATTGTTTTCTCTTCTTCTCTCTGTGCTTCTCCAGGAAAAAAACCTGTGAGAGAGAATTATGTCTCTCTCTGATCAGAGAATGTGAATGCCATGGTGTTCTAAGGAAGGGAGTGCATATCCCATGGGCTGAGGTGGCAGCACAGACTGTGTGTCTTGCAGGGCTGGACAGGCAGGGACATCCTTGGGTGATCCCAGGGAAAGCTCAAGTGTCTGGGAGAGCATGAGGTGCTTGGGAACCTTCATCAGTGCTTGAATGAAGACTTGGTTTTCCAAGGATACTTCCCAAGTGTATCCAATTGGTGTCATGCTTCTGAATTTTAACGGCTGCCACCCAATCTGCACAAAACAGCATCAGTTCCACTGAACCAGGATGTGCCAGAGGAGGCAGGGAGCCAAGCATGATTACATTGCTACAAATTCCTGATCATTTGCTGTCACAGAGCAGAAGGACCAAAATAAAATAGGGGAATAGGAAAATGATATCCCTATTACTTGCTTAATAAGACACTTTACCTCATTTTTCCCCAGCATTATAAATGAGACAGCTGCCTTGCTTTGTATCTCAGTACTCATCCAGTGTACCCTTCAGCACCTCTATTTGTTCTATTTTGCATTGCTGAAATAATGGTAGAGATAAGCCAATAGAGACACTCCAGTACCAGTATGCAAAATCACAGCTTCCAAAACAGACAGAAATATAATTCTTTTTTCAAAAAAATGTACATACACACATACACAGATTTTTTTTTCCATACTGCCTACTGTGAATCTTCAGAAAAGTCAATTTGTTGATTATTTTTAGCAGGGACGTGCCAATCACATAATCAATATGTTTACATATTTCCAGCTACTGTATGTATTTCTCTGCTGTACTTTGCAGTTCTTCTACATTAGGCCTAGCTAGAAAACACAGCTCTGGTGGTAGTTTGGCTCTTGGTGATTTATTTATTAAATCCATAGTAAAGTCCTTAAATTCTTTTCAAAACAGTTTTCAAGTGATAGTGGAACCATTGGTCTGTGTTCTTAGTTAAGAAATTACTGCTTTGAAATAGTGTCTCAAATTCTATCTATGTTAGTATCTCCTTTCAGGCTCCCCTTGAACAGCAGAAGTTTGGGCCAATTGATTACTCTGCCACACTTTCAGGAGATAATTGTTCTCTCCATCTTGTTAGGGATTTTAGCTGTTCAGTAGTGTGAAGTGTAGATGTGCAAGTACTTTTTTTCTTGATACAAATCCTTCAGCTTTCAGGTGACTTAGTATCTGCCCTCATCAGACATGAAAGGTTTGTGCACTGTGCAAAGTGCTGTAAATTCACAATAAATTACAGGAGTAATTACAGGAGAAGACTGAAGATACTTTGAGATCCAAAGTGCTGTTAGGTTCCCCTGGGCTTTCTCAGGGTAGCATGGGCACAAGATCTCACCAGAGGAGGCTTCTGTGGGTGCATAATTAAAAGCACAGTGAATGGCTAACCTTAAAATTTAAGCCAATAAGAAAGTTTGTGTATATAAAAGAATTTGGTAGGCTGGGTCTTTCAAATGGTACCTATGGTTTTGAAGTATAATCAAAACTGAGGAGCAATGTAGCAACAAAATCTTGATGTATAATTTTTATTTTATTACTGTAATTTCTCACCTAGAATAAAGACTTCTTCAGATCTTTCCATATTGAGATGAGAACTGGTACAGTTTTATCTTTGGTCTAATTCATTGTAATTATTTATAGGCATTTGTTTTTTAATATTGCATCTTTATTCAAATATTTTTTAAAGCAGACAAGTTAACACAGTGTTTAAAATTGCTTACTGATCAAAAGGTATTACTGAGTGTTTTGATTCTAACGTGACAGCAAAAAAATTAATCTTACTGACACCAAAATTATTGACTTGTTTTTCTGTTTATTTATGTTCTGTCACTATTTCTTCCTCTGTTAATCCCAGTTTTTTTCACCTGCCTCCTTAGTAAGCCATTGAATCACTTACCTGGCTTTCAGAAAGTTCCCTGTCTGGATAAGTTGAGATAGAAGCCTGGACCATTTACACTCTCCACACTACATCCAATAAAGAGATTGTTTACAAATTATACTGTGATGTGCAAGATCTCTCTTGATCCTACCTTAACTATTCTGTTTTTCCCTCCCTACCTCACAGATGATGGAAATGCTTAAAACAAGTTCAGGTAGTATGACCCAGACTAACGTAAGTGTGAGCATGGCATCCAGGGGACGAGCTGTGAAATGTCTGCGTGCTTCTGCCCAAACGCGTTGCATGGCTTTCTGCTGTTGTCTCGTGTTTCTGATTTAGGCAGCATGTTCAGCAACATGTAAGCGTTTCATTTGATATTTATATTCCAGCTCAGCTTTGGTTTTGCGTGGTCTTAACATTCTGCCTTTTTTGGTAGCTTGTGGCAGCTGCTAGTGGCAAACCTGCAAGCTGTGTGTGTCATTCCTAAGTGACCTTCAGAGGTATCTGCTAGGATCAGGACTCCCCTGGATATGGCTGTTTAGAAATCCGTGGTAGAGGTGTGGAAGTGGGCAGTTCAAATGGCTCAGGAGTAGATCCAGCCCTCCTGTGCCTTCCCTGGGAGTCGAGCCTGCTCCTGGTGCAGCTGGCTCCAAGGACAGCTCTGCTGCTGCCAGTGCTTTGTGACTCTTCTGTTGTCAAACTCTTGCTTCATGTGGCAGATGACACATCTGAATTAGGAATGTTGTTTGCACAGTCTCTGTTTAAAAAAGGCTGCTATGAGCAAATACAATGTTTTTCTGTGTTTATATAGTCCTTTTAATCTTATTGTATGTAAAGCTTATGAAGGTGAGACTAATCACAGCAGCTTGAAGCATACTTACCCATGTGGGTCTTGGGGTGCTGCCTGGTATGGAGAGGCAGAACTCAGTCATTCCCTTCCTGGGTTTAGTTCCTCATGGGATTTTCATTCGTATTTTAAGCATGCTGGCGGGGGATTTTTGGCATGAGGCTGGTCAAATATTGACCAGGTTGCCCAGCAAGGTGGTACCATCTCCATCCTCAGAGATCCTCAGAACTTGACTGAACATGACCCTGAGCAACCTGCTCTGTTGGACCTGCTTTGAGAAGGAAATTGGAATATGTGAAGCACCTTTTTACTTAGAGTTGTCCATGATTCTACAGTTTCATGACTGTACAGGTGGGGAGTAGAGTGAAGCCACCAAAATAACTTTAAAGCCATCATTCAAAACCAGACCACCAGAGATCAGTGCTCTGGTGACTGGTCCACTTTCCTGCATAATAAAATGGAGTTTGTTAAATGCTGGTTATTACTCTCAGTATGCCCAGTTCAACCACTTGCAACTGAGCTTACACAGATAGATATTTCTTGTTTTCTTATTATGCAACAAAAAATACGTGTTGAATAGCATGTGTTGTGTGAGATCAAGATGTCTTATCAGAAACACCTCTGCTTTTGAATTATTGGAGCTATGCCAGCTGACACTGCCAGCTGTCTACATGATGTTTTTATAGCTCTTCTCAAGTTTCCCGTGTAAGATCCCTACCTCTGCTCCTAAGACATTAATGATTAGACTGTCAGAGCTGAGAAAATCCACCTACTGAGCAAGGTCACCTTCGCTGTTCTCAGTAACAAAGGGAAATGCCAGGCTAACAAGGCTCAGGAAGTCCTAATTAACGTCAATGGCAAATTCAAAGCCAGAGAAAAATAGGGCTGGCAAGACAATTCTCTCTAGAGCTAAGTTGGTTTTTTTTTAGCCATTGTAAAAGAAGCCTGGAAGCTGTATTTTCAAATATGGTTAGTGCTGGGGATGGGTTGCAGAAAAGAAAGGGAATCAATAAGGGGTTTGTGATTTCCTGCCTCCTTCTCCTCAGTGAGTTCCTGCCAGCAGTCAGAGCTCTGAGACTCAGCTGAGGCCGTGAGGCAGGAGCACTGTACATCTCTGTTCCCACCTGCCAAAAAGTCACCATGCTCCTTCTTCAGTTTGGCTCCCAAAAAATTGTCTCCTCAGGGATGCTGGAGCCATGACATCCACAGAGCTGGGCCACCCCACAACCTCCCACCTCCTCACCTTGCTGCCAGAAGACCCAACTTCCCTCATCCTACATAGCAAAAAGACCAATGGCCGAGATCTACCCACAGTTTTTGGGTGAATGGGTGACCACAGACTGTATCTTATGGAAGACAACTCACAGATCTGTCTCTAGCAGCACTTAAGGATCCTGAGCTTGTCTTTGAGTCTTGTGAAATAGTCCATCTTCCCAAAGTACCTTATTAAGCATTCTTGCTCCCATTTTCTTCCCCTAAATTAGTCTTAGTTCAAAATTCAGATTCCCTAAATTGGGCTAATCCTCTTGATGGCCACCTCCCTCCTCTCAATGCTCTGACCTTCATTGCAAGCTTGATGGAACCAGCTGTCTCTCAAACACCTTATCTGGCAGAGAGCTGCTAAGTCCTGCAACATTTCAGCTTATTCATTTGTATAATCTGGGTTTTTCATGCTGATGTCCTTACTCAGCCATCTCTGGTTTCTGTGTAAGCCCAGTTCTGCTAGAAGAAGCTTGGTTTCCCCACTGATTTCCTTCTATGCCAAGGATATCCCCAACTCAGTTCTTTTATAAGTGTGAGGAAGCAGTCCATAAATGAGAGTGGCTTTGGTTTTCAGTGCCTATATGTGGGTAATAGCACCTGCAACCATGTTTTAAATTCCAGAAAGAAATATTCAAATCACAAATGATGAACAAAATTCCCACAGTCTTTTCAGCAGTGGAGAGAACAAACAGAGGAAACAATTCCCTAAGGGTGCTGTGACTTTCCAGCGCTGAAAAAGCCTAGGGATATATTATTCCACACCATCAGAAGTGACATTGATGCAATTAGCCTACCTTGGGACAAGAAGTGGCCCACATGACCTCCTGATGTTCCCTCCTGCATGTTTTTGTATGATGCTGCTATTTTAATGATGATAAAAGCCTCAGCGAAAAAAATGCAATCGTGGTTCTAAATTGTGTGCACGTATCAGCAGCTGACACCAGGACACAAATTCAGTGGTAAGCGTGGACAGACCTGAAGAACCACTGCAGATTGTGAAATGTCATCACCTCCCTCTTCTGCACACACACACACACACACACACACACAAAGGAGGGTGTAAGCCCACTGCACACTGCTTCTGCCTCTTGGGGTGACAACAGGCCAGTGTTACACACCCAGCCAACCCCAGCAGCACCCACAGGGACGGGCACTGTGGCCCACTGCCTCTTGCTCCCATGTGTTCCTTGTCTCAGCTGCCTTCCTCCGTGAGCCTCAGAGCCTCCAGCCTTCACCAAACCCTGCAACACAGGCTTTACCTTCCCCAGTTACATCCAGTTACTCCTTCAACAGGAGTAGTTTTTCTAAAGACCTTCAGCCCAGTTTTATTCCCCACATGAAGGTTAAATCCTCAGAAAATTACTCACAGAATGCCATCATTGATCCAAATGTTCTCCTACAATTCCATTCACCCTTCAGCCACATACATTTTTGACCATGTCAGATTAGGAGACTGGTTTCTTGCCCTGGTGGCTTCTCTCTGAAGCCTCAGCTACCATGACACCCTCAGTGCTTCCCAGGCAAGCACAGAGCTCCTCACACTGATGCTGGGTGGCCACAAATATGTCCACACTGCTACTGCTCACTGCTTCATCTGCCCCACAAGAGCATTAAGCAAAAGTCAATGCTCTCTGAAAGGGTCACTGGCTCACTTGCCTACTGCTGAGTTGCCTCTGTTCCCTGTTCAGATATTCCCTGTACCACAGAGCTAGGCATGCCTTCATCAGGACATTCCTCCTCCTATGTCCTCATCACTGGCTGTCCTTTGCTGCTAGTCTCTGCAGGGTCTTCTGTCCTGACATTTCCATTTGCCCATCCCTCATTCAAGCTGCAGTTGCAGTGCCACTTCTGGGGCTCTGGGAGCCATCCATAACAAAAAGGGTAACACACCACTTCTTCCTCTGCCCCCACCTGCAGTGCTCAGCCATGTGCTGATCCTCTCCAGCATTGCCAGCTTTGAACTCAAAGTTCTCATTCAGGGAGCAAACAGGTGTCTCTGTGTTTATCACTGGAATTGTGTGCAGGCACAGCTCTCCCTTCCCTTGGGCTGATGTTGCTCACAACCCAAAACAATGGTGCCTTTTTACTTCAAGCAGAAGCACACTCACTCGTTCACTGCTGAAAGTGTGGTTAAAACTCAAGCAAGGAGTGCACAAGGGCTGTGGAGGAGCTTTGTGCATATGGGGACTTGAGACTGAGCCCAGCAAAGCACGGTGATTCCTGGAAGTGCATAAGGAGCCCTAACAGATTCAGCAGGATGATCCATGGACTGAGAGGTGTGCTCTTATCTAAGTGCTTTTCTGGCTGAGGGCCACAGACCAACTTGCTCCTGAGAGCCCATGGGACAGCTGGGAAAGCAAAATCTGCCCACTGGAATACCAATGCCTCTCAAAGACTATCCTGATGTGTGAAAACTGCAAGGTCTTTATCAAAGGCATCAAAAAGCTCAGCAGACCTCAAGCTTCCTTCCTTCAACAGAGCAGTTTTAATCCTTCATTAGGGCTGGCCAGCCTTTCTGTATCATGTGTCCCCAAAATGCCAACATTTCCCTATGTCCAACAGCCACCAGATAGGCCACGAAGATCTGAAGAAGGACAAAGACCTTGGGGTTGTTCACAGACAAGAGCAGAGTCCCTCCCCCACAGATGCTATGGAGGACAGCTTGGCTGGGCTAATGCAACCCCAAATCCTGTCCTACCACACTCCAGAGACTCCAGTGTCAGTGCCCTGGGAACCACAGTGCTTGGAAACCATGGATGAGCTACTCATCCAACATAGCCAAAGGATCTGAAATTATCCAGTGTTAAGGATTGGCTGTGTATTGTAGGCTTCCTTCATGGTGGCAGATGTGACATCCCTTCTCTGCATCCAGACCACACCACAGGCAGGAACCCAGACAGACCAGTAGCCTCTCACAACCTGGCAATGCATTAAACTGGCAAGGTATTACACATGAGTTGAGCTAGAGCAGGCTGATGCTCCTGCACACACTGCCTTACCTGTCTTCCTGATGCACAGCTACTTTGGATTTTCCAGTCATTCAACATACTCATCTGTAAGAACATTTTCTTATTTCTTAAGATACAGTCCCCTTTTGTACTCCTATTGACAATTTTGCTATGAACATGAGACTTCAAGCACTCATCTACTCAATCACAGCATTTTCAGCAGTAAATGATCCTCTGAAATTCAGACTAGAGACTGAAAAGACTCTCTACTGGTACTCATGGAATCAGTTTTTTCTCATTACAGATTTCTGTTTCATATCAAAATGTGCACTGAGAAATATACCTCTCACTCTAGGAACCCATCTTTAACAGACTTGAAGTGATATAAAGGGCAATTAATAGGTTAGACCCATCTCTAACCTCTGTGACACAATTACAAACATTGCAAAATCCAAGAATATTCCCCTGTTAACAAATCTATCTGTCATTAATTTTGGTCCTTGCTAGAGAGGCAAGTGGGGTTAAAGGCCAGGAGAGCATATACCTTCGCAACTCCTTTTGTCAGCCAGAAAAAAAAAAAAAAAACCAAAAGTAGGGAGTTGTTTTTTGTTTTTTTCATTTTGGAACTGTCTAGGGATACCCAAAGCACCACTATCTGGATGTCAAGGAAATGCAGAAAAAACCAATTTCACCGAAATGAAGACACAGAGCTGTCTTCAGTCTATTATATATTAAGGGGAGGGCAGTCATTCTCTAGAATGCCTGAAGCCAGCTCTGAAGGCAAAGCTCATATATTCTCAGAGGTGTTGAACTCAGATCCACTTTGAGGGGGAGAAAATATTGCCTCTATCCAGTTCATGCCAGAGGAGATCTCAAGAAGTAAATCAAAGGACACTAGGGACAAATCTTTGATAAAAGCATATCAAAACTTTGTTTAATTTTTTTGCACTGCTGTTGTAAAGCAGACTCACCAGAGACAATATGATCTACAAATGGAATATGTTACTAAATCAGGACACAACTTACTGGAAGGATGAGTAATGATTTCATCTAAGTCATTACATCTTCCTATCAATAGCATATCCCTGCAGGGAACATGCTCACCTCCAGCTGAATATCATATAATCCCTGTAGGAGAGACTTCAGGTGCCTGACTCAAGGCCATGACACACCAAACCATCCAAAAAACCAGTGGGGCAGATGGTCCCTTGTTGAGATCAGGTGTGGATAGACATACACACTTTGTGGTATGTTCAATATCCAGCACATATTCCCTTCAGTTTGTAAAACTTGTTTCTGCCCAGGTATGTGGGAAAGGGCCACTTGTTAGGACAGCAGAGAAAGAGGGTGATTATCCTGGAAACAGGCATGATCATAGGCACTGTGACCTCTGAGGGTGACACACAGCTATGGGATCACTGTGCCTTTCAGACTGGACAAAGTTAGCATGTGGTTCTGCACATGTACACCTCCATCCTGCTAAACTTTCAGAACAAATGTCTAAAATCCTCAAAAGCTGCCCAGGCAGCTTCTCTGAACAGAGCAGGACTAATGGGTTAATGCTTGGACGTCTCAGAAGTCTTTTCCAGCCTTAATGATTCTGTGATTCTAAGAGCACGTGTGTACGGGGGCTGCACTGGGTGAAATATCAGAATCACAGAATGGCGAATGTTGGGAGGGACCACAGTGGGGCATCTGGTCCAACCTCCCTGCCCAAGCTCTAGCTACAAGTGAGCCCCTTATCTTACTCCACATGCCTAGCCTGTTTGACTGTAAACCTATTAGCTTCTGTATCCAGGCAGCACACACCCCCAGTGCTATTTTCAACATTATCACCATCCTCTCTCTTCTTTCCAGACTGATGTTGTCATTTAATTCCAGTGACATTCCCTCAAGAGCATCCTACAAAATTATCTATTACTATTTGTTCCCACAGTAGAGCCATGATAACTTCATCCTCAGTTTTCACAACCTTCTCTGTTCTGGCCCTCTTAATGCTCACCTTGTCTATCCTCAAAATGTCACAACTAAAATCAATTCCTAGCTTCTATTCTTCAGCAAACCACACTAAATCCTCTCACTGTTTCACCTTCATCCTTTTTGTCAGATTTGTGGTCCAACCTCTCAAAGTTTTCCATAAAACTACTTCTATAGCTTTTCCTGCTTTTCTCCTCCTTTCTTCTGAGATGCTAATTTCCTTTTCCTCTTTGTGTTCTGCCAGGCCTCCTGCAACACAAAACCTCCCCCTGAGTGCCACCACAGGGAAAGTCAAATCATAGCAGTTTTCCATAGGTTTTCTCAGAAAATCAGTCTTGTCTGTGCTATTTTCAAATCATCCCTTGATGTCCCACCTGCAGCTCCTGCCTCTGGCGTTGAGGTGTTGCCTTCAATGAGACATGAGCAGTGATGACTCTTGCTCTGCAGTCCTCTGCACGAAGTACAGGCAGCTGGAGGAGGAATCCATGCCCTGCCCCTGCCCAAGTTAGCCTTGCTTGAACTCACCTCCAAGTAAACCAGAGTCAGTCTTTGTCTGCCATTCATTTTTGTAGCACAGGATCTACAGCCCATCCCGAGCCAAAAACATCCTTTCTGGGGAGGAGATGCAGCTGCTGCATGTTTCCTGCCTCCATTCTGTGGAGGAGTATTTTATGAATATGGAGAGTATTTTAAATGCCTGTGAAAGACCTGGCATTACATTAAAGTTACATTGAGGAAAAAAAACCCCTTTGGAAAGGAAGCTATGATTGAGATTTGGGTAGGGAAAGTGTCTGGCTATGTCTACACCCAGATTTTTTTTTTTTATTCCCCAGTGGAGAAATAAAGGAATGTGACCTGAGGACCACGAGATACTGTCAGAGTAGAGTCTCTTGAGCAGTGGGCACACTACCCATCATCCAGAGGACATTCATTCACCTCTACCTTGTGTATGGTGCTCAGGCTCAGAATGAAACTTGAAAATATTTACCATATCCAAGCAGCTATTTCAGCTCTCTGACTCACAGAAAGTTATTTGCCTGACAGAAGCCGCCTCTGAAGCAGTTTGTAATTAATACATCCATTTTCATATTCCTTAAAGACAACATTCATAACAGATTAGAAAGATCAGAGATGCCACAAAGATTTCTAAATAACAAGAATTAGTTGTGATTAAGTATATCACTGTAGAGTAACAAATGGACTTGTCAATTGCATATCAGCATTAATAAACAAAAAAAGGGGTACTGATGATTTAAGAAAGCATTCATTCTGAAACCAGAGTACTGGTAGGTAGCTGGCAATTTTTGGGTGCCCTTCATTAGACTTAAAAGTTTAATTTGTCAGAGCCTGGATATTCATGTGGGTTTTCTGTTGGTTTGTTGTTGTTGTTGGTTTGGGTTTTGCTTTTTGTTGGGTTTTTTGTTGTTATTTTTCAGTTTGTTGTTTTGCTTTGTTTTGCTTGTTTTTGTTTTAAGACAAAGATGCTGTAAAAATTGCATCCAAAATTAGAGGGCTTGAAAGGGCAAAATCCATTTTGCCAAAGTCACCCATAATGGACATAATATCCTGCAGCTAGATTGTCAAGTCAGTTGTAATAGGTTTTCAAAAATGTTACAAAATATGCACAAGTCATAACTTAACTGAATTCCTTGTAAATTCTATGACTAATTAATTAAAACTTGTATAAAACAATTTGATGCTCCATTCACATGCTTAGAATTTAATTAATTTGTAGGTTATATGCCCCTAATAATAAATGTTTCTCCATGATCTTGGTCCAGAGCCTTGTAACAGTGCACAGCTTTTCATCAGCTTTAAAGGCAACTCTTCAACTGACAATGGTAAAGTTTACTGAGCCCTACAAAAACTGTCTGCTTCACATAACCTTTGATGAGCATGTTGTACAAACAGCAACAGGCAGTATTTATAGGCTGCCCACGTGAGGGAAAGCACAGGAAATGCTCAGACTGTTTTGTAAAACCTACAAACCAGGTAGCAACTCACCACTGCTGCCCTAGGGATTCACATGTGTGCAGTAAATAGCCAATGTCACTTCTCAGGTAGAAAATTAAAAACGAAAAAATCATATGAATTGGCTGAATATAGTTCATCCTAGTGATGTGCTATGCCCTACACTGGTGGTTAAGGAGCTATTTCTCTAACTAGAAAATCCTAAAGATTTAATCCAGCCTTTTTCAGGAACAGTAAACTCAGTCAGCAAAATATGTTTTTAATCATTGTCTGATAGAAACATGTTGGGAAAAAAATAGTATTTTGCTCTGAAGAATTAAAAAACAGGATTTGATAAATTGTGTGCCATCATATAATAATAGTTATATTTCCTGCTAAGCACAGCAGCTGTCTGGAAGAACCCAATTAGGTAACTTTGCCATTTACTCAGCTAGTCAGTGATCCTCATTCCTATTTTTCTTCATCATCCATGATGCACCAGAAGGTGCAGCAAACCATTTCCACAATTCTCAAAGCATCTCCCTCTCTGCTTTAGAGCAGGGCACACACAAGGTCACTGCAAACAACACTGGTGAGATTGAGGGAACAGCCTTTTTTCCCTTCTAAACCTAAAGCCACACACACCACTTGAAAAATTAATGACTGACTGGGTGATTGTTGTCTCCTGGGGAGTTTGAAGTGAGGTCAGTGCTTGTTCACCCTCAGGAGAGGAAGATGGTTTAATGGATGACACAGTGCCTCGGGCTGCAGCTTCGGGACAGTCAGGCAGCCACATCCTGAGTGACCTAGACTTCACTTGCCTCTAGTTCCCTGTCTGGGATTTTATGTGCTAAAAAGGTTCACAATGGAAATGGATATATTCATGGCAGAAGACTTTCAGGACCCTTACGTGCAATGATGTGTGTTGGGCTCCCAAATTCCCCCCTCCAAATTGTTGGATGGTACATAATTTGGAGGAAACATCCCTATGGCTTTCCCTGCCCTGCCCTACACACCCACTGCTGGCCACTGCCAGAATAAAGGTATGGACTGAGTAGAGTTCTGGTCTGACCTTACATATGGAAGGTGAGAACTTAGTTTTCATACCTGCCTGCTCTTGGGGAATGCCTGCCTCCAGGCTCTTCTGGACACCCTGGAGCTGTTTCTCCACATGCCCCCATACTCCTCTCAGCCCTGTACTTACTACAGCATTTATACCATCACAGTTATGCCTTGTCATGCTGCCCACCACAGAGCAGGAGCTCCCAGGAGTGCTGGCTCAGCACAACACGCTTAGTTCACAAGCCAAGCCGAGGTCCCTCTCACTCCCAACACTGTGTCACTTCTTTCTTGTGCAGTAGAGATGTCTGTTTTACTGACCTGCACAACACACAGAATTATTTACTGGAGTTACAAAATATATGAGCTGATACAACAACCAGTTTCTACCAGGGCTGCAGGAAAAAAGGCTGTAACTTGCTGTAAGAGCCACAAGCTCCATCAGAAACCAGTAGGTTCCACATAAGGGAAGCACGACACGTAACCTCTTAATTAAACAACCCCAGCCCACCAGGGAACCAGCAGGATTTACAGGCATTGTGCTGGGAACAGAAATCCAGCCCTCACAGTCATCACAGAACTATTAGCAAACACACAGAGCAGTTAATATTTTGAGGTTGTTCTAGCTTTATTTGTGTACCTTGATAGGTGACATTTCCAAGACACTATGAGACTGTGCAGAGCTGGACTGATTATTAATAGTGAACATGCAGCTGAGCTGACATGACAGAGAAATAAAGAAGTGAAGTTCACATAGTCATTCTTACAGGGAGGGTTATTCCCCAAAGTTTTTTATCTGCCTTCCAGTCCCCTTCAACCAGAGACAAATGCCCTGTGCCAACACTACACAAAGCAGATCTGTAAACCTACCTCTGACTTGACTAAGGATGCTTTTTCCCAAGTCTATTTTCTCATTTGTTTCTGTTATTGCAGCTAAATGTGGGTGGGAGTTTTCTCCTGGGTGATGTTCCCAGCAGGTATTAACCTCCTGTGGGGCTTTGTTCCTCAGTGGCTCACTGGCCATCTGGCTCTCAGCCACAGGGAATCCCACATGGTCTCCTGATAGCACTCCAAAATCCTGCAGGGCAATCATCACTGTCCCTTCTCCCAGGCAACCTGTGGGCAAGAGGATTGCCAGAGCCAGGCCTGCAAGGGGATAAATGAAGACATTTGAAACACTGAAGTAGGAACTGGACAACAGGTTTCATTAAAATCGCAGCTGGAGCTATGGTGACTCAGGTGGATGTGCTGACTGCAAAGGGAGCTGGGAGGGCTCAGGAATGGCACCTGTGAATAGGTGTTCCTGAGAGCCCTGCAGACAGCTCCAGGGAGGGAAAGCCCTGATGGCCACATACAGAAACAGCCTGTGTGCTTGGAGCCTTACTGCAAAAGGTACTGAGGCCAAACTCTCCTCCCCAGCACTGTGCTTGCCCTCACCATCAGAAGCACAGGGAAAGCCCAGCAATTCTTAAAGCTGCTGTAATCCAGAATGAGACAAATAGAGGGGGAAAATGCACTAAACAGTTGTTTCAGCAGCTGATTGTTTTTGGTTTCTTAGCAACTGTGGGAAAAGTAGCTGCCTGAGCTCTGAGCTGTCTGGTCAAATCCAGCAGGCATCCCTCTGTGGAGGACAGCCCTCCTCCTCTCTGCTCATCTGCAGAGGGAAAGCACAGCTGGTGGGAAGCCTTCCCTAAACAGGGAGATAGCAAACAAGTTCACCAAATAGATGAAAAGGCTTGTCCTTCTCTCCACTGAGGGACAAGGGAACAAGCTGGCCATCAGAGTCCTCAGTGTGGTTCCTCCAGAAGTGGAAAGGTTGTTTCAGATTAGACTGCTTTAAAGAGCATGGGAAAGATGAGGGAATCTTGCACTAACAGCTGCAGTCAATGGTGTTCCCAAGCTGCCCCCAAAAAGGAACTGCAGGAGAGAGGTCAGGCTCTTCTGTGCCTCAGTGTCAGGGCCAGGCTGGAGGGGAGCAGAAGGACATTCCTGTGGCTCCTGCCATCAGCCACTCCAACCCTGCAAATGAAATTGAGCTTGGTGCAGGGGTCCTCAGCTCCTCTCCTGGCAGTGCAGGTGGATCAGTTACAGCATCCTTCACAGGTTCTTTTGAGAACACTGCTATTGAGTGCATGAAAAATTGTTTATTGCTGTTTTCCCTGTGATCAGCAGTGTCAGTCTCTTGCAAGTCCTTTGAGCAAATCCACAGAGAGAAAGGGCTGATTTTTGCCAAAGGGTTTCACATCTCTGTGGGTGTTTGCTCTGGAGGTTTCAGCACTAGTGCAGAGTTTGTGTGGGCCTCTGTATTGGAGCAGCCATTTCACTGGTTTGGTTTTCAGGGACAGTGTTTAAATCATTTAAATTCGTGCCTGTTACTGACATACTGGCCATGCTCATTGCTAATAGCTTATTTCCCTCCACACTAGCACTATCTCATTCATTCAGATATAAGTAGGAGGATGTTGACCTGTAGTTAATCCTACACGTCCCTGACTGTTAATTTAACGACTATTAAATATTAATGGGAGCAGAGAAGGGAAGTCAGATCACCTTTTCCACAGCTTAGTGCCCCTGTCACCAGGCTACAATGTCATCCTTGATCTTGCTTTTTATATTCCCTTTCTCCCCAGTTTCATTTACAGGACAAAGAAAGATACATTTTAGAAAACGCTTTGTAGTCAAGCAGCTATTGCAAGGATTAGAGCTGCACCAGGATCTCCCATTTCTAGGCAGATGTTCAAATCACCATGCTGTTGGTTAAAAAAGGAGGTGTATTATTTCCCATGAATCTGGGAAAGGGCCTTACACCCTGGCTCAGGATAAGCTAGAGAATATAATGAAAAAGGGGAGGATGCATAGACACCCATTACCTAGATGCTCCTCCTATGCTGTGCAAAAAATAATTCATTGTTCAAGGAGGGATGTGGAGGGTGTCTGGTGGTTACAGTCCTCCCCAGGGCAGGGGAGCACCGTGGATCTACCAGGGCATTCCTGTGCACAGTCCATGAACCAAAGCACAGCCCAGCACCAAGGGGGGACCCCGAGGCTCTGGTGCAAACCCTCAGCAGTGCCATGTGCCCTGTTGTGTTCCCAGCCTGGTGGTGGGAAAACTCTCCTGACCAGTCTGGAGCACAGAGGTGAATCCCCCCTTCTAGAGGAGAGAGTTGAACATCACTTCTCAATTCCAGATGGGTGTTACCATGTCAAGCATCATCACTTTTGGTCGTGCTTCAACACAGAAAGCCATGTCCCCTATGTGACCATCCTCAGAATATTTCATTTGCCAGACTGTAATGTTTTCGGACAGTGGGGACCAGGGATGGTGCTGTAGAGATCTCTTTCTCTACATCTTCCCATGCCTTTTTTCCTCATGGTCTTTTCTTTTGCATCAGGCAGTTATGACTGCATCCTTAAAACAGCCATGTCTAACTGCTGGAGGTATTTGTCTGTGCTTAAATCTATGTATCTTCATATGATTATATTTTTCTGATTATAAAGCTAATGAGATAAAGCAGAAATCAATCAAAGTAGCTGGGCTTGAAGTGCATTAATACTTAATACTACCTTTTACTATTGTAATTATGAATTATTTACTTTTTTAATTGCTATCTGGTTTGCTTATCTCTATGAGAGACACTTCTCCAGAGTATCTTTCTGACTATAGTGTTTTATTTTTACAGAAAAATGCAGGCTTTTAGTGAGATGGAAATTACTTCCTTATTATTTAAAATTAATTCAGCCTGTCAAAATGAACTCATTGCCATGCACAGTGTTTCCTTTTTAATTCAGTCTCAGCCTTTCTAGAAATTGAAATTCTGTGCTGAGACAACATACACAGCAGACTTTTTATACAGATTAAGCCCTACATATTAGGAGGATTAAGGCCACATATACATTTTAGAATAGGATACATAATTATAAAACAAATTTTGCAGCAGGGATAAAAGAATGTCAGTTTTCCATTTGTCTTGTAAACTGCTTTGCTAGCCAGGAATGAAGCTGCAAGAATGCCTGATGAGAATAAAAGGGACTCTCCTGCCTGCTCCTTTAGGACTCTAACTTTTACTAAATCAGGACAAAAGTAGAGGAAATATTTGCATATAAATAATTAGGATGCCAGTGCTTCCTTATTTTCTCTTCTTAGAATAAAAAAAAAAAAGAGAATAGAAGGCAGAAAAGGACAGAGGAGATTGAAACCTGTGATGGGTATAGGAAAAGATAACCTTAATAAATGGGAGAAAATTGCCTGTCACCTGCAAAGGGAGCAATGGAAATAAGGGGGGAAGGGAGATAAGTTTCTGACAGCAGCATCCCACAGGAGTTTCTTCAGGATGAAGAATCGATTAGGAAAGGGAGAGAGAGAAGAAAAGGGAGCTTTAGAAGATCTTCATACTTCCCACTCCGTCCTCTGAGCAGCTCTCAGTTCCCACAGCACTCCCTCCTCTCAGTAGCTGAATGGGTTTGTGAGGCAGAGGTTCGGTCCTCTGGAAACAGCCCTGTGTGTGAGGAACCATCCCAGTGACTCACCTGCACTGGGCTGGTGTCCTGGTCACACTCCCTGGAAAGAGAACAGCAGGAAATGAAGAGTTTGGAATGGAGGGAGCAGTCAAGGAAAAGTGTCTCTGGGGAAGGCACCTGGAAATTTTGCCATTCCCATGGTAAGAAGATGACCATGGAAATCATTTTTGCATTCACTAACTGAATTTAAAAAGTAGTTAAATAATTTCAATAGGTTTGGGCATACCATAGACAAGACTCCTATCTCCAAGGGGGATGATGTGGGGAGCAGCAAACATGGCAGTGTTACCTCAGTCCTTGGGTAGGTCATGGAGTAAATAGACCTGGAAATCATTTCCAAACACAAAGGACAAGAAGGACAAGAAGCTGATTGGAAGTAGTCAGCCTGGACTTACAAAGGGGAAACCACAGCAGAGAAAACCTGAAAACCTTGGACAGCAAACATGACTGCCTCAGTGGTCGCAGGGAAAGCAGAGAGGGACATTGTTCATCTTGACTTCAGCAGGGATTTTGAGTGCTTGCCATAACTTCACGGACAAGGCGATGAAGGGCCCAGTAACTAGACAGGGAGGTGGACCAAAAACTGGCTGAAGTGCCGGGTTTAAGGGCTGTGATCAGTGGCACAAAGCCCAGCTGGTTGATACAGCAGATATAATCTGGGAGAAGTGTTGAAGCAGCAGAGGGTTATGCTGCTATCCAGAGGAACCTCAACAGACTGGAGAAATGAGTGGATAGGAACCACGTGAAGCTGGGATAACCCCAGTCCTGCGCCTGGAGAGGAACAAGCCCACACACCAGAATATGCTGGGGGCCACCCAGCTGGAAAGCAGCTTGATAGGAAAGGCCCTGGGGTTCTAGAGGACACCAAGTTGGGTGGCTGTGGGCCGATGATGGGCCCTCGTGCCAAATCCATTCAGGATCCTCCGTCCAGCACTGGTGACACCTGCAGGGCTGTGCCCTGTGCAGGACTCCTCAGTGCAAGAGAGTCTGGTGAAGAGCCAAGAGAATGCTGAAGGGACTGGAGCAACTCTCCTGTGAGAAAAGGATCAAAGAGCTGGTGTTGCTCAGCCTGGAATAGGGAAGGCTCATTAGGGACCTTGTAAGTGTGTACAAACACCTGATAGGGGGCCAGTAAAGAAGACAGAACCAGACTCTACTTGGTGGTGCCTGGGCACTGTAAAAGACACAACAGACACTAACTGACACGCAGGAAATTACATTTAAGCTGTAAAAAAACTTTTTTCAACAGGCATTGTCAAACACTGGAGCAGGCTGCCAGAGAGGTACTAGAGTCTCCATGGTTGGACCCGACTGGACAAGACCCTGAGTGACCTGCTCCAGCTGACCCTCTGAACAGGGGACTGGAGCAGGCTCCCCTGAGGTGCCTGCTGACCTCTGCAGTTTTCTGACTCTCTGACACCAAGACAAGAAAATTGCTGGCAACTGGCAGAGAGAAAATACAAGTTTTGGTTTAATGATTCGCAGCAAAAGAGCAGTAATGAACAAGGGGTTGATCTTGCCAAAGAGATACAGAGGTGAGCAAGGTGCAAATAGGGCCTCCCACAGGATCACCACTGTGGCAGGGGAGAAGTGCAGTCCAACCCCCATATGGATAAATCACAGGATGAGGGAGGCATCTCCCACTATTGCTCCCTTAGTACAACTGATGCTTTATTTGCATCTGTAAAGCAAAACCAGCAGGAACAACCAGCTTCAAACCCAAGTCTTGGCCCTTGGCAGCAGGCACCAGTGCTTGCACATTGAACACAATTCCTGCAAAGAACAGCTGAGGGAGCTGGGGTTGTCTAGCTTGGAGAAGAGGAGGCTTGGGGGTGACCTCATCACTCTCTGCAACTACCTGAGAGGAAGTAACAAGTGACAGGACAAGAGGAAATGCCCCGAAATTGCACCAGAGGAGATTTAGATTAGATACTAGGAAAAATTTCTTCATTGAATGAATGGTCAGGAATTGGAACAGGCTGCCCAGGGAAGTGACAGAAACACTGTCTCTGAAAGGGCCCCTGTCAGAAACTCTCTGAAAGTGTCCAAAAGGTATGTGGATGTGGCACTAAGGGACATGGTATGGTGGTGAAAGTGGTGATGATGGGTTAAAGACTGAAATAAATGATCTTAGACCTTTTCCAGTCTCAACCATTCTATGATTCTGTTGTTCCCTATCCTGGAATTCCAAACCTCAAAAACTACAAATGTGCTTTAACCTGTGCTATTCTGATGGATGTTTCTGGTGAAAAAGGCACTTGGAAATGCTTATTTGCCAAAACTGTAGGGATAAAAGACCATGAGAAATCAGAACTTGTTTTCTCCATGTTCAGAGCCTTCCTTGTGCCACCTGCTGTGGCATCCCCCAGCAGCACATCTAAGGTGGGAAGCACACCTGGGCTCTTATTTCTCTCTCTCTGCATTTTTTTTCAAGTGTTTGCAATTAGCTAAGGACCCTGCCACCAAAATATTTTGGGGACAGCAAGGTGTTGGTTTTTGCAGATTTAACACGTTACTGTGAATGATCAGGAGCATTTTATAGATTAGGTTTCTGATGTTACACTGTATTTTAATTTAAAGTATTTCATATGTACATTACAAAACAGTATAGAAAAACACCCCACATTTTTCAGATAAGCTAGAAGACTTTATTTTTTTTTTAATCTAACAACTTCAAAATACTGTTTAACGAAGGAATCTCAATCCAAGTTACTCTTTTTTTCACTCTGTATATTTAATAAGGGTTTCCACCGCATTCCAATTTTACACTGTTTTGAATTATATTACAAGTATCAGTAATTAATTTTCTTAGTAATGCCACAAATTTTGAAGTTACCAGAACTGCTTTGAGGGAGCAGGTAACTCCAGATACCGCAGTCCCCTCTAGTGGGGAAGACCAGACTGTGCCGATTTTGCAGGCCCTGCAACATTAGCAGTGGCTGGATATGAAAGTTGTGCTTTCCCCCCATATATCCTGAGGACCCTGAGGCGATTTTTTTTCTTTTTATGCTTTTTTTTATTTATTTATGGTGCATTATTTTTGTTCTGAAGGAGAGAGGGGCATGTGAGGTTCAGGTTTAGTCACTACTTGTGATCCTTCAGAATAGGAATTCGCTACATGCCCTACAAATCCTCCTGCCAAAAGACAGCAAGTTTTGCTTCAAGTACCTTATTCCCACAAAACATTTGGGAAGCTGCTTTTTTTTACTAAAAAGGAAACTAAGGGATTCACGAAGGACAGGTTCACCAGAGATCACCATCCATCTCCTGGCTTAGCAGCTCATCTAAACCCATTTAAAAATCCTTCTGTACTGGCATTTTCTGATTCAGAAATGTGCCCTTCTAATACTTCCCTGTTCTGTGAGCGAGAAGCAGTGATGTTTGGTTTTAGGAAGCCATTGCCATCAATATAAAATACAACACCCTCTCCTCAAGAGCCTGTCTGCCCATTTGTTACACTTCTGTTTCAAAGGGAGAACTGTGTCTACCACCCCACATCTCTTTTTTGTTTTTCTCTTACATAATTGTCATCGTGTTTTTAATTATGTTAAATAGGATGTTGCACTGAGCTCCTCAGCAGCTTCCTGAATTTTGTGATCTATCCCATCAATTGAAATCAGAGCACTGTCTCTGCTGGTACCACGTGCACTGAGTGCAAGTCACAGATATTTGCATGAACCAATTTATCTCTTAAAAATATTTCTTCTTGACTGAGGAATAAATTGCCTCTACCCTAATGTGCTAGGTAATGAATTGCATTTGAAATGTGTTTATTTTTAGCAAACAAATGCTAATGGCAGCTTGCTGTTAAAAATAGACAGTACAGTTGGCACAGAAATATGGGCTGGGGAATCATTCTTCCCTGATCAGAGGAAATGCCCTCTGTGTAAATCACCTGGGGAGAAAACATGATGTTCCTAAGTAATTCAGTCCCTCCACCTGGAGTGAGGGTGAACAGCAGGATTCCACTGTCCCCAGAGCCCTGCCTTAGGAAATGCCCCTGTAGCCCAGCATCCTCACAGGGCTGTGTCCCTCCAGTGGTGTAAGACAGAGATGGCACACTTCTCTCTTCCTGCCTCCCTGCTGTATGTCAGTGGGTGCAATGTGGGTTTTTTATGTGCCTCAGCTCTGCCTGGCTGCTAGGAGTGGGGGCATTTTGGTGGGGGGAGCACTGCAGGACCCCAGCATTAGCAGCTCCCACTCCACTCTCAGCACCTGCTCCCCAGGCCAAGGGGTTTTATCTTGAACAGGGTTTTCCTAATGTCTGTGAAATTTCCCTGGTTGCTCTCTAAGTCCATTACTTGTCACATTCCCATGATTTATTCCCTTCATTTTCCAGCAGTTTTTTTTCATAGTTAAGAGCATTATGTCCACTAAGTCTCCTTTCCTCTAGATTACACAGATCAATTGCCCATGTTTTCGCCCACATTAAGAATTCCAAGACTTCTGACACTCTTGTTGTTCCACTCTTGTACTCCCCAGGTAGTTACACTTCTCCCTCACAGTCCAGTGCCAAAAAGCCAACCATGCAGCTGAGGCCTTGCTGAGCAGCCTGGTAGACTCACTTTGTGTGTCTTGCAGATAATTTTATCTTAACCAGAAAAATGTCAAAATCCTGAAAAAGAATATTGTAAATATTATTTATTTCATACATGATCAAGAGAAGGTTCTTCTCTTGGGGAAGAAAATCACAATGGGAAGTCCTTAATTGATCCTTGGTGCTTCTCATTATAATATGATCTTAGGAATTGGCTTGGTTCTACTGAGTCAAAAAAGAACCAGAAAAGTCCAAAAGGGTTTCTGTCACATGAAGATTTTAACATAAAACATGGCTGGGAGTCTAGATAAAAAACACCAGTTAAAGAAAAGTTGAATTGATTCCTTATTTATAGACTTTAGTATTTCTGGGGACCAAACCAATTACTTCCTGATTCTAGACTACAATCTGAACTGGAATTATAACAATTAAAAGTCAGGAATCCACAGTAAGGAAGATTTAGCCATGGTGGCATGTGTTTCATTAGCAGGTAACATGAAGGATCAATATTTTATGACCTGTCACATATTTGAGTCATCTGTCATGTTTTATCCTTTGATGTTGAAGTTGTTTGACAGTTTTAAAATAGAAGGAAGCAAAACAGAAAAGAAGTTTTTTTTGCTGGTGTCACACTGTCAGAAAAATTTAATAGGTAATAGTCTACAACAAGCAATTAAAACACATTGGTCTCTTATTACAGAACAAATTCTACTCTGTGGGGCCTGAGGGAAATGCATCTCATAAAATTTGCTATTTTTATGTAAGAAGCCAGCACAAACTATACTTTCTCCGCATGAAAAAAAAAAATCAAAAAGAAGCAGAAATGCTGCTATTTTACAGTGCACAGATGAATACTGATTTGGAGACCTTACATAACAGGGAAGCAGAAACATCCATCTGCAAAACCTCAGTTTGTTTTCTGCTGAGGTCCAGCTACTGATCCCTGAGTCAGTGCAACCACAGACCCATGGGGGAGCATACCCATATGGAGGATCCAGTCTCTGTTGTCCAGATAAAGAGCACAGCAAAGGAAGGCTATTAGTTCAGATGAAGACAAGGAAGGGATGAAGATGAAATGCCTGAATTCATGTAGAATTACCTACAGCCTTAGAAGTGTCACAGCTGCTCATGCTTTCTGTTTTCCAAGTTCCAGTTCTGAATCACATGTTGTACTTCAATCTCAGCTTTAAAAAAAAAATAAAGATGCAAACAAAAACAAACAAAAATCACCCTTCTGTGCCTCATAATTGCAAAGAAAACCACGAGCTCTCAGGAAATAAGAAAGAAATCAGGTTTTTCACAACTCATGTTTATATGTCTTCCTGGGTTTTGAATGTTTATGGTTCATTAAGTCTTTCTGGAAAACAAAGACTTTATTCCCTGAGCAGCACTGACAGGATGAGTCTTCTGTCTCTTCCAGTGTGGTTCAAAAAAAGGAGACATTTTAATTTTTATTTGTTTCTGTAGGCAGCTAAACTAAAATTAGCCAAGATTTTGTTTATCAGAGTATTTTCATTCATTTTCCATACCTCCCTAGAATAGCTCCTTTCACGTGTTAAAAAAAAGAAGCATCCAAGAAAATTTCATTCTCAACAAATTGGTATTTGGCACTGAAAATTCCTTCAATATAAAGTTCCTATGGGAAGCGTCATAAAAGTCCAGGAGAGTGAAGAAATGTGAATTGTAGCTTTTTTTTCCTGTCTCCAAGCAATTGATAATATGAGACTTTGCTAACAAAGGGGTTTGCATATCACCTCCGAGAAGAAGGAGGATGGACACGCAGTGATGTAAGGGCTGTAGGAATGACCACCAAGCTCATCTCCAGGGTTCAGTGACCCATCACTTTGGGACCACCATGAAACAAGCACATTTTCCTGACTACAGCCACAGCTTATGCTTTCCATAGGTCGAGCCACCACACATGGCAGGTGCTCAGTCCATGGTGCTCAGCAGTGTGTCTCAGAGACAGCCCAAGCTGGGCACTTGGCCACTTGTCCCTGGTCTGTACAACAGAGGCTCAGCTGCCTTATCAGGCCCATTGGAAGAAAAGGAGGTTTTTCCTTGAGTTTCTGCTTATTTCCAACCGTGCCAAGACTGGCTCAGCAGCTTGGCTCGCCCTGGCTGCAGGGACTTTGCTGCCAGCAATGCCCGGCCCTGCGGCCCCTGAAACCCAGGCAGGCTCTGCTCTCCCCCAGGGCTGGGCAATCCGAGAGGATGTGACCTCCAGAAAAGGACACCAAATTAGGAGATGTTTCAGTGTCTGAGGCGATGAAATATTTAATCCCTGCTCTCCCTGGGATATGCATCATCACAGATTTACTTATCTGCAGCTCGGTGACAGCAGCGGCTGACAGGGACGATGACAGCTGACACACATTAACCCAGCTGCACAACACAAGCTATCACTCCAGAGCAGAAATCCATCATTATTATTTCAGCACCGAGGAGGTGACTCGGTGCCAGATACCAAACAGGCAGCACCTGCAATGGGAAGTCAACACTGCCAGGGTCTCTTGAGGCAAGGGAGCCTTGGCAGGACCCTCAGCCCCAGCAGCCCCAGCAGGGCCAGCAGCGGCAGCACTGCTCCCTGAGCAGCCCAGCACCAAGGGTACACGCAGGGTCTCCCGTGCCCCCACTGCTCACCTGGCCAATGGACCAAAATGAGAGGGAAGTATGGACAAATATTACTTGTTTAGGGTGTGGGAGGGTGGAAGCCTTTATTGGAGCTTTTCTCCAGCTGCAGATGTAGCTGTGCGGATGCAACTGGACCTGACTTGCTTCCCCTCTGTCTAAGCTGCCCCCCTTTTTACAGATGAGCTTCTTTCTGAGCAAACCTGTATCAGTGTGTTCTTTATCTAATAGGTTGTTCTGAATTATTGCTGCCTTTGACAATCTAGTGACTGAGCTTTGAGGAATACTGGTGAATCTGGGGTTTGGTTTGAGATGGTGGGCTGGAGATTTCCCTCCTTCCTGTTAGTGTTTGGTACTGGATTGGTTGCTGCTTGAGCCTGCCCTGCTGTCTCTTGCTGCTACAAGGGCATCCTTACATTGAAAGGTGCATTTTACCCAAGACTTGTCTCATAGTCATTGGTGGGAACAGCCAAACAACAGGAAAATTGTCCATGTCCACCTGTCGCTCAGGGCTCCTGCAAACCAGCTTGCCTTTCTGCATGCTCTTCAGCTGGCAATTTCCTAACAGCCTCTCCTTCCCTCTCGGGGATGGGTTCGTTTGGTTTTTTTCTCTGCACTGCTGATTGCAGTTTGCCTTCCATGCTGAAAGCTCTTCAGGGAAGGAACCTCTTCTTTTTCTTTTACATGAGTGCCCTTCACACCTCTAGAGCAACTCAAGGAAATGTTTAAGGGAAAAATATAAATTAATACCAATAATAAATCCTTAAGAATTGTCCAGAGTCTGCACAAATTGGGTTTTGAGCAAGAAAAGGAAGATGACAGGAAAAAATGTCTTCAGGACCGTGAGCATTCAACATTGTCCTTGCTACATGTCAGACAGGTTTTCATGACAGATGGTATCCACCAAAAAGCTCACCCTCTTCCTAGACCCTGGCTTTGCCAACTCCCAAATCCAGACTCTCTTCTAGCTGAGTATCATCTAACCCCACAGAGATTTTCTTCAGTAGTTTAACATGTAATTTCATACCTTGGAAATAATTGTGAACATAATGTACAGTTCCAAATACCTCCTATTTGCCTAGAGAGTGTACAAACAGTTAATTAACATTCCTGTGCTCGGTCAGCTAATCACTAAACTGCAGTTTTGAATTCTCAGACCAAAGCTGCTCCAGATCATTATCTTTCTGTTGCCCATAAACATGTAACTTGGCACCTGTATCTTTCTCAAAGGCAAACGGGATCAATATTTGCAGCTCATTAGCAGGTTTTGGTTGAGACCCAACATCACAGCAGCCAACCAGTCAGAGAGGAGGGTTACAGGATGAAGGACACACAGCCTTGCCTTGGTGAATCCCTGCCCCAGAGGCACTCTGGACAAAAGTTGTGCAGCTGCAGGACCATTCCCCTCCATAGTGAGCCCCTGAAACCAGAGCCCCACTCCCAGCTCCAGCCCAATTTATTCATCAAATTTTCTCTTCCTTTCAGCACAAGTACATACAAAGAGAAAGTTTGGAAAACTTTTGGAAATCCTTGACTGTGCCTTTGCTCAGCATGGATTTGTGCCATGTTCCCAGGTCACACAGCTTTAACACTGGCCAAAGAACAGGGAAATTCATTTCACACACACAAAAAGAGATTTTAAATGTTTTTATTATTCTGCAGCATTTAAGGTTCATCAGCATTGATATTTTTCTTATTTTTTCTGTGACATTTAAACTTCTTGCAATGTTTTAGTTATTATGTTAAAATTAAAAAATCAGCTTTTTTTAAGGAAATTTCATTCACAGAAGTGTCATGTTGGAATGACCAGAGAACTGCCAGAGCCCTCGTCGTTTCTGTTAGGAGGAAACACTCACTGTATGAATTGTGAATTCATCTGGAGAAATGCAGTCTGTTGAGAAAAGAGCAGAGCTCCGTTTCTGTCACACCACTAAAATAAGCCCCATCGTAGCAGCTTCCTTACACAGAGATCCTGGCTGGCACCTTCAAGGATCTGCTTCAATATTTTGGCTTTCTCCCAGCACTGAACTCCCACTCTCTCTGTGCTCACAGCAAAGCAGCTCCAGCCAGCCTGAGCACACAGTGAAGGCAGTGAGGGGCTCTCCCAGGCTGGGGCTGACTCACAGCCCCCAGCCCACGCTGGCCCTGGGCTCTGCCTCCTGCCTGCCCTGATGGCCCAGCCCAGACAAGGACAGCTTTGTATCAATGGCAGCCAGGTTTGTTTTCCCAAACCAAAAAACGTGCCAATGTCAACATCTAACATTGCCTAGCACGGGAAAACTCTTGGAAGATATAATGCTACTAAAGCTAGATATAAAATGTTACTAACAAAATAAAAAACCAAAAGATTGCACAATGCCAATCCAAACATTTTCTGGCCGATATGCCCAGAACCTTTTCATGATACCTCACTGACATGGCTGGGTCCTCAGAGAAGCTCCGTGTAAACAAGTACATCAACATTTGTAACAGTTTTTAAATACAGACAATGAAGAGCTTTTTGGGCAGTCTGATCACGCAGCTTGGAGGCTGGAGAAACAAACAAAAATACCTACAGATCCTCTGGGTTCCAGGGAAGAAACTGAAAAACAGCTACAGCAAATGGGCAGAATATAAAGAAAGTGAAACATTTTCTCATTAAACAGTTAGAGAACAGGAAGAGTTTAGGAATCACCATTCAGAGACTCCTGTTTAGTGACAGCAATTTATTTGACCATCTGGGCAAAGAAAGACTGCAGCAAACCACATGGAGGAAATAAAAATAGATGAACAACAAGTGACTGATTTTGCTTGACTTGAGCCTACAACCCTACAGAGCAGGAAGCTACTTCATGTGAAAGACATTATTGATGAAGGCATTTCAGCCTCTTGCCAGTTCTTCCAACAACATACTAGATCTCCCATGCCAGCAAACCTGTCTTGAGACGTGACTCCCATGCCAAACTTGACAGAAACACCACCAAGTACAAAAGACAAATTGATGAGCCTTCTGGAAAGGGACCACCAGAGGAAGGAGCGTTTCTGTGATGTTCCACAGTCAAAGAAAACCCTTTAGGAGAAAGAATAGGAGGCTTTTTGCTGTGTTTGTTCATTATGATAAAAATCTTCCTTTTCTTGACAGAAGCAAATATTGAAATGGAGGAAAAGGCAGCCCACTGTTCAGCAGGACCTGATCATGACATCCCAGTGTGTTGGTTCCCACCTCAGGCAGACACAGAGCCTCCTCCCGTGTCCAGGGCACACTTGCTGTGTGTGACAGCAGCAGGGGATGGTGATGCCTGCCCTGGAGGTACAGCCATGAGCACCAAGCTGCCCAGATGAGGACCCCAAAAGCTGTTTGTAATGAGGCATGACAAGCAGAGCCATCACCCAAGGGAGCCCTGTTTCCACCAGCCCAGACTGGTGCCAGCAGATGACAGAGAAGACAGCTACAACCTGATCCATCCTTGGATAGGTCTCTATTCCCTCTGTCTGTCACTCTTCTCCTGTCTTTCTCACCAATAAATACGCATATGTTGTATTCTTGGAGCTGCATTCAAACCAGAGGAAAGCCACCCGAGCCAGAGATTAGGAAGGGTGGCAGGGAAGCTTGAAACCTGCCCATATTCAGAGTTTTAGAGCCTGTCACTGCCACCTGGCTATATTTAGGAGTAGTTGAAGGAGGGTCTTTCAGAGATAAGAAAACTGTCAGGCTCTAAAGAGATGCCTTCTTTAAGCTGCTCTAACTCTGTTTCGCATGATTTTCAGTCAAAATTCACCTGCTCCTTCAGGCGCGGTCTCACTGACAAGAGAGCCAAGCTGACTGCTGTATGCAGCTTGGCTCATACCCATCAGGCTGGCCTGCTGCTTGCATCCCTGCCCAGTCAGTCCTCAAGCTGTTTAACTGATCTTACTGAGCCCCCCTGACCTGGGGTTGGAATCTCAGACCCAGCTTCTGCAAAGCCATTTGCTCACTAGGAAGGCAGTCCTGGTGCACGATGGCACACCCCAAAACTAAAAATACCCCTCCTCAAGCTGTGCTCAGACAAGGTCTCTGATAGCTTGTTACAAACAAGCCTAATCTTTCAGGCTTTGTTACCAAACTGCCTAATTGGTTGATATTTCATGCTGAAGATCTTCCATGCATGGGCAGCAGCCTCCCTCTTCTTCCATGCATGCAATTAATGACTTTGTGCAGGGTAATTATAACTGCAGGATTCACACACCTCACTTTGTCCATCTCAGATTTAGGCCTCCCATCTCATCCAGGTCTACAGACCCACAGAAGACTACAGCACTCATCCATCCTGGGAACCATTCTAAGATCAAATTAGTCACCAGGGGGTGATTAGGTCCCAGGAGGACCCTGTCCTGCTCCAAGGACTTCCTAGAGCGTCACATCTGATGTCTGACTTTGAGAGAGCTGATGTTATATGAGATGCATCTCCAGGCCTAACCTCTATCTGATCTCTCCTCCCAAAACATCTTCTCACCTTTCTCAAAATTTCCATCTGGAAGAAAACAGGAATTTAAAGAAGTCAAGACCACAAATGGTTAGGCTGCCCTGACCCACTCTGGGCTTTAGACTTAATTTCCCTTTGTCTCTCTTCCATGTCTCCTTTCATACCTTGGCACAAGTTGGTGACACTTCATTGCTCAATGTCTTTTTTGTGGCCAATTTTTCTCGACAACCACATTTAGTCCTGGGGCCTTTTTCCTTATTGTCATAATAGCTTCAAGAAACATTCTGTCTGGAGAAATCAACAATGCAGAAAATAATGTATCTCTGCTGTGTCACTCTTTACTGTGAGGGTGGGGAGGCCCTGGAACAGGTTGCCAAGAGATGCCCTGTCCCTGGATATGTTCAAGGCCAGGTTGGATGGGCTTTGAGCAGCCTGGTCAAGTGGAAGGCGTCCCTGCCTACTGCAGGGGAGTTGGAATGAGGTGACATTTCAGGTCCCTTCCAACCCAAACTATTCAATGTTTCCATGATTCCCCCCCCCACCACAGCATGCTGTCTGCAACCAAACAGCCTCTGAACTGACATCCATTTCTTCCTGTCATGTTTCAGTCATCATATACAACAGAAAAAGGGGGGGAAATACAGTGTAAGATTAAACTGGATTTTAAAACTACAAGAATGAGCCAGAGTCTGTCAAGGAGGGTAGAATAGTTTCTGAGAGCATTAAGTGTTCAAGGAGTTTAGTTTTAGGTCTGACAATGTACTGGGCTTTTTCTTGTGAATGACAGCCTGTGAGTTGGCAGCAAAGCTCTGTCCAGCTGTGTGTTGTACGCAGATGCTGGAAACGCAGCAAAATTAATTTGACTGGATCCTTCAACATTTTTTTGTTTCTTCTCAGAAAACAATATCTAATAAAAGACTATTCTGTCTGTTCAGCCTGTCATTGCCCCTGTGGCTCTGAAACCATCTGTCATGGATGGAAGCAACTGCACTTGTAAGAGAGAAGCAACAATATACAAGAGAGAAGCAACAATGTACTTTATTGATATAAAACAGTGATTTAACAAAGTTCAATGGTAAATGCAACAGTGGTTTAACAAGATTCAATGGCAGGATTGCTTATTTACTGCATAGAGGACAAGGGCAGACAAAACTGCCAGAGACCCTGTCATTGAGCCATGAGGTTCAGAAAGAATTTCCTTGTGTTCTAAACCCTTCTCAAAGTGAAGTGTAGGTGTGCATGAACCCAATCCTAGTCCCAGACTTGTTCCGTGGTTTATGTCTGAGGGATTATATTTGCACAATCAATCCTTTATATCACTTAGCTACGATTTCAAAGTTCAGTGTGCTATTAACCAAGCACACTACTTACCAAGGTTCTGTTGCAGTGAGGAATCTCTCAGCTTTGAGGAGTAACCTTGAGAAGTGACCCTCCTCAAGGGGACATCCTGGCATGCAGCCCACCACTCCAGACAGCCCTTGGCTACCAGGCTGCCACTCCACCCCAAAGTCCAGAGAAAGCTGGGTGCAGCCATCAGAGCCCCACTGGTAGTTAGGGCTGAAGCAGTGGAAGGGAGCACACCACCACAGCATCCTGTCACATGCTAGAAATGTGATTGTGCAGCCATGAACTGAGCCTTCTGACAGCAAAACCACCAGAGTCACACATTTAGAAAATTCCTGAATGCTCCTGAAACCATTTCCCACTGTCCTAGAAACACTTCCCACAAGCCATGCCCAGCAGTTCAGCTGCTGCCACTAACAGGGTGAAAAAGATACCACCTAGCAGATTGAATAAGTCCCACTGTTCTACTCAGCTCTGGTTTCACAAGGCTTGCATACTGAATCAGGAAAAATCTTGTCATTTTTAATGTGATTCAATTCTATTTTATTGCAAGGAAGTGCTGCAGCAGAAGAGCAAGCTCACACACCTTCTGCTCAGATGAGCTTTCCCTCTAATGCCATATGGACAAAACCATCACACAATTTCAATTCCAAAATTTTGTTAAAGTTTTAGTTACTCTTTAAGGTTTACTGTGCATTCTCTTTAACCCCTGCCCTTTCAGGTAGACTTTGGTAGCTGTGAGTGATGGCAGAGCAGGCAGTTGTCAGATCCTGCCTGCTTGTTTGCCAGGGAGAGGAGGAAATGCCTTGGGCAGCTCTGGCGTGGACAGGTCATTAATCACATTTTGTTGAGAACAGTGAAACACTGAAAAGAAAGGTGCTAGCAAAACAGTTGGGGAACTTCTGTACATTCTTCTTTCCATCTCCACAGGGCAGCCTTGTACCCTCCTTACTGTGTCTCAGCTGCAGAGCAGGTGTAGGCAGCAGTGCACCATTTATTCTCCTCCTGGCCATACAGCTGTTTCCAGTATGATCTGTGGACAGCTTCTCCAAAACATGTGCTAGAGTTTCAGCTTGGATCATCAGGATTCTTGGAGAGGACATGAGTTGGTATCTGGCTGGTTTGCTGAGAGCACAATTTGCCCAGGGTCACTCTCCAGGTGATGGATAAGCATCTCCCCATGAGGCCAGGGCAAAGGATGTTCAGTGCATCAAGAGGGAAAAGGCACCCACAGCAGGTAGGGAAATTGGAATATACATAAATCCTCTCTCTCATAACATGAAAAATAAAATAATTCTCTCAGGCCACTCAAATTGGGTTTGTCATGTGGTCTAAAGAGACCATCTTCAAGGAAATAAGAGATAATGGGTCACTGGTTGCTCTGTGCAGCTGGGCATCTATCTGCCTTTCATGCCTTTAAATTATATACACCTGGATATTGTCCAGGCCATGAATACATGTTCCTGTTTGAATTTTAGGCTGCAGTGGCTACAAGTGGAATTTTAACACACTTAGCATTTCACCAACCCTGATGTAAGCAACAAAACCATCTGCCTGTGGTTATAAGGAGCTGACCCAAATCAGTGTGTCCAAAAAGGGCAACAAAGCCGGTGAAGGACCCAGAGCATAAGTCCTCTGAGGAGCAGCTGAGAGAGCTGGGGATGTTTAGCCTGGGGAAAAGGGGACTCAGGGGAGACCTTATCATGCTTCAACTCCCAGAAAGGAGATTGTAGCCAGGTGGGGGTCGGTCTCTTCTCCCAAGTAACAACTGACAGGATAAGAGGAAATGGCCTTGAGGTGCACCAGGGGAGGTTTAGATTGGATATTAGGAAAAATTTCTTCACCAAAGGAGTTGTTAGACACTGGAACACACTGCCCAGGGAAGCCTTGGATTCACTTTCCCTGAAGGTGTCCAAAAGTTGTGTGGATGTGGCACTTGGAGTTAGGGTTTAGGACTGAACGTGGAAGTGCTATGTTAACAGTTGGAACTGATGGTCTTAGGGGTCTTTTCCAACCTTAATGATTCTGTGGTTCTCTAAGCAGAAAGGTGAGAACTCCAACACCTCAATAAAACGGAACTTGTCCAATTTTTTTTGGCCTACAGCCCAGACAGCAGTGTTATCCAAGGTGCCTCAGCATGTCTATTTTCAATTGCAGAGCTTCAGAATCAATGTTTCTCTCATCCTTCATCGCCTCCCATACACTACCCACAGTGCAAGCATTCAGCAGAGATGATGTTTAGGCTGGAGGAATCCTGTGGAGGTCCTGGGAGGAAATCTCTGGTACTTCATTAACCCATGGCTTTCTGCCAGTTGATGTGGTTTTTTAACTGTACCAATTTTGGTGTCACCACAAATGCCAGTTGTTCTTTAGCAAAGCAGCTGTGTGTGTTTGGAGTAAGCAATAAAAGATTAACACTTGGAAAGTTGTTATTTTATATTTTTATATAGACACCAGTCAAATGCATGGCAAAGATCATTTCAATACGGCTGGTGACAATTAGTGGTATAAAGTGTTAAGGTTGTCTGAGACAATATATATCCAAACCTAAAAGGTCTGCCTTTCTCTCTATATTTACTGTTCATTTTACTGACTTTACAGTAACAGCATGGAAGGGACCATCTGAAATTCAGCATGTCTTTTACTCTACATCAGGGAACAACCTGGAAATCTCCCTATGATTCATCTTTACCACAAACAAACCTCAATGTCCTCTTTCTGAAATGTACATAAACACTGAAATGCTGTAAATCCCTCCAGGCTGACTATACCTCAGCTCTGCAGTCAGCAGAAGTGATTGCCCTAATTGAGTGTGTCAATTATAAGCAACCCCGTTGTGGTGAGGTCAGCCTAACAGGCAGCCTTCAAAGACTTTAAATAGGGAACTTAAGAGCAGAGCACCTGGGTGGTTGGGTAATACAGCTTCCATGAAGACTGCTTTCATTAACTGATTTCTTGGCAACAGCACTGTAAGTAGCTCTAAGAAAACAAACTTCAAAAGCCTATGGTGTGATATAAAACAGACTGAGAGATGTTGCATGAGAATAACTTACTTAGTCTTGTCAACTAGGCACCTATGGCATTTGTTAAATTTCATTTCCATGTGTATAACACCTGCGTGCAAAATTTGTCCAAAGAATTAATGAAGGTCTTCGTATGTTACTGCTGAAACACTGAGTGCTGCTGGAAATCCAATAAACAATGTTAGGGGTTTGAATAACACACGTACATGAAATTATGATTTAAAATACTTCAAAGAAATGGCTCATTCAGTTCTATTAAGATATGATTGTTCCTAGGAGCATCAGGGCACATGTTCCTTACCATGCAAAGCCATCTTTCTCCAGATTGCAATTTCACCAAATATGGATTGTTTAAGAGGCTCACAAACTCCCTTATCTCAGAAAAGAAACAGATTAGAGGCTCAGGCACTTTTTCATTCACTTTATTTGGTAGTGCTGTTTACCTATATTACTAATTACCACACTAATAACATTAGTAACCACATTTATAAAATACACCAAAGTTCCAGACTCAGACCATTTTTAATAGATTTTATTCATCACAACTATCTTTATTTCGCACCCACACTTCATACTTCATTTTTGCTACATGTTTCAAAGGGTAAAAGGAAGCTCATGGAGGTACGAATGGCAAGTTTTTTTTACAATTGGAAACTACCATCCTATTACATACTCACATCATAAAATATATATCATATAATGTTCCCTGTGGTTTTTACCACAGTGAACATTATATTTCATATTAATTTTTTAACGCAAACCAAACCGACCCATTTTTTCTTTTTCAGTTCCCTCCCTAGTTCACGTTATGCTTCTTACATACTTATTTGCTACTTTCTAGTCTCAGCAATATCAATTAAAAATGTCTTGTAAAATAAATCTGGACTATAGATACATGCTGAACAAGTCTGGAATTTTCCTCCAAAATGAACTTTGCTTGAAAAATGTCAGTTTGTTGGAAGCTGGCATCCAAGGTCCATGGCAGGAGGGTTTGCCACCACCAGGCTCACTGATTCTTGGTACCACCACCCCAGGCTTTAAGGTCTGGGTACCCTGCCCTGGGGCATCATGCTCTCTGGGTCTGTGGGTGAACTACCTGCAGGCCAAGGTCACCACAAGAGTCAAGGGTGTAGGGAATTTGAGGGAATGGGAGAATGCTCTGTGTAATATGGGGGCAGGAAATGAAATATTTCAGTCTTCTTACAGCAATATTTTTAAGGGTTTCTAGTCCTGAAATTCTTTGTTTGCTTTCATTTCACAATGAAATTCATCCTTTTTCTTTTGCTGTGACAAAAACCAGGATTTACCCCCAGTTCTGCATTCCAGCAGTCTCTTGCAGAGGCCCCTGTGTTACCATACAGGAACTGGGGTTGTGATGACGTTAGCCATCCTCTGTCCCAGGGTGTGGCTCTGTAAGACCCCCTGAACAGTGACCCTTTCACAGGAGGCAGTGAAGAGGCTGCCTGACAAAGGACTTCATATTTTGGTCTCAGGGGTCTGAGACACTCTAGCAAATGGTGAACTGGCAGAGTTCATTTGGTGCAAGAACCTTCTGCTCACTGCCGAATCCTGGGGCAGCCAGGTTTCCACCTTTGTCTGTGCATGGGTACTTGCAAATAGATCTGCTCTTTGAGCCCCAGCTCCAGGGGTGCCCCCTGAAGCACCAGCTCGGGGGCTGTCACCTGCAGTGAGGAAGGGGAGCCTTTGTCACCCTGCTCCCAGGCCCTGTGCTCCTGTCCCCTCGCCCCGTACGCAGCTAAGCTTAAGTACGTGGAACCTGGGCAGTGAGAATTAGTTTTTAAGGGAGAGTTTGATTTGAAAACACCCCCACACCTCTGTTCTCACTTGAAATTTTACACAAGGTATTATTTTATCATGTTTGCAAATGTGGATTGTGTCCTCGAGGGAAAGGAGCTTTTGATATGGAACAGAAATGTCAGGATTTTAACTCAATTCATGGTATTCATCTAGTAAATGTCATTCTTGCCCCATATGCATTGTATCTTTATTTTCATATTGCTCAAACTTTAGATGAAATAATCTCATTATTTTGACTTCTTGTGTTGATTAGCTGATGAAAAATTATTTTTGAGAATTTCAGATTATAAATCCTACCTACAGATCAAATTTTTCACTTTTTGTGACAACTGGAAATACATATAATGAAGTGCATTAGAATATTGGTCAGAGGCTTGCTCTAAGCTAAGCACAGAGTGAACATTTTTGTGTTTGCTGGCAGTAAACCAGCTTCTCTCTTTTCTCTGTTTTGCACAGTCCTACTAAGCCAATCCTCACTAGAATGAGCACAAAACAAATGAATAACAGCTTTTGTACATCAACATTAAAATGGGAAGAAGCTTGGGAAAGGGCCTCCAACAGAGAAGAATGATGACAAGTGCAAAAATGCCTGATGGATAAGCACCACCTTCTAAACATAGATCAGCCAGACATGGAAGTGATTTCAGAAGAGAAATGCAATCATGGATTACACACCAGCTCATTAGAAACTGTTGCTGAATTCAGCATCCAGAAGACATGCATGAAAAGTCACATTTGGGGAATAAATTAAAAGGGGTGTAGTTGTTGCTAGATAAACATATGTAATATATATGCATTGAAGAGGTTTGTAAATGTCATTTTTTTTATTCGGACGGAAAGCAAAAAGCTTTAAAACCTTTCACAGTAGAGAGGCAGTTAACTTCAGACTATTCCTATCCCAGTAGCCAAGAAGCTGTTAGGACATCTCTCTTAAATTAGCATTTATAGACTCTGAATATTTCCATCACCTAGTGGAAAAAGCATAACTTTTACTGCTACATTGCTGCACTTCATTTACTTCACTGTATAATAAGTTGACTAAAACTGTAAAGCTTCTCAATTTTTACTGCATATGTGTTCCAATTAATATGTCTGTAACAAACTTAAGACTCAAAAATTATTTCTGACCTATATTCTAGTTCTATGAAGCATATATACTATAAGGTATGTCTGACTGAATATCATAATGCTATAATTTCCCAAGATGCATAGAATTGTTTGTATTTGAAGTGACAAAATAAAAGCCCTTGATTTCTTTTTTAGTAGAAGAAAGTAATTTACCCCTTAAATGTAACCCACTGCTGCTCACTTCAAGGGTGTTTCTTTCCCTTGTTCTGCCATACAACTGTGGAGTGACACTCTCTGGCCCATGCTAATGCCAATCAGACAGGGTGATCTAATAAGACTTTCTGGCCTTAAGTTTAAACTCAGTACAACTCAGTAAACCCCTGAGTTTAAACTCAATACAAAAATTACCAGACTAGCAAGCAAATACATCTTGCAAATAGCCACGTGAGGGCTGGATGCAAATGGCACAGGGGCACTGGTGGGGAAGTCATTCCCTCCCCAGGTCCCAAAGGGCACACTCAGTTCCAGAAGCCACTGAGAAATCAAACAGGAGTAGGCACAGAAGGAGCTCCTAGTGAAAGGCCTGGATGCAAAGCACCAGGCACAGAGCAGCAGAGGGAGGCAGGGACTCCCCCTCTGCTCCTCTCTAACCTTCCCACCAAGACACACGTCTGTCCTGGCTCGGGACTGGCCATGAGCACGTCGCTCCCTACGTGCCTCTAGGTTCTCCTGTGTATCACAGATTAATCCTGTGCAAAATGAGCACTCCAGTGCTGATTTCTTCAGGAGTTTTAAAGCCTGTTCCTTCATTCTTTGGCTTTCAGGGGAAATTGCTAAAATAATAATTAATTGGTGTTGATCCCAAATAATGCAAAATGCTGAAGACATGAGGAAAACATGAGTTAAAACTGCCTTTTAACTACAGACTGCACAACAAAAATTATTCCAGAATTTAGAGCATGAATCTCAAAAAGATTCATTTTACTTTTGAAAGAAAAATTTACTTTAAGCAAACTGCCAGTAAACAAATACAGGGAATTAGATAACTTTTCTATCTAACTACTAGGGTACCAATGTGGCACTGACTTCACTTGGATGTCAAACAAGAAAATTTATGTGTGAATCTGGGCAGCATTTTAAAAAAAAAAAAAAAAACAAGACTTTTTTAATCTGAAACTGTGCTTGTAACTGGATATAAAAAATTCTTCTGACTTCTAAAGGACCAGGACTAGCTGGTCAAAAACGCCACCCAAATCAGTCAACCACCATAAACACCTTCCCCGTACCTGCTATTGACCTGAAGGGGATGGAAGGTAAAAAACAGTAGTTCACACATGAGGCAGCATGAACTCATTTAAGGGCCCACTTCAGACAGGTTTTTTAATCTCTGGTTAGTCCAACCAGTGTCAGCTGGAAAATGCACATCCTCAGGGGCCAGATACATTCAGGAGTCCCTGTTAAGTGGTGTCTCAGTGAAGCCCATCCTCATTCTCTGCTCTTGTTGGCTCACAACCACACCTCAAAGCCTGTGAAAGGGTTCGTTATCTGGATATGCTCTCATATCACCATCTTCGTTTGCTCCTTGAGTTTACCTCTATCCCACATTACTGCAGTCATGGCACTTTTGCTGTGACAGAAATCACCAAAACAGGGTTTTTCTGTATTATATTATTTTGTTTAGCATCATGGTGATGTTGTAATGTAAAAGCCCTTTCTAAATACACACAAATATTGCAAAAGAAGTGCCATCACAAGGCATCACAACCCTGCCAGGGCAGCTCAGTGAATATGTACAATTTGTACACAGTCAAAAGGATACCAGGATGTACATCATTAAATGTTGACTCAGTAAGAATAGTATGTCTTATCTTTTTAAATGTTATCACCTTCCCATCCCACTCCATTGTAACTTGTCAATTGTAATTTCTTTTTAAGTCAAAAAACTGTAAAGAAAACTGTTGAAATACCTGATTTTCTGTAAAAGTAATAATAACAATAATTTTTGTTACTTCAAAGTATGCTTGGTATTAAAGTACCTAATAAAGTTCAACAAAGACTTTTGTAGCATACTAAAATAAAGTGTGATAGTGCTTTCCTCCAGCTCATCTGTGATAAGGGCAGCTGTTGTTGGGATCACTGCTCTCCTAAACACAAGCCTGGACACCTCCTTCATGTCTGTACCTACAGAGGTCCCTCAGGTATGTCAAGTCCAGGCAGAATCAGATCCCTTAATGAGTGCAGGGATTTATATTCATGGGTCAAATTCCTAGGAGAACCTTGTTGGTAAGTCATCTCCACTTTCCGGTACCTGGCTACATATCCATATATGGCAACACTATAAAGTTCTTAATTACTCTCTTTGCTATAAAACTTGGTTTATAGTAAGAGAAGGAAGAGTGTAAATTATTTATAAGTTAATTATGGTTAAATAGAGAAATGCCAGGTTTGTAGCATGCTGTTCATTTTTATTAGCAATGTATTTCAGTTATTTATAAATAGATTGGAAATCCCAAACAAGTGATTTGGATGACACAGTAAAGCTCAGAAGTTGATCACCCCCTAATTTCACCACATGAAGGTACACTGGAGCCATCAGGGGCTGTCACATCATTCCAGTTTGCACCAACAGGAGGTAAGTACTTCCTTGTCAAAGAGATGCTGGATTTGCCTCCAGTATCTGCATTTGGAGATTATCTAGAAATTATTGTGACTGTGGTCTAATTATGCCCAAACTTCCAGGCTCTGACACATTTCAATCAGAATAATGGATCAGCTTCCCTCACACTATCTATCTTTCCCTGTTCTAGGGAGGAAAATGTAATGCCGGGCCCAGCAGCTTTCTGCCTGTTTTCACTGCTAGTCTGATATCCTTCAAACATTTAAAAGTCTTAGTAGCTTCATCTGATTCTCTGAGGATTTGAAATGGTGTAAGATCTAGACAGTTTAAAGTAAATAAAAAACCTACCCCAGATTTATCCTAACTAGTTTACACATGGAAAAGACAGCCATATGCTGAAATAGGTTCTGAGGTAGTGCTAGAAAGGAACACTTTTTTGCCCATGTACTGAAGATTTACACATTTCTCCTTCCCAAGGAGCTGTGTACAGAATGGAATGGCTTTGCCTGCTGTTGGAGTAGCTGGCAGTACATGCACACATGGCCTACACTGATAATTTGAGTAGAGACTTTCACAGAGGGCCTGGAATTCTGCAGAAGGTAGAATATGTAGTTTAAAAATCCATTCTCTTCCCTTTAGATCAAATATCATTTGTGTTGTGATGCTGAAAACACAAAGCCAAAGCTTGCAGTGATCCAATACTGATGTGATGCTTTCTATTACCCATCTGTCTCTCTTAAATTTTTGCTTAGTGTTACTTAACGCTGCCTTCTGAAATGTCTTTTTAATTTTAAAAAGTAAAGTGATATATCCTTCCTTTCTTCCAGATAGTCTCATAACCCCATGGAGGGGGTGGGGGAAGATGGGGGAGGGCAGTTACACAGCTTTTCCATTTCACAAAGTGACGAGAGAAGTATTGCCTCTGCAGGAGGAAAATCTCCAGGGAAAAAAGTATAAGCAGACACATTATGCTCATCAACTCCCAAGAGGAGATGTGGCCCCTAATTGCCTATGAGACACTACAAATCTCTTCTCCTTTTGAAACAGCTCCAAAAGTTGCTGCAAAGCACTTCCTGAGATCACCAGTGTGAGACCAGCCTCCAAGGTTGATCATCAGCTCAGTCAAGTGGGAAAACAGCTTGGAAGTGAAAATGCTCTAAAAAGCTAGGAGCTGGGGCTGAATTAACCTCCACAAAGCAATTTTAAATTGGAATAACAACGTGAGTTATTACTCCTGATTTTTTCAAGTGCAAGGTAGCTTTATATTAGCCTAGTATAGCTGTTAGGATTATTAATAAGCAAAATTATATATTATTGTTAGTAATTTCTTAGGGGAAAAGTGAAATAAAGATTGTCAGAATCCTATATGCTAGAATGAAGTCTCCTTGACATGATTACCACATATTTTTTAAAGTATTCCCACAGTTTAACACCAGAAGGTGCTCTAGATCATCAGCTACACTATCAATTACACAGACTCAGGACTCCCCTGTCAGATCCTAGCACAGGAAGGTAGGAATTTTGCTCTGCCATAGCAAAAACCAGGAATTTCATCACTTTGACAACTCTCAAGGATGGCTTTCACATGAGACATCAGGCAAGACTCTGGGATGTCAGCACAAATGTCAGGCTTACAGGTATGCAATTAGCACCTTGATTCTCCTTTATATAACTTTAAGCCAACACAATACAATATTAGTAAGAAGCTAGATATTCAGTCTGAAAAATAAAATTAGGTATCCTCTCCATTTGCTTCGATTTTTTTTTCCATTAAAGAAATGAAATTAGTTGAAGTGTCACTGGAATATTCTGAGGGTCTACTAAGTGCCTGCTGTGTTTGTTGAGTTTCTCAAATGGCAACAGAAAGTAATGTAAAATATTATGCTCCTGAGGCCATGAGCTGAGATGGTTGGTGAGAGAGCTTTCTAGAAGAGCTTTTAGGTGATAAGCTACTATATATGTCATCAAGAAAGGAGCTGTTTTAGTCAGCCAAGCTTAATTTATGTATGCTTGAGAACGATAAGGAATAAAATAATTTAGAAAGAAATTCAGGCTTAATACATGCCATCACTGTTTGGGGGGAGGGGGTAATTTTTATTTTATATGCTTTAATATAAGATGAAAATCCTCATTTATAGGTTTCAATTTATTTTGCTTTAATAATGTGGAAATTCTTCACCCACAAGGTACCTCGGGGATGCCGAAAGCAGTGGAGAGGCTTTCCTGGAGCAGCAACAGGCACAATGGATGTTGTCCTTATCTGTGCTGCCATCTAATGGCGCAGCAGCATCTGCGCGCGTTGTCCTCGGGAGTTAGTCGCTTAAAGGCAGCTTTGCATTTCCCTTCATAGAGATCAAGGGAAAAAAAACAGTGCACGCATTACCTCCCGTGCCTCCCAGAAACGGGGCAAAATCCAAGAGATGAAACCATCACCATATGAACTCGCACTGCATAAAGTTTGATAGGAAGTTTGAGAACTTCTATGTTTTTGTTCGAATTTCTGGAGACTGCTGAGGAGAATAAGCTTTATCTCTGTAAATGTGGATGAGAACTTTGTTTAACACTTTAAAAGCATTTTCCAGACCTATTGAGCCCAGCATTTCCCCCGGGCAGGCTTCTGCATTTCCCAGATACGACAGATACCAATTTCTATTTACCCCCTCAAAGAACCATATAATTATAGAATGGTTTGGGTTCAAAAGGACCTTAAAGATCACCCAATTCCAGCCCTCTGCCATGGGCAGGGACACCATCCATTAGACCAGGCTGCTGAAATCCCATCCAACCTGGCCTTGAACACTTCCAGGGATGGAGCACCCACAGCATCTCTGTACCAGTTTTAAATCTTTATCACCTGTCCTGTCACTAGGACCCTGCACTTGGCCTTGTTGAAATTAATGAGGTTGCACGGGCCCACTTCTGGGGTTTATCCAGTTCCTCCCCATGACATCCCATCCCTCAGAGATGCCAAGTGCACCACTCAGCTTGGTGTTGTCTGCAGACCCATTCTCAGCTCCAGCACTACCAGGCAGGCTGCAAGTTATCAAAGCTCTGAGTGGTGTTTGGGAGCATGGAAGGGAGGTATAGAACAGCAGAAGTAGAAGGCACCAGAATGAATGGGAAAGTTAGGTAGTTTAAGTCAGACCCAGGAGACAACCATAACTGGTCAGCATTCCTCCAAATTACACTAGCTGAAAAAGCAGAGGTTAAGGAGGCTACTGAAATAATGACTCTTGAGATGATACTGAATGGGGCATTGATGAGCTATGATCATTCAATAGGGAGCTATAAGCATCTTCAAAGGTGACAGGACATAGAAAATTGATGGTCCCTAAAGGAACAGAACATCAGATTTAGGTCATCCTAGATAGCATTTGCTCTGAGAAATGCTAAAAGGGTGTAATCTGATTATGGATTACCAGACTGAGGGCTGGGAGCAACTAAAGCCCCTAATCCCAGAGGAAGAATGCAGGGACTCTAGAACCCATTAATACATTGATCAGGAGAAAAAGCAGGCCGTGAGGGTGTAGTGAGACCCAGGCTGTGGCAGGAATACCAATAACAACAAACTATTCCTGCCTGGTAAGGCTGTGCAGCCTCCCAGAGAGATGTCCCCAGGCCCCAACCACTCCCAAAGGAGCTGGCCAGAGGCAGAGCCATCATACACAGGCATGGCCTGAGGAAGGAAATGGCTGGGGATACAGCAAAGCCCAGAGAAGTAAACTGGGAAAAGTCCAAAGCCAACACTAGAGTTGGGACAGGATTTTTGGCAGAGAAGCTGCCAAAGCAATAAGAAAGTATCACCACACACACATATTTCATGCATTTCATACTGAGGCACCTGGTAGTCTTCTCAGAGGTCTCAGACAATGGGCCTTCAAAATGAATTTGTTAAATAACATGGCATTGCATGTAAGTGAGCACACTTACTAATGACTCTGCCTGCTGCTTTTGCAGAACAAGAGTCACTGCTTGGTGTTGAGCTCTGAGGAACTACCACAGCAGGTGATACTCAGATTTCCCAGTCATTTCTAGACTGTGGTTCTGTACTCACAGGGAGAGCTGTCACCAAATTAAACATATATTGTATATATGCTATATATAATTATATATTCTTGACATATTCCTTCCCTTTTCCACTGCTTCTCTACCCTTATAGGGTCCTTCAAAGTAGAAAAGCAAAATACATACATACCTGTATTCAGAACTCTCAAAAAACTCACAAACACATCACATTTTACTATGTTTCAGTAGCATGTATTTTTTTTTCCTTTTTACAAGAATTACAGAGGATGAAGAACCACAGCTGAACTTTTACAGACTGGAAAGTGCAGGGAAGAATCTCAGAACCTGAGATCCATGCCTGGGATGCACGGAGTCACAGTACTGAAGGAATATTCATGTTTGAGCAGCTTTGGGTGGCCTCTAGTGCAACCTCCTGCTCCACGGGTTCAGGGCATTATCCATCCAGGTCCCATAAACATCAGCACTGAAAAGCACATGGTGTTTCTGGGCAGGTTACTCCAATGCTTAATTAATCTCACAAATGCATCAATAATTCAGTAAATTTCAACGAGGAGACACTGACACATGATATCAGAGCAGCTGCTACATGTGTGGTTACACTCTTAAAGGGTACCATTCCCATCTTCTTGCAGTATGTTTTTAACTGATAGGCATGTGCACAGAGGCCAGATTTTAATGCATTAATAGCGCTAACTTGTTATTGGTACTGAATTATTTTCTTGCTGTAGTTGGAAGGGATGTATTTCACCTAAGCTTATCCATTCTACCTCTAAGAGGTAAAGCCAGAAAGCTTTATTACTGTGTTGAGAAGTAATAAAGCCACACAGACCAACAGAAAAATTACTGGTGTGTAACCCTCACATTTGTAGCTTTCTCCAGAATTCCTCAGCTAGAAAAAATCAGGTTGAGCTAACGTGGCACCCAGACCTGTGCCTGCAACTGGACAGTACATTAAACAACTCTGCCAGCACACAGTACCTCTGCTCCACATTGTGTAAAAACACCAGGTTTTGTGAAAATTGTTTGCACTGCTGGGGTAGATTGGAAGATTTGCAACAGGTTGTCACTGAAAACTGGAACACATCGTTATGCAAAGGTGCTGCTGAAACCCAGAAGGAAGTGAAAGAAGTTAAGCCCAAGTTCCTTGTGCTGGTACAACTTGGTGGATGTAGGAGCACACAGGCTGGCTTGGCAGTGTAGAAGACCAGTGTTACAGTCAGTGGTGTCTGTTTCCAGACTGTGAATTCTGTTCATCTAGGACCCTTGTCTGCTAGTGGGAGAAGTCTTTCCAGACACTGGGAAAATAAAATCTGGAGACAACTGTGTGGTGTTACATCATCACAACGCCTGCTTCTTACTGGACTTGAACAATCTCTTGAAGGTAATGAGTCTTCTTCCCCATTTCTGTGAATTTTCTCTTCCCACCATCTCCCTTCTACTTTCTATTGCTAATTACCCTCTTTTTTTTAATTGAGAGTTTGTAATAACTAGTGTTAATCTGAAAACCCAAATAATTTATCCTGGACTTCTCAATAAAGAGATATGGGTGCATTATGTTTGTTGTATTTTGTTGGGTTTTTTGTGGTTTTGGTTTGTTCATTCATTCTGTCGGTTTTTGTTTTTCCTATTCTTAAGGTGACTTCTGAACACTCACAGTCATGATGAAATGCAAGAATTCATGGACATCACATATTGTAATGTTTTTTAACCCAGAAGGCAAACAAAAAGTACTCAAAGCTCAACTGCACTTAAGCCTCATTATTTTTAAGCCCATCTCATGATACTTTGTAGTCTAATTCACTGTATTTTAATGCCAAGCACTGCAGTAACTGGCTAGAAAGAGCACTCCTCCAGGGGTGTGGAAAACAACATGCCAGCCAGATGTCGTCCCAGGCCAGAAAATGACGCAGGCAGCACACAGCAGGGAAAACAGGCTCCAGGTCTGAGCTGCCTGGTGCAGTGCCGGCTGGGCATTGTGCCAGAAAACAACAGCCTGAAGCAGTTTTTCCAGTTCTCACTCCTGTTCCCTCCTTTTTTCAGCATGTTTCCATGTTAGGATTATACAGATGAAGTTTTGACCCACAGTCCAGCACTCAACTTGCTGTCTTCCCTTTGTCTTCTCTCTCCCAGATGCGAGATGGTTAGTCCCTTTTTAAGCAAAGAGATTTATTTAATACAACAGGAAGTAAAGGGAAATTACTTTCCAGAAGGACAAGGGAGGAGAAATATTTATGAAGACACAGTATTCCAGAGCCCTAGTACAGCCCAGACCAAGATGAATATTTTGCACACTATATTGTTAGGTGAGAAGCTCAGTGATACCTCCAAGCCCCCAAAGTTAAGGGAAGATCCAGTCAAAGACACTGATATGCTGCAGTTTTGTAAAGGTTTTGGGGTCATGACAGAAGGAAGAGACAGAGAATCAGCAGTGTTTGACCACCACAACACAGGACTTCACTGCCTCAGTTTAGGACCAAATGTGCTACTAGAAAAAACTATGTACTTGGTATGCTACAGCTGTGAGAGATCGGTAGGATCCTTTTCTTGGGGACTGGTCAGAAAGTTTAACTAGGAGAAGATCAGCAGATACATTACTCAAACCAGGTGCAATTTCTGTCTCCACATATGTCCAGCCCTGTGGTTTGGTGATCCTGGTTCTTTCTTGTAGCACAGATTAGTCCACTCTGCATCCAGGCCAGCTCCATCAGAATTACCAATTGTCCCAATATCCCAGTTATGCCCTCTTTACCAGACAGAAGCAGAAATTTGTCTGCTGGTCTCAAGTCTTCATCAGCTTCATCAAAGCATGAGCCTCAGCCACATTTTTACCTTGGCTATCCTACTTGCTAAAACCCCAGATGAATCACTGAGAATCTGGTGCCATGGCTGGTTTATGTCAATCTAAGCATGAGCTGCTGTCAAGAGGAGCAGCCCTGCCTGCCCCTGCCTGCTGCCATCACCTCTCCAGTACCAATACTGGTGCCTGTCTATGTGCATAGTCAGCCTCACCACGGAGCTGGTTCAACCCACTCTATGGCCACATGATTATCAGTGCCAAAATGCACTGAGGAGCTTGGGGACTGAAAGGGAAGTCTGTAGTGGATTGACATATTTTGTTCAAGCACCCTACATGATAACTGTGTGTGCAGAGTTAAGTCTGGTACATCCTGATCCCATTGGTGACACTGTGCATAGTCTGGACATCCCACTCAGCACTTGCACAGGTGGTCCAAAACACCTCATGTCAGACATGAAGGACACTTGCTGTGAAGTCCATCTCTGTGTGACCTCCAAGACCACTGAATGTGCAGAGACCGTACTGGAGAAGTCTGACCACTCAGCAGGATGCACTGGATGTGCCCATGGCTCCCAAGACACAGCAGGATCTCTCATCTATCTATGGGAATGGTGGCTCCTCCTAGGACAACACCACCTCCACTCATGATTCTGCCTGCAGCATCCCAAATTTCCTACCTCTAGTTGACTGTCCATTCTCAGGATTGTCCTGAAAGCAACTGCTGTGCCATCAGGTGAGTCAGACACAGATGAGTCAGCTATAAATGCTACCTGAGACAGGGAAGGGAAATTACTTCGACTGCAGAGGTTTTTAATCTGACAACAAAGCCTTCCACACATCTAGAAGTCGAAGCTACTGAAATAAATATGACAAAAATGTGTAAGTAGGAGGGTCATTCATTGTTAGTACATAGAGAGCTGCCTCCGTTTCAAATTTTGAATCAAGATTTTCAGCAAAGCAATATTTGACCTTGATCAAGGCATTTCTGAGTGCAGCGGAATGTGTACAGAGACTGTGTATGACAGCATGTAAAACCCAGACAGCCCTGAAAGACAGGCTTGAGCAAATCTTCCTGCTGTTATTCACAGAGGAATTGCCCCTAATTCTTCCCTGCACCTCCCTGCCAGGACTTGGTGAGACTATCATGGGGCTCACAGAAGGGAGTTTGCCACTTACATTTAAAAAGTCATGATTGTTAGAAACTAGCAATTAGGATGAGTATACAGGGTCATCTAGTGACTCTTCTGAGAGCATTAACATCCGCAGAGAAGTTGGGAAGGAGGGGAAGAGTCACAAAAGAGTTGGGAGAGAGAAGAGGAGTCATGACTTGGGAAAAGCAACTTAAACTGAAGGAAGGGGACATACTTGATTTAATTTACCAGAGCTCTCCAGACAGCTCACAAAGCAGCCTGGCTTCCAGCTGATGCAATATATGTTATGCAAATGCAGTATAATTAACATTATTTAACTGGAAAGGAAGTATTTCCAAGATTCATTAGACTTATAAGGAAAAAAAAAATTTAGATTAATATTCCTGAGCAAAGATAGAATTGTGGACTCAGAGCTGATGTTTGCCATGGCAAGTTATTTACGTATAGATGCTAGTGGAATTACTTGAAAGAGGCAGGAAAAGCAAACAACCTTCGGTCAAATGTAAAGCACATGCACTGCACTGAGCACTATGCTTCCCTCAATGTGTTCAGCATTCCTTCACTTTCCATTTTATCAAAGCTTGATTGAACTCAAGGCTCACAAGAAACATGGGATTGAGTCCCAGCAAAAGAATATTTTCTCTTTGTTTTCCTGTGCTGTATACGAGCAGGAGCAGTGAAAACAATGAAAACCAAGCTGCACCCTTTTGCTCTGCACAACTTCCTGAAATTTCTTCTGAGCCAGATAAACCAGGCTACAGAAAAACACAGGTCAAGGTTAAAATGGCATCTGCTAGGATGCTGTGGAATTTGGGAACAGTCATATTTTCACACCATCTGCTTCTTTACGATAAATTACTTTGTGACCCGGGTGTACAGTAAGACGTAATGGGAAAATTTAAGAAGAATATCCTTCTAGCCTTCACTAATCTCACCAGAGAAGCAACAGAAGTCCTGTTTAAAACTAAGGAAGGACAAAAAGCACTAAAAGCTGCATGGGAAATGGCCCAGAACTGCAGAGGATTTGGACGAGAAGCTTTCAGGGCTGCAGGCGGAGGAGGCCCGGCTGGGGACGGCAGAAGCAGCCGCTTTGTCACTGCCCCGGGGCGGCAGCCGACCTTCACCCAGAGCAGCACATGTGGCAGCGCCGCCAGACCGGCCCACCCGCTCGGATTAACCAGTTCAAACTGCGTGCTCGGGATAAACAGCAGGAACTTTCCTGGAGGGGTTTAGCGAGTGCCTGCAGTGCCTGTCCTGACCTGAACGCAGATCTGAGGGCATCCCCGGCAACGCAGCTGCAGAGAACAGCTGAGGAGGGCTCACGTCTTCGTCAGGCACCAACCAAAAACGTGGCAGACAGGATGGCACTCTGCGGAGAGCAGTGCCAGCTGGAGGCTTTCATTCCCATCCCATCACAGCCTGAGGTCACCACGCTGCTGCCACTCGCTTCTCCGGCTGCACACTGAAGGAACAAAACCAGGGAGCTGTGTCATCGGATGGGAGGAAGGCCCACACTCTGTCAAGGCAGCAAAAGGACAACCCACTGACAGAGACCCAGAGGGAGCCGCGACATCCCAGAGAGGATGTCTGCCCACAGCACAAGAAGAGCCCGAATCTGTTTTCATTTAAACCAGTTGTACAGTCTGGACTGGACTGGGACTCAAATGCATTTTATGTGGCCTACACAACCCGCTCTGCCCTGCAGGAGATGAGAGAAGCCATGAGTGGTTTGCAGCCTCAGAGCGACAGCAGATGCCCAAAGACCAGGGCAAAGCCTGCTCACTTCTTTCTTTCTGTGACTCTTCCCACGGCTGGCTGGATCACTTGGTGGTTTCTATGTTCCTTCCCTGCCTTGAGGCAACATCAGCTTCTCCATACAGGCTGAACAGGCTTCACACACTTTCTCTAGAGTCTGGAGCAGCTTTACAAACCTTGGAGCTGTGCAAAGGTACAGGAAATGTCCTGCAGGCTGCTGCCACCAGCCAGGATGCAGGGTGACGGTCTGTGAAGCCAACCAAGTGGAAGGTGGTGGTGGTAACCTTCAGAAGGAAGCCTGGGGAAGGGGGCAACCTACTTGCTGCCAAACATTGTAGCATCTCTGTGGTTTTTTTCTCTGTTTTTTCATGTTTCCTGCTTGTGTCCTGCTGCCACCAGTCTGTGCAATTCTACAAATTAAAAGTTGGAGTTTTTTCAAGTGAATCTTGGGAAGTTAGGAACATAGCTCCCAAGAGCATAATTTGCTCAGCCCAGCTCTGTACCTGTGGTCTGATGACCACTGTGCATGCACACTCATGAACATTGCAGCCTGCTGACACATTGCTCCTCTGTAGCTTTGGGACAGGAATACATTAGTGCACACCAAAAAAAAACCATTAAAGGAAAGCTGTACAACAGAGGGATGTTGCACTTAAAATAATGTTTGGGGTCATCCAAGGAAGACAGACAGGATGGAGGGCAGGTAGAGCATGTACAGCATATTCCTTATTATCCTCTTGTGATGTTTAGCAATGTACAAAGGTACCAAGCCAATGCCAGATTCAGACTGTCTCACCGGGATCTAACATGTTACAAACCACAAGGTAAAAAAATCAAACACAATGACCTCACCTTCTTGATAAAAATATGGGAGTGGTTTCTTTACATCTCATCCATCCTTAAGGAAAGAGATACATGGTCTGGGGCAGCAGAACTGGAAACTGTTCCATAGGAAGTAATATAATCCAAAGTCCTGTGTATTTTTAAGCTGCTCAGCCCTGCCCCCTCATAAAGCAGGTATTTCAGTATGTGGCACTTGTGTTAATTGAATGCCCTCTTAAACGCAAATGAGGAAAGCCACACTAAAGTCTCTCAAGGTTCCAGATAAGATCTGCAGCTGGTATAAATAAGCAAAATGTCACTAAGGCCAGAGGAATCTCTCTGTTCCTCCCTCTGCTGCCTCTGCAATCCCTGAACTTGACCCTACATTTCCCTGCTCCTACAAGGAGCAGAGCACGAAGCACGCAGCCGCAGTCCTGCTCCCGGCCCCTCACGGCCCTGGCCCGTCCCCAGGGACACGGCGTGTCAGGGAGGGGAAAAGCCAGGGAGTGTCTGGCCAGGCCGGGAAGGGAGGCCCGAGTTCCTGTCATTTCCTCTGTGATTATTTCAAGATTTTTCAGTAAAAGTCTTTACAGGATGGGTTGGGCTGTTTTATCAGAGCCAGATTTTGGCAGGATAGTTCCCAGGGAGGTCCTTTTCACCGCGCAGCCCTCGGGCAGAGCCTGCAGACCTTACTTACCTCTCCAAACCCAGCACAGCCCGGCCCGACCCATGGGCGGATTCAGGCCTGCTGAGGGAGACACAGCAGGGACTGCCAACCCTCCCTGCAGGAGGACAGCCTTTTGATTTCATTTAAGAAACAGCACTTAGACCTTGGCTGGTGACAGGAAGTCCCGATGGTGCTAATATAAATCTCCAAGTCGCTTTCTTGACAAGGGCAAGGTTAATTCTTCATAAGCAAGAACACTTGAAACTTTGCAACCAGACTTTGCTTTCCCAATCTGTCTCTTTTTGGCCTCCCATTTTAAGCAGAACAAGAGCTAGCAAAGGGAGCAGGAAACAACAGCTCCTTCCTGCCACACAGCTCCAGCCATGCTCGCAGGGAGCCTGCCTGCCCCGGGGCTGGGCTTGGGTGTGTGCCAGCACTGAGCAGCATCCCCTCTGAACTGGAAACGTACAATAGCTTGGGTTGGAAGGGACTGCTAAAGGTCATCTAGTCCCACCTACTGTCACTGTCCTGTTGCCATTAAAGCTAAGTAAAAGTCTGAGAGAGAGATTATCCCAGCTGAATCCCAGTAAACAGCAGCAGAGCAGTAGTTCTGTGGCAAATGTGATAAGGATTTTTTGTTTAATCATTTCTAAATTCTCTACACTTCAGATATGTGTTCCTATTGCCTTTAGTGATAGGAGAAGGGGTGATGGTTTTAAACGAAAAGAGGGTAGATTTAAGCTAGATATAAGGAAGAAATTTTTTACAATCAGGGTGGTGAAACACTGGCACAGGTTGCCCAGAGAAGTTGTGGATACTCCATCCCGGGAAGTGTTCAAGGCCAGGCTGGATGGGTTTCTAAGCAACCTGGTCTAGTGGAAGGTGTCCCTATCCACAGCAAGGGGGTGGAAATAGATGCCTTTTAAGATCCCTCCCAACCCAAACCATTCTTTGATTCTATGAGACAGCTTCTGTTAGGGGAAGGGAAGGTGCTGTGTCAAAGATGGACTACAACAGAGAGCATTTATTTGAAGATAAATATACTAGTAAAGAAATTAAATCAGGAGGGTACCAACTACTTTCAAACAGAAAAAAAAATTACTAAGAGAACTCAAAACACAGTGGACTAGAGGGTTTAGTCAGCATGAGGGAGGGAGGATGGAGGGATGACAGAATTACAGGACTATAGTGCCAAAGAGGTTTTTAACATCCACATTAATTTTATTGTGCACATGCATCAAAGGTCCCTATGAAGATATGTAAAACCACGTGTCCTGATTGAAGAGAGCAGAGTTGACCTACATCCCTTCCCCTTCTCCATGGGCTAGTTTTTGGAGTCCCACTGCTACATTATACTGCTTTGCTGGATGCTCTTTATCTTGGCTCTTACAAAGCCCATGTGGGAGAGCAATACCAGGCCCTTTGGTATTTTCTGGGCTTTCCCCTGCCCAAGGGTGCACTGTTTGTGAGGATGCCAGAGCTCCTTCTCTTGTTCTGTCCACAATACACTACCTGAAGGGTCTGGCTCTCTGCCTGGGCAGCTGCAAAGAATTAGCCCAGCTGAGGTTCAGCACATAGGGAGGGAGTGCAGACAAGACTTCTTTTTTGCCATTCAGTCCACTCAACCTTCAAGAAACCTTGGAATTAAAAGTCCTAAGTACAAGTGTTGAAATTAACTGTAAGGTCAGTGCTGCCTGTGGCAATCTTGGTTTCACTGATGCAGATTAGCATCACTTCAAAACTGCCTTGAGAGGCCCTATTTTTCATTTTTGCCTTGCATCCCATCCTTGGGATATCTTTGGTGGTTCATATTAACTTACATGATTTCCTAAGAGTTATTGTGTCTTTTTTCATTACAAAGAACTTTAGGTATTCTTGACAAGGGATAACCTGTTTGTTTCAGATGGCTTTGCTGATTCCCAACATCAGTTTTTCCCAACATCAAGCTGAACAGTACTTGGTGTGCAAAATTTTCCTTTCAACTTCCTTTTCTGGCTGTACTGGTACTCACAGATTTTAAGTATTTGTTTGGACTAAAGCATTTTAGAATGTACATTTCCCATTCATCCTCGGTTCATTGGTCTTAATCTTTCACAGTGCTTCCAAAAGTTGTAACAATTTAATATTGGCCTTGAGAACTTCTGAAGTGCCCAAATACTCAGGATTTCCAGAAAAAAAAGAAAGACCAATTATAAATCGCTCCCTGCTGAAAAGAGACTTTCTAAATAAGTTCTATAGCATTAATCTTAAAATCATACCTGAAAAGGGTCTCGAAAGTACCACAGGCTACTATCTTTCCCAAAACAAGGTCAGCTATGCACTTTAGATATGTTAACGTCTTAGCCAGTTCCTGCAAGGATAATTACTTGCTGATGACCAAGTCAGAAAGTATTTCTCCCTGGACAAAACAGTAGATTATTTATTTCATGCCCTGTTGTTGCTTATTTTTAGTAGTTCTCATGTTTCATTTTCAGAGCTGACAGGAATTGATTTGAGGTGAGCTGGATTATTCCTGCATACAAAGGGGCTCAATTTCATGTCTGGCAGGAAGCGATATAAACTGGAAAAGGAAACCTACTTGCAAATGGAGGGAAATACAACCTTTGCTACTTCTTCCACTGTTTTCTTCAATATTGATTATCAAGGACACCTCCATCTTTTTGCTAGTCTTCTAGGACTGATGCACAAATCTGCCCAGTGATTTGTCCCTTTGCCAGCATCAATTTACTCAGGGCACTCTTGTTCCCCTCCTGGGGTCTTCTCAGGGCTAATACCAAAACAAACCTGGCTCTGAGGATCATCACCATTATTAACACCAAAGGAAAAAAGCAAGAGAAGATGTATTAGTGAACAAGATGGGGAGAAGTGCATGTCCTTGTACTGTCATGGAGAAAGTCTTTGTAGTGTTCTCACTCCTACTTGCCATTCTCCTCGTGAATTCATCCATCCTGACACAAATAATCTACAAACAGCAAACAAACCCTTTCTAGTAGTCTGTCGCTTTACAGGAAATAAACAATGGCACAATTACTCACTAATATCTCATAGAAGTCACGCTAATTGCTTCTGCTGAAGCTCCAGGCTTCCTTATCAAACCTGCCAGGCTGAAGTAGCTGAAAGTCTATAAACTAGTAAATAATTAACTTTGAAGATTTCCTTCTTGCATCTCCTGGTGACTCTTTTGCCTGCAACAGTGAATGGCAGAGCAACAATTCACAGGATTTCTGTGGAGAACCTGTTTGTTCTTTGTGCCGCCTTGATGTGCGATTTAAATCAACTGAACACTTCGAAAGAAATTAAGCATGTAAAAAATAATCAAGAGAGCAGGGTCTGGACATGCTGGGGACATTCCTCCACCCAGCTCCTGCCATGGCAGGAGTGAGGGCTGCCAGGGCAAGGGGGCAGTACCAGCCCCCAATCCCATTTCTCTGGGTAGGTTTATTTGTAACACATCTGCATCCTTATTCTTCTTGGCAGGAAGATGCCAAGGGCTGACATTTGGGCCAGAGCTCCTGTCTGAAGCAATGACTTCTCTCTGACCCATTGCAGTTGAGTCCCATGAGGAAACACAAGATGCTCTCCTTCCTGAGAAATATCTGCCTTCTCCTCCTCTCTGTGGTTTAATTAAAGCATTTTAGCAATTTCTGCTCAGCAGTTTCACCCTGCAGGAACTCTTGTCAGCTCCAAGATTTTGCCTTGGGAGTGCAGCCATTTTGGGTATTTGCACGGGCATCAGGGCCTACCCTTCATTTACTTTTACCAGCTCAAACATGCTTTAACCCACAAAAACTCCTTAATGAAGCTGCACATTCTTAGCAAACCCAGCTCCTTCAAGACTATACTGGTACTTTATCATGCCAATCATCTTGTTTTCTGATAGGGCCCCAGTGCCTGCCTGCAAGCATGTTTGTTTACACAAGGGATGCTGGTGCTCTGCAAATTTCTTAGTCCTGACTCAAAAGAGCCACTGCAAAGGTACAGCAGTGGGAAGTAGAAGGGATTTTGTACCTGGCAAACAGTTTCTGTGCTTATGTGCACATGTGCAGTCACAGGCACTGCGACCTTTCCCATCCCGCCAACCTGTGTGGGTCAGTAGTGATGGGATCATCACAGAGAATAGTGCTAAAATATACCTCATGAGTGACCTTTATCAGTGATTGACACACAGTCCACAGCTGGTCCCCAGCAGCACAGACACAGGACAGCAAGCCTCCACATAAGGTCCTACTCCTTTTGGAAAGGTCTCCCTTCCCTCTCAGAAGCTGATCTGTAGCTGGGGCCTCCGGCAGGAAACCAAGAGCAGAGGGTAACACTAATGTATTTGGGTATTGAAACCACTCCTGCAATGGCCACCCTGCTTCCAAACACCTCTGTTTGCTACCAAACTACTCAAAATTTGGAGCAGGAGACACTCTCCTGCTGTGCAGCAGCAGAGAATCCATGAACACCAAGGAGATCTGAATCCCCTGGGGCAGGAGAAAAGCCAAAGCAGCTGCAATGCCTGTCCCTCTAAGGTTTCACCCACACTCCACAGTTCCATGTATATAAATTAAAATTAACTTATTAAAGTAAATTAAACTTGTCTGAAACCATTCTCTGGCAGAGAATGGCACACACCCTTATTATTGAAGTCTCAGCCTCTAAAGCAGCATGGCTTCACCCAGGCTACCCACTGGAAAGGCTGCCTGGCATATGCTAATTCCCTAATTTTAGCTCAGCCTCATCTGGGTGACCATCTTTGCCTCAGGCCAAAAGCAGACTAGGAACCACTGTACTGGTAGAGATGGTTTAGCTCCATGCCACACAAAAAGCTCCCTGATGGTACTTAGTTTGACACAATACATTTTTCTCAACCAAATTTACCTTGCTACTGGACTGTGACACCTACAGAGATGATGTTTGATCCTGAATTCAGTGACACTCTTAACTGACTGTTCTTAATGAAGAGAAGGCATTTTTATGGATGTATGTTCTTTGAAGATTTCTCAGTTCAACCTTGGTCTTAAAAGATCAAATTTAGTCAATCAGTATGACCAAACTTTCCTTCCCCTAAGATACTGCTTTACATATAAAACAGCCCACTTGGTGCTCTCCACATTTGGGACAGAAGAAGCTTGCAACTGATCTCTAAAGCATGTTATAAACTTACACCTTTTTGGGTTCTCCAGAAACCAGTCCCTTGGAGTGCAGACCTGCCACAATAGATGTGAGAATAGCCCGTGGTGCCCTGTGTTCCCGTGGGCTCTGCTCCATCCTGTAGGCAGCTCCCTGCCCATGTGACTTTGCTTGCAGAAGAGGGAGTATCAACGCCACAGAAAGCTGTTACCCATTAGTAAAGGCTGCTTTTAGCTGAGGCATGAGAAATCATTTCAAGTAAGTTACAAGTGTTGATCAGTGGATCTTCTAGCAAAATCCTCTATATGAGCTATTCCTAGTTTGTTTCAAATGGTAGTACAGACTTTCAAAGCACTGAATGCTGAGAAAGTAAAATACTTAAGTGTAACTATGGGTTGCATTATTAAATATATTGATATTTAATCAGTTATTATAAATCTCAGAAGAAGTGCTTTAAAAACCTGAAAATAAAAAAAAATAGTCAAAGAATGTAAGAAGGGCTGTCTTCACTGTTTTGTGTACAGCATACTTTAATACTAAGAAGATGCTGCTAGATCAGCATGCTTTCTGTATACTAGTGATTACACAGGTATAAAGATGAAGGGAATTAATGTCACCAAAACAGCACAAGTTCTCCCTTTTCTCCACAGAGCTTTCTGTCCCCGGTGCTAACTGGGCTTTGCAAAGGGCTGAGACACTTTGCTGGAAAGCTTCTGAGGGAATTTATTTTAAGAAACAAATTTAATTTTTAATAAAGATGATAAGACGTTTGGTAAATGTTGTGGGCAGGCAAAGTGATGGCATGAAATCTGAGAAAAAAAATATACATGTATATATACATCAAATACCCTCTGGTACTACAGAGGGAGGAGAGGAATGATTTTCAGTAGTATTTGGGCAAAACCCCCAATTATTAAGAAAAGCACCAAATGACTAACACTGACTCACTCTCTTGGCATGATGTCGGTAGATTTCCTACTGTTATTTGTAGTTGTGTTCTGGTCTGGTTATGACATGTTGTCAGTAGAGTGGTTTGGAAAGTGTTAGCCTGGGGTCCAATAGTTCTTCTGTGCCATTCAGTATCCTAAAAAATACACATTATTTTTTTAATTTCTTCACATACCTCAAAAGTCAGCCACCTGTTTTCTTCCTGCAGTCCCCCATCATCACCCATTACACTCCCTACAATCTGGCTTACTAGCACTAGTGGAGTTCAGTTTATAGGTTTCTTTCTCTGTCAGCTGCTAGGTCCTGTCTCTTCCTGGCTGCTTGCTCCAGGAAGGGCCTCTTCCTTCTCCTGGCTGGTAACAGGAACCCTTGTGAAATACAGTTTATCTTGTTTCGTCTTGCAAATTCACAATCAAAGAAGCAAGTTTCAGCACACTTTGTTTGGCTTGGATTTCTACAAGTGGTCAAGTACTTTAGAATCTATTTGTGTGACTAAATTTTTTAAAGTAATTCTGTGCTTACAGAATTTTTAGGACCTATTTTTATGACTAAATTTTTTTAAGGAATTGGGTGCTTACACAGTTTTTAGGATCTGTGGCCCTCATCCAAAATAAAAGAGTGGCTGTTTTGGCATTGGGGCACCCAATGTGCTTAAGGAGACTTATTAAAGAGCAATGGTATGTTTTGCTTCATCTTAGAGAGCATAGTAAGGTATTTATATGAGAATTAATTATTGATTAAAACAGAGATAAATATAGGAAATTTTATGTTAAAGTAAAATATTATACAAGGAACTTTACCCAAACAGAATATAGAGGAAAAGCACCAGAGCTGCACCTAGATCCAGTTAGGGGAACTGGATGATTTGACCTGCATGGTACCTGGCCAAAGCATATCTTGGTGGCCAACATGCCTAGGCTTCCTTCCCTGGGGAGCCAGGAGAGATGGAGGGGAACATTTAGAGTATAGGCATCCAATTTACTGAGTGAAATACTTGAACCAGAAGATGAAAAGTGCTTAGGAGCACCAGTATGTATCTTGGTACAACAGGTGAATAAACACAGTGAAATTGAAAGCAAGCCAATTTCAAATGACAGATTTGTAAGAGCAGAGGAAGGTGACACCTTAAGCCAAGCTATCAAATCCCTGTCAATAGGTATTGTGGAAAGTTAGGTTCCAAAACACCACTGGACAGTTAAGAGGGTAATGAGGATGTTTGACATTTTTTTGACAGGACTGAAAAACTACTAGAAGTATAAACCATAATGCTTCAGAGCTCCGTCCCTCAAATGCTCAGTGGTAGAATTCAAGACTATTTTATACTTGTCCTCTCAGGAGCTTCTTAAACCTTCTGCTGAAGCAGCTGGCACTGGCTGCCCTAAAAACAAAATACTGCAATCCATGCATTGGGTTGGATTTAATCTCCATTTGAGGTTACACAAACTGCTGTGAATTGACTGACCAAATCCTGATCCAATATTTAAGTTAAACAGTATTCTAGATAAAAAGGCAGGAAGAACAGCCTGTTTTCTGTAAGAGTGGTGCATCAGGGGATATCATCCAGCTAGATACAGATGTGAGATACCGAAGTGGGAACCTTGTGTTTTTATCTGCACAAAGCTGATCTAGCCCAATTCATCTTTGAATAACAAAAGGCCTATTTGCTCTGCTACAGTAAAAGCAAACAGGATTCCTGGATTGACTGTTTAATTAAGCATCATGGCTTCAAATAACTACTTTTCTGTGTTTGGGAATCAGTTTCAAGGTCATTTAGCAACTGGCAAAGTCACAGAAGAGAAGGAGCTCAGTCCAAAAGCAGGGAAGGCAGTATATTTCTCTTGTCAGTAGATTAACAAAGAAAATGTTGCTAGAAGGCAGTGACACACTGTTCTGAAAATGCAGATGAGTCTACATCATATTTGGCTATGGAAAGTGTAGTGGTGTTATCAGAACCACTTGGCAGTACCATTTCAGAAATTTAGGTGAATTAAGGCCATGTAGCCACAGAGAGGAAAGGCCAGGGCAAAATGTATTGAAATAAAGTATGTCTAGTAGATTGTGGGTAATTTCAGCTGAGTCACTTGGACAATAATGGAGTAAATCCCAGCATTGTGAAGAGCAATCCCACCTACATATTTTGGAACTATTCCAGTTTGCTTAGCAATTTCCACAAGGCATTTAGCAGGGATGCCCTTGCAACATTTTGCTACATGAATCTTCTACTTGTGCATTTCAGTCAGTTCCCAGAACATAAATCTTAAGTCTCAGATGTTACATTTATGCTACAGTTTGTTTCCTTGGGGTTTTCATGCAAGATTTAATAATTACAGTGATATTTAACACTGTAAAAATCCGTGAGTCTTTGGGAGAAATTCAAGTCTTTACAACTTGTCACATGGAATCATATTACTTCTATGGTTTATAAACTTACTTCCTCTAACTTCTAGTTCTACTGCCCAGAGGGTAAAATATTAGGGTTAATTTAAAACTTTTGCTTTACTGCATGCTAACTTGTACCATTTGAGAAGGTCTAGCATGTGTTGTTGGTTGATGAGTTCTGCCATAATTTAGCTCCCTATTGTACATCTGACCTTATTAATCAGTATGTCTTGTTTACATTCTGTTGGAGAACAGTTCTCATGTGAACCCTTTATAACTCAATTGTCTGTCAGATGAGATTCATTTGATCCTCATCTTGGAAACAGAACCTCCACATAAATTAGATCTACTTGGATACTAATGAAATTATAATAAATGTTGGCATGCAGTTTCTCGTATTTTCTTTGTCATGATAAATGTCGTAGAAAAATAAGTTTTTACATAATTGTTTGTAGTCATAGTTGACTAGAGTAAGAGAAGGAGCCTTTTTTTCTTTTTTTTTTAGCAAGCAGTTAGAAATCCAAACCTGTGTTACAAAATTTGAGGAAGTTCTATCTCACCTAATCTTACAGTATGTGAAATGTTTTCTATCTCTTCTGTCCAGTATGACAAGAAAAAGTTATAACTGTTTAGTAGATTTCGTATTTCCATCTTTGTTGAATTTAAACTCTCCTCAAATCCTGTTACTGAATGCAGTGCTGTGCCAGTGCTGTTCAATAAAAGAGGTCACAGCACTGAGCAGTTTTGGTGGAGCTTAGACAGCAAATTATTACCTACATCTGAACCTTCCCTGTGCCTCTTCAGCTGCTCTGAAGCACAGGGACACTACATTTTATGATGTGTTATTTCCAAGGATCATGATTTGATGGAGTTGAAGCCGGAGCAGAGCCTTCTAGAACATACCTACAGGCTTAAAGCAAGGACCTTATTCAGTACAGTGCCCAAGTGCATCCTTACCACCCCAGCGATGGGAGAGGCCATCACCTGCATGCATTACCTGCTGTAAATCTGATCAGTGCTGGGCTTTAAAGGACACCACCACCCCACCCCATGAGTGTTCTGGTCTTCAGTGCTGTTTGTAGGAACCTGCTTTAATCCAACCACAAGTATTGTGCCCAATGGCATGGAAAACAGCAAGGAGGGACAGAGAACAGGACAGAGGTCTGTAGGCTGGTATTGCCACCAGAGCTACCACATCATCGAACTGAAGGATAACTTCTGCTCTGCCAAATTGTCCCCTGAAGCATCCAAGGCATGAGACACTCTGTGATTCCCCCCTCCACAAACAGCATGGACATCTTGCTAATGGTAGTTTCCCTGTATCCCAAGCTCTGGGGCTGGAGTATTTAATATTTCAGTGTGGGAATGCTTCAGGGGCAAATTCAGCTTTCCTTTTGCTCCATCTGATGATATTTTATATGGAAAGGGTTTCTAAGGGATTTTTTTCTAACTATATTGAACAGTTCAGGGTGAGGGAGGAGTGGAGAAAATACAAGAAACAACCAGAAATTTTTCTCACAGGATTTCTTACTTTCATCCTAAAGTCTCCATAATAAATAATTCTTGAAACCAACCATGCCAGGGTGTTTCAAAAGGACAAGCTGATTTTTTTCTTGTGCAATAGCAATTGAACACGCTTTTCTGAATACGCTTAATCAATGCATGCTGATATCTTACCATATGCATCAATCAAATACTCCCCAAGGTATATATGTCAGAGCCAGGAAAGAAGAATGTGCCTTTGCAGTCACACAACCAGTGAATCCCTTTGGGTTTGTGCCTCACTCTGAAGCACATGTTGAAAGTATTACTGTAAGACACATGATCCTGGGAAGTCAAGAAACATCCTAGGGGTACATGGCAACAGATGCATTTTTTATACCAACTTAAGAGTTTGAATGAATCCAGGCTGAAAAGTTCAAATGTTTGCTAGATTGGAGTAATCTAACAGGTGAACAAGGACAGGACACTTCAATTTCTGTAGTTAACCCTGTCCTGGAGGAGACAGGTTAATATACCACTGCCTTCCTTGGAGTTAACTGATCCCAAAATACCTATTTCACCTTCATTGGTGAGGGTCTACCAAATGAAGACATAAATTTGTACATCTGGCGGCACAGTGGGATGCTTTAATTATTCTGCTTCACCATCCTCTTTTATGCAGAGTGTTCATAATGCCAGCACAGGGACTCACAAACTCCATGTGTCACTGTATTTATCTTGTTTAGGAGATTGAAAAGCTGACAGCAAATAAATCAGATACTCCAGACATTCAATAATTTCCTGTCCCACATGAGAAGTCAGCTTTCAGGTCTTGACTCCAGACTGCTTCTCCTACATAATGCTTGCCAACTGGGCTTCTTGGTAGCAGGTACCTGTTGAGATGGCACTTTTTCTTTTCCTGTCCATTGCCATATGCAGTGTACTTCCATGAATGCTAGCCATTTCAAACCAGGTTTAAAACTGGTTTGTGCTGCCAGAATCAAGCAAAACTTGTTTACAGGAGTTTCAGAAGATTTGGCCCAAGTATCTTCATAACTGGGCCACTCCCTGCAACAATCATCTTCAAAAGCAAATTACTTTAAAAAAAAAAAAAAAAGGCTAGGATATAATGTCTATAGAGTAAGTAGACCTTGGTAGCAGTCCTATTTAAGGCTGATGTCTTAGAAGGGAAAAAGCTGCTCACAAAATTATTCTGTCAGAAACATTCATGTCTTTTCTTTTTCCCAGAGGGGTGACTTGCAGTGCAAACCTGTATAGTTCAGGAGACTCAGATACTCGGGGTCTCACTCGTGATAGCAGCTCAAGCTCCAGATAAGCTCATGGGAATTACCAGGCTGTGAGTTCTGCTATGCTCTGCTTCCTTTTTCTAATCATTTCCCCAATCTTAAAATTACAGGTCAGTTGACTGCTGCCAGACTCATCCTGTGTTATTTCTGAAAGCTTTTATTTGTTAACAAACCACCAGCGAATAGCAACCGCTGCCTGCTTTAATAGGCCTCAATGTATTTCATTCCTGATAAGATAGGATGATTATAAACTTCTGCAACTCTCAGAACTGAGAGAACAACTAACCTTTATTTACTTGATAGATCCTGACAATTACTGGTGCAGTTACGCTGGAAAGTTCGTCAGAGGCCTTAATTAGGCTTGCTTACAGCTGTGCATCCTCATCCCCATGAGAACAATCTGGCCACAACTCTGTCACCCCAGGCTCTGAGGACTGATGAGTTTTCACAAGCAAATTAATTCTGAGCAAGAAACCTCCAGGTGAAGGTGTTTCTGGGAAAGCTGCACTAGGGACATTCTTCTCCACTGCAGAGCTGAGTCACTTGCCTCAACACGTCAGTGGAGGAGTTGTTTGACTGGAGACTCCCTCTCATCGATGACATCGAAGGATAATTCTCCATACACCTCAGGTGTGAAACTTCTCTATAGCTCCGCATGGTTCTCTGTATTTCTACAACCCTTCTCTTGTAGCCAATACCTCTCTGTCCAGAACTTGTAAACCTACCATAACAAAGCACAGAGAGAAGTGGGATATGCTGACCTGATCTGCACAGCACCTTCAGCTATATTCCAAGTTTCATGTCCTGTCCTGGAGTAAGCTGCTGCTGCTCCCACCCAGGACGATGACCTGTAGGAGCAGCTCTTTCAGCTGTGTAAGAAACAATCCCAGTGCAGTGAAAGCCTGTGAAAAATGGAGCCAACACTGTTATGAGAAAGAATAAAAATACAAACCACAGGGAGAGAAGGCAAGTAACAAGGGGGGGGCGGGGGGTGCTGACACACTGATAGGTAAGGGGGCAAATTATCTGAATCACAACTGAGGCAAAAATCTCCCTTCGGCAGCCTCCCCTAAGGAGCTATCTATATTGCTGGTATATCTCTATACCAGCAATGTCCCTATACCAGTTTACCCAAAGGCCTAATCTTGAAAATGCTGCCTTAAGAGTTCTCTCTGCATAGGATAAGAAAAAATATACAACCACATTTACATCCAAAAGCTTACGAGCTTCAGAGCTGTCCCCCAAATCCTTGTAGAATACAAGTTCCTTTCTTGGTCTTACTCCAGCTGCTAAACCAGAATAACTCATGGGTAGAGAGGACTGGAAAAATAAAAGCAGACCACTTAATGGGCATTGCACTCAAATCAGCTCAGTTCTATACATTCCTTGTGTTGTGATAGCAGACTGTACAACTGACCTACTGTACAGCTGAAAAGATATGTACAAATGGACAATATTCTACAAGCAGTCAGTCGTACAACCATACCAAAACCCATGTCTCCTTCTACTGCTGTTTTCACGATCTCAAAGGCTGTGAGACTGTGGAAAGCACAAGACATGACACGTGCCTTTGATCAGTTCCCAGCTGATGAAGACAGGGCACTGAGAGCTGAATTGAAGAGCAGTGAAGTTCCTTTATGAAGATGGTTGGACACAGCAAAAATCACTGCTCAAGTACACCATGTGGAACAGAAATTTGCAATAGAAATAGGAGCTTGAAGATAACTGGTTGAGCTACGTGAGCCTGTGTGAAAGAATCAGCAGGCCAGCAGACAGAGTGAGCAACTTTAATTTTGATCATGAAGGAAGCAGGGGCTCTTTGAAACACCGCCTTAGCTAGAAATGAAAGGCTGGGCATGGCCACTAAGAAAAGTACTAATTTTGGTGTGCTACATTAATAGATACTGCACTAAAGATGTATGAATTCATCAAAGGGTATATTCTCCTCCTCAGAAAACCTGGGTAACTGTTCAGGCCAGGAGAAAGCACTGTGTGACTGCAAGACACGTACACTGAAACACTGCAAATGCTAGTTCAGAAAAACAGCCCTTCCCTGATGCATTATCAGACCTAAAAATGATATCACAAACTTCTCTACAGGTACTAAATGGCCTGTAAAATCAAGATAAGGTATTTTCCTAAAACACAAACTGCAGTTGAAAGGGAAATTACTAGCTTAATGAAGAAGTTAGTGAAGAAGATTCTACAGATTATACTGTTTGGGAAGTAAGAATAAAATCATACTTGCACCTCCTGATCTTAACATTTATGATCAAAGTAGGCATCTTGTCAGAACAAATATTTTGTTTACTCCTTTAGTTTTTCTTAGAGAAAATATGCATAAAACCCAGTTGATCTACACTGTGCCTAAGGGGCTGTTTTGCAAAAGACATGAATGGGAAGAGATGCATCCTCTCCCAAGCATGGCATGGGGGAAGAGAGCTTAAAAGCAGAGGAGTTGCTGATAGTTATTGGGAGTACAAGCCTAATTTGACAATTCAATTAAAAAAGATGAGGTAATTAGTTAATACTTCATCCCTCATACAAAGTTACTAACACAGTTTTGAGTGGTAGATTTGGGGTAGGTTTTTTTTGTTTTGTTTTGAGATGGGGTCTTTTTTTTGGGGGGGGTTGGTTTTGGGATTTTTTCTGTTTTGTTTTTTGGGGTTTTGTTTTGTTTTGTTTATCCTTTATTCATTACCTTGCTTGTATGTGCTTGTGAATGGCTTTCTGCCCTTGAGTTCAATAATCTCATTACCTTGCCAGTGTTGCATCCATATGGATCAGGACATAGCTTTATAGTCATGATTTAAAAGAGAAACAATACAGAAGGGGATGCCCACACCTACTCCATCCATTCCCAGCCACAATTACTTGTTTCCTTCCATCTGCACTAGTCTGCAGACACTATACAACTACAGATCCAGCTGTAAAATAACACAACCCTGCAAATAAAGAGAGTCCTTTTCAACCAGAACACAGGAAGAACCACACAAGCTCCAGAGTCAGTACAGCACTAGTCATGTGTGCCTGTATGGTAGGGGAATGATGGGCAGGAAATGCAGAGAAATTAGATGCTACAGACAGATTGTGCATATAAAAAGCAATATACAGGAGAGGAAACAGTCCATGGAAAAAAATCAGCTTTCCAGAGACTGTGTGGCAGCCACAGTAAGTGTAAAATAAACAAGAGACATTCCTTTGCACAGCTGGCTAATTTTTAAGATTTCATACAATCAATTAACATCCCCCACACTATCTGCCTCCAAATAGCTCAAGAGGTTTTTTATTTCATCTTTTCTCTAAGCAGTAGAAGAGAAATTATCAATTTACTGTGCCAACAAGAGTTTTTATCTTTAATGTACAAGAGATTACTTGCATGGCTGGGTGAGAGACTGTCTTACACATTACAGCTCTGCTCTTACAACACTTGGAGGTAGTCCTGGACCTCTGTATGTGTATGGTTTATATATATTGCCTGAGCTCTAGGAACTCTGATTTGCTCATTAATCTTTAATGAATAGTCCAACTTGCCAGAGTACTTAGCAGGCCAAATTCCATCTTGTTTTTTATTTCATTATAGTGTAAAAATTCTTGGGAGTCACCAGAGGGCATCATTACAGAGTGCTGTTTAAGTTCCCTATAAATGATGCTGTAAGAATGTAGATTTTGGGAAAAGTGCCTGCTTAATAGTCATGGGAGTCCTTAGAGAGACTGTGGCATTCATAGGACAAGGGAGTATTTCTGTTTGCCCTTTCCTTAGGCTCAGCACAGTACCACACATACTCTGCATTGCTGCAAATACTTCAAAGAAAAATTCCATTGAAAATAGTTTAGCTTAATTACAAGCAGATCCAAATCAGAGAATTAGCAATGGAGTAATTAAAAATGCGTGTTTTATTTTCAGCCATCTCTTCCTTTCCCCACCTTCCTAATACATCTTCTTTTAGCTGAATTCATTATGATGAATCTAAGAGATTATGAAAACCTAAAGGAAATCAGAATTTTACATACCTTATTTCACTTGAGATTTTATTTCCATTCAACATTTACTTTTTTCTTCTCGATTGTAGCTTTGCCTCACAATGTGTTTCATCAGCAAAGAAAAACCATTTACCTTCCTTTACCCAAAGGGACTTAAAAAGGAGGAGTCTCCTATCAGTAGCATACAGCCTCCTAGCTCTCCTTGCCAGCAGGGAGTCTGTGCAGCTAATTCCCACACCTCTTCATGAGCTGTTGCTGCCAGACCTGCAGCTATGTTAAGAATAAAGCAGTTCCTTTCCAAATACATGTTTTCAGGACTTGTATATTTTTGTACAGTATCAGACTCTGCATTATGACATCCTTTCCACTGATTATTGATAGATTCATTTGAACTCTATTCGTGCTTATCTGGAAATATAATCTCGCACGCAAGGACAGAATGTGGCAGTAGTCAGAGCTCAGAGTTGGCTCCTGGACACATCTAGGAAAGTGGAATTAAACAACTCATTTTTTAAAAGGCAGGAGTTAACTGCTGTAATACTGAATAAGGATTGCTGCAAGCCAGCAGCTCTGCTACACACACTCTTGCCTGCCACCTGCCTTCTTCCTGTAAATGCAAGATGCTACTTTTCAGTTATGTCATAAATTGTGTAATACTAAACCTTTACATTCACAACATCCTTGTTGCACTGATGAATTTGGGCCATTGTGAGCACTGACCATCTTGTCTACTACATCATTGTATATTTTAGGGAAAAGCATACATACACACCTCCTGTGAAACAGCAGAATAGGATGTGAAGCAGCAATTTGAAATCAGTCTTTTACAGAGTGTTGCTCTTGTACTTCAGCAGTGTCACTTCTTGTACATGCTCAGTGCACACATTTGAATCCACAGACTTATCAAGCCTATGGCTTATATGAGCATTTCTTTGTTTTATCGAAGCATTACTGTCAGCTGTATAGTTGACAGTCTTCTGCAAGTTGTTACTCCATTATTCATTGAGCAGTAATTCAGATGCTTAGAAAAACTATAAAGATTACTCACTCCCAAGATGCTGGATTTGTTTGAGCCTTTCCCCGAACCCTTTCTCATATTTTGCTTCATTTCATTGGGCAATTTAGGACTAAATCTGTGAATGATCTTTCCCCAGCAGCTACATCATACCTGGCACTGTAAAATTTTTAAACACTGACATAAAGCTGTGCAGCCACAAGGAGACTTTTGTTGATACTTTAAGGTATTTAGGGTTAACGGAAGACAATAATGACCACACACTTTGCTCAAATTATTAATGACAACATTCTGTTCTCAGGAATGGCTGATTTTGCTTGGGAGATTTGTCTCTGAATTCATTTACATTAGCTATTTTGCTATGCAAACCACACAAGGGAAGTCCTGTGCCTATTGAAGAGCTTCATCTAGTTACTTCACAAAATACCCAGAAAAACTACTAAAGATTTATTTTTGTCTTTCGGAAGATATAAGTCCAAGTCTCTTTTTCTGTTCAAAGCTTCATTTTGAATGGCCACACTGTATAGCTAGAGTGAAGTTTGTGGACCCATCAACAAGTAACTCCTACACATCAGAACCACCCTGGATCATGATGCCAAAGCACACACCAGTTACCCCCCAAACTAAACTAAAACCAAGGCTGAAGCTTGCCTCAGCCTCTGCTCCCAGGAAGCTGCTCACCTTACACTGCTCCCAGAGAAACAGCACAAGAGGGCGCCTAATGCCTCCAACATCTCGAGTCCAACTTCCAGACTGTCTTTTCTGCAGTAATATGTCATATTTCCAACAGCATCACAAAAGCCCTGAGCAATGGCATAGCTACATATGGTTTAGCTTCAGTTTTGCTACCCTCCTGAAAGCATCTAGGAATATTTTCATCATTTTATTTAATAAAGACTGAATTCTCTATTAACAATTTCAAAGTCTGTATTACTTTTTTTTTGGGTGGGGCAGAGGATGTGAGGGGGGTGGAAATCCTGCCACTGGTGAGATTTTAATGTTAGGAAGCAAAAGGAACATCTCCAGACAACAAGACAAAAGCCAAAGAGGCAAAATAATTTTATGTCAAAAATATTCTGGCAACCACCCAAACATGGACTTTGGCAGATTGCTTGTTGGTTATAACAGAAGCCACTTCCTCTGCAGCAACAGGCATATCAACACCATTGTCTGCTTCCTGGGGATGGGCTCAGGGTGTTTCAAGCTGCACAATGTTCTTATGTGGAGCTGAGGGACTGAAAAACAGAGCCACAAACCCCCACCAGTGCCCCCGTGGGGAATTCTCCCATGCATACCTTGTTAGGAAATGAACTGGGGTATTTTTTCTCCCTGCCCTGGCTCCAAGCACTCTGACAGCTCCATTCAGCAGTGGGGAGGGAGGCTCTGCCCAGGGCTTCTCCACAGCTGCAGATGACTCATGCTGAAGAGCCCCTTTGAGCCAGATTTAAGTTTTCCCAGGTTCATTTTAACACACTGATTTCTATCACTTTAAAGCTCCCTGCATAATTGCAGCTTGCACAGCACAACCTGGCCTGTGCACAGGTACAGACCTCACCAAGCAGCAGGCCCAGGCTGCTCCCCAGAGTTGCAGGGGCACCTGCTCCCCCTCTTGAAGCCACATTCCTCCCTCTCCTGCAGCAACATCCCCAAGGACAAACTGCTTGATCCACGCTGCCTTCTTGGGACAGGCAGGAGAACCAGAGAAACAAACCCTGCTGCTCTTCTGGTCTATGAAAGAACACTGGGCAAATAGGACTTTCTCAGTGCTTTCCTCCCATGAGCAAGGCTGCCTGGCCAGAGGAGCAGGGATGTGTTTGAAGCTCTCGTTCCTGCTTTTCACTGCATTGTTTGCTTAGGGAAAGCATATTCCCTATCCCTGTCTTCTCTTCTACAGCTCCACACAGGCTCCAGGTGCTCACCTATATTAGGTGAACACAGATGTTCCTGTAAGTAGCTTCCTACCAAAGATGACATGACATGGCACTTCTCCTGCTGCCTCTTCCTCCTGCTCTGCCACCCACTTCCAGCCAGGGGAGGCTCAAAAAAGACATCTTCCATTTAGATTTTAGCCATCAGAGCAGGAGCAAGGTCTTCTTGCAGGGGCACGAGAAAGCTTTTCTTGCAGGAATTGGGGCAGAGCCCACCACTGTGCTCCTCCCCAGTGGTGTGTGAGAATGACATCATTATGCCAATAAACGAGACAGGAAGTGCAACCAAGCAGAAAAACCACAGAAAGCATCTGTGAAGTTCTGCCAAGAATGCTAACAATGGCGCTAACCAGAAAACAAGACAAGGGTTTGGTTCATCTAATTTCTTCCAGTTTTAGTAATCTCTAGTGTCACTTGTAACAGTAGATAGTAAAAAGCCAGGTCCTTGGAAAGACACTGCTTAGGGCCTTTTAGTCCTTTTTTTTTCCCAAGGTGATGGTGATCTTCTACTGTCTTACCCCAGTCCACAAATTTCACAGTACTTTGGCACCAGAATAAAGATCCAGATAAACTGGCTGGGATTTTTTAAATCTCTCCCCCCCTTTTCTTTTCTTCCCCCATGTTATAGTTAGCAATAGTGCATTACCAACTGTCTTGGTAAGCCATTCCTTTATCTGTCTTTCTACTACGTAGATTTCTTTATTTTCCACAACATTGCAGCTGCCCAGGTCTGAGCTAATGCTTCTTTAGGGTCACATATTTCATCTTGAAATGTGAACACACAGGCCCATTTGAACCTGATGTGTCAAGATGTTCTTCGTCCATCAGTCCCAGAAATCTCTAACCAGATCCTGGAAGCTCGCAATCCGCTGTGTCCCCTACCTACCTTTTTGTCAAGCAGCTGACCAACAGTGGCAGTGCTCAGGAGACGGCTGGCACTTGGCAGCAGGGAAGCAAAGCCTTCAACAACCATGGCTTTCCAGATAGTTACAGATGTGGGCATAACTTACAGACAGGACTTGATGAAACCATAAAGCCAATTTGATTGCCAACTGCTGCCAAATCAGGAGATTGCCCCTCCTGCTTCCCTTGCACTGGCACCTACTTGACTCTGTAACAAGTAATTCACAGAGCTACATGGGCATCAATCAAACACTGCAAGGAAAGTGAGGTTTCTCCTGCTGACCCAGCTCACTGCAACTTCACCTTCCTGACAGCAGTGGTAAGCAGGTGGACTGCAAAGGGAAGGAAGCTCACAAACACTCTGAGTTATGATATAGTGTCTGTACAGTGTAATACAAATATTGCAGCCTTGGCAATGTATCATTCCCCTCAAAAGCTTGTTCCTAAACTGCCATTTTCTACAACATAACCAATCCCACACACAAATTAAATTAAATACAAGCAGGTGCTACTGTTATTGACATGACATTTTCAGTTTCCTGCAATTACAGCTATATCATCTATATTTATTAGAAAAATACAGTTATTAAATAAGTTGGTACTTCGCCTCATAATTCAGCATGTTTTCCTAAAACCTGCAGGTATTAAAAATATTAATTAATCTCCCTGACCTTCAGAAAATTTTATTTAATAATCCTGTTTAACTCTCATACAGTTGAGATATGATGAAAATACCAATGGAGATGTAGCAAATGACAGATTTATTCAGACCCAGCTCTTAAATGGGCTCCGGTACAAAATACACCCATAAATTAGACTTTCCAAAAAAAAACCCAACCTTAAATAGGATTAAGCAGTCTTCAAATAACCACTACTCTTATCAACAGTCTGCCATCAAATTAAGTCAGCCTTTCTCTCACTTATACCCCACCTATGGATGAGGGCAGAGAATCAGACCCTCTAGAAACAAAAGCTCTGTACAGCTGTAACAATGACATTACTCCTGAGTGCAGCCACCTGTGGTGTGAGATACAGGCCCTGAATTTACCTCCCTTAATTTTGTAAGCATGCTCCCTATTAAAGCCAAAAAGCTTTAAAAAGAAACCAAACAAGAGAAAGAATAGAGATTCCTGATTTAGAACCCATAGCAAGTAATTCTTTGCTTTAGTTACAATAGGAAGTACACAAATGAATGGATTTGCTGCTTTTGACAGCAGCAGGAAGTGGGTTGTCTTGCCTGTTTCCAGGGCTGTTCTACTTCTTTGGACCAGGTGCAGAAAAAAACCCCAAGAATTTCTGATGTATACATTTCTTCAGATAACTGAAAATTCTCACTGCTGCTATTGGTTCAAAGCTTCACAATTAGAAGTAGTTTAACAGTTTCTGTTCAGAGTTACCCCTAAAGAAAGGTAAAGTCAGTACAAACAAGGCTGTGCTGATCAAATGCAGAGGGCAGTCTTCCAGTCTGGAGGGATCTCTTATCATGTTCCTCACTAATACCCAGTAGCACATCAAGGACATCATAAACACAGGCCATGTCTGGAATACAGCCACCTAAGGGAATACATGAATTCCTGATGTTTTAAGGACAGTATTTACAATTGCAGCTTTCTCCCCGAACAAAAGCAGCCATGCTGTGGTACAGAGCAGCACCTCTAAGAAGCCAAGACAAGGCCACCAGCATCTGAAGCCTTGCTACTGGCAACAATGAGTCGTCCAGTATACAAAGGGACCCTACAGAAAAACCAGAGAGGGACTTCATACAAGGGCATGCAGTGATAGGACTTGGGGAATGGCTTCAATGTGAAAGAGGGCAAGTGTACATTAGGTATCAGGAAGAAATACTTTAGTGTGAGAGTGGTGAAATACTAGAACAGATTGTCCAGAGAAGCTGCGGATGTCCCACCTCTGAAGTGTGCAAGGGCACACCGAGTAATGGGGCCCTGAGTAATGTGGTCTAGGGGAAGGTGTCCCTGTCCATGGCAGGAGGTAGAATTAGATATCTTTAAGATCCCTTTCAATCCCGACCATTCTATGACTCTATGATAAGGGGATCACTACTGACTAAATCATTGTTCTGGTGACAAGCAGCCACTAGAGAGATAGAAGGACAACATCCATTTGTGGCAAGTTCTTTCAAAATATGAAACATAGCTACAGCAAAATGAACACAAGTCTGAAGGCTTTGTGCCCTGATATCCCACACTGCATCATCCTGTGGAACAACAATGACAGCCTGAGTTATTTAGGCCAGGATGGATGGTCTGGAAATGTTCCCTGCTGAGACCAACACAATTTAGTCTCAACAAAGAACTCATGAGCACTCAAACTGCAGACTGAGCCTGCCCAGGTTGTATACTTTCAACAGAACAGGCTGAACAGGACCATGCAATCACAGAAATACAATATCATCCACCAATGTAACTGCGTGCTTCTACAGAAGGACAAAGGTTTTTCTCTTCAAGCAGCTACTTACCCTTGAACACAACTCACAAAAGCACTGGGGCACTCCAGCAATACTGTGCAATTAATGACTGCTACAGCTGTATGTTCACTGAAGATTTCTGGCAGCTATAGCTGCATCATGAGACTGGTCATTTATTGTTACAGAAAGACACTGAAGAGACACAGAAAGAAACTTGAACTTGGGTGTGTCCTTCCAAAAACACTGCAAAGGGAGACTTTATTGTGCCAGCCAGGAGAAACTATCCCCAAAACATGAGGATGGCCTGGGTGCTCTCCCACCCTTGGGGTCACCAAGAGAATTCACTCCAGTGCCAGGCTACAGCACACAGGAACTCTGTATGAAAAAGCAAATCTCATCCCGAGGGAACTTCTGTTTACTTGAATGCCTCCCCTATAATCCCATTTTATGGTCCACGTGGTTTGGGAATGCTGCACAGTCAGGAGACTGGCAGAGACTAAAGGGAAGTGATTCCTTTCAGAGGACTGTAGAAAAGCAGGCCACAACCTCAAACACTCTCATGGCAGCCTTCTGCTTAGCTGTAGCCAGATTATCATAACAAATATTTTAGTCTTAAATGGGTACTGAACTCTAGCAAAAAATATAAGCGGTTGCTTTTTTGAAGAAAAACATAATACAACTATTCCTGTTTAAAAGTTAAAAATGAAAGCACCTCAGCTTTTTAAAAAATAACCTCCAAGATGACAATGTACATTCAAAAAAGGGAAGAGTGAACAGGTTTTAGTGTTTTTGACTTGATAGCTGCCTTCATGGATAGGTCCATTAGCCTGCAGGTTGAAAACCACAACCCAGCAATAAGCATGGGTAGAGATTCAGAAACACTAACCACTTTCTGGTAGGGTATCAGATCTGGAAACCCCACATCCTCTCTTTCTGCAGTGAAGGATGAGCAGAGGTGAATCAGTGTCATGGAGAACTCATCCTGCTTGAAGAAAACTTCATATCCTGTAACTCCCACTCCAGGATAGTAAATACTGGCACAGCTGCACACAACTTTCAGGTTGAAAGTATGTCAATTATCAGTTGATTTACTCACCTGATAAACACTCAGCTACTTTTACCAACACAAACTCTTTGTTCTCTAGCCAGGGAGCCTAATGTTTTAATCTCAGTCCCCTAGCCTTCTGGTAAGAGCACAGTGCTCAGTACCTGGCAGGACCAAGCACTTGTTAAGCTGCTGTGGTTCCTTTGCATTAGTATTTTCCATACAATATTTTGAAATAAAAGGGAGGCACAAAATGCAGTGACTTATAACCCTGAAGAACAATGAGCATTTCTGTGAGCTGGTTTTCTACACAGGATGTGGGCTGGGCCTCCTTGAGTTTGTGTAATCTGTCTGGAAGTCCAAAAACCACACTCTGAAAACATGCTTTCCCCTTAACAAACAGTCAGTCACACACACACAGAGTCTAACAGTAGTTTACACGTCTGTCATCCACCATTAAGAAAAATTTTCATTAATATTATTTTTTTCAAGCATTTTTTACATCAAAGTAGGAACACAGACTGTACCTAATTAAAATATATAGCCTTTTTTTAATGAAGCAAGAATTACATCTAGGGATGGAAGATTCACTTATTTAAAATTATGTCAGAAGTTGCACTTCTGATAGTGCTTTAGGTGACAGTTCACATCCTAGGATCATTAAAGCGCAGAGAAAAAAACTCAAAGGCACTGGAAACGTTATCATGGAATGTGCTGGGAAGGATTATCCAGTGAAGTGGCTTTTCTAGATGCTCTAAGTCATTAGGTTTAACAATGTCAGGCAGTCCTCTGAAGTCCCATATTTTAGATACTCAACTATAGATCAACTCTTTCCCTTTTCTCCAAACAGCATCAGAGGACAGTCCACCAAATGGAACCATTTGCTGAACAAGGACTGGACAATGTACAGCAGAGGTTAAAACACAAAAGAGAAATGGCTTTATCCAGAACTCTCCTCTAGCACTGCAGGGTAAAAAGACAGCACATCTGAAGCCATTTTTGAAGAAAAAGGATACAGGAGTGTTTGACACTATTCCACATTCAGAGAGCTTAACTCCAACTGGAGTTGATCTGCCTGAAAATTTGACTACCATCCCTCCATCCCTTTCCTGCTTGCCTCTTGGAGCTGCAAGACCTGGTTTATCAAAAACAATTGCCGAAGAAGTAGAGTTCATATGAATTCTCTTAAAGTTTGTCTTCATAGTAACCACACCAATCTTATACATGACACTCTAACTCAGCACTGTAACAAGCTGCTAGGAATACTTCTATGAGGAAAGCAAGCTGTATGAAGCAGGTATGTATGTCAAAATACTTGATATCAATTTACTACCATAACTTCCAGGATTACAGGTTTTTAATTCCTAGTGAAACTGATAGTAATTTGAAACTCTATCATATTTCCAGTGCTTACAGTATTTTGTTAATATTTTTGAAGCTACAGCAAGCAGTTGTTCTTTCTTTCTGTGGGAAATCAGAAAGAATGGGAGTTAGGATTGAGCAAGTGGGGAAAAAACCCCATGACTACTTCAGCACACTGAAATTTATTTTTGCACACAATCAGGTTTCAAGTGGCTAGAAAATATCAAGAAATCTTCCCCCCCAGTTTCATATGTTAATTCAGATTAGCATCCTATATTCATTTAGGCAAATTATGAAAGAATAAATCCTCAGCCATGCTCAACACAGCAGTTCTTACAACACCCTATGATATTCTGACAATTACTACACAGTTTGAGTCAGAAACTATTACATTCAGCACAGAACTGGTTGGCTTCTGTCTTCATCTTCAGCAAGTTCCTGCCTTAGAACATGCACTATGCAAAAACAGCTCCTGCAGCCATGGAGGGGAGAGCTGCAAGGAAATCCCAAAACCCAGCAGGAAGTAACATCTCTGTGATTCAACATGTTGAGTCTTTTCTCCTGAGAAACCAGCAAAAAAAGCACAGCATTAACTGCACAGAAAAAAAATCCTTATCCTGTCTACATTACAGATTCTGGAACCACTGTAGTTTGAGTGACTGAGCCTGTCTCCCTCTTCAGATTTCAGCAAGTCTTCCTTTAATGTACTTTCACCTAGGGTAGCTGGAGAAAAGAGAAAGACTTGTTAAATGTTGCAAAACAATTGCATTTCACCTCCATCAGCAGTGCAAGAACAGCAGAAAAAAAACTCCTGGATGGATTAACTAGTTTTGATCATTTTACTTGAAAAAAAATCTAAAACACCCCACAAAAAATGTTATAGGATTATACCACAGTCTGTCACTGCAATGGAAGTAAAGCAATACATCTCAGTGAAGGCTTTTAGTGTGCTGGGCTAAGTGCTGTAGGCTTCCACATTACAGAGACCGAACAGAAAGAAGGTACAAGCCATTTTCTAGGCAAAATAACAATAAAAATACCCAAAGAGTTTTGTTAACATCACAAGCCACATAAGAGAAATAAATTCCATTCTGCTCCCTGCTGTTCCCATCTGGTTTCAATTTGCTAGAGAAGACTGAAGCCTGTATTCAAGAAACAGACTGAGTTGTAAACATTAGCCTCTGCCAGCATTACTAGTAACTCATGAGGTTCCAGAGTTACCATGGAAAGGCAAGGGGAGGGTAGGAGAAAAAGGTCTATGAAAAAGCAGGACTTGCTCTGTCATTAAGCTCATTTTATTGCATTGTTTTAATCCATGAAATGAAAATGAAAAGTGTTTGACACTCAGAAGACACACACTTGCAGAAAATCCAGTTCTACTCATTTCTGTTGTTTTGCAACATTATGAAAATAGGGGAAAGTTGAGAAAAGTCAGAACAGACTGCCTGGGCCACTGGGCAACCTTGTTTTATATGGCTTGTAATTAGAGGCTGCATACTGTTGCCTAATTTATTTCTTGTCATGTTATCAGTAAAAGGTCCCTCCATTTCCCGCAGGAATAGTTTTGGTAAATTGTGACAAAATAATGGAAGTACAAGCTAAGAGTGTCTCGTGGTAATATTTAACAATATGCCTTGAACAAGACTTTGCCCCATCTCAAGCCAATAGTTTCTAGTTAACTGCACCCCTGACATGAGGGACCGATGTGCTTTGGAAATCCACTCACATGGTTAAACAGTGAAAAAAGGAAAAGGGTGTTTCTGCAGCAGTATGGGCAGAGATTTTGCATTTTGTGAAACACAGTCCCTCCAGGACTCTGTTTTGACTAATCTTAGGACCACAGTCAGCCCCAACTCTAAAACTGAGTATAAGAGTAGGAAGAAGTGATCTCCTTAATAACACATCAGTCCTTTGTTCACTGCATAGTCACACAAATGATCAGTAACTGGGGTCATGGAGCACTACACTGGGCTTTCAGAATGGCCCATAGGACTAGTAAAGAGAACATCTCAAGCCATGATTGCCTCTGGCATCTATAACTGCCCCAACATAACACTTCCTAGTTCAGGCACATTATGAAGCTGTGTTTCAAGGCTGAGTTGAACTCCAGCCACCTTGATGAATATGGCCCTACTGCTAATCATTCATAACTAAGCTGGGTTACTACCCAAGTAGTAAGTCTTTTTCCAACCACCTACCACAGGTCCATGACTCCTCCTCCAACCCACAAGTCAAGCTGAAAGCCTCATCAAGTTGTCTCACTGCTGGTTTTGGCCATCCCATGATTCCAGACTTCTGTACTGACTCCCTGATGACAGGTATCATTAGCTAACAGACATTAACTTTCAGCAGGTTCTCATGCAAGGCTTCCTGTTCTTTCACTGTTTCTAAAAACAGCTCCCTCCATCATGGGTGCTTCTCTTACTCTTGGATTAGCTCACCACACTTTTCTTCTTGATATCATTTCACCTCACCAGTTTCCCCTGCCCCTTTCCTCTAGCATTCAGTTCCATCTTCCTAACTGGAAATCCCTAATTTCTTCTTAATGCACTCCCTTTAGCCTTACTGTGTGTATTATATATCAATCTACCACTTGCATCCTATTATTGATTCTTCAACACCACCAGAAAGCTGTACCGACGTGCTTTCTTCTTTCCTTTCCTCTCAAATGTTGGTGCAGTTAGAAGTAACTACCAGTAATATATGTTCATGCACAGATTAGAGCAGCTCAGGGTGACCATCATATGAAGAAGTTACCCCAGTCTTCTAGATCTAGAAAATGTTATTTTCAGCCTCCAAATGATACATGCCAACAGGCTACATTATATCTAGCTAAGTCACGTGTTTCACACTTGAAGTACGTACAATCTGAGCAGAAGCAGGAATTGTGAAAGGCTTGTTTTGAAACACAAGCTTATTAAAACCACACCCCCCACCCCACTCCCCATACACTCTCTTCCCATGAAAGGTTCACAACTTGGACAAGGTTTTCGGTGAGCTCTCAAACAAGCAGCAGAAGGCTTTATTCTAAAGCATCAAACCAAGGCTGGTTTGATGCTTTAGAATATCTGGAACATGATTCACCTTGCAGCCTCAATTCTACTATCTACAGCTTCATCAAAAACAACAGGAGATGGCACCAGCCCTCCTTATGCTCAGACTGTTCAATATCCACAAAGAACTTGGCTGCAGCATGCAGACCTTCCTGTCTGAAAGCAGTGGATATTGAGTTATGCCCATCTTTCATGTGATTCACAGCTTCAGCCTTTATTTATATACTCTTTAACAACAAAGGCTCCTTTTCATCTTTTGATAGGGGTTCTCCTACCAATATTCAACTAGCTAACTGTTCACAAAATTTTTAGTTTATTATTCATTTTGTATTGAATAAAACTGTTAGAAAATGGGAATCCCCTGCAGAGCAAACTGCACAGGTCCATAGAACTACTGACAAAAAAGTTTGCTAGCATCAAAATTCTTGATTTTTCATCAGCAAGTTAAAAATATATTTGAAGCCAACTGGAATTGCTTCACTTTCTCACTAGTCAAGTAAACATACTCTGCTATAGCTTCTTAACTGAGTAAGTATAATTCAGACATCAGATTAAGATTTGATGGCTTGTGCCTAATTAGTGATGCAAGAGGTTGCAAGTCTCTGTAAGCAGACATTCCATTTTCTCCAGAATTCAAGCTATCAAAAATTGCACTTTCAGTTGTTTCCCAAGGCAGCTAATACCACCAGACATGCACAATTTGTTTCCCAAGGCAGCTAATACCACCACAAAATTTTTGCTTCAGCAGGAAGGATCAAAGTAAGCAGAAAGAGCTGTTCAGTTTTCTAACATCTTAACTTTAAATGAAACAAAAGACCTAACTGCAAACCAATATCCCCAAAGACAGCATTACCACCATTGCTAAATAAATGGAAAACACACAGAAGCCTGGAAAAAAAGCACAGCTCTGCATAGTAGTGTAGCTACATTTCTGTGTAGCTGCTGGAGGAGCATGCTAGGACAAGCCTGGTGTTTCTATCCTGGCTCCACACATGGGGACACTTCTGCATGCCAAAGCTAGTATTTTTCTGCTTCTTGCCTGAGTGATTCTAAGCCTGTTCTGCACACGCTGCACAGTGCCAAGAAGCTCTGCACTTCTAGGTGGATTGCTACAGACTGGTTTTTGTCAGGAAGAGTGATCACTTATGAAGCATATATGCACACTGATGGCAAACAACAAGATTCATACAATAGGCCCAGACACTTTTTCTCCCAAAGTTAACACCTGTGTACTGCTGCCAATATTCATGCAAGAGGAAAAGAAGCAATTACATTGTCTTACACGATTTTTACAGTAACCAGGACCAAATGCATTTTTTGCCTCTCCCCGTTAGGGAAAAATCCAAGGCACTGCTACAGCCTTTTTTTTTCCTCTGGATCAAAGTAATAAAAAAACCCTGAACTGCCAAGTGAAGCAGTCTGGTTGGTATACCTTGAACTGCACAAGTACCGTTACCGAGTTATCACATTTCTTTGTTTTATAGCATGAATATGTACCAACACCTACAAGTAGGATGAATTTGTAGCTATGTAGAAGAGAAACAGCTGATATGAAGACATTAATGGTTATTGCCTAAATATATTAATGTTACAATAGCTAAGAGGAACTGGAGTATTTAGTTTCACTGATTTCTCAAGTTAGTCATGCCTGCGCATAGCACCAAAGTTCACATAACAGCAACTAGAGACTAATTCTAGTTATAAGCTTTAGTAGTTGCTTTGGAGACTATTCATACACAACTATCAAGTAAACTGTGGACTTGTTTCAGCTGAAACTCTTGATGGCCTTTGTGTTGTTTCAAAAGGGAGAATACTGTCTAAGTGGTTGAACTACTCCTTCCACAAAGCCGGTCAGGAAATGTACTGACCTTGTTCAATAGGAACTGGTAAACCAACTCAGGGGTTGCTATATTTCTTCTCCTCATTAACGTACCCAAGGTTCCTGGGGGAGGGGAAGACAGGAAGCAAGTACTCTTCCTGCTCCCCCAACCTAAAAATAACTGAGACAGTCTTTCTGCAACATTTAAGCCACACAAGCACTCAAAGCCTGAAATATTTATACTCTGGGCAAACAGTCAGAGAACTCTCGCATTTTGCCCAGTATCTTTTTATCATTATCCAAACAGATCTGGACATTGTGGCAGAAAAGTTTACTTTTCTGGGGGTATGCATGAGCCTGCTGCCAGCTGTGTTAAACTACAGCTTTTTTCCTGCCTGTCAGCTAAGCTGTAACTATAAGCCTATTTTGGTTTGTGAACTTGAGCACTAGCTTCCTGTCTTCACGCACCTCTTGCTCTGTCTTGAAAAATCCACAGGTTTAGCAGAGTTTCTCTTTCACATTAGAAAGCAATGGAAATAAACACCACAATAATAAAGTTGAGTACAATGTTGTGGGAAAAAAATGAAGCTAAACACCATGAGAAAATTGACAGGAAAAAAAATGCATACATTACAAAATAGGTAGAAAACAATATCTATAAACATGGAATTTAAATTCCTAGTAATTGAGCATTGTAAAACACAAGACTGATTATGCTTTTTAGACAAATTAAAGTGAAAGAACATTTGCAGGATTTTGGAGGCATGCATGCTCACAGGCTTCTTTATTCCACTTCTCCCGCATTTAAAAAGGTGACTGATTTGGTTGTTAGAAATTCTTCTCTTTCAAAAAGCTACAAAAGACTGGACATGAACATCTAGTTCCAAAACCAGATTCAAAGTAAAACGCATATCTAGTTAAACATAAGCACCTTCCTTTCTGTACTGCAATCCCTCATTCTTCAGCCAGTATCCATGATTTCTTTATGTACTTCTCACAATCTGTTCACTGCATGGAAAAGCTGCAAGCTGATTTCGGCAGTCTGTTTGGCAGGTGAAAACTTAGGCATAAAACTGCCATTCTTTGAACTAGCCTTCATTCCAGCATTTTCTTTTGACAATCAGAAATAATAATTTCATTCAGATACAGCAAAACTACCTGAAGTTTTGAAAGAGTCTTTAAGTTTGAAAACAGGAAAGTTTAAATCTTACATACTATACTGTCGGCTCATACATACTACGAGCTGACCATGACATACAGAGTGTACTTAGATGTACACATGCAGAAAGCTGGGGAAGGAGACAATCATGGAATGACTTTCTATGTCCACAGAAAGAAGTCTCCCAGTCACCCTCTCCACTCAGACTCCAAAGCTTACTCAAATTTCACATATGGGCAGGAAATCAAAGTATACCACGTGGCCAGAAATCCGTACGTGAGTTCCCAAAGGGAAGGAAGTTATAGTTAAATACAAGTCCAATCTGCATTTCCCTCCACAAGCTCCAGAAGGTGAATGGAAAAAGGCTAAGCTTTCCTGCTGCACAACAGCTAGGAATTATGTGATGCAGGATGTAGCATAACTGCTTGAAATAAGAATGTTACTTACATGCATATCTCCTCTAAACTAGTCCTTCAGAATTCCATAGTTGCATACAATGCCTCTGTTTTAATAATTTCTATGATCAGTAGATTACAGACATATATGGCCTTGAGCTACTTGAAAGTTGTACATTGTTCAAGAACTACGGGTTAGGCCTGTTTATTTTCCAATGAAGACAGATTTCAGTCAGGTTCCCATCTTAAAATCCATCTTGTTGCTGCAGTTTGGGGCCACCCCTCCACTGATGATTTATTCAATTTTGAGCTTTTTTCAGTTCCCTTGTTTAAATACTAAGTGAACAATAGCTTAGAGAACCTACAAATGCTGATGAAAATACTGTTATAGCAACTGTTCTCTGGTTAACATCAGGAATACACTTTTGATTCTACCCACCCCTCTAAAGAGCTGCAGTTACTGGTAGAGGCCTCCATCATCCTCCCTTTGGCAGTGTGTAATCCTAAGCACAGTCATTCACATATACTGGTATTCCACATTTTCACTGGTTCAGCTTCCCCTGTGCAGAAAACAGCTAAACAGGCTAAATGGACCTTGGGTGTATACTGTGCATATATCCACTATTTACAGAAGAATATATTCAATTCCTACTTTTCCTTGGAACAACCAGAAAGACCAGGAATCCCCATTCAAACATTTCCAGTTGAAAATCAAAGCTAAAGGAGTTTCAAAAAGGCATCACATGTCAGACATGCTACTGCTTAATGGGATTCAGAAATACATATTAAAATAAACGCTTACATTAGACTCATGTAACAGAAAAGCAAATTAACTTAATGAAATATCTTTATTTATGATATGACAAACAATATTTCAGCTTATGAACTACAGGAGAAGTGTTTCTTAGTAGTAAAAAAATCCTTTCCTCCATTCCAGTGCCAACTGGGCACATCCAAAATTCAGATTCAACACAAGAATCTGAGAAACACCGAAGAAAAACCAAGGTCTAATGGACCTGCTTTTTTTGGACACCCAGTTCAGTTTTTCCTTTGCTCTTTGCTGATCTATTTCTATAGTAGGGACTGATGATGCAGAAGGATAATACCAATACTAAAACAACACTCATTGTTACATTATGTAAGAAAACCCCACTACATAAACTGTTACTTCAGATATCCCTTAAAGGCTTCAGATTTGAAATGTGATCCAAGACTGCAACATGCTGTTTCTAGAACGATGCAACAGATGTACACGTATTAATACACACATCCAAAACAGAATGTAGAGCATTACTTTTACTGAGTGCAATCAGTACATAAATGCTATTCAAGCAAAAAGAAGAAGCACCCATAGCAAGACACTTTGTTCAATACATATGTGGGCTACAGGAAAAAAAAAAAAAATCTAAGCTTAATGCAGCATCTACAGACAAACAGAAGCACCTTTCAGCAAGTCACTTCTATATGTAAGGAGCATTTGTACACAGCTCAATACCTCTAAGTTGTAATATGGTATCTACAACTGCATTGGAAGGCTGTGAGGATCAGTTACAGGAGAAACTTGAAACACAAGGCACAGCCACTACACTGAACAGTAAGTATATAAGTATATTCTTTTTAGATTACACAAATATGTGGAATTGATGAGGTTTTAAGTGAGTTAATAGTTCTATAGCCCATTTCAGTGTCATTACATTACTGAAATTAAAGGGCATGTATAAGCAAACAGACAAAAGGTACCATACCCCTCAAACAGATCACCCTGCTTAGCTTACTGTAGGATGAGCTTAAAATAGGTCCAATGCTAAGTTCCTCTCCTTCCTTTATGCAGAAACACTTGGCCTACAAGGCAAAATTTAGGCAGCTGCTCTTTCCCTTGGTTTCTGTTAACTACTTCAATTTACTTAAAGGGGAACAAGATTATTAAGTAGTCATACCACTGAAACAGAAGACAAAATAATTTAACTAACAGCTGCACTTATAAGGCCACTAATATTTGTAGCACACAATCTGTGGGAAGTGTGGAAAAAGGGCTTGCCTATTCTAGAAAAAAAGAAATCAGAAGACCCTGCACTGTCAACTCCTAGGTGCAGAGTAGGCTTGGCTACAGCCCTCAGACGTCAGTCCTAGTAACACTTTCAAATTACAATTCCCCATCAATTAGGTCTGCACTAGCAATTGCAGGGTCCCAGGAGTGTCCTGAAAGAGTTTTAAGACACACAAACTCAGTATGTTAATTTGCTCTGTATAATTCATTTCATAGGAGCATGATTTTTTTCTTCCTGTTCATAGTAGTTTCCCTAGTTTGAAATATCCCTGCCTGCCAGTTTTAAGAAACAAACAAAATCAAGTCTTAAATGCTTGATTGGTATTTTCATTTTTTGACCCAATCTACAAGTCCTTCAATTCTGGAATTCCCTCTCCAGCATAGGAATACGTGAACACCTGTATTTAGTGTCTGTACTTCAGGCCTAGACTAAAGCAGGCAATGTTAGACACAGGGAGAAAAAGCCTTAAAATACTAGTTGCCTACAGAACCCAGTTGTATTTTTATGCAGTTTTCCAATGTTATTGAAAATGTAAAGGTGGCATACAGTAGTGTCACACAATTACAGAAAGTGGGCTACTGCAAATCAGTAGCAGATTAACCAAACCTGTTGTACTCAAGATTCACCAGGAGAGATACTATAAAGTAATTAAAGCTCTCAACTCTTCTTGCACTCTCTGGAACACAGCAAAGCAGGTGCTCTGATACTAGGCAGCAGGACTCCAATAAAAGCTTGGCTAGGCTGTCAAGCACCAGAGATCTAGAATCATAAGAGTATAACAAGTTGGGAGGGATCCATCAGGATTATGGAGTCCAACTCCTGGCCACATGCAGGACACCCTAAGAACCACACCATGTGCCTGAGAGCATTGTCCAAACACTTCCCAAACTCAGGCTGGTGCTGTGACCACTTCCCTGGGGGAGCCCAGTCTAGTGCTCAACCACTCCCTGGGTGAAGAACTTTTTCCTGATATCCAGCCTACACTTCCCCTGCTCAGCTTCATGCCATTTCCTCAAGCCCTGTCACTGGCCACAGGAGTGAAGATACCTTACTAGAGTCAAGGAGTCGACAGCCCACTACCACTATTTCCTAGTTACCTGTCATCTCCCCTCTGCAACAGCAATCAGCACAGTACCACTATTTCCTAGTGACCTGTCATCTCCCCTCTGCAACAGCAATCAGCACAGTTCAATTTTACTATCTCTGAAGAGGAGACACTCAAGTTCAAAAATTACTGTTAGCTGAGTCCAGACACTATGGCTCCTGCATGAAGTACAGTCTTTCCTACGACTATGCAGAGATAGGGAAGCAGAAGTGTTTCTCAGAAACAGTTTAAAAATAGGATCTGACAACTGCCCAGCATGCCTTTATAAGCTTATGAGCTTGTTCCAGCATATGTATGCTGGGGTAATGGAGCACAGCTTTGAAGATGAATTTGAAGTAGCACCACTCTGATAAAAGCAATAGTTTTGTTTTATGAAGAGTAGTCTTCTAAATCAGGATATTTGTGACAATGACATCCAGTACTATTTAATAAATCTCTAATTAGAAGACCCATAGTTGTTCTGGATGGAATTTGAGACAGCCAGCTTACCCTGGCTCAACAGAAAAGACCATACTGCACAATCTATCATCAGCCTGACAAACTGGGCCACAAACACAGTGGACCAAAACGAAGCAGCACAACCATCGCTTATCACGTACCAGAGAATACAGCTGGTAGAGCACTTCTTAGGCTAGAGATTAAATTACTATCTCAGTACCATAACCAGCCACAGTCTCTTTGAGGGATTGTTTTATCTGCATTAATAAAGTGGCACAGTTCTGTACCTCCAATTTTTTTTTACCTTACTTCACTAAAATTCAGGGAATCATATGACAGTCCTGTGTCATGACTAACCTGCTAAGTAAAGGAAGGAATGTGGAAGGAGGGAGTTTAGCACAAGAACTGGATGCTAATGCTTGGTTCTCAGCCACCTCTTCAGCTTAAGTTCTTCTGCCCTCAACACTAGTTCTTACACCTCGTATCTGCCACACAAGCTGTTTTTGGACTTTTATTTGGTTCATCTATAGCACTGGATCAAAGAGCTATGAAAATCCATATACGACAGCCAACTGGACAGAAGGATACTAACTTCTGTCAATAAAATACTAAAAAAAATACCAAAAGAAATTATCCACTATTTACCAATCTACTGACAAATTCATTACTAGAAGGAGTGGTACTCAATGTCAAGAAGGTATCCATTCCTAGTGTACCTTTCTGCTGTCAGACACCACAGAATGGTTTAGGTTGGAAGGCACTTGCAAGATCATAAAGTTACTAGCCCCTGCCATGGACATGGACAACTCCACTTGACCAGGCTGTTCAGGGCCCCATCCAATCCACCCCTGAGCACTTTCAGAAATGGGACACCCACAACTTCTCTGACAACCTCTCCTAATGTCTCACTATCCTCTAAGCATCCCCTCCTAACATCCTGCTGATGTAAAAAGTCACTTTTTCATAAGCCACCTTTAAACACAGGAAGGCTGTAATGAGGCCTCTCCAAGATCCTTCTCTTTTCTGTGCTGAAAAGCCCCAGCTCCCTCAGCCTATTGAGTATTTCTGTTTTGCCTCTTAACAGACAACACTGAGTAGGACTGCAGCAGTCTCCACAAGCTAAACCTTTGGAGAGACATAATATACTGGTGCAATAAAGCTGCAGCATTTCTACTTTTGAGTAACATCTACTGCATGACCATGCCACATTAAGAAGCTCACAGATGGAGCAGTCACAATAAGTTTCAGTACAGTTTCTTTTCTTCAACACTTGATAAGCACAAAAACCCAGCAGCTAAGATTTGCTTGGCTTCTGAGCTTACAAGGAACACAAAAACTCTTGCCTTCTGTGACAGAACCACCTTCAGCTGTACTTATGGGGTGCTAGAGTCTCCAGTTCAGTAATTTCCCAACTCTGGCACAGTTCAAGTCTACAAACTGTCAGTACCATCCCCCATTTTCTTCCTGAAGATCCTCAAAAAGCACCATATTGCATTAACTGTTCATGAGCTATTCAATCAATCAGTGGTTATTTTCATCAAAGTACTGCTATTGACAGCATTTCAGGGCTAGTGCTGCATTATAATCATGTCTGAGCACAACCTCACTTATGAAAGTAGCTACTTGGACCTTAATAATGCCCTCCAAAGCAACCTGCAGTTCATAAGAAAGACTCTACTTCAAGTAATAAGGTCATGCTGGAAGGAGAAAACAAACCAATGCCTGCCCCAGTTCACTACACAGAGGTCACAGCAGTGAACCTGGTGCAAATTCCCACTAATTCCTGGATTAAGAGGCCACACAACAGCTTTAAGGTTGCTTCTTTAAGTGAGGAACTCAACTGTTAGGAACTGTAGAACCAGCCAATAACCTATTTTCCTGCTCAAGCAAAACCTTACTAATCTCAACTTTTTCAGAAAGATTCATTGTAACACAAAGCCTAAAGCAGTGTGCAAAGGAAGTTCTTATCCTGCTGCTGTTTGATCATGGAACACAGTCCATCCAAATCCAGGTGGATAAACTGATCAGTTGTCAGTCACTGGAATTCCTTTTCCTCATGCAAATAATGCAAAATCATTTGGCCAGTGACTACTTGCCAAATTCATGACTACTGTGACCCACAGGCATCACTTTTTATGATTAGCTAAGAACTCATCCTGTAGGAATAATTCTTCACTGAATACCCCAGCTATTAATTAGATTATCAGCCATTAATTAGATTATTAGTTTTGCTTTTGGATGAAGCAAAACTTATTTCAAGTTTTACCCTGTTCCAACAAAATAAATCTAAAATCCTATGAACACTTAACTAGCCTGTAGCTGAGAATAACACTTCACTTAATTTTACAGGCTACCAATTCAGTGAAGCTGAAGTATTTTCACTACCCATAATCTGAAGGTCAATCTAGCAATGACTTATAAACTCAAAGTTTAGGATATTTTTTTTTTTGAGACTGCCTGTCCCAGTGATTCTAGTTACACTAGCAAAAAGCCTTCAAGAGGCACCCCTCCAAACTCCTTAATAACTGCAGCTTTCCTGAGAAAAAGCATACTAACTTCACTAACAATTAAAACCTGCATATTTCCATTCTCCCACCAGGTGCTTCGTTCTGCTCCCATTTAAACAGGAATGTTTGTCAAGCCACACAACGAAGAGTCACATTAGAAAACCATCCATTACTATTAGGCTTATGTTTCATCCATTCTTCACTTCTATTTCCCCCATGATCACTTGCAGAAGCAAGAATGAACAGCTGAAAAAGTGCAGGATCATCTTTCAGCATGAGCACTTTTAACTGTCTCAACTATGACATTAATGCATAGTTGGATCTATTACACTGGTAGTATCTCTCTCCTTTCTCCCCTAAATACCCTTGAACTCCTGTCAGTCCCTTTGTATGGCTAAAGGTAAACAACTGTTTAAATAACAGGTCTTAGCAAGGGCTCAGACCACACATGCATGCACAGACAGGCTACCACGGCAAGTCAGAGACACAAGTCTAACTGCTGGAGAGCGTCCAGCCCACTGAAGTATCCTCGTTAAGGAACAAACTGAAGTTCTGTAGAAATTGTTCGTTTCCCTGGTAAGCTACCATAAATGTCAACAACACAGCATTTTTTACCCAGTCTCCTCCAGCTCTTTTCTTCCCTTCAAGATTAAAACAGCTTGCATCAGAACAGCCATAGGGCAAATGCCCTGTCTCAAAGAAATACACACATTTTGTTTTTACGCATCTCCTGCAGCACAAATAATTAAGAATATATATGACATTGTTTTGAGACTGCATTGCAACACTACCAGAGCTACTGCTTCTTTCAAGATAACTGAGAATTGCTAATAAAAACAACATTGAAGCAAACAAGAAAATACTAACAGCTCATTAAAACTTGCCTTCATTTCTGTACCTTCATATAAGTACAGCCACACCTCCATTCAAGTACTGCTGCAATAAGCTGCGAGTTACACAGAGAGCTTTTAAAGTAATTAATTTCTTGGTTTTCAAGCAAAATCTGTTATCAAAGTGAGTTACCTAAAAGGCTGCCTTAAGAATTAAAATTCTAGCTATATAAACTATTCTATAACATAAACATTCAAACAATTCTTACACAGTGAGGCAGGCAATTGCTGTTTCATAATTACAGAATGCATGCCTAAATGCAAGTACTAATAAAATGTTTTTTCCCCTCATCTTTAGTTGAAATTAATGGTCTCCCTTTAACACATCTGCAATGAAGTATTCACAATGTCAAGTCCCACATAAATCAGTGCTGTGCTTAAAGAATCACTGTACACTGAAAGCCTCTCTGGAAGCTTCCATTACAAAAGAGTATTTACCTTGTGTCATATGATGCCTACACAAAAAGAATCAGTAATCCAGTAATTTTAATGTTTGATCAACAAACGAACTGCCTACTCCTAACACCATTTCCAGTAATTTTTTTTTCTTTGATAACAAAAAAAAAAATAGGCACAGCCTCACAATCTCTAGGACTCAAGAATCTTGCTCTTTATAGTCCACACAGAAGTCAGTTGGCACAATGCTCAGCTGGCAGCCACCTTCTGACACTCAAAAGAGGGGAGACTGCTCTTTTAGAAAACAGTGATTACATCCTAAAACCTAAGCTCAAATGAGACTACAGACATTTGAAACCTTCACACTCTGTCATTCCTAATTACTGCCTTCTCCCTTTCTTTCCTGGTATCCTCTATAAACCTACAAAGGAAAAATGTAGTGCTGTTAGATGCTTCCAATCCTGTTTTTCTACCCCTCCTCCCACAACACAGGGATGCCCTGCAGGCTATATATGCGACCAATATGAACTACTTAGAACAGCTCCCAAGTCCCCAGTCAGTTCTTATATAACTGAACTCCACCTCACCATATTACTTATGTAACACATATTAAAGAGCAGCTATTATACAGAAATCTTCTCTATTAGTCATACACTCAGTTACTTTCATTCCAGCTCTCAAACAGCACATTTGTGGAATAGTCAAGCTTTATGCCCTATCAGGTTGCTACTGTGGAGGTAAAAAGAAAAATCCTATCTATCCAGGGACAGACTAAGAATAGAAAAAGTGAAACATTTCCAAATAGAACAAACCAACACCTTTAGATCATCAACAATTTTAACTGTTAATTTGTTCATTGGGTTAGATGCCATGGCTAAATTTACACTGTGGCATACAAGAACAAGATATGGCAGTTCAGTGCTAGCACTGAACTGCTTTGAAAATATGAGAAGCTCAACCAAACAGTAGCAGGAGTTGCATTCCTTAAAGAAAAGAGTTAGGATTGGAAAACATACATTTTTCACTTCCCATCCAGCAAATACTGAAACTCTTTTAAAAAGACTCTTTTAAAATATATTGGAAAATATATTTGCCAACATTCCAGGCCTATGTAACAAGTTCATTTGCCTATGGACCTCAAAGTAAAACATGGAGAGTCCGCACAATATTTGCGGACCATATTTTTCATTTGCACTAAGTATATACATCACTTCCCGTGTTAAAGATGCAGGCCATCTGCAGCCTGACTTTGGAATACACCTATCGCTCCACAGAAAGCTGCTCAACTCCTGCAATAGGATTCAACAGCACACAAAGAACAGCGATCCACTTTCCCTGTTCAAACATAAAAAAGTCATAAACACCTAAGAGATTTTTCCCTTGGCTCCCCCACCAGTACCCCAGCAGAGCAATACTAGAACAGCCAAGACCTCCTCGTCAGAGGAACAAGTCCGCATGGCCTGTACGTTTCCCTCAGCGGCTTTAATGAGGTCATTTAGACATCGCTTAAAACGACTGTTCCAGGAAGAACCACTCCATAACACCCTGCAAATTAACTCAGAGCAGAGTGCCCTCGCACCGAGCGGGCGGCACTACCGTGAGCGCACCCGGCTCCCACGCTCGGGCGGAGCCAGCAGGCACCCAGGGGGAACTTTCCCTGGCGGTGGGTAAAGCCTTGCGCAGAGAGGGAGCGGAATAGAAAGCTTCCCCCAAGAGGAGCTACACCCTGGAGGTGGGTGGAGAGTAAAGAGAGAAGCGAGAACCTTCCTCGGCAGTAGCTACACCCTCGTGCATAAGGCTGATGGGGGAAGGGAAACGAGCGCGGGACCGACGACGTTGTAAAGGAGGAGGGGGAGGGAAGCCCGGGCTCTCCCGGGCAGCCGCCGCCGCCGCCTAAGCCAGCTTGGTCCGCAGCCAAACCCCACAGGAATGCAACGCGGTCACATGACCTCCGGCGGACGTGCAACTCCCTTCCCTCTCCAGGGACACCCTGCGCCATCTTGTACTGACGCAGTTACAATGGCAGGCATGAGTTGCTCCCCTCTCGCTCGTTTCCCGCTCCTCGCAGCACAGCCCCGGCACTATTCGGGAAGAAGAAGCCCAGGCCTGGTCCTGCTTTTCTTTTCGCCAGCTCTTCGGGGACGCCCTGCCCGCAGAGTCCTCCCTGGCACTGAGATCATGGCGCCCGTTTTCTCCCTTTGCCTCCCCCGGCAGCTCCCGACCCTGCCCAGCTGCGGCTGCCCCTGCTGCAGGATGATGTCAGCGCCAGCCAATCAGGGCGCGCCGGGCCACCAGGGCCGGCCCGGCCATTGGCTGCCGAGCCGCTCCCGCCCCCCTCCTGACTCGGGCTCCGCCGCGGTTCGCTGCGGAGCCGCAGCCAAGGCACAAGTGCGGGGAGGGGAATAGGAGGGGAAGGGAAAAAAAAAAAAAACAACCCTACACAAAAAACCGACAACCAAACCCACCAAGACGCCAGCCGCCATTTCGCGCAACAACAGGCAGAACCCGAGCGAGCAGCCCCAGCCAAGCGCCCTAAGGAGAGAGAGAGAAAGAAACAAGAGACACACGCACAGAAGAGTTAGACAGGAAAAAAAATACCCATAGACTCCGCCATGATCACAAGAGGTTTAATCGCCCCCCCTCCTCCCTCAGACTTAATGCCCCATTACAGCCGCCTCCTCTGCGTCCAACCAGCTAGCAGATCCCTTCACCTCGGCTCCCTCCTGCCGCAGCAGCAGCTGTTTAGAGCCCCAAACTCTCTGTGCCCAAGGTGTGGGAGGGACGCTAGTCTATGGCGCTGCTGCTAACTGCTTCTCCAGTCACCCGAAAGTGGCGGCTCCATCGAGGCAGGGTAAGAGCTGCCAGCCCAGCTTTTATCTGGTGCCCCGAGTTTGCGCACTGAAGAAGGCTCGCTCAGCCCCTGGTGGGCGTCGAACGAAACCCCAGCCGCCGCCTCCCCTCCCTCCACCAGCCGTATCGCTGGAGGGGCTGAAGCCGGGAAGGGGAGGCAGGGCGGCGTAGGAGTACAGCGGGAGCTGGGAGGAGATATGGTGGTTAGAAAGACGGGCTGCTTACGAATGGCCGGAGCTGTGTCTGCCCTGAAAGGCTGAGTGAGCTCCTGGCATTGGCAGCGCCCGCTGGTTTGGATGGAAGCACGCCATTCCTACTCCCCGAGCGCCGTTCCCTAACAAGCAAACGAGGCTCGTTCTCTGCTTGTCTCATTCCCTGCAGAACAGAAATGCCTTCAGCGAATGCTCTCGCACTCGCTCTAAGGAAAGAAGCTTTCTCCCACTTGCCTTGGAGTCCTAAACGCTTCGGGGAAGATTTTCAGCCTCGAATGTCTTACTGAAAGTTTCAGTCAAAACCTCCTGAGCAGGTCTGCAAAAATTCCCGCTCCTTTCTCGCGCCCCTCTTCCCCTCCCCTCAGGTAGTCCTTCTGCGTGTGTGAGATCCGGCGGGTCTGCCCGGCTTTTCGCGCAGTTTAGGCCGAAAATATGCTGTTAGAGATTCATAAAGAACACGTATACTGACAGCATCGACGGTCGTGAGGAAGAAGCCGGAGGCTGGGGGTGTGAGAGCGGCCGAGAAAGGAGTTTTGGCGTTTATTCCTCCGTCGATGCAGCTCTGACTCAGACACCCTCGCTCCCGCCCGCGCTCGGCCCCACAACAGGCCAGGACGGAGCCCCCGCCCCTCCCGCGCGGGCTGCCCCGCCGGGGCTGCGGATCGCCCCCGGCGCCAGCCCCCGCTGCCGCCGCCCCTCCTCCTCTGCCCTACTTCCCTCCTCAGGGCCCCCCTGCCCAGCCCCTGCCGCAGTCTGGTGCCGCGGCCGCGCCCAGACCCCGGAGCCGTTCTGCGTGTTGCAAAATGGACTCTGAGGGTTCGGCGGGCGAGGGCTGCGCTCCCGGCCCGTAAGCAAAATGGCGGCTGTTTGGCTTCGCCTTGGTAACCCTGCCCCTGTCAGGCGGGGCGGGTGAGCCCCGTGCAGGGGGAGGGAGGGGAGAGCGGACGCCATTTTCCCAGAGAGAGGCAGTGACATAGAAGGGAGCGTAGGAGGCTGAAGGGAGGGAGGCACGGGAGCAGCAGCGGCGGCAGCAGCAGCGGGGTTTGTACACAGGTCCCAGGGCAAGGGCGCCTTTGAGCTGGTCCCTGTAGGGTTCTGCGCACTGAGCTAGGTTTGGGGGGAGGGGGGGGTCTCCTCTTACCCTTTCTTTACTAGTGCCTGCTGAGGGCTGAGTCCTGCCTAGTGTAGGGATATCCGCAGTGGGGCTGTTGCATTGTTTTGGCTGGGATAGAGAAGGGGCTCAGCTGAGGGGTCCTGCTGCCTGGCCTGTGACCATTACAGGTGAGTCTTTGGTTATTTACCAGCATATTCTGCTGTGGGTGCTTTGGGGGAGGGGGGGGGGTGGAAAAATAGTGAAATGCGACGGGAATGTCTCATTACCTTCGGTGCGAGTATAACTCCTTCCCACCCTGAAATGTGTTTAATTTCTGTTTAAGTTGCCTTGAATTTGCTTTTCCTTTTGTGGGGTTTGGTTAAAAAATGGCAGGCTGTCGCTATATCTTATGAATATGGCGGGTTACTGTAACTGGAGGAGCTGAGGAGAATTTTTTGGCAGTTACGCCAGATTTATGCATTATGCTTGGAAAATGAGCCAAAAGGAGCTGTTATGTGACAACATAGGCTTCCTTGGGCTGGCGGTTTTCAGAACGGGTTTGTGCGTTATTGGGACTGCGTATTGAGTTTTATGAAGCTTGGGGAAGCGTATTCTTTTCCTCCATCCTGTATATTTTTGCTTTGTGGTACTAAAATGGCTCGTTATAGGCCTAATCTCTTTGCCTTCCACACCCCCGCCTCCTTGCCTGCCTCCCTGTTAATATCTCCGCTTCGTGGTGTAACCTGGGCAAACGGAGAGCTGTCCCCAGGAGTTTCTGTGCCAATTTAAAAGGGGATCATTCTCCCCACCCCCTTTCTCGAGGCTGTAAGTAGTTAGACGGGTGCACCCCTTTCTTGCTTTAGTTTCTGCATCCAGTGTTCTTGTTCCCTGGGTGGCATATTTCATTCTCTTTCCTGAACCAGTAAGTGTTGGTAGGTTCGACCGTATTGCTGCAGACACAGGCGAGGAGAAACAAACGGTTCACTGTGTACTACTAAATAGGGTAGAGAAACATAATATAGCCTGATTATAAAGGTCCTGTATTCCCCCATACTCGGCTATTAGGGAATGTGCGGTGTCTGAAAGCCCTGAGGTCCCTATAATGCTACATACTACGTATCGTCAAAAGCAGAAGTTCAGTGCTGCATCTAGATTTACGAATGTTTTAGTATGTTTATTTACAGTAGCTTAAAGGAATAATAACGAAGCATTTTTGTTACTTAGGGTTCAGATCAGAGAACAGCAGGAGATATCCATGGCAGTACTTGCAATGCATGATTAATTGGTTATCAACACTATACTTTTGAAGTTACTTTTTTAAAAATGTGGAGCAAATTTATTAATTTCCCTCTTTTGTCCTTTAGAGATTCTAAAAATGGCGGCCTCAGGCTGATGTTGTGGTAATCTAATCAGCTCGGGTCCTCCACACCCCATGCAGTGCGTTTGTCTGCAGCATATTAGTGTCTTACTATGTTAAAATGAAAAGGCTGTTCCCTTCAAATAACGTACAAAACAGCTCTTGACTTTACTGCGATTTAAAAATGTTGTGTTCCAGCTGATTAATTTTATTGGTTATGTGTGTGAAAGGCAAGTGAACGAGACCACTCTTGTCGGGGAGAAGGGGGGTGGAAAGAGGCAACAGACTCAAGCAGCTCCTTCGAGGGGTGTGTATGTGGTGCTGTAAGGTAGTATGTATGTCGGTTTAGTAAATTGGAAAGGCTCCTGCGTTTGTGATCGATGCTGTACGGCTATCTGTCCTACTAACGACGTAAAATCAGTAATATTTGTCAACGAGAGTCGTGGATTATGATCACTAAGATAGTCAGCTAAATTCTTTGTGGTAACACATTTGTGAACGTCACGTTCATCTTCCAGGAAATACCTTCACTGGACATCGGTATAGTAATTCCATGTATTCATAGTTAGAGAATACAGAATGAATTTAAGGCAATAATGCACGCAAGATTATAACCTGTTACTTTATTTAAAGACACAGAATTTCTTCTGCTGCCATGTAATTTTGGCATTACTTTGTTTTTCTTCAGTTTATTTCATATATTGCTATATAAATTGTATATGTGATAATACACATACAAGTACTGAGGGAAGGTGCAATTCGTAACGTCTAATTTTTTTCCTAAATGAAATATGAACCATTTAGTATCACCACTATAAATATGTTTGAGTGGGGGGAAGGGAGGTCACAAGGATTCATTATTTGGTAGTTGGTGTAGTGTACTCTGATATGTACTATAGCAGCTGCAAATTGTATGTTTTAAGCAACAATAACAAAAAATAAATTTTCACCTTTTTTTAATGCCTGTCTTTAGTCTTGTCCTTTAAATTAATGAGATATGAATTCCTATTCCAGTATAGCTTTAGAACCTTCTGGATTTAAGAAATCAAAAGTGAGGTATTGAAGTGACAAAGCTGTCTTCAATCTCTGACAAATTTTAATTTGAATACCATTTAGAAGCACTAATGTAGGATTTAAGGTAAACTTGAACAGTAAGATAGACTTTTAGGGTGTTGTTAATGCATGCCTTTAGTGTGTTTTGAGGCCAAAGGCTGAGTGATTTCATTAATTTTCCAGTAATCCATGCTCCCATAATCTTTATTTATATAAATACAATTTTTTCTTCTAAGCCATGTCTTATTCTCTCTATTTAAAAGTACATGAAAAAGACAAAGAATATACGGGCCTTTATGGAAACCTTTTGCCTTTTTCTTTCCTTGCCTTCAGTTGAAATCTCATGTTCTTGATGCTATGCAGTCTGCAGCTCTTCATGGCTTCTGTCATCTTCTCAAGCAGACATCACATCTGATTGACAATTAGAGGAAAATAACCTTGTACACTTTACAAAAAGTGTTTGGGGGAGGGTAATGAAATAACCCAAGAAATACTAATTTTCAAATTTTACAGTTTATTTTATGCACGAAGAACCTCTTGGGAATTTAGAGATCTTCCAGAGTTTTCCTGTATGAGTTTTAATGACTCAGTTTGCCTTCGTGACTCAGTTTCTCCATTTGTCTAAACAGATCGGTGATTTGTTTTAAGGAGATGAGACTACAAAACAAATTCTACCTTTATTTTTTAACTCCATTGATGTTTTTATTTTTATATTCTTAAAGAATGAAATACCCTCCCACCCTCAAAACTAATATAAGCTTCTTGAAAGAAGGAAGGTCTGAAATCGAAATTCCTTCTATTTTAAGACATGTTTCTTTTCCACAAACATTGTGTCACAAATGCAAGAATATGGATTGGAGTTCTGAATCCATTTATGTATCTTAAAGTTTTTCATATCCAAAGGAGAAATTTGCTTAATTGTTACTTAGGCTTTTGGGTGATTGTTTTTGCCATCTGGGAAATTCCAGAGGGGAAATAATACTGACTCTTTAGACTAAATCTAGGGAAAGTTTCTCTTAGGACTAAGTAACCTCTTCAGGTTACTTTGAGGTAATGCAACTCCTGATTTCTCTTGGACAGTTTCAGCATACACAACTGTTAAAGTTCTGTTGGAAAGCAGCAGTAATACAGAAATCAGTGTCACACTGAAGGCTGAAGTGTTTCTCCAGTTCTGTTCTTGGTTTGACTAAGGACAGTCTTAATTTTGCATGCATGCTAATACTAATTTTAGTAAGGACTATTTGTGGGACTGAGTTAAGGAGTGGTGTATGTAATTGTAGAATCATGGTATTGTTCTAACTAGATTAATGTAAATGAAGGTTTAATGAAAGTATTTTGCTGTTGTCATGTGACATTCTAACAAAATTTAGTGGGAGGGGTATAGATGGGTAAAGATATAAAATAGAACCCAATTCAGACTTCTGCAGAGATCCTAAAGAAGTGCATCTATGTTATTTGCCTCATGACTTCCATACAAATGAGCATTTGTGAATCTCTCAAAAACAGATTTCGTTGGACAGTATTTTTTCAACAGGTACACTGTTTAAGTGTTTCCACTGTGCAGATAGTTCTGATTTATTGCTGAGAGTGACACTTAAGGCATCTCTGGGGAGAAAAAATTTCCACAGATGAGAAACCTGGATTAGGGAAAAAATCCTCAATTCTATGCTTCCAAATTCTGGATTATTTAAAATATTAATTGTAGTTGTCTTTTGAATGGTGCAAGATGGATATTTCTATCTACTTCAGTGTTCACACTTTCTTAGAAGAGTTGTACCCACAAGACCTAGTCTCTTTGAGGATCCAAAATTCTGCTCATGACCTTCACATTACAGAAAAAACCTGCAGTAGTTGTGTTCAAAGAAAACCTGCTGTTAACCTTTAAGGCATAACAAACAAGTACTTAAAAGAAACCTTTTCAAGGTTTCATTTACTTGCTAGGAGATACTGCGATTATATTTATTTCCTTTTGCAAATCTTAATGTAATAATGAAACAGGAAAGATTTGAGCTGTGTTGGTAGTTAGAAAATTTTAATAAGGTTATCTCTAAACCTCTGAAGACAGTTAGTTTTATTGCATAGAGTATATTTTTGAACATGCCTGACCTAAGTGGTTTTGTATCTTATTTTTCAAAATTAAAATAGGGGTAAGAACTATAGTAAATCAGTGTCCAGTCAAGTTATGAGTCTCAAAAGTGAATGTGAAGAATATATTATAGTAGCACACAGATTGCATCCTGTGCAAGTAGAGTATGTTTGTTAATTTTGCATATTGTATTACCAGAGTGCTACCTCTTGTTTCATGTGATAGTTCATACACTGCTTAGATGGAGATCTGGTTCTGTAAAACCTAAGTGAGACTTTAAAGGGACCAGCAATTTTGCAAATCAGGCATTCCAAAATAGTATTGTTCCTTGTCTGAGAGTTTAAAATTAGCACTTGGATAGTTTAGATACTAAAATTTCATATTGCAGGCTCAGGTTAAGGAAAGCTTTTTTATTTTATTCTCATTTGTAGTTGTGTTTTTTGTATTTTATGCCATTATAATCTTGGTAATCATTCACTTTTATATCTTCATCACAAAAGTAAATTGCCTTCAAGTTCAAAGACAAGATGATAAGACTAAATTTTAATGACATTATCGTACTTTTTATTGCAACTTAAGAAGGAAGCCATATAATCTGTTGTTGGCCCCCTTATCATATAATGGTGTGGACTTGGAAGGGACCTTCAAAACCACTTTGTTCCAGTGCCCGTGCCATGGGCAGGGACACCTTCCACCAGACCAGAGTGCTCAAAGCCTCATCAAAGTCTGGCCTTGAACTTCCAGGAATGGGACATGCGCTGCTTCCCTGCGCAACGTGCTTCTAGTGCCTCAACACCCTCGCTGTGAAGGATTTCTTCCTACTATCTAATCTGAATCTCTCATTTTTCAGTTTAAAACTGTTTGCCCTTGTCCTATTACTATCTACTCATGGAAAAAGTCCCTCTCCCTCTTTTTTTATAAGCCCCTTCTAGGTACTGAAAGGCTTCATTAAGGCATTTGGAGCCTTCTCCAGGCTGAATAACACCTGTTCTCTCAGCCTTTGTGGGAGAAGTGCTTAGGCCTCTGGATTGTCCCTGTGACCTCCTCTGGATCTGCTCTAACAGGCGCACTTCTTTCTTGTGTTGCAGACCCCAGAGCTTGACAAAGAACTGCAGGTGGGATTTCTTGAGAGCGGAGTAGAGGGGCAGAATCACCTCCCTTGACCTGCTGCCCACACTGCTTTTGATGCAGCCCAGGGCATGGTTGAGTTTCTGAGCTGAGAGTGCACACCGCCGAGTTGTGTCGTGCTGCTTGTAAACCAGCACCTGCAAGCCTCTGTCCTCCTCAGGGCTCTTTCTCCACCCATTCTCTGGCCAGCCTGTACTTGTGCTTCCCGGACACAGGTGCAGCACCTTGCACTTGGCTGTATTGAACTTTGAGATTCACACTGGCCCACCTCTCAAGACTGTCAGGGTCCCTCTGGATGATATCCCTTCCCTCCAGCATGTTGGCCACACCACAGAGCTTCATGTCATTGACAGACTTGCTGAGAATGTGTTTAATCCGTGTCACCAGCAAGGATTTTAAACAGCCACGGTCCCAATACCAGTTCATGAGGAATGCCACTCATCACTTGTCTCCACTTTGACGGGTTTTGCAGCTTGTACAAGTGCAGCCATGTGGCCAGTTCCTTATACACCAAATGGTCCATCCATCACATTCATGTGTCTCTCCATTTTAGAGTTAAAGATGTTGTGCAGAACAGTTATATATCAGTCACAGAATCTGATAAAACTAATAGCCTGTATTCGCCACTCATGAATTTAAACTTCTATATAGAATGGTAGATTCTGGTCTTTTACCTTGAGGAGTTCTGAATATTTAAATTTGTTTGGCGTTCATTACTTTTTAACTCTTCTAAATTGATAGGACTGAAGATACTTCTTGACAGTTGGTGGTGCTCTTAGCTTGCCTTGAGGTAGACAGAGGGACCTGACTTCTTATTAGAATGGTTATAGTGGGCCTGAATTGAAAACTGTATCACAAAACAGATGATAGTCAAGTCTAGGTGGTTAATCCTGTTTTAATTATTGGTTTAAAGAAAATTTTCTAATAAGGAGTGGTTTTAGTCAGTTCTGCTTAAACTGAAGACTTGAGAATTACAGCAACTTATATATAACTTTTGAGGAAGGTACAGAGTGATTACACATCTCTTTTGGTTTCCAAACCTATCATTCTAGAACTGTGAAAGAAACATGAATACTTTATATAAAATTCATAAACAATACAGTAGTTATTTTACTGGTGATAAGGGTTAGATTCCTCCCTTAAATGCCTTACCAAGTGATTCCACTGATTTTTTTTTTTCTTTTGCTTAGGATAGGAATGTTTGATGCGAATCTTTAATATTATGAAGGGTTTTTATTAATGACTGTGTTGTGGGGTTCTTTTAAATGCTAGTTCCCTGTCTTACTTTCCAGTGATATCTTTTGTGCTGAAAGACAAAAGCCAGCACTGCTTTTTGTTCCCTTCTGTGTGGCAGTAGTAGTGAAAATTAAAGCTGTTTATTGAGCTTCCATAACTGGGCAGAATTTCTTTGTGCTTGTTTAAAAATCAGGTATTTTATGTCTCTGTTACTATAATTGAAAAATGTATGGAAGCCTCCATTGAAAACACAAAGCTATGGAGTTAAAATGCATGAAATGGAATTTTCTTAATTCAAATAATACAGTTTTGCAAAATAATTGTAGTTGAAAATAAATTCAGTTTTGTTTTCTTGAAAGTTGGAAGGATCTTTTGATCGTACACTTCTGTAATTTTTTGTGTGTCCTTGAACATGAAATAGTCCCTCCATCTGTTCTCTCATTTTTTCTTGCCAGTATCCTCCCCAAGTTTTTGTAAAGAACATTGAAATACTGCCAAGTTGTTATGAAAAGATATAGTCCAGGTTGAACTGTAGTTAATGAGGTTCTTCTAACTGACAGAAAGAACTAGAAGTTTATGTTTGAAAGAATGTGACTTTCTGACTTGCTTGTGTTTTGATTGCTAGGCATAGGTGTAGCAGTTAGGTGAATGTCTACAGAATGCTTCCATGAGTAAAAGTAGAAGCGCTGTTGAGCTATTGAGGTAAATAAAATGTCACACACAGATAAAAAAGAGCTAGTTTTTGAAATCTACGTAAGTGAAAACATATCAAAACAAAAATACGCTTAGCTGAAGTCAGACTTGAAATAAATAAAAAGAATTTACTTCTTCTGTAGTGGGTAGCTAATAATTGCAGTAGACTCCCAATTCTTATTGAGCTGCATAGAAAAAATTAATTAGCTTATTTGGGATCATGAAGCCTGCAAAATATTTACAGTATTGAAGGCAATGGCAGTATTTATTTTTAGCCACATATTTTTTTCACCCCCAAAATCTGTACTTGTTGGGAGGAATATTGGTGACTGAATTGCTGTGAGGGATACTGTTTTATTTAATAAAAAATAAGTAAATTTTGCCCATACAGTTTAGACATTAATTTGGGTATTCTTACAGAATGTGGATTTGTATATACTTGCAGAAAGCCTTCAATTTTTTAGAATGTTTGTCAAGAATAATAATGTAAGATAACAGATAAAATGTTTTCATTGAGAGTAATTGCTAAGTCACATACAGGCAGTTTGTCTAAGCTTAATCAACAGCTTTTTATCATTTTGTGCTAGATGAGGAAATACTCATTTGCAGTAAAATAGCTGATGCAAAAAATGACATAAAGCCAAGATATTTTTACTGGGAAACTACTTTATTAGTGTTCCTAGCCTTTGCATTTTTCTTTAAAGGCATTTTACATTTTTCAGTGATAGACTATAACAGGCTAATGTTAGGAAGCTAATATATACTTCTCCAGGCAATATGCAGTATTGCTATGAAAAAATAATCTTACACCTAAACTTGTTTTGTATGTTACTGTTCCTTGGCTCTCCAGCTCAAATAATTGATGGTTTTTGAATGGCTAGGACTTTTTTTGTGTAATTATTTTCAGAAGTATAGCAGGTGTTTAGTAAACTTACATCAAGCAATTGGTAGTTAATTTTCAGTCCTGCGTGTTGAGTTCTGCAAATAGAAAACCTAAAATCTGTAAGTGTGGTGTGTGTTAGTATATCTCTGTTTACTGTTTCTTTGATTGATTCTTGTTCAATAAACTAATCCTTATTCTTTCTGTAACTGCTTTTACCTTTATTTCCCTTCTACCACTCATTCTTTTTCTCTTCCTAGTCCCATATTTTGTCTAACTTCCACTGAGAGAAGAAAAGGAGTGAAGAGAGAGAAGAGGTAAGGTCAAGCCTTCATGTTTAAGGGACTAGCATAAATATTTGAGGAAGAGACCTTGCTTTCACTCACAGGAGTAAGCAAGAGCAGCACTGTTGGACCAGATAGTAAAGGAAAATAGCTTGTGTCCGATGGAAAGCAGCTTTGGTGTGTAGCAGAGGCTTGGCTAAACTGGCAGGCTGACTCTTGGTTTGTACTCAAAGCATGGCTTGCTTTGTGCAGGCTAGAGTCTGTGTAGTGCATGTTATGACCTGTGTACTCATGAAAATCTTGTGACATCATGGAAACTCAAGTTTTTTATGCATAAATCTTGGATACCATGAAGGAGACGGGTTTTTTTTTTCTCTATTTTAGATACTAAAGTCTGACTTGTTCATAAAGTTTGGCTGTCAATCCAAATGTGACTGTGATCTTTATTGAGTGTAAAATCGTGTTTTTGTCTCAGGGTGTTCATAAGTTGAAACAGGTTGCCCAGAGAAGTTGTGAATGTCCCATCACTGGAAGTGTTGAAGCCCAGGTTGGATGGGGAACCTGAGCAACCTGGTAGCAGAGGTGTCCCTGCCTATGGCAGGGATGTTGGAACTGGATCATCTTTCATGTCACTTCAAACCCAAGCCTTTCTGTGATTCTCTGCTAGTAAATTTTGCTTATTGGCACTATTTTAAAAGCATAGTTGGAGGAGGAGTTTTACTTTGTAGTTGGTTGTAATAACTGTTTCTTAAATAAGTTGGTCTAATGATTAAGTAGGTCTGTGTCAGTACAACCAATAATGTGATAAAACAGAAATTTGACAGGGCTGGGAACTTAGTAGCCTTGAGCTCTCTGAAGCTTACTGAAAATCCAAAAGGAGGTGGGGGCAGCTATGAGCAGTGTCCTGTGAGAAATAGGGAGAGGAAGCATAATGATTTTTGCCATTAGTCATGTGTGACTTCAAACCAGCCATAGCAAGTACTTTTTTGGGTTTTTGTCTGTCTGACAGGGTACATGAGAAAGAGGTTAGATGGACATGATTACTGACAATGTGTAGGTGACCCTGAACAGCATAGATGATCTTGGAGGGCTTGTGAGTGAGGATAGAAGCAGTTAATATTGTGATGTGGAAGAAGATACTGCTGAGAGGGATATGGAGAGCATTAAATCAGTGTGAATGTTTGAGCACACGCTCCAAATACCAGATTTCTTCTAGAACAGGTTGTTTCTTTTATATGATTTGCAGGACTTGGTCATTAATTTGTCTTAATTTGTATATTTGAGTGTGCCTACTGTGTCTTATTGTTTCCTACTCCCCTTTTTTTGTTTCAGCACAGATTAGAAGTAAGCTATCTGTAAGGTTACCATAGAAAGCAGCAAACAGTAGCAAAGGTCTGAATTTGGACTTGGAGTTGTTTTTTAAGTCTGTGAAGTTCTTACTGCAGTGGTGTAACATCTGGAAGTTGGATATCCATCCTAATCTCTTAGGAAATCTGTACAGTTCTGGAGCATGTTAGGGGAAACAGAGAAAACTTCCTTTTATGTAAGATTAGTCATTTATTCATGTATTCTGCTTCTAAGTCTGATTAAAGGCATGTTACCTCCTGAGAAACAGACAGCAATGAATAAATATTGATTGCTTTATACATTTATTTTGTGGAATGTGTATATATGCTGCATATTTTTTCCATATTTGTGTGTTGATAAAAGTATGTACATATATACACGTGCACAGTATAGTTCATTATTTGAATGATACCTAGAGTGTACTATTAAAATGCCAGTGTCTCTTGCTAATTTTAAAAATAGTCTCATTTCTTGTTACACTTGTATGCTCAGAGCAGTAGTAGAAAGCAGCAGTTTAGAAGAGCATGATTTTATTTAATGAAATTTTCTTTAGATCTTCCCTCTTATTCCTTTCCAATTAAAAAGAAAGTTAAAAAATCAAGCAAACCCAAGAAACAAACAGAACCCAGCATACACCTCCGAAACAAAAAACAAACAGAAAAATTCCAAAGCAGGGAAAAACCTGTAGGTAGGAAAGCCAAGTAGTAAAGCTTAGTTTGTTGGCCTTGTGACAGTTCAGGACATTAATTTTCACTCTGTGTTTGTGGAGTCTGACAAGCTATTGATAGTTGCATTTTTAGTTAGATTTCTACTGTATAGATTATGCCAGGGCACAGGTGTATCAACTTTCTTGTGGTCAAGGGTGGTTCCCATGACCATGGGTTAAAATTATTGGCCTGTAAATCTGAAGGAAAGTATGACAAGAATTGCTTTTGCTCATGATTGCAAAATGTGTGTACACATATGATGTAATTGGAGGGAGGAGGAGAATGTTTATATTGCATTCTCAATAAATGCAGCTCATGCATAGAAGATGCATGGTGAGGTAATAAAATGCAATAAAACAGAATACTAACTTTTGGTCATCTATTACTTGAGATGACTTTGTATAAACAAGTGACAATAAGATATGCAGGAGTCAGCAGAGGTCTGAAGGTAGTAATACAATCTTGGGAATCTTTGCATCTTGCCTGGAAGACCTTACTGATATTGGGGACAGTAATTAGTTTTGTAGTGGTCCTTTGTAACTTTGGAGCCAACCTGGACTCACAGTAGTGTGAATTTTCTACTGGGAGCAAATGGAAATTAAGAGTAGAACACTTCTACATTCAGATTGACTTGAAGTTACAACCAGGTTAGTATTTCATGCTGGTTAAACTGAAACGTCTTGCTTGAGTCAAGACTGTCATGTTTGTGTGCTTTAACACTGATTTATGAGATTTACAGATTAAAAAAAAAAAAAAACCTCTTCTTCCTTCGTCAGTGCTTGGGTGGAAAATTGACTGTTTCAGCAATTTCATTTGTTGCTTCAAGTTGATTCCCTTAAGATTTGTACACATCTTATGAAAATGAGCCTTCATGTATAGACTGTGTGTATTGTGATACTTAATATTACTCCAGGAAATGGTTATTCATTTCTTGCCTGGATTTAAAGGTGTGAGGGGAGGGGTTTCCGAGTACTTGGAGTTTAGCAAAAGGGAGCCTCTTCTGTGCTGGTGTTGAGGGGGAATAAACTTTTCGTAAGCATGAGGTGAACTGTCCATTGCTGGGTAAATTTGGAAACAGTGTAACTTTTTAGGTGCTGGGGTAGAGCGGGGGGAACTGACAATTATTCCTGGCCCTTTCAGGTACTCAATTTACTACATATGGGAAAGTTACTGCTTTCACCTTTTATGTATTTTGTAATACACATTTCAAGTTACATAATTTTGCTTTTAAGGAAGGATAGTTGTCATATGTAGATAGGGTAGAAGGTTTTGATTAATTTTTCTTTAACTGTAGTTATGTGGATTTTGTATATAGACCTTGTGAAAATACAGAGAATAGAGATGGTAATTTGGTTAGTATATGAATACTTCTGTAGTGACATTAGTTAGGGACTTCATGGTGAAGTTGTATGCGTCAGGTTAAAATCTAAATAATTATTTATCTTAAACCAGCACTGTTGTGTCTAATGAAATAGCCTAATTATTGACTAATTAAAATTAGATTTTTTTTTTTTTTTCTCTCCTTAAACCTCTCTGTTTAGGAAGATCTTGTAATTTGCTTTGCAGAGCCATTCTGTGATGAAATCTCCCAAATCTTGAAACATCTAAACCATCTAATAACTTTTTTTTTATCTTGTAATTGTTGATGGGTGATAACTGCAGTGTATACAAAATTCATAAAAACAGAAACAAAAAGATTTAGTGTTTTTGTAATGCCAAGTGATGTAAGAAACTTGAACTGATCTCGGAATCCGTGTACTAAGTTAATGTAGTCTTCTGTGTATGTGGGAAAATTCTTATATTTGAGATAGGATATAATTTAACTGTAAGCTTAATTCATGGTTCCACTTAGGTCCCTTTATAAATTAGAAAACAAATGCTAAGTTTCAAGTTGCTTTGAATCTGTTCCTAACTTCTATAGTAAATGTATTTTTTCTCACTTCTGCATACTTTTTGTATTTGTCACATGACAACAGAATCTGGAAATTGTTCGTGGGAAGGGAAAAACAAGGAACAGTGACACTGTCTGTAAAAAGTTGTCAGAGACGTGACGAATAGCAGAAACAGCTTTTATTAATTTTTTTTTCCTCTCTGGTTTTTGTAGTATTGGACCTAAACATTGTTTAAAAAACCTCCCAACAAACTAGAAACCCTCATCATATTGTAATAATAATATTACTGTAAGTATTATAAGTAGTTATGCTGTCTTGATATATTAATGTCTCTTTAGGATATTTTTTTATGTTTAAGACAAATAAATTGTCACTGGTGTTGCCACCATCTCTTACTGATTTTTATGAAAAGTTTTGTATGTGCACCTAGACGAGAGCTTTAATATTCTTAGGCATACAGCATAGGGTCTAGCAGGTTTAACACTACTGATGTAATTTCAGGAGAACACACCCTTACGTTCTGATTCGAGAGCTGAGCTGTCTATATTGGGGGTTTTTCCTCCTTTGTGTACCAGTGGCAAAGTTAAGTTTTTTCTCCTGATGTGACACGAGTGATCTTAGTAGGACATGAGAGAAAGGAAACGTGGTCTCTGCTAGACCACAGAATAATGTTGTTTTAGTGGAATACCTCAGGGATAATGTATAAGTTATTTCCTGTTCCTTAAAGCATAAATTGTGTTCTCCGTACAAAGCCACAGAGATAAATATTTTGGAATGTATTGCGCTCTTATACTTCTGGTTTTTGAGTACAATTAATTTCTACAAAAAAGGGTCCTGGTGTCATAAACAGAGTGGATCATAAGAAGTATGGTGAGGCTTCAGGTATTTAAGACTTGATGCAGCTGTTGAGTCAAAAAGCTCCTTTGTATTCTCTAGAGACATAGAGAAGTGCCATTAAAAGTGTAAACCAGTAGGAGTGAATGGTGAAGTGTGATGGGTGTGAAGAGGTTGGTCTTGCACAAGATAAATGTTTTAAGCAGATTGAACAGAAATTTGGGGTTTTAGATGAACATTTTATTATTAGGGCAAGATAAACTTTTTTACTGCAACTAAATAAAAGCAAAATTTATTTGAATAAGGGATTTTTTTTTCTTCTATAATAAAGCTGTAGGGTGATTATGAGAAAATTTGGTGAATTTAAGAAATTGCCAAAATGCTTTAAGAGCTTAGAGTGTACTGTTACTAATGGAGTAGACTAGAACAAAATTGTTGTTAATTAAGATGCAATAGATGAGCCACTTTGCCCAGTAAAGAACTGATCAATGAACTTTGGACTAGCAGTTTTTATATGGTGGCTTTTAACTCTGTGACCCTGAAATTTAATGGAGAAACCAGTGTGGTCTTCCTATCTTTCAAATTCATGTACTGCTTGAAGAAAGACTTTCTTAAACAGTAAGTTGTGAAATGAATGTACCTATGAAAACAGTTTCTTAAAGGCCATGGATGACAGTTTGTCAGAGTTCTGAAAGAATAATTACTTGAAATAGATGGATACTTGCAGGAGTTGGAAAGTACCACATCATGACAGCAGATAGTATTTTATGACTCATGTAAAATACCAAGCTTCAAAGGATAAGCAATCTCTTCATAGATAAAATTCCCCAGTGGTTGTGTTATTTTCTTTCTGAACTTATAAAAATACTGGGAATATTAGTATGTCATGACAATGCTTCAGATTCTGACATGGTGGAAAATAACTATTTTCCATCGTTCCAAATTTAACATCACTGTAGGGATCATAATTGCATGGCCTATATATAAGGTCACAGTTTTGTTTAATAAGTGGGTGTAGTGTTATTAATTTATCCTAGATCTCCCCCCACTCTCATTATGGGCATTTGTTGAGGATGGCTACTCATAAATAATCAGCAATGTTTGTTTGAATTAACTTGGCCATGTAGGTATTGCAAGCCAGTGAGTGCCTTCTTCTTCCCTACTGAATATAGGCAAAGGGAAAGCTTTAGGGAGGTCTGTGTGTGTGATGAAGAGAGTGGTAAAAACCAGTGAGTTAGTATTGAAATCATGTTCCACTTCCTTTTAGATAAAACATCTTTTTAGTGCTCTTCAGGCAAAAAAATCTTGATTCCTCAAGTTTCTGACCTTATTCAGTGTAGATCAGGTTATTAGAATTTTTTTCTGAATTCTGACAAAGCTGTATTTGAATAACTTGCCATAGGGCAGGAAGTTGGTTCTGGTTGAGTCGTCCGTCCGTTCCCCCCCCCCCCCCCCCCCCCCCCGACTTGGTTTTTTTTTTTGATTGTTGTTGGGTTTTTTTAGCACGAATGGTGGTGTATTTGCATTGTCATGAATGGGGTTGTGCATTAACCATTGATTTTCAATCTATACGTAGCTATAAAACATGCATGGCTCTTCTTCTTCAGCATAATGTTTTTTTAAAAAGCCCCAAATACCACTTGATTATCAGATTTGGTAAGCAGATCTCTTTTCTGTGTTGACAGTGGAGGTCACTTGACTCTATGATGATTGGTAGCCTCAGTTGTTTTATGTAAGTTTGAAGATGTCGCAGCCTAATAGACAGCTTTCTAAATGTGTTCCTCACTTCCATCAGTCTCCAGGGCATTTTTGTCTGTGTTATCTTACAGCTGATGCTCTACCTGGTCAGAAGTGTTTAAAGAAAATGTTTTAAGAAAAACCACACCACCTACAAAATCAAGTTTAAGTGCAAGAAACACCTTTCTAAGTGAGGATCTTCATCCCAGATAATGTTGTCTAATATGACTTTAAGACCTACATTGAACCACTAAAGGTGTTTTTTAAGAATTACCTAATAATAGGCATAAAGCGAAAACTCCATTCTGCTGATGATTTGGTAGCATAGGTCACACTGCAGGGAGTACTGGAACAGCAATTAACCCTAGGCTGGCTGATTTACCTGGATTTAGAAAATTCATGGTTTCTTTAAAGTTATTGGGTAATTTTTTTACTTTTTCAGAAGATGGGGACTAAATGGTGAGTGGATGATTCCTTTAAGTTGTAGGTACAGCCATTCAGGGTTCTGCCCTATATGAGTAGAGTTAGCTGTGGTGGGAAAATGAGTGCTCAGTTAAACTGTTAGAGGGGCTTATGTTTTTTTTCAAGCCTTCTACTGAAAATATTCTATAACTGCTTTTGATTTGACATATTTTTCTTGCTACTTATTCTTGAAAATAGTATATTTTTTCTTAATTTTTTTTTGCATAGCTAGTGATGCAGTTTGTTACTTGTGGTATTTAGTAAGAAAATGCTCAGTATTTAAATGAGGAAAGCAAAATATTCCAATGGCTACTTGGCCCAGTGGCTTTCTACCTCATTGTATTTGGTGTCTCACATAATAGGACCAAAACACCTTTTGCTGTCTAGAAGGAGAGTGAACTAGCTGTAGGTTTAGGCACTTCAGACATCTTGTCTTGTTCTCAAGTTAATTGCCAATCTTCTCTAGTGTTAAAAAATTTAGGAAGTTAGATGAAGACTTGCTGCCATCTCGTACTTTAGAGATGTCTTGTACATGCCACTTTGTCATCTTGAAGGTGCTGACCTAATCAATCAAAGACAATTCAGATTCAATTCACAGTGTTTATATGAAGTCCATTTCTCACCGGGGGCTTGCACTTTTGGTCAGCGTAGTGTTTGGCAAGGATAACATGTTGAAATGAAGTTCAACCAGGATAGGTGATGGATTCTACACCTGGAATGGGGCAACCGTGGATGTATGGACAGACTGGGAATGAGAGGCTGGAAAGCAGTACCCACAGCAAGGGACCTGGGGGGTCCTGGTCAGTGACTAGCTGCACGTGAGTCAGCAGTGCCCTGGCTGCCAAGAGAGCCACCCGTGTCCTGGGGGCATCAGGCACAACATCACCAGCTGGGCAAGGGAGGGGATTGTCCTGCTCTGCTCTGCAATGGGGTGGCCTCATCTCGAGTGCTGGGGGCTGTTTTGGGCACTACAATATAAAAAAGACATTAAACTATTTGAGAGTGCCCAAAGGTGGTGAAGGATCTTGAGGAGAAGCCGTATGAGGAGTGGCTGAGGTCACTTGTTCTGTTCAGCCTGGAGGAGACTGCAGTTACAGCTTCCTCATGAGGGGAAGAGGAGGGACATTGATCTCTTCTCTGTGGTGACCAGTAACAGGACCTGAGGGAGTGGCCTGAAGTTGTGCTGGAGGGAGGTTTAAGTTCAGCATTAGGAAAAGGTTCTTCACCCAGAGGGTGGTTGGGCTCTGAACAGGCTCCCCAGGGAAGTGGTCACAGCACCAGCCTGACAGAGTTCAAGAAGGGTTGAACAGTGTTCTCAGGCATATGGGTTGACTCTTGGGAATGGTGCCATGCATGGCCAGGAGTTGGTCTTGATGATCCTGGTGGGTTCCTTCCAACTTGGCACATTCTGTGATTCTGTGAAAGTACATTGATCTCAAAATTTTTGTGCTCATGTAGACATTAGCTGAGATACAGCGTTTTGTGGTATGAGGGGAGTGTCTTTATTAGGCACAGTATATGCTTCATTGCAAAGTGGTTTGTGGTCTTGCAGCTTTGAATAATTAATTATGTAACTACTGACAATACTGTGCTGTTTTACTTAAATTACCTAATCACGTGTAAAACCTGGTCTATATTAGTGTATAAAAGTGCATTAATTTACTAATCTGTGAATAGCTGAGAGCTGTTCACATTTCTCTTGTACTAGTAAGGGAAGTGGGGGACTGATAGTAACTGGCATACAGGTTGGATCCTACATTCACTTGTGTGAGTCAAGCAGAATGTAGTTTGCTCTACAGTTAAAAACTACTACTGATTATTTTTATTTTACTCCTTTAAAAATATCCCTTCCGAAAATGGCACTGAATGGGCATAGTATCTTCTAATTTATTAAAATGGAAAATATTTCCTATAATTAATGTGAATTATTAGAATTATTTTGTTTTTAAAAAAAATACTAAATGGTAGTTAAGACATTAGGGTTTTTTTAAGTGCAAAACAAAAGGGAACAGTGCTGGCTAAGACTTACTTGCAAATTCTCTAACTAGGTTTCTGTGGAAAGGTACAGCTACTAAGCTTTGACAATACAGGGCCAGTCTCTGGCATGTCCCTGATTGTGCTGGGGTTTTTAATTAGAAATTTGGACAACTGTCCATTTGTAATATATTGAAGTTCAGGTGTTAAGATCATTACACTCTTTAAAGATGTTTATTTGCAGTTCATTTTGGAGAAGATTGAATGTTCTCCTTTTGCTTGTGTAAAATAAAACTAGTTAAGAACTAATTGTGACAGATATAAATGGCAAATTTTTTAAGATAAAATTAATACTTGATGTAAAATTGCCTGGGTTTAAAATGAACTGACTTAATCTCCTGCATGTTGTGTTTTGTTTTTGACAGGGTTTGTGGATGCACTTAGATGTTTGCAATGAGCACTGTGGCTGGCATGCCCCAGTGTTTTGGATACCAATGCATAGGACTCCGTAGTAATCGAATTTATCAGAAACGAACGTCATGAGCATAGTGATCCCATTGGGGGTTGACACAGCAGATACTTCTTATTTGGAAATGGCTGCAGGCTCAGAGTAAGTATGTGAACATAATTTGTAAGTTCTCCTACCTGTTTTTTTAATTACTTTTTTTCCTTCATGGCCGTTTTTTGAATACAGTTGGAGAAAACTTAAGAGTTTCCTTAGTTTTGTTGAATTTTTAATTACTTAAATTAATAACTGTCACTTCATTATGTCAGTTTCTTTCACTTTAGGAAGAGCAGAGGAGAGAAGCTAAATGTTTCTACAAATGCATGTTTTTCTTGCTTATCAGACTGACAAATAAGGATGCTGCTTGGTTTACTTCTCATACTTCAAATATTTTGCCATTTCAGTTTCCTTTTTTAACTACATGGAAAAATTTTTTTTGATTTTGTACGTTAGAAAGGTAAAATAATTTGGTGCATTAAACTGCAAGAAAGTAGTAGTAATGAAGACAAGGGTGCATTTCTTAATGAAAATTGAAGGCCTAGCTGAAATGCTAATACCATGTCTTCACAAAGTTATTTCTAATTGTAAAGCTAGTAGAAAATCATTTAGTAACTGTGCATAAAGGGTTACAAAAGAGCCAGTGAAATCATGCATTCAGTAAACTGGCTTTGCACCAAATATTGTAGTGTAGTGAGTTTCTGGGTTTTGGGGGGTGGGGAAGGGTGACTTGTGGGAGTTTTTTTTACGGTTGGGGGGAAGCTGTTGTTGTGCATTTGTGGTTTTTTGTGTTGTGGTTCTTTTCTATTTTTTTCCCCCTAATCTCCTGTACAGTATTGATGGGCTAAGGTTTAGGAATTGTTGATCTCTGACTGCATACTTTTCTTGTCAGACGAACCTTTCTCTGTGTGTAGCGCACAGAATGTTTAAGAAGCAAGTGCTTTTTCTTCTAAACTTTGAAGGAAAGTTTTAGGAGAACTCTAGAACAACTTTTTAAAGGGATGTTTCTCTGCTGTGCTTCCAGTTATATATGAGGCTATTCTGGATTTGTGCCGTTTATTTGAAGAGAACCAAGAATTTACAATTCAACATTTTTTGTTCCATTAAATTTTTAAAGTTGTTTTATCTTTTCATATTATAAATACTCTTAACCTTGGTGCAGAAAATTTTTGACTGTAGTGAACCATTCACATTTCTTTTCATTCTTTTCCTTTGCTTTTCTTTTATGTTTAGAGAGGGTCATGATTCCTGAGGTTGCTGACATTCCTTGCCGACACAGCATGTCATGCTGAAATTAAAATAAATAAATTTAGTTGTCAGTATAAACAAGATAGAGTTCACAGTGTGTTATTTGCTTGATACTGTGGCAGAGCGACCCAGTTAGGAGCTGCTTTTCTTCAGATGTTAAGTGGCTGTTACCACTTAGATTAATTCTTGTCATCTCTGCCGTACTCACACTGAAAAGTGTTGCATGATTGGCGTACACTGATTTAAAAGCCATGTTACTGTCACAAGGAGTGTGACACAAAGGCGTGTCCCTAATCTACCAGTTTACACGGTTGTAAATCTTTTCTATCACAATCTGTGTGGCTTAGTCTTTGTTCTTGTACATTTTCTTCCAGAGGGTAGCATGTTGGATGTGGAGTGTATTAGTACCAGTCCTAGATGGTCTTTGAGCAAGTTCGGGGGTTTTCCCAGGAGGGAGGAGCTAGAATTTTTCCACTGTGACTGGCAGGTCAGATATTGCTTCATCAGTTGCTGAAGCATGAGCAAACGCAAGAATGGGGGAGTGGCAAACTTGATTATGCAGGAGAAGAAGCTTAGGGTAAGGCTCTTTGTGCCGTGCAGTCTCCTAGGGCTTAAAGATTTTTCCTTATGTTTCGAATCAACGCATAAGCCTATTAAAAGAGGGTATATTTTATATGACTAATAGTTCCACATATTATTTTATTAATTGTAGCAAATCTCTGTGTGTAGAGTAGCCTACTAAGAGGTTTAAGGATCTTAAAAATGGGGTGAAATAGTTTGTTTCTTAGGTTACATGTACTTAAGCGGGGTCTCCAGATGGATCTTTGTGTTATCGTAGTCAAAACACGCATACTTGGCCTTTATGATATTACTAAAGTTGGGCATTTGTGACTTCTTAGTGGTAAGATCCTTGTACTTGTAAGCAGAACAAGCCATTTCTGAAGGTTCAGAATATGCTTCCAGGCTTCAGAGTGCTTGTGTAGCTTAGAGCATAAGTATAAGCTACACATTGGGAAATGCCATTGATGGTGCATCTTTTCTGGTTATATCCATACTTGTTTTTTAGGGAGAATGCCTGTGTAATAAACCTCACAATCACAGTGTACAGATCACTGTACTGAGCTCAGTATCCAGGAGAAAGAGACTATTGGTGCAGTCTTACATACAGATAGTATCGGGCCAGCCTGTACTTGTAGGGCCTGCTACAAGGTGCTTAGGTAGCAGAACCCACTCCCTGGTAGGGAAGCAGTCCTTGGTTTTTGTTGTCTAGGTATTGAAGCCTGTCAAATGTCTGGTTAGATGAAGTGTCTTAAAATAGAAAATGTTTCTCATGCAAAATATATTGTATTCTTTTAGCTGAGATGGCCTTCAGCTAGATACTGTTCGGGTGTGCTGGTACAAACAGAAAACAAACCTAAACTCCTTAAAAACTAGACCTATCAAACTGGATTGTGGAAGATTGATGTTGCTGAGAGGTTGCATTTGGAGTTCAGATACACGTTCAGGAAGTACTCGTAGGATGTTTAGCTCACAGCCTAAAGGTTGGATACCCCATCTGTCTTTGAGCACTTTAGTTAGATTTTGTTTCCTGCTTGAATATATACATATTTATGGAAGTGGTTGATGGCCCCAAAATCTAACTGACTGTATTTTGGGTATTAGTCAAAAATTGTGTGCTTTTTTAAAATTTTCTTTTTTTTTTTGTTTTTTTAATTTATTATTAAATGGTCAGAAACAAAACAATGTTTAAAAGGAGTTGAGTGGGGGAGATGATGTTTTAGAGACAAATTTGAATCCTTTGAATCATTGCAGGTTGATTTCCTTAATACAAGTTAACTAACTATAAAAGTGTAGTGACGGAGGTTTTGTAAATTAACAGGCCTCCCGTGTTGCTTTTAGTTTCTCAGTAATGCCATCTGCTGGCAATATGCAGAATATTTTGTTTCCATTTTAGGTATGAACAGTAGGAAATGACTCAGAACATGAAGTTGTTTCACTTGCTAAATGAAAATGCTCTCAAGGCTTCTTTTTTTTTTTTTTAAAATATGGGCATCTTTGCTTTTTTAACTGATTTTAGAAAATACTGTATTTCTGTTTTCAAGGTACAGGAATATCTTAAATCACTGCAGCCCAAGAGCATGTGGAGAGCTTTTGTGCAGAGCTTTTTCTTTTGTTCCCTGTGAACATTTTGCACAGATTTGAATTGCTGACCACAACGCTTAACAGATATATGCGATATTTTAGCAAAATATGGTCACTTTATCACAGTGTTTGTTTGTTTAGGAAATAATATTGACATTTTGATCAAGCTTCATATATACTTTGTTGTAATACAAACATTGCAGTTTGGATGAAAACCAAAAATACAGTAAATATATTTTAGTTATGTGATAAGACAGCAGTTGTTTGAGGTGAAGCTGGAAAATGTGGTAAGATCAGAGGACTGACAGTCTTAGTACCTCAGTCTCTGACAGAATTGGCTAATGTCCAAAATACAAGCAAGGAAAGCCTTACAGTGTTTTCAGAGATCTAAATGCTTACGTGTTTTCCTCCTGAAAAGTTGCTTTCTGGGATGGCTGTAGGAATGCCAATGGTGAAATGAGGGGAGTGTTTGTCTGCAGTACAGTAGTTAGTGCCTTGCTGCTTGGGCCCTGGTACTTGAGCCCAAAAAATGTAAAACTTGATTTTTAAATTAGGTAGCATCTCATGCTTTAATCATCTGTACAAATAAATATTTTGCCAAGAGGCATTTCTTCTCAGAGCTGTGCAGTTCTGAGATGCCTATTTCAGAAGAAGGGTTTGACCTTTGAGCAGACAGGAGTGTAGAGGGCATCTTTTCTGTTTGAGGTCATGCACATGGTTGGCAAAACCAGGAGTGATAAGGAGTTCAGTAACCTGTTTGTCAAAGTTGATTTTGTCTGTGGCTCTCTGGAAGAATGGTGCTCATTCTGTACTGTTTTATGGCACCTGTATCACTTTCCTGTTGACTGTAAAGCAAACCTATGATGGTTAATTTCTAGCTTAAGTGAATGCTCTTGGAGCTCCTTCCCATAGTTCTTGGTTTCTTCCCCACTTCCCCAGCCCAGTGCAGTGGGTAAATAGAACAGTAACAGTTACATTCAGAGCTCTAGTGAGCATCTGTTATAACTGAAAGTAGTGTCTGTGCCTGGATAAGCATTTAAAAAAAGTTTTACTGAAAGCTGATTGTGCTCCAATATTTTTTAATGGTTGCCTTTCTGTATCACCTGATTTTGCTCCCACCATTTTTCTGGTTTTCCTTGTTCAAGTAAAGATGTGACATTTTCTTAGTAACATTGTTCTCTGAATCTGTTTTATGAGTGTTAAAACAGTTGGTGATAAATTAATGTTTCTGAAAGCTTTACACTTTAGCTTCCCACCACTGTTACGCCTCTAAATATTAAATTTTGTTCTCTTAAGTGGTTTATAAATGGCTGCAGTAATAAGAAATGGATGTAGGGTGTTGGGTGTATTGTCTTGCCTCAAATCTTGAAAGGGACCTGAACTATCTTTTTGACTTTTGTAGTCAGATGATGAAATACACAATCTCTCTTTTAGGACACTTTCATTCTGGTATCTTTCACTGAATGTTCCGGTGTTTAAGTAGCTGGTATTTAGGTCATAGTAATATTATTTTTAATGAAGGAAACTCTGCTAAATTAATCCAGGATGGATTGTACCAGAATCCCCTCCTGCCTGTCCTTAGTAAGCCTTCCTGTTCTGAAAAGAGTATTTTTCAGCAAGGCTTAGTTTGAGCATTGAACACAGAGTGGATAAGAGTACCTGTGCTACTGCTTGTCCCATTCAGGAAATGGGGAGGAATAGCAGTAGGAGCAACACAGTGGTCAAGACATTCTTGTTCCTGGAGAAGCTAATTTCTGCCACAGTCATGATGGATGTGTAGCTAATGCCTCATTCACGGGCATTTTAGTTGGCTGGGTCATCACAAGGATTACTGGAGCACAGAAAAGATGTGTGATTACTGCACAGATGTGTTGGTAAATAGGTAAAAGCAAATTGGTTGGAAAGGCACAGTTTTTTCGTCTTTTGTCTTTATTTTAGTCACGAGCTGAAGTTCTAAGCTTCTTCTAGAATCTAATTATAACAAACTCCAAATAAAATTGTGTTTTCAAGTTGTGAAAGAGTGTAAGAGAGTAAATAAAGATTTTTCTGGGTTTATGAGGTAACGAAGAGCAAGTGCTGTCAGATTTGGTTTCTTATGCCAATCAGAAGTTGTATTTTTAACGTTAGTACTTCACATGATTTTTGTGTTAATGTGTTAGGTCACTCAAAAAAAGGCAGCTGATGACTGTTGGGCACCATAATCTTTTTAAATTTTTTTTTTTCTTTGAACTCTAGAAACTAAAGCCCTCCCCAAGAAGTGCTTTTAACGAGTTTCTTCTTAAGCAATTTTATCATTGGGGTAGTAACCTCACATGGGAAAAAGCTCTTAAGAAGAAATGGGCCACCAAACCCAATAGTAGGACACTTTCAAAGAGATGTGAAAATACCGCATTTTGTTCAGAAAGTTAATGATTAATTATATCCTTTCCAAAAAGTAACAAATATAAGTTTCTGGTGTCCTTTTACAAGAAACTAGTATTGCTTCATGGCACAGTAAAAAAGCCTCTATTAATGTGTAAAAAAATCCCATCAATATCTATTTTAATTTAAGATTCAGAAACGCCAAGTTTATTTTAAAAGTTAGCTCAAGGAATTAGTAAGATATGTGACAGACAATGGAATTCACACATAACAAAAATAAAATTAGAAAACTGAACCAGACCTGATTTGTAATGTGAATCAAGTCCACTTCAGTTCTACATGTTGATATTTTGTGGTGCCTTTTTTTTGTTTAAAAGAAACCCGCTTTAGTAATCTGGATTCATTTGTCTTAGTGTTATTAAATCATATGGTGCAATGAAAAAACTGCAAGTTATCTCAGTCATGCTCACATGAACAACTGCTCTAGAAAGGCCATGAAGATGTAATTTTTTGGGCTCAAATAGTTCTTGTTCTAGTATTCCTTTATCTTTCTTGTTTTGTATTGTGGTTTAGTGCATATAAGCCATAGTTTGTATATTGAACAAGGCACCGCCTTTGATATAAAATCTTGTCTTGCAAATTGTTATCACCTTTTTCTTTCTGTTTAAAGATAACTAAATAGAAACTGCCTTGTTTAGATAATTTGTCCTAGTTAGATTTCTGCTTGTAGGAGCAGTCAGTGCGGTAGTGCCCCGCCACTGCCGCTGTGTGTCGCTGCAGGGCTCGATGGTTGTGCAGCCCCCGGAATGCAGCGTCACTCCTCGGGCAGAATTCCCTTTGGCAGCTTCTGTTACCGCTCAATCAGGGGACTACCGGGGGCTTGCAAGTTTGTTGCTGCCCCCATACACTGCTTTAAACAGAATCAGCAGGAAATTAATTAGAAGTTGTGCAGCAAGTACCTCCAATTTATTAAAATAAACGACATAGTAATTGTATTTGTTCTTCTTCTGTCTTTTGCCTTGCAGACCAGAATCTGTAGAAGCTAGCCCTGTGGTAGTTGAAAAATCGAACAGTTATCCGCACCAGTTGTATACCAGCGGCTCACATTCACACAGTTACATTGGTTTGCCCTATGCAGTAAGTTTTGTGCAAAGTATTCTGTACAAAATACATTATGTAAAAATCTGCTGGTTTTATCTGGAAAAACTGATTTATGCTTATCTTTATATATCTTATTGGGAGTTGGGTAAGTTGGATAAAAATGGTCTATCAGAAGCAGAACATAGTGCACTTAAATGTACAACATAGTTGAGAAGTTAGAAAATGAGATTAAATTGGGATATAAAATATAAATATTTTAAAATATAAATATAGATATAAAATATTTTAAATATATAAAATTGGGATATAAAAAGATTAAAATTTTAACTTTTTACTACAAAATTAAGCCTGAAGTTCTTTGCCAAATGAATTCTTATGTTTTGGCTTGAATAACCATCAGTGTGTGAGCATTTACAATTAATTACCTTTTCACAAAATTTTAGGACCATAACTATGGTGCTCGGCCTCCTCCAACGCCTCCAGCTTCTCCTCCTCCATCAGTGCTTATAAGCAAGAATGAAGTAGGCATATTTACTACTCCCAACTTTGATGAAACCTCCAGTGCTACTACCATCAGTACGTCAGAGGATGGAAGCTATGGAACAGATATTACCAGATGCATTTGTGGCTTTACACATGATGATGGATATATGATCTGTTGTGACAAATGCAGGTAATGCATATTAAAATCACTTAAAAAGTAAAAATAACTTAAGGCTGCACTGAAAGTAAATGTAACTAAATCGTGTTTTAATTACAATGAGTCACAAGAAATTTCCTTCCATCAAAAAATGCTTGAAGGTTGTGTATTTTTCTAATAGGCAACATAGTTAAGGTCAGTGATTATTTTATAATTTTAATTCCAGTCAGTCTTGACTCCTCATGAATTTGGTCATGCCTTTGCTTGTTCATTGCTGCTTAATAAGGGTATACCTTTTTTTCCCTCTAAAAGGGATGTCTGTGCTGCTCTATCCCAAGTTATTTGTTAGTGGGGTAAAATGAAGACCTAGGCATTACTTAATGTACATGTACTGAGTAATAAAGCATCTTGGTGAATTATGTATATGTAAATCAAAGAACTTGAAGGATGCAAAATTATATGAAAGAAACTTCTTGAGTATTGGTTTCTGTGTGCATGATCTTTCTGATTACTCTTCATTTTTTGAAGGATTTGGTTAATAAGTATGAAAAGACTAACCTAGATTCTTAGTGAAGAAGCAGAAGTTAAATATTTAGACATCTGAGTTTATGCTTAAGCACCTTCTTGATCACAGTATAATAAGAGACTGCTTTTGAATACTTGGAATTGAAAAAATAAGATTAGAAGTTTTTAGAGCTGATACACTTAGCAGGAGAAGACAAATGTGTATGTTTCTATTCAATATTATCCTGTATTCTTACATTTGGTTAATGAATGTTTCTGGATTTGTTATAAATTTGTGTATTTATAAAATAATAGTCATAGCTAGTTAAAATATTAATTTGAGCTCCATTCTTCTGTTATGTAAAAAGCTTGTTAGTAATTTCTGATGGTCCTAAATTCTGATAATCTTGCTCATTATTTTGAAATGTATCAAGGTGTTCTTCCAGCAGTGGAGTTGTAGGCAGTCACCAGTTAGGTAGAGTCTTTTTCCTTTGAAGAAGAAATACTCTGTGAGGAGTTGTGAATTTACCACAACTCTTTCCAAGTGGGAAGATAATTATTTTTGTGTCCCTCATCCTTCCAGCAATGTAGGGCTGAGTGTAAACTAGTGTTTTGTGTTAGCCTTCAGTCTAGCAAGCAGTCTCTCCCCTGACTCTGGGAAGAAGTTAAAGCTCTTTCTGTGCTGTTCAACCAGTTTATAACAGGGTGTATAAAAATGTGTACTTATTTTTTTTCTTAAAATATATAAGGAAATCAAACTGTACCTTAGTGTATATTTCTTTATATAGAAATATTTTATGTACCCATTTCTAAAAGGGAATTGAATCCTTCTGTTTAAAACCAAGCCACTTGTTGCTATGTAAATCGTAAGTCTTGTTGCTGAGGGTATTTGTCTCTATCTTGTTCTCTATTGTGATAATTTACCATTTTATTTCTGATGTTGGAGAAAAATTTCCAAGTCTGCTAGCAGAGTGGTGGCAAAGATAGTGATTGAGATGTAGTGTTAAGCAGAATTCAATCTGAGTAAAGATGACAATGAAATAAAAAGAGCCGTTTGCTTTCTCTGTGTATTGTCCATGCAATTTTTAAAATTGTACTTTAAAGTTGGGGTTTTGCTTTGGTGTTTTCATAGTGTCTGGCAGCACATTGACTGCATGGGGATTGACAGACAGCATATTCCTGACATATATCTGTGTGAACGTTGCCAACCCAGGTGAGTAGTTTGGTTGATTTTGAACTCTAAAATGGAATGGAACAGTGCACAACTGCTATTTTTCTAAGTATCTGAACATTTAGGTACTTTACTATTTATTCTGTAATAATCAGTGGGAAATGCTAGAGGTCTATTTTAATACTTAAATGCACTGATTTATTTTCTAATTTCAGGAGTTTAGATAAAGAAAGAGCAGTGCTGTTGCAACGAAGGAAACGGGAAAATATGTCAGGTGAGTAAAATTTAAAGGTCTTTTCTTAGTAAAGGTGATAAAATAAATCTAAATTATTATATAAAGACTTCAGAATACATACATGGTTCCCACAGTTTTGAGAGCCTTCAGCATATGAAGTTCAGTAAATCACTGCCTTTTACTTGACTGTATTGTTACCAAGATAACATAGTATCAGAATTGTGGTAACTCCACCTGTTTTATTAATGGTTTTCAGCACGGTGGGTTTTTTATAGCAGTGCAGAATAATTCAATTTGTTCAATAGTGTTGGAGTTTATTAGTAAGCAGTGTTGCTTTTATAATAACTAACTCCTTTAACTAAGGTGCTGAAAATAAAGTGGAAAAGCTTTAGGTTTCTTCTTTTGGAATGAGGGAGGGTTTCTAAGTCTACTTTCATTCTGGAAGAAAGTTTCAGGAAGAAATCCTAATTCTTACATGTTGGATGTAGATTGGGTGTTTTGATATGGCTCTGGGTTTTTTTGGACAATGGGAAAAGTTGTTAAACCAAGCCAATACAATGTGGGTAGTAACGGTGTTTTGAGGGCTTTTTGCCTTTGATAACCAAGGCGGCATGTAGTGCAAGTACCCACTTCAGTCTGGGTATTTTATGCAAGTAGTTCTTGAACTTGTTCATAGGATTTCAAAACTCATCTGGCCTAACTTGTCAGGAGTTCTGTCTGGCCATTACCAGAGCGTGTTGTAGAATTCTTGGTTGACAGCTGGTACTTTCAAGCTCTGTTACAAAAGTAATAACTTGGGAGGAGGTCATCCTCCTAAATGTAACGTGGTTTACTTCCAGATCATGTCTCTGAGGTAGTGAAGTGTGTGTGTGTTTTAAGATTTCTTTTAAAATTACCATGTAGATATGGTCCTGCTGCCCACTTCATACGGCTTCAGAAAGTCTGAGTGGTGTGTGGCACAACTGTGCTTCTTGGTGCAGTTGACACTTGGTGTTGTCTGGTACTATGTTGCCTAAAGTCTTTTAAAGAAGTTAATGACCTACTTAAAAAACCGCGATCATTTTTTGTTTTGTCTGTTTTCATTTTAATAAAACCAAGCTTATTTTATAGAGTTTTGATTGACCTACTAGGTCAACCAAATTTAAATTCTAAACATTTTTGGAATTTAAAATTATTTTTGTTTATTCTATTGAAATAGTAGAACAAGTAGATTTATAACTCATTTGTAGTTAATGAGTTCACTGACTGGTCTGATAATACTGTGAGGTTGAACTTGAATTTTCATAATAAATAGGGAAAGTTTATGATTTGAGCTATATTTAAATAATCTATTTGCAGACACACTATCTGATCATTTACTGTAAACTTAAGGGAGGAGAGATTAAAAATCTTAGGAGGAGCTGATGAGATCTTACCTTTGAAGTTAATGTTTAACCCTCCTCAGTCTTGATGATCAGTGTTCTAAATGTGCTACATGAATTCAGTAGGAAAGGAAATACTAAATGGTAAAGCAAAAGTATCAAAACAGTTAAAAAGGCAAATTCTGGTTCTCTTTAATCTAAAATGCGATCAAAGTGCAGTATTGATTACTGTGATTTATAATACGTAACTTGAATGTCTGTGCTTAGACCTCTTAATTTCCATTTATCTTGGGTGAATGTAGCTTATGTTGACTGCTATACAGTTTGGTTGGACTTAGTGATTTTGGGTCTAAACTGAGACGTGTGAGATATTAGTAAAATGGGCAGTTTTCACAGATGATTTCAAGTAGGAAAAGCGAAAGTGGCATCAATTTGAATGGATCGTTTCAATGGTTTAGATACTCCAACAGAATGTTACTTTTAACTACAGGTGTTTGATAAAAAGTAAGTGCATAATTTGGATGCTCTTTGATGGATAAGTCTGTATATATAGGGCTTTTCACTTAAATATGAGAATTCTTTAGAGTAAAATGTTTCTGTTGTAAAGATTTCTTAAGAGTTGCTGGCTTAGCTGTGTTTCATCCAAAGGTTAACGGTGGGGAGAAAGTAGTAGATTGGTTGGTTTGCTTCAAGAGCTTCTAATTGAACATTTCACATGATAGAAAATTGTGTGTAAGCTTTTATGTGTAATCACATCATTTTTTCTAGCAAAGTTTTTAGCCCATTGTTCTGGGTCCTGTGGTTGTATGAGATGGTGTTGATTTTGTTTTTCTGGTGTAAAACAATTCTGGTGTAGCTTAATGTGCAGTGGATTACCGACTATGGTTCAGTGAACTGGGCACCTTTGTTAAGCCAGTACTCACTCAGTTGTATACTGGATGTTTTGGGTTTCACCAGGGGGTTTGTTTCGGGTTTTTTGGGTGGGCTTTTTTTGGTGGGTTTTGTTAGTTTGTTTTGGTTTTTTTTTATTTTTTGAGATAAAATATCTAGATGTATAACTTAAACAAGGATGTTGCTTTAAGCTGTTTGATCTAGAAATTGATGCTGTCAAGATCACTTGCTGCTTATGGGTAAATGAATCTGGGCCCAGAACTTGTGAAATTTGGAGAGTTGTCTTTGCTTCTGACATGCAAACTCAAGATCTCCCCTTAGAGTGCTTTACCAAGGCTCTTCAAAGTGAAAGCAGGTTATGTAGGTTAGAAAGGAGTGTCTCAAAACAACTCTATGTAATTATATGTTCAGCTGAGGTAATTATTCTTTACAGTAAGTTAGAGCACAGTGTAGACAGCAATACTGAAATGTTGCTTCCCTAAGGAAGACAGTGTTTTGTGGGGTTTGGGGCAAGGGGGAGAGGCATGTGGCTGTGATGCCATGATTCTGTACGCACTAGTGTATGGACTACAGACACTGACAATTTTAAGTTTCTGTTCTGGGGTTTCTGTATCTCAGGCATTGGTTATTCTGCTATTTATTCTTCTTTGATTAGACGTTTCTTCTTTCCATGTGCTTTTTATGCTCATTTAGAAAATATTCTTCGCAGAGATGTTAACAAATTCAGAAAACATCAATTCCTAGCTTATGAAGTATACGGTGTTCAAAAGAGTAACCAAGATGGTAAAATGGGATTTGCTATGCACAGAAGAATCCTGTTAAGGAATATTGTGCAGGAAAAATCCTGAGTAACCAGTAGCTGGAGTTCTTTATTTAGTAAAGAGGGTTTTGAGAATTAGGACTGAGTGCACTGATTAAAGCAACATCCTTCTGAGAGCAGAAGGAACGTTTTCTCTGCTCTCATAGTAAGTATTTGTAAAGCCTGCTTCTGTGCCATATGAGAAAGTTTTGCTTAGTGTGAAGTGTATTTACTGAATGCAGAATATTTGGAAAAGCTGCTAAAATCTGAGAAGCCTGTACTGAGCACATGCAAACAACAGTGTCTTATCTGTGTGCATCATCTCTTTTCCAATCCTCCCCATCCTTCACAGCCTTTCATCTTGACAGAACTAGGGTAATCCTGTTTCAGGTCAGGATATGTGTTTGTCTGACATAAATGCTGATGTATGCTAGATTTCAGGCTTTGGCCTTTAGGTCTCTGAGAGCCCAGCACAAAGAAAAAGTATCTGTCAGTTTATGTCTGATCGTCTCTTTTCTCTTCCTGAGTAGCAGAATGTTACTGTTAGGGGATTTTGACTACAAAAGGCTTTTGGCTAAATTGACATATTAACCCTGAAAAAGGCACTTGACAGTGCAAATTGCAGCTGAAATAGTTGATTATGTCTAGGACACGTGATTAATTAATAGAGCTTCACAAGAAAAGCTGGTCAGTCATTAATTTTAATCCCTTCTAGAATACAGTCATCTGAGAGAATCCAAATGCTGTATTACAAGTAAAAGCTACATATAAGTGAATGTGTTAACAGATTTTTTTAACCTTTTTTGTTCTGATTCTAATTTTGCTTATAAAGGGGAATATGGTCATTAATTCCATTCAAAGAATGGAATTTAATCTGGTACCTTTTTCTTACCTTGCATTACAAACCTGTCTTAATTACCAGTTTCTCATTGGTCCTTCATTTTTATGCTGTTGCAACTGTTGGTGAATTTTGCATATGAGTGCTTGGAGCATTTGTCATTATGAATTTTAGAGTAGCTAGTGAGTGTTCTTTCTGCAGTACTTAATTATTTACAGAGTATTCTTTGTTTTAAAGATGGGGACACCAGTGCAACAGAGAGTGGTGATGAGGTTCCTGTGGAACTGTATACAGCTTATCAACACACACCAACGACAATTACTTTAACTGCTACAAGAGTTACAAAAGTCAATGATAAGAAGAGGAAAAAAAGTGGAGAGAAAGAACAGAACATTGCAAAATGCAAAAAAGTAAGTGACTGTAATTTCTCTTATTATTTTGTGTTATAAATTATAGCTATGTGACATTTCTTACCAAGAGACACTGATTTTAAAATCAGGCATTTTAGTACCTGGTTTTAGCTTGAAATGTATTACTCTGCAATAAATGATTAGTCTTCCTGCGTGCTTGACCCCTGGTACTCCTCCTTATTTCAAGTTAATATATCCAGCCTGGGCATGTTCAGTTTTATAATTGAGGCAGAATCTCACCACAGGAATTGTATTTACTGGACCGTTTGAAATAGTTAGAGGTGGTGCAGAACAAGCTTTGGGTTACCTGAAGAAGAATTCCTTGGAAGTCTTCATTTGTGGTGGTTTTAAGTACGGAAACACTTGCCACCAGTTGTCCTGATGTGACTTCATTTATTTGAGTAGAAATTGTGTAGAAGTATGCTGTCATAAAGCTAGCTGCTAAACAAATCAGAGTAAAAAATACTGACATTATGCTGTTTAGCTACAGATGTATAAACAGTATAATATGTGAAGACAAAAAATTTGTGAAGTACATGGAACTTCCTAAATAAGTGGTTTTCGTAGTTCATTTCCTTGGCTTGGATAAGAAATTTGTTCTTTAAAACTTCAAAGTCAGGATAAGTTATTGATGTCTTTTTGGAAATCTTTAGTAAAATGTTTCCTTTTGATTGAATAATTCTCAATACAAATCTGTTGCCATGTATTCTTCTGTTACCTCTTGATATTTTGGCTTGGATTCTGAAATTCTGGAGAATCAAGTTGTAATGTGAGAGAAAGGTAGAGGTAGCTGACTACTGTGCACTTAGGTAGGAATGCTGAATGGTTTTTAAAATACATTTTGTGAGATGTAAACTCTTACCTTCTTGAAATTTCAGCTTAGTTTGTTCTGTTGTTTTCATCTTTCATGTTTAATTGAAAAGTTGTTCATTTATAGGTATTCAATTCCTTAAGAGATTTTGTATTTCCTCCAGTGAATATGAATATCTTAATTTTATTCCAGGCATTTCGAGAAGGATCCAGGAAATCTTCAAGAGTAAAGGTAATATGATTTTGTTTGAGTTTTTTTTTTCAGACCTTAACTGTACGTTACTTAAATAATAAGCATCAAGAGTATGATTTGGGCTATACACTAAGAACTACAATATTCTCTTCTTGGTAACTAATACATTACGTATGCATCACAGTGATTTTAAATTAAGGTATGAGCACTACATCTTTGTCCTGCAAAATTAACTGAAATAAGTGCAAATTTTTATTTCAAGAGCCAGTGGATTAATTGGGGCTCATGTGTGCTATGCAAGGGAGTAAAATTGAGTGAACGCCTCATTTGAATTTAGTGGCTCCAGCTTTTCATAACTGTTTAGCAGTGAAATCATGAAATGACTGTATTGAATTTGAAAGCTAAGTTAGTAGTTCTGCTCTGTCAAACCTCCATCTACGCCTCGTGGGACTCTTGTATATCTGGCGGGATTTTACTCACTGGTTCTGGCATAGTCTGAGGGAATCGTATTGGGATGTCTGCTTTGTAAGATTGAAATGCTACAGCCGTCTTTAAATTTTCTGTGACATAAAAATGTGCATGGTGTGAGAACTAGGTATTTCCACAGTTCATTCATGCTTGGAATATATAAAAAAAAAGTGGGATGCAATTTATGCTTCAAATATCTAAGATGTGCCTTGGGAACAGTGAAGATGGAATTGGGGAAGAAAAATCTCTAATTTTGTGGGGGTTTTAATATGGTGCTTGTAAGGTTCCATTGTTTTTTTCATGGTTGTCTTAGCATCACACCTTTGAAATGCTGTTTGTGTGTATGGTTTTCTTCATGCACAGAAGAAATGTAACCAGGTAAATTGAATTGCTGAACTACTTGTGTTTTATTAATGTTTAATAGTGTCTCTGCTCAGGTGGATAGAAAAGGGAGCGTTGGCTGGCTGCTGCTGTCCGTAAGGAGCTTTGGTTGGCTGCAGCCTGGCTGCTGCTTGTGAGGTCTGGAGGTACAATGGCACTTTCTTTAAAAGTGAAAGGATCTGAAGCACTGCAGAAGGAAATTGTCTAGTGAGGAGCAGATAAGGAGAGAAAAATTTTATGTGCAAAGCCTGTAACATTAGAGTCACAACCTTAATGTAGCAGGTGTACAATTAGAAAAGTTTAGTAAGTTATGCAGCAGAAGAAAAGATACAGCATGATCTTTGAAGTTGAAAGGGGAATATCAAGTTCTGTGTATTACAGGATAAAAGCTGGAGTTCTCTATATTTGCATATGTTCACAAAAGTTGAGTGGGCAGGGAGATCTGACCCTCCAACTCCTGCACTTAGATTCGTGATGCAGTGCAGTTGTGGGAGGAAACAATGTCACTCTCCATTCTCTTCCCACTAAGAGCAGGAATCACTGTTGAGGAGGGAAAGCATTCCTGAACTCGGGTGATACTTATTAAATAATAAAATTCTTGGAAGGACAAATGTAATGGGACTGAATTAACTCAATGTTTTTAAGCAATACAAAGTTTTATGCTAGGCTTGCTAAAGAAACCCAACCCATAAATCAGTGGCATACCTTTGCCCATCATTTTGTGTCTTGTTATAGAATTTTTCTTTTTATTTTAGTATCTTGCCTTCTAATATCTGGTCACTTACTTCAATTTTTAGGGCACAGCTCCAGAGATTGATCCTACTGACAGTTCGAACTTTGGATGGGAAACTAAAATCAAGGCATGGATGGATCGTTATGAAGAAGCAAATAATAACCAATACAGTGAAGGTGTCCAGAGGGAGGCACAAAAAATAGCTCTCAGATTAGGCAATGGAAATGACAAAAAAGAAGTCAGCACCAGCAATCTGATTTTCAAACCTCCGGTAGAGGTAATGAGCTGTGCCTTGTTGTGTTACTGCATGCTGTGTTTGTGTCGTGACATTAGATGCCTTAAAAAAACCCCAAACAACCAAAAAACCCCAAAACAAAACAAAACAAAAAAAAGCCAGAGGAAGAAAACACAAAAAAAAAAAAAAGAGGGACTTCACATTCACTTTTTGTTCTTTGTCTCACCAGATTTGAGCATCAGAATTTTAACATATTTTTCAGATTTTTATGCATTCCATACCACGCTGGTTATGTTTACATTTGCATATCATTTATCCTAAAAAGTAGCTAAGGTGTTAGTTTTAGCCTGAACATTGAGTTGCCCTTAGACTGTCTCTTGACACACAGCTTTAGTCAACTTTGCTGCTGTTTCTCTTTGAGACATACCTGGAGTGGTTAGAGTAGAAAGAACCACTGGAACTGAATATTTTTTTTTCCCCCTATTATGTGTATCAAGATGTTCATTGTCTTCATTTTTCTTAAGGTGTGGTAGGTGTTCTGGTTGTTCATGGGTGGTACTTCTGATACTGATTCTTTTTTAACTCATGATCCTGTAATTTCTAGTTTATGAAGAAATGGTGCAATGCTTTTTTCTAGCCTTATTTATCAGTAACTTACCAGTTACTTACAGGCTTAAAATCAGAACCATATAAAAAACTTAGCATTTTGTAGCAGAAATCTTGAGGAGTAGTTATTGTAGCAGATTAATGGAAGCATCTTTGCTTCTTTTTCTCAAAGACCATCATGGCATATGGGACACCCTCCTTAGAGGAATATCCCTACTTACAGAGCCTTTTGCCTACATAGAGGCTACTTCCTTTTTCATTGGTGATGACAATTATGAGAGGTGTGAGTTCACTAATTGCCAGGGTATGTATTGGTTTTTAATTAAAGCCATCCTTCCATCTAAAGATATGAATTTGGAAACTCTGTCAGGATTCTTTTTTTTTTTCAATTATAATGTTATTTTCCTGTTCTTTTTTTTTTTTAATGAGTTGTAATTGATGTTTTATGTCTGCATGTTTTGTTTTGTTCAAAGGAATTGAAGTTTTTTGAAAGTTGTGCAAAACAATGCAGCAATTCATCCTAGTCATGGTGAGAGTTAAGTGCCCCAAAGGCTATAGTACTTGAATTGTAAAAACATGAATATGTTGGTTTTCAGCCATGTCCTGGAGAGCTAGGACCAAAGCATTCCAGTGTCTAAATTGATAACTAGTAGCATTTCTAGGAGAGCAAGACAGTCTGAGGTTTAATTATAAAAAGAAGGGGCTTTTTTAGTTCATATAAAATTGTTTAATAGTTGTGAAAATACAATATGCTATTAATAATAATGGAAAAATGGTAGAAAGTAAAAATTCATGAATGAATCTATGTCTTTACAGAGTTATGTGCAAAAAAACAAGAAAATTTTAAAGGCTGCCAAAGACTTGCCTCCCGATGCACTTATTATTGAATACAGAGGAAAGTTCATGCTGAGAGAACAATTTGAAGCTAATGGCTATTTCTTTAAAAGGTTTGTTTATTCTTAGTGTTTCAGTCAAGTGATTGTTAAAATGGTGTTTGCCAAACTGTTGCTTCAAGTACAGGTGGATCTTAGTTACCAGCAGTGTCTTGTATTTTATTGTCTTATTAGAAGTAGTGACAGCTGGAACTTTTTATGTCCCTTTCTCTTCTGGATATCCTTACAGATTTGTTCAGGAGCTGGTTTTCTCGTTTTTGTTCCTCCCTGATTATAGAACTCCTGCATGCTCAGTTGGGTGGTTGTACACCTTAAACCAGGAAATAGACAGGTTCTGCCATCATAAAGTAATGAATATATTAATGGTAAAGGCTTTATCTTTTGTGAGAGAAATGGATTTTAAGTCCATGAGGCTGAGAATGAAATTGGACACAGGTCAGCTTGGGGCCGTTTTAGTGCCAGAGTTCTCCAGTTAGTTTACTGAGCAGTGTGTGACTGCTTCCTTCTTCCTGTGGATTGGTTTTGATGCTGCCGCTAACTGCATGAACACACCTCCTCGGGAATTTGCAGGAGGCCTGTTGGGGGAGATAGAACACCCAGCGTTTGCTCAGTAAAGATAGAAGGGTTGATTCCTTGGCACTTGAAATAGCAGAATTTAAAGCATGACTTCATAAAGTATTTGGAGGCCCCTTTCCTTCAGGAGGGTTGGTGCTAGTGATGCTGCAGGTCTTAGGCAGGGATGTGGTGGTTTTACTCTTAAAAAAAATTATACTATGTGGCATATAAATTTCTGAGTTTCACTTTGGGACCTGTCATAAAAAAAGTTTAAGAAATTTGAAAAACTTTAACTGTGTGTCTTCCATGTCTAGTGCTTGCTCTGTTAATGTTCTCCCTGTAGATCCTATGCAGATGATACAGGATTGTAACTCCATCCTGAGGTATTCTGAGAGTATATGTGGGGAATGTACCTGCTAAAATCATGAAGCTTAAACATGTCATTCTTAGGTTAACCTCCAAATTTGGTGTATTGTTCCAAGCATCATGTTACAAAGCTGACTGATAAGGAGAATAAGCACTGTTTAGCATCTTCAAAAATTAGGAAATTCCCAATTTTCTTGTGTGTTTTTCAGGCCATACCCGTTTGTTTTGTTTTACTCCAAATTCCATGGGCTAGAAATGTGTGTTGATGCAAGGACTTTTGGAAATGAAGCTCGATTTATCAGGCGTTCGTGTACACCAAATGCGGAGGTGAGCGCTTTTAGGAAGTTAAACTAGGTTTAGTTTGCTTAGGAATCTCCTTTTCCATGAGATTCCTGGTAATTTGAGCAATCCCTACAATTTTTATACAAGAACTTGAAAGTAATTCATGATAATATAATAATATTCTCTTGTCTACAGGTGAGGCATGTAATTGAAGATGGAACAATTCATCTTTATATTTACTCCATCCATAACATTCCAAAGGGAGCAGAGATTACCATAGCATTTGATTTTGATTATGGAAATTGGTAAGTATTTGAGAATGCTCTTCTAAAATACCTCTAATGCTCAGTAAGTTACTTTGCAATTCAGAATGGCTTTGGTTTTGCATCATTTACTTTCTTGCATGTTTTAATAACACAAAGCTCCTTAGGCACTGCATTTACAATGAACAATGTGTGTGTGGGCAGAGTTGTGTATTTTTATTACTGCATTTCTGTGGCCTGCTCTTAAACCAACTTGGATGCAGTGCTGTGCAGACATGCCTTTGCTGCTTGACCTGAACTGCGTGTGACCACAAAGCACGTGCGTTAATCAGCACGGGTTCAGACTGTCTCAAGATACTGGGCACTGTTAAGAGTTAGAGAAATACTCCTTCTAAAAATACATAGTAGTTGTGTTTAGTACCTGAAACAACTGGCAGCCTGTTTCACTTGAACATGTTTGAATTTCCTGTGTATTCAAGTGGAGCTTAAAATTGTGCAAAGTGACTCTGAGTTTGGTGTGCTCGTGCTGTAAACTGTGTCTGCCATCTTTGCATATAAAATGAACTCTCTGACTTCATGCGTCTGTTTTGTGTTGTTATATTTCCACCTAGGATTATACTCAGGTTTTTAAATGTCTTTAGGCCTTCAAGCAGAATACTAACCTTGCATTTAAAAGAATTCTTTGTGGCAGAGCTAAAGAATTAACCAGTAGATAAGGTTTTTGAGTTATAGTGATGTTGTATATTGTGGTGAAAACTTGAGTCACCTGGATTTTAACATGGTTGGTTTGCATTATAGCACATGTTTAATGTGAAATATCAGTGATTTAGTATTGAAGGGTCTTATTGCTGTACAACCTAATCAAATATGCCTTCTTGCATTTAATTACTTGCAGTAAATACAAAGTGGATTGTGCTTGCCTCAAAGAAAATCCTGAGTGTCCAGTTTTCAGACGTTCCGAGCCTACAGAAAACATCAATACTGGATATGAAACTAGAAGGAAAAAGGGAAAGAAAGAGAAAGATGTTTCAAGAGAGAAAGAGACTCAAAATCAGAACATCACATTGGATTGTGAAGGAGCAGCTACCAAAATAAAAATTGCTGATAATAAACAAAGGAAGCTCTCTCCCCTCAGGCTGTCCATTTCTAATAATCAGGTACTGACACAAAGATGCTCAGAAATAAAAGCTCTTAAATATAGGTACTTTCCTTTTATATAGCTACTAAAGGAATTTTAACTAGTCACTGAAAAGCAAATGTGGAGATTTATCAAAAGTCAGAATGATGGATAAGCTGTTTAGAATTTTATATATTATTTTCAGTTTTCTTTAATATTCAGTTGTAATTAAAGCTGTGTTGGACCTTTTTCCTCTGAATGTCTTTGTGATTTGCTGATGTGAAGGCCTCATGTCATGGTTTTAAGAGCTCCCAGTCTGATACCAGTCCATCTTGAAGTGCCTTTTGGTTAGTTTGCCCGTTACTCAGAAGTATTTTCAACACAGCATTACATAGCCCTGCTCTTAAAACAGAACTCCAGCCCAGAATACTGAGTGTTGACTGCAACTCCATTTTTAATGGAGCTCTGCAGCTCTGTGTTTAATTCAGTTGGGAGGAGGAAAGTGTGTTTTGAAACTAAATGTGTAGGTAGTACAGTAAAGCTATCTGGTAATGTACTGTGATAGTAAATTTTAAATTAGTCTTTTTTTTAATGTCGCTTTAAAAGAACTGTTGGGAGGGGTCCATGACATAAATTACTAATTTTGCAGAGCAGCTATTAATGATAACTATTCAACATTATTAGATTGTTACCTTATTAAATGTCTACATTTCTTCATTTTGAAGGTAGTGGTGATAATTTTTTTTTAATATGATGGTTTTTTGATGATGATTTAGGGGCAGAGAAAAGGGAGTTACTCTGGGAGGGAGCAATTCCTAGTTTTTTTAGCATCATTTTAGGACTCAAAGAAGGAAGGTAAAAATGAGCATACTGACACCCAGTTTTCCTAAGATGATAAATAGGTTAAAAATGCTTGGAGGTCCAGGAGATTTGCATGTGACTTGCAAATTATGGTCTCCAGAGAGGTAGTATTTTAACTTTCTCATATTGAGAGGGATTTTTGATCAAAAGTGATTTTTGATTTGTGTTTTTTGTCATGTTTTCAAGAAATGATAGCTGATATATGGAATCTTCTCCTAATCTTTTAATATAATATACAGTACTTATATAGAACATTCACAGGAGAACTTGTATTTTTTTTCAAAATTGAAGAGTAGGAATTATGGGAAGAATAAAGCTGTTAAAAGTACATTTACATTTTCCCATACACTTTCTTTAGGGGAGCATCAAATATATCACCCCAGGAAAAAACTACTATGTGCCTGGTCTCTATGTTTAGATATATATTTTAGGACAAACTCTAAATCTTTTTCTAGTCCTTTATGTAAAAGTGAAATTGCATATAGGACTAGTGAACACTTAATTAGTTTCAAAGATACACTTTCCTGCTTGTTTTTTCTTTCAAAACAGAAAACCGTTGTTAGGTAGGTAGCTTTTGTGTTTGCATATGATGTGCCACCATCATTATATATTTTTTTTTTTTCAAATGGAAAATGTGACTTCAATTGAGTACACTTCAGAGCTGAGTAAAACTTTGGTGTAATTGATAACATCTGATAACATCTACTTTGGCATTCATTCTGTTTCACTAAAAGTAATACTTTTTGTGGGTGGATGATATAAAGCTCCTAACTGTTTAACTGATTATAAAGTGGTTACAGCAGTGGCCATTGTTAGTGTCCAAAAGTTTCCTTTGTTTCAGAGGTTTAATTCTGATACTGCATTTTGCTCGGTGGGATAAGGGAGTGGGGATGGAACACTTTTCATCCTGATTTGTTGGTTTGGTTACTTCTCATGTAGTGATCTGAGGATTCTGAGTTCTGTGTAGGTTTTAGTTGACTCTAATTTGCAAGAGTAGAACTTCTGTAAAACAGTAATTTCCATTTTGCAGGAGCCAGATTTTATTGATGATATAGAAGAAAAAACTCCCATTAGCAATGAAGTAGAAATGGAATCAGAGGAGCAGATTGCAGAAAGGAAAAGGAAGATGGTAAGTTGGAAAGCAAGTAGCTGCCTAAAAGGCATCATTAAGGCTTGGTGACACCTGCTCTTCCCATGCTAATTGCTGCCTTTTTGTGGGCTTGTAGGATCTGCGCATGTGCAAAGTCAGATCCTTAGATGAACTTAGCCTTAAAATGCAAGGCTTGCTATTTGAGAACAGTTCATCTGGGTTCATCATTGCATTCTGACAAAATCTGCTTTTCTCTTCAATTGTATATCATTTTTTTAGTGTCTTTAGATAATTTCTGCAATGCCTGGTGTAGATCTCATTATTTGCTCTTTATAATTGCTTGTTATTTGTAATGGCCATTTTTATAGCTAGCATTGGGAATCAAGATTTTCCCCTATTTTATTTGAATTCCCTTCTTGAATAAAAAGTTTCAGAAATCCTAATTTTCAGATTTTGGTAGAACAGTGTTAATAAAACTAGCATCTTAAAATCTGCCCTTTTTTGTTAAGTATTCAAAAAATCAGGCAAGTTCTTAAATTCAGAGTAGGATTTTCTTGTTTGTCAAGCTGGTATGGATGCAAGCCTTTCTTCAGAAGTAGTATTTGCAGTGATTGTGACATATCCCTTTAATCTGAGCTTCTGCTGAACTTGATCTTCATGTCAGACATATACTGAACATGTGTAGAAGTCCTTAAAAAATAGGAGCGAGAGTAATTACATATTTATATATATATGGAAGGTAATGACTAAAACTGATCGTGATTATTGTTAAATCCATCAGACAAGAGAAGAACGGAAAATGGAAGCTATCCTGCAAGCTTTTGCCAGACTAGAAAAAAGAGAAAAAAGAAGAGAACAGGCTTTGGAAAGAATCAGCACAGCAAAAACGGAGGTTAAATCAGAATGCAAGGAAGCACAGATTCTCAATGATGCTGAATTTATTCAGGTAGTTATCTGGAGCTTTATTTTAAAGCTAGCTTTTAACATTGCATATTTTATCAGTTTGGATGGCAAGCTGCATGTTAAGATGTATGATTTTTTTTTTTTCTCTGAACTCAAATACATGTAACCAAAATGTTCTTTTACATTGCATTTTATTATCCTGAATTTTTTTCCAGATAAGATACATAGAGAGTTCTTTAATGAAGAATTTCAGTTACGTGAATTTATGCAAACATACACACACACACACACCTGCTGTGTAATTCAGTCTTCAAAGTTCAGGATAGAACATTTATCAGTGTTGACTTTAGCCACGGGACGTGACTATCCTTGGGCACCCTCTGTAACCAATGGAGAACCATTTGTTTCTTCACTGGGTTTTTCAGGAACACACAGTAATATAATCTTTGTTATTTTAAAGGAAATGAGTTAGTAAAGTTTGGTTTTCTTCTGAGTTCTTGCAGATGATACTTAATATTTTATAAACAGTTTTTAACTCTGTTGTTAGTGGATGCTTCTTAGTTTGCAAATACTCATATAACGATTCTCAATCTGCATTGTTTCCCTGAGCTGTGTGTGTCAGCATTCTCTTAAGACAAATCTAAACACCTAGTAAACTATGAATTGCCAAAAGAATATTGGACTGAAAGACATCATGATATAAGCAGTTGATTTCTAGCTTATGGATGAATGAATGTCAGTTCTTACACAGATCTGTCACGATCTGACTGGTGATGGGTGTGTGTGAACACTGCTGATGATACAGCACATGCTTGAGAGGAAACTACAGGAAATCCTGTCATTTGCCTTCAAGAAGGAGAGAATTACTGTCGTTCTGACATCAAAAATGGGATTGAGACTTATTCTGTAAAAGACGAGGGAACTGACTTCTTTTTTTCCCCTAAGAAAAATAAGTAGCTCTAAAAGTGTATGTATGATCTGTTTACTTGACTTTTGTCTTGTCCCAGGAACCGGCAAAAGAAGAAACTGCCGCCAAGCCCACCCCAGCCAAAGTTAATAGAACTAAACAGAGGAAAAGCTTCTCCCGGAGTAGAACTCACATCGGACAGCAGCGCAGGCGGCACAGGACCGTCAGCATGTGTTCAGATATCCAACCCTCCTCTCCTGATGTGGAAGTAACTTCGCAGCATAACGAAACTGAGAATGCAGCACTGGTAGCTGAGCCTGAAACAGAAACTGTTGTTACAGAAATGGTTACTGAAACAGAAGCTCCAGCACTTAGTAAATGCCCTACAAAGTATCCAAAAACAAAGAAGGTAAGTCTCTTGAGGGATGAGGAAAATATAGACCTTAACAGAGTTTTAAAAAAATTATAGGCTGCTTCATCAGTGTGTAACTGTATGTATGGGTTGTTTTTAAAATGTTTACTCATTTCTTGAAAAATCACCATTGTAGTCACTCATTGGTACTAGATTAAAATATGTGTAACATCGTGTGGTGGAAGTTAGCTTGGATTTAAGACACTTCCTAAATACATCTTCAGAGCAATTTTGGAACAAAATGTTTTCTAAATGAACTTTCTAAATTGATTGAAATAATATACATAACCAAAATATAATTAAAGCTGAATTTAAAGAAAAACCCAAGGAAATAAAAGTTGCCTTTCTTCCTTTGTTCACTATTTGCTACAGATAGCAAACAGTATCTCCAAGGAACTCACTAACTCCTAGTACTTCTCAGATGTCTGTTCTGAAGTCAATGGATCTAAACACCCCGAATGTGTATGTGCATGGAGGGAAAACTCTTTAATGCTTTGCTTTTAAACTTCTTTCCATTAGACTGCATTGCAAAAAAGTTGTACGAAATGGTACAATATTAAAAGGCACTCAGAAATCTTAAATTTGCAAGTACAACTAAAGCAGTACAGCTTTCTGCTTTAAATTTCACAGAATGCATTAAGAAGTATTTATAGTGTTATTTGCAAGAAGTCCTGAAAATTTTAATCAGTAGAGGAAAAGGTGGTGGGGGGATGTCCTAGATCAAAATTTCTTGTCAAAAGAAAAATAACATTTTTAAGATGATTTTCTATCTTAAACCCCCAGACATAATTTAGATTGGCTTTTTCCAAAAGGTACCTGAGTCATTCTGTAACATTGCTTATTTGCATCAGTGTTACGTTCTTGTGGTTGGGAACACTTCCTTTCTTGCCTGTTACATAGCAGAAAAGAAGGAAGAAATGTTTAATACTCTGAGACAGCAAAAAAAAGTGCAGTAAAATTCAGGCTTCAGGTATCAGTGAAATGTCTCTGCATTGCATCCAGTGTACCCTAAGTGCAGAGAAGGTCTTGCTTTAAAAATTAATAAAATAAAAATGGGTTTTTAAAAGACAAAATAAAATATATTGTGATAATTTGTGTTAAAGTCTTAATATCATACTAATATTATTTAATGTTGCATGCCCTTAATTTTGAATCTCTGTAAAATCTAGGAGGTTAGTTTATCTGTTAATAAAAACTAAAATCTACTGGCATATTTTTTTAAAAACACTGAACTAGCTAGGAAAGAGTAGCCTTTTTAGACCAGTGTGTCTTTGTGTTAAATTACACCACATTTACTTCTACAGTTGAAGAGTGTTGAAGGCAGCTGCCTGACATGTTGACTGAGGCACAGTCCTGACAGTATGGAAATCTGATGAGCGGCTTCTTTAACTTTGCTCTGTTAGCTGTTTCTCCTCAGCCTGGATACTCAGGCACAAATTTAAATTTTGTTTTAGAATTCTGTTACTAAATTGACATCCTAAATACTGTTGATCTGGGCACTTGTATTGTAATGTTCAGTGAGAATTAAATGCAAAAGAACTAAGTGTAGTTTACTACAAAAGAAAATAAATAAACACCCCTGCCCCTCCCCCAAACTCATGTGTAAGCAAATCTGTACTGATTTCTTGTGCTGTTCCCATGATTTCACTAAAACTGAGCTTATTCTTACCAGGTATTCTTAAACTTGGAGTCTGGTAACAAACTGTATCTGGTTTGTGCAGTAGTTAACTAGGTGAATAATTGAACTAAACACTTCTAAAAAGCCACTGGTAAACACACTCATAAAACACTAATTTTTTTTTTCTCTCTCTGTTTAGCACTTGGTTAGTGAATGGTTAAGTGAAAAGAGTGATAAAGCAGGGAAGCCTACAGACACTCTACCAGAAAGGCCTCTACGCATAACCACCGACCCTGAAGTTCTGGCTACCCAGCTGAATTCTTTGCCTGGTCTCACTTACAGTCCACACGTGTATTCAACTCCAAAGCACTATATCCGTTTTACTTCTCCATTCCTTTCAGAAAAGAGGAGGAAAAAAGAACCTGTGGAAAACATTACTGGCTCTTGTAAGAAGGTAATGCTTCCCTTTGTTACAGTGTTCTATCCCATATTAATTAAAAAGAGGTCTTTATTTATTAGCATAAATTCAGGCAGAAAAATGCTGTTTGGCAAACCAGTCATGCTACACATTTTGAAATGTTCATCATTGAAGTTTTAAGTTGCTAATTAGAACTTCTTCGTTTTTTACAGCGTTGGTTGAAGCAGGCTTTGGAAGAAGAAAACTCAACAACGATGGATAGGTTTAATTCACCATCACAAGAGAGATCTAGAAGTCCAGCCATCAATGGTGAACATAAAAGTCCTTTATTACTGAATGACAGCTGTTCCTTAACAGGTGTGAAGCTTTTGTAAAAATACTACATAAGAGCTATGATCAAGTAGCTGATTGTGGAGCACTGTGTTTTTAAATTGATGACTTGATGAAAATTCCAGGGGTATTTGCATGTTTTCCTGATATTTTCTTTGAAAGAAATGCTTAGTTGCATAGTGCCTGGGAGTTTTTCTCCCTTTAATGTATATTAGATAAGAAACCATTATATGTCCTAGCATTTACAGTCAACAAAAGACTGATGGTTTTGGTATTAGTATGAAGAGGTCAGGTTATAAATTTAATTTTCTATGCTTTCTATATATTTAGAATGCCTTGAAACCTCAGTAGGCCAGTGTAGCACACAGGGGGAAAAGCTGTGTAATCTTTTAGGTGTAATAGATAATTGGAGTGCACTAAAACCACCTTTTAGCTGAACAGACTTAAAAAAGCATAGAAGTTGACTTTGCCTTCTCTGGAGACATAGGCAGTTCTTCCCAGCATCCTAGCACACGGAATTCACTTACTGATGTGTCTGTAGGCTGTTAAGAGTTTATTTTTCAGGAAGCCTGTTAAAAGTTTGTCTGTCAGCAAGCCTGCCCTTCAGATATTTTTTTGATCTTAGAATTCTTTAATTTGGAATTCGCAATTTCATTACCTAAAGTACTTAAACAAGCGTGATTGTTATGTCTAGAAATCACGTAACTTTTTTCTAATTTTAATACAGATCTAACCACACCACTAAAAAAACGAAGACTGTATCAGCTGTTGGAGTCTGCTTTCTCAGAAACTTCCACACCTACTCCTTCTCCCTATGCCACACCAACGCATGCTGACATCACTGCCTCCGAGCCATCGTTGTTTGCTACTCCTCCCAGGGTAAAAACAGAAGATGAAGCTTGTCGAAATGGTTACAAACCCATCTATTCACCAGTTACTCCTGTAACTCCATGTATACATGGAAATACCATGCACTTTGAGGTGAGATTTATAATGAATTGTAGAGCGTTCAGAGAAAGTGTTCAGACATTGCAGTGTAAATTAGTATTTTGTACTCCTGCTACAAAATGAGGGGGAGGTATTTCTCTAGGCTAAAAAAATTGACTTGCAATTTTTTCTTGTTTATTTAGAATATTTCCTCACCTGACAGTTCCCCAGAAATAAAAAGGCGAGCTTACAGTCAAGAGGTAAGGAAATTAGCAAAACCTGCAAATGGTATCACTGCAAGTTCCTGAGAATTTGAGGGCTAACTTCCCCATAGGTTTTACTTGCTTACTCCTTCATATTTCCACTTTACCTGTTATATTTTCTATTTTAAACTGGTTTTTCTCTGTATCACTTAAAAATTGTGATTTGGATCAGGATTACATTCTGTAATGGAAAGGAGTAACTACTGCAATTTATTTGTAAATAGGAACAGAGAGAGAACACTTTGCTTTCCAGACTGTAGTTAGATTCACATGAACATTTCTCCTTGTTACCAGCATTTCTTAATTATTTCTGTTGATCCCAGTTATGCTCAAAGTGAAAGAACGGAGCAGAAGGTTATTAAGTTAGCATAGGTGGTGGATTAGTTGAAGAGCAAGTGCTGTTGGAATATGCCTGGGTATTCCCAGCCTGCAGGGGGCATGTGTCCTGCCATGGAGCTTCATCCTAAAATTCAGAAGTGTCTTCGAAAAACTTCTCCTTCCTTCTCCTTCTTTGAAATAGGTGTTTTGACACTGAGGAGGATTGCTTTTATGTTGAAGCAACTGCTTTCTAGCGTCCTGGCCTGGGACTTGCTCCTTTTGAAGTTCTTCCCCTTCCTCTGCCAGTCATAAATAAAACCTGGCACTGTTTATTTTTACTTTGGTTAATGTACATTTTATTAAAATGCTTTACCGTAATATGTGGAAATAGTAGAACTAAGAGTCTGGCTGTAGAATTGTTTCTTAAAAATTGATAAATTTGTGCTACTAGAAGGCCTTTAATCCCATTTAAAGGCACATCTGAATGTCAAATAGGTTTGCTGGAGTGTGAAAAAATAGTTACATGTTTTTTCTTCATGTAGGGTTATGACAGAGCATCGATTCTAGCACTGAATTCCTTCAGAAATTCCAACCTGACAGAAATGGGCCTGCAAGAAATAAAGACTATTGGATATTCTAGTCCAAGGAATAGGACTGATGTCACACGGCAGTGCACTGGAGAAATGGAATCTGTGTCAGACCTCCAGCTGGGACTCGAAGTGATTGAGCAAAGTGCACTGCATAAAAACCTGGAAGCCCCCACACATGATAGGACTGATTCAAACAGCCAATTAGAAACTGCTCATTGTGGACGGGGCACAATTTATTCTTCCTGGGTAAAAAGTCCTGACAGGACAGGTGTAAATTTCTCAATGAATTCTAATTTGAGGGACTTGACCCCTTCACATCAGTTGGAGGTAGGAGGTGGATTCAGAATAAACGAGTCAAAGTGCCTGATTCAAGACGATGCAAGAGGCATGTTCATGGAAGCATCTGTTTTTTGTACTTCAGAAGATGGAATTGCACCTGGCTTTGGAAGGACTGTCAATAACGACAATTTGATGGATGGAAATTGCACACCCCAGAACCCTCCACAAAAGAAAAAGGTTATACATTTAAGAATCATTTGGTCTGTCTTCCATTGTCTGGCTAATGATGTTTCTATAACAGAAAGAACCCCAATGTAATAAAAACCAACTCATATTTACATACTACGGTGTAGTAGACATTCAGGAGAAATAATGATGGGCAAAGAGCAAAGCTGCATAAAACTATTAGTAAATTTATTTTTTCAACGTATAAGATACAAATTCTATTTCATATGAATCTTAAATGAATTGCCCAATAAATAATTGTTTTCAGGTTTGAAAATGGTTGCTTATGCTGCCTGGTGTTACAGTACTCTTATGCAGAATATATACTAGCATCATAGAGACCACATACTGTGAATATCTATTATGAATTACTGCAAGAAGTTGCAAGAATAGATTTACATTACTCAGACTTGAAAGTTAAAAATGTACGGAAATCCTTAGTTCCAAGAAATATTTTTCTTGGCTTAATTGGTTTTTTTTTTTTGGTTGGTTTTTTTTTTTTTATTGTTTGAAAAATAAGCACAATCTAAATTTGCTACTCTCATGGAACAGTTGTAGTTAAGTGATGTTGTCATGGGTAACTCAAACCAGGATTGCAGGTTACTTTGTGTAATTCTTAGACTGCATTGTACTGTCAGGTTGACTCCGTTTGCAGAAAGAATGACAGAGATGAAAGGCAGTGGTCTCCAGTGTACCAGCTTGCCTGTTCTGCCTCATCACAGACTCTAGTAATATTTCTTGTTTCAAAGGTGTGATTTATTTTCTTTACAGAAGTAGTGATGAGGAGGGTGGGGTTTTCTGCATGTGTACATGCCTGCACACTGGGGTTTGGTGTTTTTTGGTCACATTGCAGCCCCTTGTTGATTCCTGCTGCTCTGGGGCATCCTGCTGTAGAGCACTGAGGAGTCTTCCTTCAGAAGTTCTTCATCAGAACTGGATTTTTGTTTACTTGCTTCAAGCTGAGACATAAATGGAGCAATATTGTAGGAGCTCTGATCTTACCTGGTCACAGCCCTGAGAATTTGATAGATTGTGTGTGTGTTACTGTAGCCCTGCTATTTTGGCATACATGAAAAGAAAACATAAGCTAAAATTCCTGTAACTGGACAGTCTTCTTTTTCTGAAGGCTAAATAAGACTTCACAAATCCCAGCAGCACTTAGTATTTCAGTAGCCTCCCCACATCCCTTGCTGGCAAGGATTGTTCCAGGTTGTTACTGCTGAGAGTTTACGCTACAGGAATCCTTCAGTAAGGAAAGGTGTTGCTGCCCCCTTCACCCCCCCAGTTCCAGGATTCCTGTCTAAAAGTCTCAGTTTGAAGAAACAGCCAGAGCAAATTGCATCTGTACCCCGAAAGAGAAGGGGGTTTAGGATTTCTGAGGACACACAAAAATTTGAAACCTTAGACAGTATAAAAAAAGAGGTGGTGGGCTAGATCCCACCTAGGGTGAAAGGTGAGGATTCAGGAATTTTGTAGGGGGACTCATAAAAGCCTTTTCCCTAGGGTCATGTAAGACAGCAATACCTTAGGAAGGTCTTTGTAGGATGTTTTTGCATATTTCTGTGTTTTTGTGGACACTTGCTCCTGTTTTCTCTTACTATTGCACAAGTCCTTTATCAATACAGACCTGTACATTGTGGCCACACTACATGGGTTTCTTAACATTTAAGCTTTCTTTAAAAGCAGTATTCTTTAGGGGGTCAGTGTCACATGATATGGAAATAATACAAAATTGTTTGAAAGTGAGATCAGTTCTTAACCTGAACTTTTTTATGCAAAATCAGTGTTTTTTCACTGATTTTCCCCTGACATATGGATGGGTCTCCAATAGATCTGTTTGAAAGCAAACAAACAAAACCCCTTAGGACTGGAAACAGCAGCTGCTTTGGTTTTTCTCTCTGTTTAGAAATGGATGTCCAGTTTTATTAAGGATTAAGCCAGTTAAACATTAATTTTTTCATTATTGCACTTTAGTTTGTTGGTTCAGATGCTGTGTAGTTCAGAGCAGGATGTTGATAACTAGAAGAAAATTTATAGACATTAAATGTAATTTTTACCAAACTAGTGTAGTTACTGAATAAAGTAGGTCTGAAGGTTAATATTTCAGCTTTGTAATTCAAATCCTGAAGATTCATGGTGAAAACATTTGAGCATGTAATTTTTTCACTAAAAGCAGTTTACTAACCACCAAAACTGGTTTTTCTTACATTGAACTTTGGTGTAGTGATTGTATATGCATAATACATTAAATAGGAACCATGTGTCATTATTTTTAGTAATAGAGTTAGCTTAAAAATATGTTCTTAATCAGTCTGTCTTCAAGGGCAGTAAAGACAAATTCAGAATAAATGGGGAAAGTAAGTTGCAAATTCAGGATGTTAAAAAAAGTCATGAAGAGCTTAGTGAATCCTTTGATATATGAAGCAGAAGGGTAGTGGGTTCTCATTCAAGGGAGTCAGTCTGAGACCTGGATGTGACATCCCTTGAAATTAGCTTTACTAGATCAGTGTAATAGTAAAATTCTGCAGTTCCAGGAGAAACTGTACAGCCAACAGAATGACTTCAGCAGTGGACCTTTTGCTGATCTGTGACATCTGCTTCTTCTCTGAGGCAGAACAACACATAATGCTTCTCTTAGCAGAAGCATTTTTTAATATCACCTTTACAGTTGGTAGTAGCTCAGTACTTTGTAAATTCCACTGCAGCTGTGGTGAAATATCTTCAATTACTTTGTCGTTTTTTTTTTTTAACCAGTTAAATGGTATGTATTACTGAAATATATAGTGCATGTAATAGAAACTGTGAGAAAGAAAATGGACAAAACTCCCTTTCTAATGCTTGTTTGTGGGTTTTTTTTTCTCCTTAGGTGTCCTTGTTAGAATACCGTAAGAGGCAGCGTGAAGCTCGAAAAAGTGGCTCAAAGACAGACAGCTTCCCCCTGGTTACTGTATCTCCTCATGCTGCTGGTGGAGGAAATACAAGTAGTAATAATGGTGCTAGTGATGGGTATAACAACAGTGGTGAAAATGGGGAGCAAACTGATAACACTGCAAGCCTGCCTTTACCACTGCCAACTACTGTTTATAATGCAGCTCCAGAAGACACTGGCAACAACTGTGCAGTTAAGGAATCTTCCTCCAGTGAGAAGAGTGAACCAGAAGTTCAGTGGTAAGCCACAAAACTACAGGATTCAAGTTTAATTCAGAAGAATTATTTATATGAATCTAAGTCTTTGGTATTTGAAATTTATTTTTCATTAAGACTGCTGTTGCAAGTCACTGACGGAAGCTTTTCTTCCAGCTTACTGAAGAGTTGTCTTACCTTTTATCTCAGAAATACAGCAGACATCTCATAATAATTCGATTACATGAAGAAGTACCCAGAAGATACTTATTAAATTATTTTCATTTATCTTCTACTGACAAAATAGGTATTGGTTGAGCATTTCTGTCCTTGTATTTCCACTGCTTTGTCTGTGAGATGAAGAGAAATCTTCATGTTAAATCTCAAAGCCTTTCCAAAAGTACTGTAGGGCATAAGGTGCAACAGGAGAAAAATCTATGCTGATTAGCAAAGGCTTCTGGAAGACCTTAGGAGGTTTGGTTTTCAATCATGGCTAGGACACGTGTGGGATGTTTGCTGTTGCCTAATTGCCCTGTGCAGGGCTGAATGCAGCCTGGCCAGCAGCTCCTGCTCAGGTGGGAGCATGTCGTGACACAGTATTGTTGGTGTTTGTTCAGTGGTTCCCTTGTTTGCAGACCACATGGGCAGTGTGTGCAATGCCAGATGCTCCAAACAATCCCAGATCCTGAGGAGAGGTAGAGTGTAGATGGGGAGAAGATGGAGTGACTTCAGTCTGTGTAAAACACTGCACAGTTTTTTCACTGGGTTTTGGTAGCTTTAAAATAAATGGTCAACTGTGGTGACACTGTCTCCAAAAGATTAGTAGTGCAAAATAAATCCTGCTGATGTTCTTTATACTGTACTGATGGTGTAACTGTAGTAAGGATGAACCATGGGCTTAGGAGTTGAACATCCTTCCACTCAGATGCTCCAGCTATTCCAGAGAAGAAGATTTTGTAAAGCCAGTTGACAGGAGAACATAAGTGCAGTCTTCAGTGTTCCACTGAAAAGTGGCTGTTAAGTTCACTGTGCAGAATTTACTGCCCTAAACTGTAGAAACAGGCTAAACAGGAAGAATTCACTACTTAGATTTTGCAGAGCAGCACCAAGGCTTATTCTAGTGCAGCAGTACTGTAAAGTGATGCCATACATCCCTGCCAGAAAGGAAAGTAGTTTTGTGGAGTGCTGTCACTTACGATGTTCTTGGTCAGGTTGTGATTGAGAGAGGTAATGGATTAGAAGAGAGATGTGACTGTCACTGCATACCCACTATCTGGCAATTCAAGTTTAGAAGTTCAAATGGAGATTTGTAGTGGTACACAATTTACAGCTGTGCATCTGCTATTAAAGAGCAGGCTCTTAATAACAACCAGACAAGATGACTACTTCCAGTTCTGGACAAAGACAGTTTTCTGCAAATTGAGACTATGAACCAGTAACCGTGACCTTTATTTTTTTTCTTTTCAGTTGTTTAGACAAAAACCCACAGATCTACAGATACTTCCTTAATAAGAGAAATGCCAGTTTTTTAATGTAACATGGTTGCAGGAAATTACTGTATTTAAAGTGGGAGAAAATAGATACAAACCACTTAAGTAATAAATATTCCTTATGCACAACCAGTTATTTGGTTGTTACATGCAGCCAACGCTGTAGACTTTCTCTGACTCAGTATTTGCATATACCTTGTCCTAAATTTGGACCATGGGAGTACATCCTCTTAAATTTAAAATGGCCTTCTCTTGCAGGACTGCATCAACCTCTGTGGAACAAGTGAGAGAACGAAGTTATCAGAGAGCTTTACTTCTCAGTGATCATAGGAAAGACAAGGACAGTGGTGAGTTGATTTATTGTTTTGAAGATACACAAGTCTAACCAGTTCCCCTGTGGAAATCTGTTATAATTCTAATACTGTGTTTGGGTCTGCTTCATCTGTAGGGGGAGAATCACCTTGTAGGCCATGCTCACCGTCTCATGTTCAGTCTCCATCTCATTCAAATCTCATTTCCCAGTTGCAGCTTAAGGCCCCTTCTTTCACTGAAATTATGGAAGGTCAGTAAGCAGATGACCTTGTATGACACTTGAAATATTCAATGGTCTAGCAACAGCTTTAATAGCTCTTTTAAAGTCAAATATAAAGTGCTTAGTGATTTCTGCAAAAGATTTGATTTTCTCACTTTGATATTTATGTCTGCTTTATTTCTGTAGAACCTGATTCTGAAAATCCAGAGCCAACTTCTGAATGTCCGTCCCCAGATACTTCACAAAGGACTTGTAAGAGTCCATCAAAAGCAAGCAAGGTAATGCAAGGTGTTTGCACAGTATGCATAGGAATAGGTCCATCCATCTCTGATTCACCTTTAAAAATGTTATTAATTGTAGGATTTACTACTTTGGTGACGTACACACATCTTCATCTGTCTGTGCAGCAATTTAACATAGGTACACATTTGCAAGAATATTTGTCCATATACACCAAAAAGTGGGTTTATATGGTGTGCTTTCAGTAGGTGTACATGTTTATGGATGAGTGAAGAGATTGTATCTGTGCTGTTCTGAGGTGTGAATGCTGAAGAACTGGCACTCAGAACCAACAGCAGTGATGTGACTTACCCCTAACAGGAGGTTGTTCTTGCTCTGCAAGGGTTTGGCATTGTTTTGCAGTCAGGGCTCTGATAATATGGACGAGGATGTTGAGTAGTGAAGTGATTCAGGTTGTCTTATTTAGTCTGTTGCTTTCACTACCCCAGCTTTCAAATGTTAAATCACTCTAAAAATTGTTTATTCCTGTAAGTGGTCTTCTCTGGAATTACTTCTTTCAGATTCAGAAATCTAAAACTTTTAACAAAGAATGGATTCAGACTTTGACCTAATGGATCATATTTCTGTTACAACTTTAAAATATACTTTAGTAGTCTTTGACTTGGAAGAATTATTGATATATACTTGATAAAAATAGTACCTTCTCAAGCTTACTCTGTTACTGATATTTTTCTCACACCAAATATATATCCTGCACCTCAGCACTTCTTTTCACAGTCTGGGGAGGAGAGTGTTCTGAGATGTTCTTTTTTGTTTATTGCATGCATGATTGAATATTTCAAACATCGAGCACTGACTGCCTTTCTTTCCATTCCAGCCCTCTTCACCGAGTCCTGTAGTTTCAGCACAGCCACTTGGGAAAACACCCGCAAAACCAGATTCGCACTGGGAAACTGCAGCTAATGCACCCGAGACTGAAAGTGCGAATCATCCAAAATCTGAGCTGCAGCAGAAACAGCTGACAAACAACGTCCAAGCACTTTCAAAAACTCATCCATCTCAGTCACATCTGCGCAGCTCTGCTGAGCAACTTTCACATTCACAGAAGTTGCCTTCCGCACCTTTGAAGCTGCATTGCCCCCCTTCGCCTCACGTAGAAAATCCCCCCAAGTCTTCTACCCCTCATGCGCCTGTGCAGCACGGTTACCTTTCACCAAAGCCTCACTCACAGCAGCTGGGATCTCCATACAGACCTCATCATCCACAGTCACCTCAAGTTGGAACGCCCCAGAGGGAAACACACAGGAACTTCTACCCGGCGGCACCGACCCTCCAGCCCAGTAATCAGGCGCAGGCTAGCGGCCCCCTCTTCGCTCAGACAACATCAGGACAATCTTCAGCTTCCTACAGCCAGTTCAACCAACAAAATTTAAACAGCAATGCGCCACCTCCCCCACCCCCTCCACCCCCTTCTTCCACTTACTATCAAAGCCAGCAGCCCTCTGGAAACTTCCAGAGCTACAGCCAGCTGAAGGGCAGCATACCCCAACAGACTGTGTTTTCATCTGGACCAAATCAAGCACTTCCTGGCACTGCGGGTCAGCAAACGGTGCCAGGCCACCACGTAGCTGCAGGGCATTTTTTGTCCTCTCAGAACCCCAGTATTCATCACCAGGCATCGGCATCTGCTGCTCCTCCTCCTCCTCCACCACCACCTGCTCCAGGACCCCACCTTGTCCAGCAGCAAAGTACTCATCAGCAGCACTCTGTAGCACATGTTGTCGGTCCAGTTCATGCCATGGCAGTGGCTCCTGGATCACACATTCATTCTCAAGCTGCTGGTCACCATTTGCCACCGCCACCTCCACCACCAGGTCCTCTCCCCCACCACCAACCTCCCCATCCTTCGACGGGACACCAAGGTTTGCAAGCACAACACCAGCACGTTGTAAACTCGGCACCGCCTCCCCCACCGCCCCCTCCCTCCAGCGTTATGGGCTCGGGGCACCACCCCTCATCAGCACAAGGGTTACACCACCCATCTCATCAAGGACCCCCCCATTTCCCTTCCAGTGCTCACACAAGCGTCTCCTCCTATTCCTCTCAAGCCCCACATCACACAACGTTAGGACCTGGACCTCAACATCAGCCTGCTGGCACAGGACCTCATTGCCCACTCCCTGGTCAGGGTCCTCACATCCAACCTCAAGGACCAAACAGTATTGCCACACCTACTGCTTCCGGGTTCTGCCCTCACCCCGGCTCCGTGACCCTTCCCCACGGAGTGCAAGGGCAGCAGCAGGCCTCGCCCGTGCCAGGACAGATCCCCATTCACAGAGCACAGGTGCCACCCACCTTCCAGAACAATTACCATGGGTCAGGGTGGCATTAAAACAGATCCCTTTAGTTATAAACATTTTTAAAATGTTCTGTAATATAAACTGTGTATATTTAATATGTACCTATTCAAGGTACTTTTTAAAGCTTGTACATGATACTTTGTATAAAAGCAAACACCAGTGCTCTTCCATTGTATCCTTTCCATTTTTTGCTTTTTAAAATTCCTGAAAATGTGCTGTTAAGCCAGTATTAGGTATTTCTTTTTATTTTGTAAGTGGACATTCCAGCTGTTTTTTCTGGCAGTAGGTTTGATGCTGCATAATGTTTAAAATTTTATTGTTGCAGTTAAATTCATTTAGTGAAAGTTTTCTATATTACTTTTATACATATGTAATTAAATAAGTACACAGGCTAAGTGATGGCACTAACAATTTTTTTTTCCATTTTCTGTCAGCAGTTTTTTGTGTGCATAGAGATAGGAAACAATGCAATACAGATTTTTATAGTTTTGGTGTGGACATGGCTTTTTGTTTCATCAGTTATTTGCAGAAATTGTAATTTAATGTATAGACTGTTTCTAATGTCTGAGACGAGTGCTGTAAATACTGTATTTCTTTCGCTTGTAAAGTTGCTTAAAGCTTCTTTCATTTGATATAGTATTGTATATAATAAGTCTTTTGCAAAAAAAAGGTGTGATCTTTGTGAAAGTAGTACAGTATATGATCTTTAATTTTTTTTAATATACTGTCACATTGCAGCACTGGTTGGGCATTTTAATTCATGTTAATAAATCACAATTATGTCAGTTTTACCTACTTGTCCTGAAAGGGTGCTATATCAGCAGGAAAGTGGCCTTAAGTCTCTGATCTCCCCTGCTCCTTTTGACACTCTTCACTTCTCTGCAGTTTCCAGCTGTGGCTTTACTTCTGTAGCACAGACAGGTGTGGAACAGCCTGGAGGAGGGGGATTCTTTCCCCTGCTCCATTCAGAGGTTGAGGAATAATCACCCTGAGCACAGCAGAGTCCTGGGTCATTTTACCAAGAGGGTCAGCAGGGGCACTGATAGGCATTTTTATGCTAGAGATGACCTTGGTTACAGAGCAGGAAAGCACCTGCCTGCTGCAGTACCTTCCTGGTGCGAGGAGCTGTGCAGCAGTTTGGGTTTTCCTAAGGGAAGTGATTTACTCCTGCTGCTGCAAGCGGCACTAAGATGGTGCTGTTGTGCTCCTCAGTGCAGTTATTCTGTCAGGGGGTGAGGCTGTCCTTCCATCTCAGCAGGAACTGCTGTCAGTCCTGCTCACACAGCAGGAGGTGCTGAGTGGCTCCACCTCAGACTAGAGAGGAGAACCCGTGTGTGAGGAACGCTGAAAGGGCACAGGAGGGAGAGTGGCTGCTGCCACCCACTGAAAGAAGTGGTAATTCTTTTTAACATGTAAAAAAGAGAAAGGGGGCCAACTAAATTCTAATTTGCATCTAACTACAGAAGAATCTTGGTAGTTAAAACCATACACTAGAAATGCTTTCCTCAACACCTGCTAGCTCTGCAGGACGCACACTGGAGTTCACATTTTACACTAGCAGCTGTAGGGTAGGACAGCATAAGGCTATCAAAAACAGAAAAAAACCCAACCCACCCTCTGTGCAGTTGCTCAGACACTGATTGTGATGTGCATCATCCTTTCTAGCCCAGCATTCAGATCCGGTTGTCTGCCCCTCTTCCATACCTTCAAGAAGTGACAGAATCATTTTGAATACAAGATAATGTTAAATACCCCCCTGTGCTTGGCAAGGTCTTAGTGCAGGATAGGGAGCTGCTGCACTGGGGAGCAGAATGGGACGAGGCCTGGACAGGGCTCCCCAGTGCTGCTGCTGCAGCACCAAGGCCAGGCAGAGGGCAGAGCTGTGCCAGCCTTGGGCTGCCCCTGGCACTTTTCACTCCAGTGCCAGCATTCTCTCTGTAGTCAAGAATGCATTTGTAACCGGTTGCAGCAACCAGGCATTACAGAGCTGGGCTGGATGTGAAGCTGATCATAATTTTTACCTCCAGCTGAGTCCATTGTGGCATCATCCTGAGCAGCGTTGTCCTTGCAGCCACTAAAATCACTTCCAGGAAGAGGGTGGACTCGGTCCTGAAACCCAACTGCCGTGGGGGCCTCAGCACTGGACAAGAGAGTTTCTCACTGCGGTGCCTTGGCAGTTCTCTGGAGGAGTGGCTGCCCCAGCTCGGGACAGGACAATCGTTCCCTTGTTTACAGGACTTGCTACGGAACAGCTGGTAGGAAAGATGCTTTTTTTTTTTTTTTGGTCACATTTCACCCAGCAAACCACTCCCACCCACAGCCCCTCCTGCCACAGGGCCTGTGGGGCTGCTCTGACGGACACCAGGGGATGTGTTCCATAAATGAACATGGGAAGCTGCCTTATTCTGGCCAGGACAGGCCAGCCCCCACCTCCCACCCCTCCAGCACACCCACAGCTGAGTCGTGGCTAGGCAAAGATTCCAATGACCAGCAACATTGTCTGAAAAAACAAAACACTTTAATTAGACAACTGCAAGCACCTCAAACAACTGGTTATTGTTACAGCATGGGGCTATCTTCTCACAATCTAGTTATTGCAAAGGCATGTGAATAAATTTTATATGGACAAAGTCAAGAAAAAAGTGGCACTGTAGTTACATGAAGATCAGGAGTAAGCTTACATTCATCCCACTGACTTCTAAAAGAGGCCCAAACACACCTCCGTACTGTACATTCTAAAATCTGTATTGCCTATAAGCTTCAGCCTATGCAGCTTTTTTTCCTAGGAAACACATAATTGTTGCGTGCAACTTACAATGGGCAGTCGTATGTCTACGGATGGGAAAGAAGAAAGCTAGTGCAATTTGTTTTAGAAACATGTAAAGCTATGAATGGAATGAGCATGATCTTGCTTCTTGGATTATTTTACCCACTGCACTGTAAATATCTGCAGCTATATCCTTCCTTAACTGATGCCAAGCACACACTTTTATTATAAAAGATCAGTAATTCTACACAGAGAGTGGTTCTCATGCTCTACTTTTAATTTTTTTTCTTTTTCTTAAGGTATAGTACAACTTACAGTGCTTATAAAAAGGCAACACCATATGGTACCATGTCTTCACTATCACATTGTAAGGGAAATTGCTATTTTTCTTTTCTTAAAAGCACTTAAAATAGGCAAAAGTTCTAAAGGGGAGTGCTAAATGATAATGCATACTTTATTAGAAAGAAGTCTAGCCTTCCTTTAAAGTGCCGTTTGGGGAATGAAATCCTGTAAACCAGAGCCACTTTGTTTAAAACCCAATGAACAGGAACTGCTACAGAATAGAAAGTTTACACAATTCCTTAAAGCAGTTTAAAGTCCACTACATGCAATTGGTTTGCTATAAAGCTCTCTAAAACTTAGTCGCTTTACTCTGAAATTGAGTCCCCAGTCCCATATTTAAATGGAAATAAACATTTACAGGGTGCATTTACATACACTATAATACAAGAATGACATCCCTTTGCCAGAAGATAAAATTGTACAATTCCTTGCCGTAACTCAGTTCTGACTTGATAAATTTCTTACACTCGTAAATTATATAATATGCATCAGCTAAAATATTTTTTTTTTCATAAATAGTTACAAAACTTGCCAAAACACATGGGGGGAAGTTTCTTTTGTTCAAAAATCTGACATCTGAATGTCACACAACACAAGAAACAATGCTTAAAGACACGTTAAGTGTTTTCTGAAGAAAGTGGGTGAGTAAACTACTAGCTGAGGACAAAAAGACTACCCTTCCCCAAGAACACAGTGCACAAAAAGCAAAATGTCAAACAGTACCTCAAGCAAAATAAAGGTCTGAGGATTGAAGCCAGCTCACGTGTGATCCTGCTAAAGATTTTGTGACAGTCACCATTTAGGTCCAACGCATTGGAAAGTAGTTGCTGGCTTTTTTTTTTTTTTTTTTACAGCTGGAAGATTCTGCTAAGAATTCAGCCATGGATGCCTAAGGCATTCTCCAGCTGAAGCGCGTTTCTCTGGGACCATTTCTAGCATGGGGATCAGGAAATCTGTAAACTGTGCAGCATCTTCATGAGGCCAACCATACTTCTCCACAAGCACATCAAAAAGACTCCAAGGTTTCAACTTGGTAATGTGTCGGAGTTCTCCTGCAAACAGAAATATTGATGGCATTAGAAAAACACCTTGTTACTCATGTCAGCAACTCATCCCTGTTCCGTTTCTCTCCCACTCTGCCTTCACAGCACCTTCACCAGGCTGGCAATCACTGTTTAGGAAGGGCAGCGCACACCAAGCTTGCTTGAGGTCCTCAAAGGAGATGGGTATGTTCCATGTCCAAGCCAAAAACTGTTCCTACAGCCATCAGAACGTTACACGTGGATTCCAGTGATGTTTCCTGCTGACTTCACTCTCCTGTGCACACAGGCCCTCATTCACACTCATGCTCCCACCATGGCCAAACCACACTGCAGGCCTCTCCTTCTTAATCAGCCAAGGAACCCAAATTTCACAGAACCTGCTCCAATCCCAAGATGGAGGTCTCAGAAACACAGGTCCTTGCCTCACCATGTGACATTTGCCAGCAATGCAGCAGAGCACTGATTCATTCCTAACCAAGCCAAGCAGAGGTTTGGTGCTCCAAAGATCCTGCTCCATCTCCCAGGCAAACACCCCCAGAAAGGCTGGTCTGAGTCTTTCCTGAGAGGGAAGCACCTGCTGCTGCCCAGGTCTCTTTCAACCAACCACCAACAAAAATGGTGGCAGCAGCTGCAGGACTGGAGCTGCCCCCAGGAGCACTTCTGCCAACCTGGCAATGCGTCCCAGACCAAAAGGAAGGAGGTGAGAATCGTTCTGCCATTCAAACCAGCAACACTACCCAGGTCTGTCCATGGGTCATCCAGCATGATGGGGAAGACTCTTCAGTTTCCTGCTCCACCACTGCATAGGAATGAGGCCCAAAGCCATGAGATGTGCCAAGAGGTACGTGGTGAAGGGATTACTGTGGGCACGAGAGGGACGAGCAGCTGCCAGGCCAAATGACCCTCACTGCTGCCATCAGGATACTGAGCTGTCACCTTGCACCAGACCCACAGCCTTTGCAATCCAGGCTCTCAATATCCCTCATTTACATGTGGTGTGGCTGCCCCCTCACCATTCAGGATGGCAGTAACATGGAATTTCACTACAGTCACACCTCCACTTCTCCCAGAAGTGTAAATCTGACATGGGACATCCTCCTTGGATGGAGGATGAGATAGGACCCCACCCTGCAGACAAGTCAATGGGCTTGCTCCTCTCTCCTCCCCAAAGCAGGGACATCTCTCTGACTGTGTCAGACCACAGCCAGGAACACCCGTGTGCAGTGCACTTACACTCGTAGATCCAGTGCATTTATCACCAGCAGTCTAATGAATCTATGGCCTCTTGCTGCAACAAATCACACTGGCCATAAATCTGTGTATGAGAAAGTTCTTACTGAATGTGACCAGACTTAAGAGTGCCTGACCCGTTCTAATCAGTAATTAGAAGCCCTGCCACACCCAAACCCTCTGATCTCTGGGGACCAGCTGAAACCCAAGGGCAGCTGTCTTCTGCCAAATTTTTATACTCTTAATGCAATCCATCTTGAGCATGTGTATAAGCCAGACAGTCTCCATGGCCACTGCAAAAAGCACTTGAGAGACCCCCGAGGTGCTTCTGCACTCAGAAGAGTGATGGGGTCTCACCCAATACTGGAGGCTGAACAGGCTTCACAAGCTCACTTCACCACCTGGCATGGGGGCATCCAGGACACACTACTTGTAAGCCAAGTGGTTTGTCATCGTGGTGCTTGTCCCTGGCTGTAACCTACTGCCCATAAAATGCCATCTGACATCAGCTCACAGACCAGAGTTTCTGCACATCCCTGTGGCTAGGGAAGTTCCAGGGCAGGAGAAGTAACCCATCTCCATCTGACTGCCCCAGGGGCTGAACATCTCAGTGCAATGGATTAAAAGCCCCAAAGGTTCAGCAGGCCCTGTTTCTGCTGCCTCAGCCTCAGCAGTAGGTCCTAGACAGAGTGCAGTGCCTGAAAAAGCAGCTCTCCAGCTGCTGTCACAAAGTCCCCACAAAAGCAAGCGTGCAAACAATCCACCACCGAAGCTGCAGAAACAGGAACTCGAGGTGTGGTACCCACAGGGAGGAATTCCAGCAGAGGCCACCTTCTGGTTTGTGTGTGAACAGTCACAGTGCAGGCATGTCCCACCAGCACCCACAGACACAGAAAGGCTCTGCTTTGGGCCCACAACTGCCCCCCTCACCAGGAAGGGCAGCACACCTCGGAGCAGCATATTCATTTCCAGGCTCACTCTCAGTCCTTTAAATCTTTGTGCAACCCTGAAACTTAACTGCTGAAAATCTTACCTTCTGGAAGGTTTCCAAAAGAGTGTCTTGGTGACTGCTTACAAGAACAGGTAGTAAATTATCTAACAGGAATGCATGAAGTCAAATTACTGCCCAAAAGTAATAGAAAAATGACTTGTTACTGACTGCAAGCAAAAAATTGCTAGGAAAAAAATCGTGTCCATGGTTTCTCCAGCTCCCAGCATTCACTGCAAGGGCTGCTGTAATCATGTACCAAATGAGGCTCAGCTCTGAGGGAAGGTGGGTGTGTGTTCCCATTCAGTACTGTCTTCATCTCTGCACTCACATTTTGTCATTTCCAGCATCTTTCCCCTCTCAGATCTGGTAAGGTAAGATTGCACAATGAGGCTCCTGTGCCACTATGGAGGGAGAGTTCTTGCTGTTTGAGTACTCCTCATTTTGTGAATGCCCATGCTAAGGCCAGCATGATACTCAGCAGTTTTTTTGCTAAGGAACAAACTGTTTTAGCACTATTGGCTGAAGTTTTCCACGAGAAATTCTATGAAGATTGTAAAAGCACTTAAGAAGACAGGATTCAGTAAAAAGTATCTGTGCAAGGACCACACCTAAACTAATGCTTCAGTTTTCAGTAAGGATCACGATGCTAACTATGGAAACAAAATAAAGTAAGTAAAAGAAAATTAACACAGAGTGTTAATTTTGAAGTGGACACAAAGTCTTAGAAACAATTTTTATGTGGGTCCTTCTCATTTCCATCTAAAGAGTGAGAAGAGCACAGGAGATGGAGATGTCTGCCAACTCACATTTTCACCTAGTTCAAGATGTTTGTACCATGTAGCTGGAGGAAAGCAAGGCTGTACCTATATTTAAGGGAGGATTTAAAAAGCACAAGCCCCACCAGTCTGACACCATCTGTATTCAGGGCATTACCATGAAGTTTCAAAGAAGTGCTAAAAATGTAATACTGAGAGCTTCCTCAGAGAAGCTCTTTATTTGGATTTTTGATAGTGAAGCACACAGAAGATAATCTGCAGAGGACAACGGAGCTGTCAGAGCTGTAAAACTCCTGTTGCCAGAGGTAGCAATGATGTCTCTGAAAAAGGAAATGTTAAGCCAGAAGGAAATTACTAAAAAAAATTTCTGAAGGACCAGGGGAGAAAAATGCTATTTAAAGCTATCTCTGCTGACTGTAATACAAAAAAACCCAGAGCTAGTCTATAAAATTTGTCAAAGACAAATTTAAGAGGTGTCACCAGGCAAGAGGAGGATGGATTACTGAACAGTAAGCCATGGATGATGTGAAGAACTGGGAAGCAGCAATGGGATACAATCTGCTGCTACACATCTATGACATGATCCCGAGAACTAATTCAAGGACTGGTGGTGCAGTGGTGGAAGTGAGGAGCGTGGAGGGAGCCCTCCCTCCCTTCCAGGACATCACAATGAGTGCTTCTCATTGCTCAGCTTCCAAAGGGCAAGGCCAGCACCTGGCCAACATCTTGCAGAAGTTTAGCTCACAAGGAAACATGACTAGCAAATAGCAGAAGAAAAATAGAAGCGACCAGGGTCTAGGAATAACAAAAGGATTTTACGTTTTAATGCCAAAACTTATTAATAATTCTTACAGTCAAAACAGCTTCCATGAAGACACTGAAGAAAAGGACTCCCTGGAGTCCTTTACTGGGTTCAATCAAGATGAGACCCTATAAAAATATGTGAGCATCTGTGTTATAGTGTAAGAACAATCAAGATGAGACCCTATAAAAATATGTGAGCATTTGTGTTAATAGTATATAAAGTAACTTAAAAATGCTTTTCTTCTTTTAAATGCATCCTCCTATTTGAATGTCTAAAAATGCTTCAGGCAATTACTGAGAAAGGACTTGATCCTCTGAACTCTTTAAGTTACTAGCATCTTTCTATTTGTGCCTGGGACTTCAGTAGCACAATTCAAATGTTTACAGCACCTCTCTGAGGTCAAACTTGCTCATGGACAGGAGCAAAACTTAAAGTGATTTTCACCCAAGACTGATGTTTTTAAAACAGGAACTCAAAGCAAGATTTCTAAGCCCACCCTTAGACCACAGCTAGAAATTGTCCCAAGAGCCCCAGGCCTGTACCACGAGGCTTCTGATCTCCAGTGCTCAAGCCACAAGCAGATGAGTACAAAATGCAGCAGCTTGCTGGCCAACTCTGAAGCCAACCTCTCATACCCTGCCAGCCCACCACACACAAATCCCAGCTGGGGACACCAGAGGCTGGCAGTACTGGGGTGGCCAGGGAAAAGGAAAAGGGTGCCTGAAAAGGAAAAGGAAAGGGTGCAAAGAAAAGATGCTCAAGGAACCAGGACACTTGGCACCTCCAGTTTTGTTCCACAAACATTTCAGCTTCCCCAACCTGCAACAGTAGAATAACTGGTATGATCTGAAAGAGCAGCTTGGTTTGTTACTCCTTTGTATTGCATTTGAGATTCTCTGGTTTAAGCAGGAACAGGTGGGATCCAAGTCTACTGAATTTTCCACAGAAACTCGCATTTATATGTTGTGTGGTTGGTGAATGAAGCCTTTAATCCTACCTTAAATCCCACCCTGAGGATGCAAGAGGCACCCCCAGTGCCTCTGAGGAATGTCACTGACATTTTGGCCCTAGAGGATAACAGGGACACTCTGCAGTTGAAGATGCTCATGGAAGCACCAGAGACTCTCCACATCACAGGAATTTTACAAACTGCCCTCTCCTGTGCACTGCCAACACTGCAGTTACTGAGTAACTGCTAGGTCATTTTGCAGTTCTGTCACATCATGAGAAAATGCCAACCTATCTGCTGTAAGGTGAAAAGTAGAAATGTGAGACGCTCCAGCAGCTGCAATCCCTGTCTGGAGGTGCTGCAGGGTGTATCTTGTGCCCAGCCCTCTTACTGCTTGATACATTTCCAGACCTGTGGGCCTCATGTACATCTCAGTAGCCAGGAGATTGTTTGAAGCCCACTGACACAGGCCCCCTCTCTCTGCCCGCTGAGGCACCCAGCTCCTGAAACTCACTGCCTGCTGTGCAGGGAAGCACTTGTTTTAAAGCCACCCTCTGCAAATTTCACTGCCTTTCCCCCAGCTCTTACACGGTAAATGCTGGCAAACAGCAGCTTGCCTTCAGCTAATGCACTGACTTTCTGATTATGTGAACCTTTACTCCACACTCCAAAGCCCGAGGCATTTCAGCCTCCCCCAAAGGGCAGCTGCTCCCTCCTAGATCATCACTGCTGCCCTCCTCTGCACTGCAACGCCATTAGCAGCCTCCTTGAGTCCCTGCTGCAGCAGGAATACCCAGCACAGAGCAGGAGGGAGGCTGAATCACTGCTGGCAGGGCATGGGAGGGTGAATCACTGATTGTGCTCGGCCTCACAATCCTGAGCTCCAGAGCCGCCAGCTCAGCCCCCAGACACCGACACCTCACTGCAGCCACGGGCAGGGCAACCCCCAGCTCTGCCCTCCCCAGCTGTGGCTGACAGCCATGGATGCTCCCCCACCATGTAACAGGATGCTCCTGACAGACCCTGTCCCTCCACCAGCACGGGCTGTCTCATAACCGAGGGGATGGACACACCTGAGGCACCACCACGTTCTCCCCCCACGAGTCAAAACCCTGCCTTGAAGGGCAGCCTGGGCCAAGTTCCATCTCTCTGCCTGCTCCCTGGGTGTGACAGCAGCCACACTCAGCTCAGGGTCCACTGCCCAGGTATTCCCTTCCTGCCTCTGTCATTCCTTACCAGTAGCACCTGCTGGACCACTAGCTAGGATCCAAAGCTGCTGACAGATGATTTTTCACCACACTACAAGCTATGCATCACTTGAGTCCTCACACTCACAGGAACATTAGACAACAGATTCACACGGACACTTGTTAACATCCACACTTTGCTGAGTACATCCCCAAATGAATTTGAAATGAAATACTGAAATGAACACCTCAAATTGGGGCTTTTCCCAGAAAGCCAAGTTTACATCACAGTTCTTCTTTAGTAAGTGCTCTCCATTTAAATGGATCTATTTCTTCAGTACCCGTAAATGAACATATTCTCCTTTTGGATAGTATTATGCTTTAAATTAGTGGTGCATAAATACCGTTACCTTTTTTGGTGAAAAACTCCTTGGAATATTTCCCCAACATAGCGTATTTTCGAGGGATTTTTCCCAGCAGTTCAATGATCAATGCTATGTGGTCTGCATTGGAGAACATTGCCAGCAAAACAGAAACATACAACAGTTTAATCAGTACATTGCATGCACACACTAACACTGGCCCGGTACAGACAGAAATAGATTGATCCTGGTAAAAAACACACGTGCACACTGCTCACTCAGTGGCTACTTTGGAAAGATGCTTTCAGCAAAACTTCCTTCTCAAAACAACGAGTGCCAGCTGCCACAAACAAGTTTTGCCATGAAATTTAAAATGTACCAATAGTTATTTTCCAGAACATTTGGGTAAAAAAAAAAAATTGTCAGAGATTCCTGGGAATTTTGCTTTTTCAAAATGAAAATTTTGTTGTGTGATTTCAGGAAATGCTCCTCGCTGGGACACAACCAGCAACAGCAATTCCACTTCTGTCTGCATCACGGCACCTTTCAAAAAGAAGAGGTACTACCTCTGCGATTGAAGAATTCCCGAGAATATTTTCCAGATAGAGCAAAGTGCCTTGGGATATTGCCTAGCAGCTCTATGATGTGTGCTATGTGGTCTATGAGGGAGAGAAAAAAAGGATACGGGGGTGGAAGGGGCAGGGAAAGGATGGGATAAAAAAGAAGAGGAAAGAAACTGGAATTAGTAAAAAATCAGAAATAGTTTCAAATCAACAATGTTTGCAGCAAATCCATGCAGAGGTTTCCAGGATCAGCAGAGCTCTGGCATCATTAGTAGCATTTAGGAACAATGAATGATGCCCACATTACCACTGCAAAGAGCATTTACAAGCAAACAAGCATGAAAATGGACAGGTATACAGATGGAAGCAGGAGTTAACTCTGATTTAAAAAAAAAAAATTAGTAATTGCCTAATACAAATAAAAATACACAATGTAAACATTATTCCAGTGTCACTCTTGTAAAGAGAATACTAGAATAAAATTCAAATTTGTTGTTTCTTTTCTAAACTAAAATGCTATTTTCAATCAGGTTTCCACACATATGCAATCTTACAAGAAGGGTAGTTTAATTCCTTCAGGCAGTTGTTAAGTAGATGAATATCTGCAGAAGGCAGTTTTTGCCCACCCACTGCTAGTGGTGGAACTTAAAACTAAAAAGAAAAAAAATCATATTTATATTCTGAAAACAATGTGTATGAACAGTTCTACTCAAAACAAATACCAAAACTTAAACCCCACTGTAACCTCACTGGAAAGTTAAGAGAAGGTGTATGAAAATATGAAGAAACTCTTACAATACCTCAAAAGAGTCATACCTTCATCCCTGGAATAGTCTTCACCAGAGTGTGGCTCAAACAAGTAATCTCCAGTCGCTAGCTCAAACGCCTACAACGTAACAGACACAGTCATGGGTACTGCAGAAGTAAGGCTTTCCATCAAAAGGTGTCAGCACAACATCACAACTATCTCAGAAACCAGAGGGAATTCATACTCAAAGCTGGAGCCTGTGACTGGATCTAAGACTGAGGAGCAGCCACTTACCTGGGGACACTGTTCCTGCAGAGCAGCAGCAGCAGCAGCACACACCCAGGCTCTGCCCCACGTCCAGCCCCCGCCCACCCCCCAGGCACTGCTGCCCCTCCAGCTGGGATGAAGGAAGGAAATCACCCAGGGCTGGAGTGCAGCCCCTCCCTGCAGCCCCTGGGGAGCCCTGGCAGAGCTGCCAGGCTCCCGAGGGTCCGGCAGTGCTGCACTGAGCCAGGGGCTTAAACACAGCCTCACCCACTCGTGGGCAGTGTGGTGATTGTGCCAAGTACCTGAACGCATCAGGCATTTATAATATAATAATAATATATATAAATAATACAATATAATACACATAATAAGAGCTACACATGTATCTAATGGGTATTTACCTGTCAGGCTGCATGCTGGAGGCTAAACTAGAAAAGTCTGAATCACAAACAAAATCCATTTATGACTATAATTAATCACTTAAATTAGCTTATTGGATTACTCTAAATCTGAAAGACTTTTTTTTAATACTTCAATGGTGGGAGTAAATGGCGAGATAGATACTGATGGGGAATCCAGAACAGACACCGGGACATGAGATCCCCTCAGGGCAGGCAATGCTTCCATGGGACATTAGCTCTGTGTTAGGGGAGGGCAAAACTGACTTTCTCTGTATGGGTGTAATGAATATGAAAAGCTGCAAAGCTCTGAAGCAACTATGAGAGCCCCTACTTGTGCCCAGACATGGATTCATCTGGTCTAATTTGCTAAACTAGTCTCTTTCAGCTCTGGCTCACCAATTGCCCAAGCAGCCACAGGAATCTAATTCCTTCCAGGTGGTTTAAACATCAAACTATTTTCCATGACTAAGACATGGGAAAACAACTGATCCAGAAAAGCATTCCAAAAACCAGGCAGACCTTCCTAGCACAATTCTAGGATGGGATTCCACTCCATTAGAACATTTACTACAAAATACTTGTCTCCTGAAAATAGACACTTTTCTGTTCCAATTTACAAACTGGAGTTGTTAAATCACCTGTAAATTTAGCCTATTTACAAGCACTTGGCTTCTTCAAGCTGTGAACTGCAGTGCCATCCAAGTGGGCTACAGCCAACATAACTCATTGCATTCACACATAGCAGCCAAGAAAACAGGAACAGCCCTTGCTGGCATTTCTGCTGATCCTATGAACAGGCCTTGAACTTCTAAAGTTACTATCACTAATAAACAGTCATTCACTACTTTTCTTATTCTACTCTTAGCTCAGGATTGACAGTTTGCATTTTACAGCTGAAAAAAACTGGACTGACATCATAAAATACCAGGTTTCTAAACAGAAAAAATGTTAAGAGCAGGCAGAAGTGATCACTGGGATAGATCTCTGAACACACCACAGAGAACATTGTTATTCTGAGATGAGACAGAGAAGACCCAAGTGTCCTCTCTGTATCTCATGGCAATGTATTTATTCATAGAAGAGCTGGACCAGGAGAGCACACACCAACAGGGCTGATTCCCAAGGACATTGAGAAACTCTCTGCTATTACACACAGATCCCTGGAGAAGAATGGAAATGGAGCTGCATTTAGCCACAAGGGTAGACTACACCAGAATATAGTTTTTGTCCATAAAATGAAGTATTAATAGCTCGATATGTCTGTGTGGGACTAAAAAGATTAAACTGAAAAACTGTGAAAACTGCTTATAGAGAAGCACAAGAGGTAAGCATACTGCTGTGATACTCTGAATTTCAGATCAGTTTGTGTATTGCAAGAGCTGAAAATTCCCACAGATTTGGGATATTTTTTTTTGTACACCACCCTCTCGCTGAACAAAAACTACAACTTTTGAAAATGACAATGATGCTTCTCTTTTCCTTTCTGTACAGCTCTGACTGCATGCCCAGGATGGGCTGAGGCCGCAGCACTTCACAAATTTCATTTTCTGACTCTCCCTAAAGGCCTCTAAGAACAAAACCACTTCTGACTCACATGCACACAAGGTCAGCCCAGAGGCAGGTGCTGTGGTAAGTATTTGTAAGGATGGTTCTTAGCATCCATGGAAGACAATGTTTCACAGGTTTAACTGTGGCAGCCTGGTAGTTTCTTCCCAGCTACTTTCAGGACAGACTGGCTACACAGGGCAAGATTAATGAAATTAATTTGTCCTCATATAAAAAAGAATAAAACTCAGATCAAGGTTTTTGTCATAAAGAATCAGCGCTAGAAATACATTAATGAACACATTAACAGCTGTAAGCAGGACAATCCCATCTCTGGATTGTAGAAGAGTTTTTCTGCTCTCTAAAGCACTCTCCAAAGGGGTGGTGCACTGGAAAGCCCATGCTGTTATGGAGTGGGAGCTGCTGGAAGAGCAGATCTCTGCTGCTGCAGACTGAGAGCCACAGCTCTGGCTGTGGAACCACTGCTGCTCTGGGATTCCTGGGCATCCTCAGTACTTACCCACACTTTACACCCACCTGCAGGCACATACAGCCCCCAGACCCCATGAGGGAGGTCACTGACACTCTGTGATGACTCAAGGAGACCCCAAGGGCAGCACAGTGACCATGGATCTGGTCTGCCCAGCTGTGACCAGTCTGGGGTCACCAGTGTGAGAGTGACCCTGTCAAAGTGGGGAAAGGTCAGGGAGGACCTGAGGCACTGGGGGGCTGAGCAGAGGATGCAGGAGGGGAGGCTGGCAGGGCTGGGTTTGCTCAGAGGGGAGAAGGGATTAAATTGCTGCACTCCACTGCCTGAAGGCAAAAGTGGAGAAAAAAAGTTACACTCTCCCCAATGAAAGGACAACACAGGCAGCAAGATGGGAAATTCCAATCAAACATGAGGGGAAAAATTCTTTGGTGAGACTGCCTGAGTACTGGGACAAGCTGCTCAGAAAGGCTGTGGAAATGCCATTCTTACAGGCACATCCTGAGGTACGGAACCTCAAATGGACATGGCACCCAGTGACCTCATCTACCTTTGATAACAACCCTTGTTCAAGGAGGAGGCAGATACCAGAGATCACTTTAAACCCAAATTTGTCTATAATTTCCATGAGGCTACAAATACAGACTAACTATATTTACTTACTTTCCCTTTGAAAGTAATAATTTCTAAGAACAAGTTTCTTGACAGAAGCTCCAACTTAAAAATACCACGATTTTTTTACTTAATGTTGACATTTACCTCAAGACAAGTCAGCATTTCATTTATTATATGGAGATAAAAAAATTAGATACATCACACTCAACATATGGCACAGAAGCCCAAGGCAACCACCCATCTTTACTGAGTGTTCTGGCAATTTCTACTTACCACTTTCCTAAGGTTCTCACAGAAAACCAGTCTAGACTGCTTTTCTCCATCTGCAGATGGTGAACCTTTCATATAAATGGTTACACTGCTGTTTTATAGGCTCTGAAGAGGCTCTATTTCTTTCCTGCCACACGATTGTATGTGAACCTAGCACAGCCCAGCACTGGTGGCATCGCTCTATAATGGACCCATATCTAAACACACAATTGGAAATAGCTACATTTTCACTCTGTGACAGCTGTGTACTCAATCTGGTGATTGAAAAATGGATGCATGCCTAGGGAAAGCTCTCTGGGAGAGGACTGGAAGAACAATTCACTTGGACTGCATCAGCCTCCCTGAACTGAAGCCCCAGCTGAAAAAGAACAACAAGCTATAGGCCAGAATTATTATTTTGACAGATGAGATGCAGCTCTTGGCCAGAGCTTCTACCCAGCTGAAATGAAGAGATGTGAATGCGAAGACTGTAACTGCTTTAAAAACAGGCTTGGTTTTAAGACTATTCCAGAGGTCAGTGGGAGCATGGAAAGAAGATCAGAGAGCCTTCTGAGATACACACAGCAGCTGACAGTTTGTTCTCCCACGGACATCTCCCTCTGAAGAGCCAGGCAATGGGAAGAGTATGAAAGGCATTTTGCATGGTTAGTGCTTGGTAAGAAAGGCCAAATATACAAACCAGAGACTTGCATGGGATGCTTGGAAAGGCATCAGGGTCATTTTACTTGCTGTACTCCGATCTTGGAATCATGCATACTGAGTGGTTGTTTTGGAAAGTCAGCTCCTCTGGGAAATCATTTTCTTTTGAGTGTTTCAGGTTGTCCACCCACCACCTTCAAAAAGGGTGTACAGCGAGTAATAACAGCATTCTGTACTGTATCTGCCTACTGAAAAATACATGCATAGCAACTTCAGCTTTTTCTCCCCTCGAAACCACATTTCTGATTTTCAATTTTTCCTCAAAATACTGCTTCTGTGCAGACTGGAGCTTGTCATCACACCTTTGGTATGTGCCACTCACACAGACTGACATGATGATACTCATGATCCCATGGAGACAAGATCATTTTTTCCCTGCTTACAACAGTGAAGAGTAGTTAAGGACAGTTACCTCTCCACTCCACATTGGAGAACAGCATACAAAGAAATAAACTGGGGCCACAAGCCTGCAATGCACCCACAAGCACTTACATGTAGGTTTAATTTTAACATAACTTACGATATATCCTGTTCATTCTCCATTCTGTTCCTCTGAGCTCTCTCACATGAACAGAAATGGCACGAATAAACCCCACTGCTGTAAACTTGCTTGCCTTGTAGTAGCACATCCTTTGTTTAGAAAGCTCTTTGTCTGTCCCCTTTCCATCACACCTGTAATGTTTTCTTTCATCATCTGTATTCTCTTTGGGGAGATAAAATACCAAGTACAATTTTCACCTTCTCTGACTTCCTGCTGACCTGTAGCTGTCATCTGTATGCTAGGTCTTATTTCAAAGAGAGGATATTGCAGGAATCACAACTGTCCACAAAAGACACCTCAGAAAAGTGTTAAAAACTTAAAAAGCCTTGTTCATGTCCCAGCCTGTGACACAGTCATCTCTTCCCAGCAGCTCAAACCAAAGGCAATGAACAAAAGTCAGATGATGAGATTCATCACTTCAGGTGCTTCTCCTGTCTCCAATCCAAGGAGACTGGAACAAGGAAAAGCAGCAGTGGAATCATGGTGCTTGCAGTCATTTCCAGAAGCAATACAAAAGGATGCTGTCTGCCAGTACTAACTCCCTTATCTTGCCAGGATTTCTTGGCAGCAGCAGTGGAGTACTCTGTTCTGTGTTTTCTGGGATTTAGGAAATGCTAAATCACTCAGAGTCTGTTCAGTTTCTGCTCTAAAGAAAGCAACCTGCTCAATACTGTTAATGTGGAAATTCAAACCAATACAACTAAATCATCAAGAATGTTTTCAATCCTGTCAAAGGTACTGCTGCCTCCAAATCTATTCCCTTTTTTTGGGTGAAAATCAGAGATGCACCTCCCTGCTGGCAGAATTTTATTAGGGCTTAGTACAGGAAGGGAACATCTAGAATTTAGTAAATGTGGAGAGATTCCCAATGTCTAGCTCTCCCTGACAGCAGCTGAGTATTCCACATAAACAGGCCACATTGTTCAAAGAAAAATAAAAGGGCACTGTACAATTTCCTTAACCAAACTTATGCATGTCCAGCAAATGGCAGCATCATTCCAACCAGGATCACCAAAGTCTAAAGAGAAAAATTTAAGTTACACTTTGTGGAATTCTTTGCCAAGCACTGAACAAGCAAACAACTCCGCCATGGTCTGCAAAAGCCCACTGACAACCAACCCCTTTCACAGCACTTCATGCATGCTCTGCACTGATTAGAAGCCTCCAAAGATATGCATCATCCTCTTTCTTCCCTTCCTTCCTTTGTTTTTTTCTGAGCAACTCTGCAACTCAGATCACCAGAGCAGAGGACTGGTACTGGGCTGAGGATATTCACACTCATCCTTTAAACCCAATTCAAAGAAGTTTGGGGCACAAGAACTGGGCCATGCCAAACTATCTAAAATTAGAAAATTCAGCTCACAGGCTGCTGGCTTGCAATGCAACTTATTCACTGACATAACACCAAAGAAACAGCACTGCAAGATTATTAGCACTGAGTTATTTTGCCCTCTTTTGCTGTTTTGGTAAAGCCCTTACAGGGCTCCCAGCACAAGAAATCCTGATCAGAAACTGGCTAGCCCCATATTAAAGTCAATATGAATAAATCAGGACTTTTCTCTCCTGGAAGCTGCATCAAAACCATCACACTCCTGGCTAGAGGAAGCCATCCCAAACTAACTGAGGCCAGGTAAGGGATGCTCTCCATTCAGACACAATGTACCATGTCCCAGAAGATTCATATGGGGATATTCTGGAGGTTCCTGTGCACACAGGAACACAGATGCTTTGCATGCTCAGGCCCTGTTTATCAGAGGCCTTATTTAAAAACTTCATCTTCATCCTTATTAAAGACTCTGTAAAATGGACTGGCAAATGGTATGATGGAAAAAGACATTCCACTGCTGCTGAGATAAAACACAATCTTCTGTGCTTAACACACTTTATGCCATAAATACAAGCCAATACAAGAACCAGTAGCATGGTCAGTGCTATCCTCAGTGAGCAAATTATTTCATTAGCAAGCAAAAGGCAATGAAAACCTTGGGCTCAAATGGAGATCCAAAAAGCACAAGACCAAGTGAAGACCCCAGGTGAATCCTGGTACCAAGCATTCCAAGTCATCCTTCATATAAACCAGGACACATAAAGATTTGTGAGTTTTGAATACACATAAATACACACACATTTTACATACACATTTTCCAGGACCTGCTTCACACCACTGTACTTTTCAACTTGTTCCATGACAGTAAAATTAAACCCTACAAACACTAAGTTCCAAGAAATGCCTTTTTTTGCTGTTTTTTAAATGGAGATGTGAGCTAGAATACCTGACACAATAGTGCATACAAAATACATGGAGAAAATCTTCTGCTTTGCAAGCTAAGCAGTGTTCATGTGTGCTTGGTGCTGTCACATTAGGTAAAGTATGGATGGATGGAAACTTGCCAAGGGAAAGTAATGGAAAAGCTGCTGGACCACTCATTTAGCACAGCACTGCTTCCAAAAATGCCCTTAATGACTCAGGACTTGTACAAGCAAAGTCGCCTCTGCTCTCCTTTGGGAGTCCTGGACATCAAGGCTAACAGGGTATCTAAGCTGTGTTTTGTCTGAAAATAAACACCACCTGCTCCAGCAGACAATCCCTTTGAAAACACAGTAAACATGGAAAAGAGTGAATTAAATATGAAACAAGAGCAAGATAACCTAGAAGGGCATTTTCTGAACCAAATCTGGGTACAACAAGGAAACCAAACTTGAGAAAACAAGTAGAGGCATTAAAACATTTTGGCACTTCACAGTTCTTGACTGCCTTAGGGACTGGAGAGGTTCACATCCTAATTTCCAAAGACAGCCTAAATAAATTTGGGAGTTTGCAGTTCCACATCAGGAATGCTTTCCTGGCTGTTAATCTCTATTACAAGTCCTCTGCAGAAAGGTATTAAGGCCTTCAAGGCAATCCCTGCCTCAGAGCTGTTTTCCATCTGATACAGGATCAGCATCCCCAATGCTCTGACCCATTTTCTCAGCCACACAGCAATGCAAACAGATTCTAGGGGTTTTTAAATGATGAATTTTTTGTATGAGCTTGAGAGGCTGCTCTCTATTTTTTACACAACTATACCATGATGATAATTGTATTCAACAATTGTATGTAAGTGCTGTAATGTTATAAAATTTCTACTATATTTCTTAAGGGCAAAAACCTAAAGACTGTGACAGAAGACAGAATCACAGCACTTCTGCCTCAAATGCTTTACTATCTGCAAGGCTTACATAACAAAAAAGCAGAGGTACATTTTTCTCTTTAAAATAATGAAATTTCATACAGAATTGTGAATCTGAGTTAAGGAACCTCCAGAGGCAGTGATGCTTTAGGCCTTTTTCTTTCCCTGAGTTTGAAGAAAGCAGTAACACTTACATAACACGGAGGAGAAGTTGTAATAGGCTGGGCAACCCCAAGTATTGCAAGAATATTATATTTCTTAGATGTGATATTGCTATTTAGTACCCCACTATCTTTAAGTACAGTTCTAGGTAGAACTCAGCCTCCTTCATGTCTTTAGCTACAAGACTAAAAGACTATATAAGACTATAAAATTAGCAGTGATAGCTACAACTTAAAGATGAATGCAGGGCGTCCAACAAAATAAAAGGTTATCAACTTCAAGAGAGCTTTACAAAATACTAGGTAAAAGGAAAAAATCTCTATAATGACTTTGTAGTCAGTTAAGACAAGAATAACTTAAGGAATTAAAGAACAAACTGTGGAGTATTTTATATGCTTTGTTTTCAATGTAATAGAAAAATTCTCCATTTTGTTCCCAAACAGAAGAGTAAGTTTGGAAATGGATGGGTTTGCTGTGTACTAAAGAAAAAGCTAGGATTAAACTCCAGAGCAGACATACTTTAATTTCACTTATGGGTTAGCTACTTCCAACACATGGCTTAATGAACTTATAATATCTGTAGGATTTTATGTTCCTTTCAATCCTCCTCCTCCTCCTCCTCTCCCTCCGAGCTGTGTAATTCTTCTTATCACCCACGCCTGCAAACTGTGTCTAGTATTTGAGTCTTCTCCTCCTCCTCCTCCTCACACACTTACTCTTATCAGACATGTATTTGTAAAATATAAAGATTTTATTAAGTTTTCACTTTTAAAATAGGCAAAGGTATTTCTAAATGTGTTTTTTTGGATATACATACTATCTTAAATGAGGAGATGCATGCAGCTTGTTCATCCTCAAAGAGATATTAGGGTGTTTCAGAAAGGTGCATGATTAAGTTTTCACTTTTTCTGTTCTATAAAGACCCTTAAAAAGCTGTAATTTCAGTTGTCTTAAAACTAATTCTTCAGAATGTTACCACATATTTTCCGCCAATAAACTAAATTCCTTCTCTAGAAAGTTTAGAACCAAGCCTAATCCAACCCATGTTTTCACTGCACTTGGCACCAATTTCAAGTATTTCCCTGTTTTGCTACTTTACACAAGAAAAGGGAATGCAATCACAGCTAACAGTATCCCAGGTTCTAAGACTGGAATGAAACAAACAGCTGTACTTTGTCAGTTACGTTTCTGTCATTCAGAATAGACATATATTTCTTCTCTAAACTTGCATGTTTCTGGCTACAAGTTTAAAATGCATCACATGAAAATTAGATGTGCTCTCCAAAATATTTCCTTTTGATTAAAGATTGAGAAATTGAAAGAAAGGGAAGAAATCATCAGCAGCTATCTGATACATTACAACTTACGATAATATATTTGTGTCAAAACATCAAAAACATCCCCATCAGGTTTCCTCACTAAATAAAAAACTGCTTTAGGAGCTTTACTCTTGTAAAATACACATTGCATTGTTCTTACCATACATGCTGTACTCCAGATATCAGCAGGTGTACTGTAACCTGCTCCTATTAAAACCTCTATGGATCTGTACTGTCTTGTCTGGATGTCTTCTGTGAAGTGTTTGTGCTAAAATAGAAAGAACCACATTAATGGGAAAAAAAGGACTATAAAAAGACCTGTTCTAAATAGTGAACAGCTAAAATGATGTAGTTACACTTACCACCCAGCAGGCATTCCCCAGGTCAGCAATTTTAACTCTAATTTTATCTGCATTTCTTGGGTCCAGTGGATTCACCAGTAAGTCAGCAGCACGAGTTTTTGCTAACACAAGCAAAATGCAGAACAGTTAGAATGTTAAGCCTACCATTCATTCTCTCTAAGCAGTTTTGCCTTGACACTTTGTTCAGCACTGACATACACTGAAGACATGAAAATAATTTGCTGAATGTTATAAGAAATTAAAGCAACATAAATAGGACTTCTTCCCCTGATTTCTAAATATCCTTATACATTTCAAGTGCAAATTTCTTGCATTTTTTAGCTGCCAAATGACTATTACTACAATAACCAGAGGAACTTCTAAGCAAAACCAGTGTATGTTTCCCAGAACAGATTCAGACAGAAAATGTGAAAACTTCAGACTCCAAGAACTCACCCACCCACCACACACATGAAAGATTTGTTCTTGGAACAGTTTGGTTGAGAAAATAAACCCTGCAGTTCCATGCCTGGCCACACTAAATAAAATCTGGCTGAATTCTTCCTTTTTTTTTCTTTTTTTTTTTTTTTTTTCAGTAAACCTATCCCAAGGGGTAAAAAGACTCACCAAAACCTGGCTAACTTGAGACCCTAAGGGCTGTCACCCTTTTCACAAATAATTCAGCACTTAAAGTTCTCTGAAGGTCCTATTTGCATCAATTATGAAACAGACTAAAAAGGCAGAACTTTGATTAATCTTGCAATCTTTGGGGGCTCTCGGGACACTGAAACCTTAACACCAGTAGAGGTGCTGCTTTTCTCTGTTTTGACATTCCATCTGCTAGCTACTAAACTGGGAAGAAAGCAGATTACTTAAAAGCAGAAGACAGAAGCAGGTACCACAAATCACAGGGAAGCACAGGACTGGTCTCTGTTTCCTTGTCCCAAAGCTACAAGGTGTAAATTGGAAACTGAAGGTAAGATAAGAAAGAGGTACTAGATCCAAAAAGCACTTGTGACTGCAGTGACCTGATAAACTGGTGAAAGCCTTGCAAGAGGAAAATACACCAGACATGGGACAAGGACAAGACTGCTGGATGTCTAATGGTGAATTAGGAGTGACTGAAATCAGATGGAGATCTTCCACTGCTGGCACAGGAAGCCTGAATGGGTGGTCAGAGCACTGAATTTTACCCAACCAGAAAAGAAAGTGGCAGAGGTCCACTGGAGCAGAGAGGAATGAAAATACAGGAGTAAATAGCAAAAAGCAGAGGGAGCAGTGACCTCAACAAACTTTTTTCAGTCCCCTAAAAAAGCTGGAATGGAGCCCAAGACTCAAGTTTATAAAGAGCATCAACCTAAGGACAGAAGTAAAACACCCAGAAGATAGAACTAGTAAGACTAGTAAGCTTAATACTGAAGTCTTCCCTTAAAAACATGCTGCATAGTACAGTGCAATTTTGCTAACACAATCACATGCATTACTGAAGAAATAACAGGACCTTGCCCAGTTCAGTAGTCTTTGGGGAAAAAAAAAAAACAAACAAAAAAGACAATCCTGGATAAATCCTTCCCACACATGTTGTTGAAGGACTGCAGTAAATAAAGTCAAATGAAGTGGGGGGAAAAGCCCCATGACTAAGACATTTGAATATGGCATTACACAACAGCTTTCTTCAACCTTTTCCTAAGAAAAGGACCTGAGCAGGCAACAGGGAAGTGCCTACACTTTTGTGTTTTTCTAAAAACTTAAGATGCTTAAATCCTGTCTCTTCTTGGATTCTGTATTTGACAAAGATCATTTACAACTGAAAGTGAAGTCAGAATAAGTGTATTTTCTAGAAAGTACTCACAAAAAAGCATCCAAATAAGCTTAGCCTGTGCACAAAATTAGTGAATGCCTCTGTGTCCTAGTTCCATAAAAACTAAGAAATATCACCTTAATTCTCACAATCTCTGCATGACAATGTACTTAGCAAACATTCAAACACTGGAAAGAGGAGGAGGAAAGTCGTGAGGAAATTACAGATCTATCTTCAGGGCATTTGGTCACGCAGAGAAAACATGAAAAAGACAAAAACTGCTCATCCACTAAACACAAATTGGTTTGTGCACGGAATAAAGCAAGAACCCCAAAAAATTAAGATGAGACCATGCCACTTAACAATGCATAGCAATGCCTAGAGAAAGAGGAACAAATAAAAGTCTACTTCAGTACAAAAAAAGCAGAATAAAGATATGGTGAAAAAATATGTAGCACCATTTAAAAATATTTAATTGCCTCTAATTCCTGTATGCTTCTTTCTAAATACCTTCATCTGTTTTACTACTGTTATCCTCAATGTTATTATTGATGCCATTAATATCTGTAACATTCAGCTTTTCCTCCTTCTTCAAAAAAAGCCAACTATCAATGAATTTACTGTCTTCTTTCTTTGCAAGAAAGGTGTGTGAACTGATGGGATAACATCAAGGAGGAACAAAGTAGGTTCTTTCTCCAACATCTTTCTCCAGCAATGGAGCTAAGATGTTTCCATGAGGACAAAAGCAGCTTTAACCTCTGAAGACATGAGGATTTTACACACCACCCCAAGAAAACAGCAGTGGAGTATTTCTGCCTATATACAGCTGGTAAAACAAAAGCAGACACTACCAGGCATCTAGGAACCTCCTCTATATTGTTTCAGGCACTTCAGAGTGTAAGGAGATGGACTAAAAGCCTTATTTGCCTGGATCTTCCAGAAATGCAGTTCTACTGAGCTGTATTTTATTTCACATTTCTTACCTTACCCGTCAGATCCTGCAACAAACTCTGTGAATTGTTCTTCTAAAGTCTTAAACCAAGAAATACACTTGACTGCATTTTTCAATGCAGCTCTAATTCATCTGTGACAATGCTGATGGCAGGCTTGGTGATCTTCTCCCTAAGCTCCCATTTTCTTCTATCCACTTACAGATTTAGGCTCTCAGTATTTTCTTTATTAAAGCTGAAACCCATATATTTATCATTTAACCACTGGCACTATAAATAAGACCTATGTGTAATATCCTGAAGCTATTTAATTCAATGGCAAAAATCCAGCTCTTTGCAATGACACCAAGATTTCACCTTCCATGTCTTTAAATGGATTTACAGGCAAAAGTCCTGGACTGATGGCCAGAATTTAAATGCCTAAACCCATGCTGAATATAGAAACACCATAATGAGTTGAGGGTTGGCAACATGCCCTGTTGAGTATTAATAAAAGGTTAAGATAGGAACTGTTTGACACAGAAAGAACAATTAATGAATGAAAACACAGCATAATACAGAATTTTTCAATATGACTGAGAAAAGATGTGACAAGAAGTAACATATAGAAGCTGCTGCCACACAAGTTCAAACTTGCTACAATTCTTCTAAAACAATTTAGAGTACCAAGCAGTGGAACACATTTCAATCACAATAGATTATAATTTCATTTGTCCATTTAAGAACAGGTATTTTTCTGTATAAAAAATACTTTTTAAGTCAACAATAAATGTTACTGGGCTTAAAAGATGGTATATTACTGACTTGTTATCAAAGGACATCAGGTTACATGATCTCATGCTCATCTTCTACCTTTAAACTACAGGAATGATGTTTATTTGCAACTACAGATTTCCTTTTCTCTTTCACGTGTAGACTGACTTGTCAATGCAACTGTTTATTCTACAATAATTTACCTAATACCCCTTAAAAGCAACTTCTAGAGTGGAAAATAACCCATGAGTCACAGTTCTGCAAGAAAAAACATCCAATTCACTTAAACAATCTTTTCTTAACCTAACCACTGCCTTTGTATTCCATTTACCTGCCTCTTTTATTCAATACAATACACAGCCATGCAACTAGACAAAAGCCATTAAGAGGAACACTTACTTTTTGGCAAATCCCCAGTGCTGGAAGCTGAAACCGTTCTGCTCCTGTCATGAGATGGGCTGCTCTCCTCCCTTTCAGTTACAGTTGATCCTTCAGACACAGCAGAACCACAGGCTACAGACTCCAGAGCCCCAGAGAACACCGACGCTGAAAATTCCGAGAACTGGGACTCTGGAATTTTATGACGTCCATTTGGCAATTCACCATTAAACTGTTCATAGGAGCTGCTATAAGAGTAATCACTTTTTGCACTTGGATCATCAAGATTATACTCCTCTGGATTTGGACATTCTTCCTCTTCTTCTTCTTCATCTTCAATCTGTTGTTCCAATAGGAATGGGCCGTTCACAATATGGCCATTTGTTTTGGGGGATTCTATCCACTTAGGGTCTGTAGAGTCAGTGTTGACAAGTTCCTGCTCAACATCATCATCTTTTTCAGTGTTTTCCTTCTCTGTGTCTTCTTTTTCATCCTGATCTTCTGCTTCACCTGAAATTTTTGGCAAGTAACACATTACATCACACGTCAATAAACCAGACTAAAATTAGGCATTCATCATTTTTAATTCTTCAGTAACTACCTGACTTCTGACATATCACACAAGGAAACACTGAATATCACTGAAATATGCAAAGCTTAAAATCTAAATTAAAGGCAAAAGGATGGACTAGTAAGACTGTTGAAAAAATAAAAAATGGGAAGTGGTTCAGGAGGAAACAATCCAGAAGAGAATAATGTTATGAAGGGAAGATGAATCAGGCCTTGAAAGTAAGCTTTTAAAAATCTAGAATTCAATCTATGTCAATGGAGTCATCACAGAAGTAAGAAAACTCTCTGTAAGAGTAGAACAAAACCAAACCCAACTGAACTACAGTCTCAGCAGTTACATCTTCATCAGGATTGGAGAGCTGACAAGAAAATCAGGGAAGCCAGAATGGAGCTGGACCATAACGATTATTTTAACAAGGAATTTTAAAAAGACATATCAAAAATTTTGCTGAAGAAGTTGCAATCTTTGTTACCTGATAGATCTTTACAACAAACACTGTAAGAAGAAAAAGGGAAAGCAATGATGACTCCAACTACAACAATAATAATAATATAGAAAAATGCATCTTATTTTTCTTCTACTTCACCAGGATACTCAGTTATTCCACTTAATGTGGCATGGTGCCTGTTCTGTTGAATTTTATACGTGCTTTTTTGAATTGTTTATAGCTACTGATGGCTTTCTTCACTTCTGTAGTAAGTCTGATTTTTCTTTTACCATGTTAGGTTTTGCAGTTACAATTTTACCTACAGGAGAAAATGAACTTAATGACTGGAGATTTTGTTCACTGCACCAGATGCAACACTGCACAGTTACTTTCTGCTCTGAAACAGTAATGGGGCAATAAAAACAAGAAATACTAACCATCATCATTTCCAGGTTCTTCATCTACTACCTCTTCTATATCAGCTGTTTTTAGTTTCACCTCTGGGTGGTACTCATCTTCTTGTTCATTTGATGGTACAGCTGAGGTTACATTTTCTTCTATTTTTTTCCTTTCAGCTTCCCGCTCTAGTTCTTCTATTTCCTGCAGGCGTTTTTCTAGCAGCTCAGCTTGCCTCTTCTGTTTTTTCTTCAGTTTTTTCTTTTTGTTTTTGGATATTTTTCCAACCTGAAATATTAATATCAAAGAAAGAAAAAGTAATTACTAATTTTCAAGGCATCTCACAACTAAATTACAGTTTGATTATAATTTTTTTGAAAATACTAGATGGCAACTAATTTAATAATTATATTACTTTTTCCAGTTTACTTCAAATCAAGAATGATACAGGATTATATGAGGCAAAAATCCACCAAAATTTTACACAGTTAATCATATTTTTACATGGTCCTTATTAGATACAAGAGCAAAATACATCTATACCTCTAAGATGCCATAATAAAATTCCCATGATCCTATAATCTTGATAAACACAATAATCTTGAACTTCAGTCCAGGTTAACAGATGATACTGTATGTGGAAAATAACTGGGTATCATATTAGCTGTTTACATGTAAATTTAATACCTTATTTCTCTCTCTGTATAATACAGGTAATAACTAGCAAAAGTATTCCGAGCAAAAAGACACAAGAAAACTGAAGAGACTGAAAACAGCAAATTTTAAATAAAACCTGGTTTTTTCAGCTATTTTCTTGTGAAAGGAAAGCATTTTTATTACTCCCTTTTGGCCCAAAACATATGAATTACAAACAGCAGATGGCCATTATGAAGTTTCTCCTTTTATATAACGTAAGGATTGAAACACTCAGGTACAACAACAAGGAAATAAAAAATGAACACATCAGAGCCTGGATTGAAACACTTCCGATTTTAACTGAACCGTGGCTTCTATTTCTACTATCTGATAAATGAGATCTATCCATTTTTCATTCATTGCTTAAATGTCACAGTAAGAAATCCTCATATAATCAAAAAAAAAAAGTACAAGGAACAGAGAGAAACATTTCCTCAAAGGCAAATCTGTTAATCTCGTTATTTTCATAAAAATCCATGGGATCATCTAAACAAGACATTAAATTTCACAAACCCAGTAATTTTCACCCATGTTGTATACCCACTGAAATTATACAGAAAGCAGCTTTGACCACAGATATTTCTGAACAGCTGTATCACCACTGGTGATTTCCTACATGCATATGGCAAAGAGATCTTTCAAATCTCATAAAATTGCCTCAACTTTCAGGCCTTGATGATTAAGGCCTTTATGCCCTTAAGATATCTGCAATGCACAATATTTAGTGCATTCTCCCATTTTTGTCAGGATTTGGACAAATGGGTTATTCCTCAAGAGAAGAAAACAGCAATGCTTAACTTGGTTTGACATAGCTATAGAACTGCATGTCTGTGAGAATTTCCATCACAGAAATTCTGTGCTTAAAACTGCTAAAGCCACAGACATGAAAAGAAAAATGTTCTTTGAAAGATAAAAGCTTTATTCAAAGGAAGCTCTTAAAAAGGGTTGAGGATACTAACAGTCTAATACATATTAATAGCAAGAGAAACACAGAAAATAAGGCAGTTAAATTGTATTATATAACAATACTTACAGGCTTTTGTTGTGGAGCTGTACTCACTAAAAAAGACAAAAAATAAATTGTAAATAAAATAAAGGTTTTCTTTTTCAAAAAAACTCTATAAAAGCAAAAACAAGGAGAAATAATTAAAAATATTTTAAACCAAATAAGGCAGTGTTAAGCTTACTTTGTTAGCCAGATTTTTTACTTCTTTACAAGTAAATGCTGCCTGAAATCAGCATTTGATGTCTCCATTAAAGCATCTGGGATTGGAAGGAGCTAGCAGCTATCTGTGTTCACTGCGTTGTGCTTGTCAGAGAGCTCATGAAATTAAAAAAAAAAAAATAGGCTGAACCCTTAAGAGAGGATAGAAATCACAGAATGACTGCAGAGCAGTCACAGCTCAAATGTATGTAGTCAGCTGGCAGAGCAGGTACAGACTGGTTTAAACAGTTCAGGGAATATTAGCAAAGATACAACTACTATGTTGCACCCAACAGAAAAGCCAAATACTCATGTGCTTTACTCTGAAACAAGGCAGTTTGATTGCTAGGGCTGGAGGCATGAAGCAGTGCCTAAGGCTAAACACACCATGTCACAGAAAAAGCAGCTCCAGCTTGGGCCCCTTCCGAGCAGCTCTGAGCAGGACCCCATCAGTGACTGGCTCCGATGGGACTGCAGTGCTCACTGTCACACTCACAGAGCACCACAAGCCACGTTAAACCTCCCCCTGCGATCAAATCCAACAGAAATCACCAAATATGGGAGACAGAAGCAAAGTGAAGCAAGAGGAACTGAACGGGGGAGAACCTCTCACAAACTTCTTGAGACCCAAAGGCCTATGGCAATTAAGGAATGACAAATAAAACACAGAGTTGTTTTCTAGGTTCAGATCCTGCTGCCAGACTCAGGGGAAAACCTGCTTGAATATCCCTGAAAGGGCAAGGTTTTCAAAAAGATTCCTAAACCTGAGCACTATCATTGTTATAAAAAGAGAAATTATACATAACCTATTCTTGCAATGCAGTAAAGAAAACACACGCTCAGCTCCTGTGTGGAAAGCCATATATTTAATTACAATTTGCTAAGAACCAAGCGTGATAAGAATGCCATTCCTTAAAATAATACTTATTTTAATGTCAGGAAGCAATATAAAGGCTGCATGAACAAAAACCAAGTTATTTCCCACATAAATAACAAAATCTCTAGCTATGTGATTACACATTATGTTAAATTCAATATAATACATTCACCATTTATAAGATTTTTCATCTAAAATATATAATGGTAGGAAATGGATCCTGATCACTGTATTTGTTACCAATATAGAAAGCATTTTTAGCATACCTCAAAGATTTTAATCTGTGATATATTTTCTGACAATATTACAAAGGAAATTACATTTCCACTGCCTGTAGCTAATGTACTCAATTGATAAATTAGTAGCAACCACAGTACTAAAAATATATAGTACATACTGCTAAAAAGAAAATCACTAGAAAAGCCACACTTCCTCCTTGTTTGTCTTTGCTTATTGCTGTTAACTTCTTTACTTTGGCTACTCCTAGATAAACATAAGGTGCAGTTCCTATCAAAACTCTAGGCAAGCTTAACATAAAACATTTTATACCCCTAGGAAAAGGGGCTTATCATGAGTTCAGTTAGGTACAATAAATTCCATTTTTAAGGGTGCAAAACTATGAATGCAAAACTTTTCATTGCATCTGAAAAGTAAGTTACAACTGACAAAAAGGCAGATGATTTCACAAGAATGGTGGTGAACTTAGAACCAGACATAATTTAGGTAAGATTAGTAACTGTTGTCAATATTAGAGATGTAAGCTTCCAATGTGACTAAAACCCAGGCATTAAGGCTTGTGGGATGGGAAGGGAGTAAGTTCACATCAATAAATCTTTTTCTGTTACATGCAAAACCAGTACAAAATCATTACTCTGATAGCTTCCAGAGCAGGGATAAGAATTCAACAGACACGCATTTTTCACAGGCAATTATTTAAAATGTCAATTCTCACTGGACAAAATACTGCTAGCAATAACATACTGATGGCAGCTTCCCACATTGCATTTAAATATCCTGTTCATACCTGCAGAGCCAGACGGGGGAGGAGCCCCAGCCTTCTGCCACTCGGTGGCCTCAGCAGCCATCCTGCGCACGTAGGCATCGTCCACACACATCAGAATGTTCTCGGGCTTTATATCCGTGTGAATGATCTTGCACTTGCTGTGCAGGTAATCTAGACCCTGAAGGACCTGATTACAGAGGGATTTTTAAAAAATCTGCTTGAAACTGCAACTAAATTTAATAAGAAACTCAACCATCAGCAGCATTTTAAAATAAGCCTGATTTTATCCCACTGCTCAAAAGTACACAGAAATTGGAAAAAATGTATTACCAAATAGTAGCATAAACACTTAATTTTACACTGCAGCATGGAATTACAAAATCTTATGAAGCAGAATTGTTTGATGCACAGTAACACCAGTGCAATCTCACCCCACTGAGATTAAAATAAAGTTATCTTAGACAGTAGTAAGAGTTCAGTTCAAATATTGTAATTCAAACCTTCAAACTGTTAACAATTGTGGAAAAACCTGATTACAGTATTAACAGAACTTACCTGTCGAATTATGCTTTTAACACAACGGATGGGAAGGCCTTGATAATTGGATTTGATTATCCATTTTAGAAGATGATGTCCAAGTACTTCAAAAACCATGCAGACATCTGTAATTTAATTAAGGATAACTTCCAAATAAACTTGTTCATGAGATCAACACAAATGTTTGCTTGTGTTCTGGCTAAAGGAGTCATCACCCCCTCTGGAGGGAAAATGATTCCCCCTAAAAAGAGCATGGTAAATGCTCTGGTACCTTGCTTCAATTGTATATAAACCCATACAGAACCAATGTCCAACTGCAGAATGAAAATAAAACATTTTAATTACACAAATCTTGTCCATTACTTCCACATGTTAACAACAGCATTAGGGTGAATAATTAAGAAAGTACTTGTAAAAAGTAACCAACTCATTTTTCTTTTCTTTGAGACAGCTGAAAGTACTGATTTGGCCTATGATCTCTAGTTTTTAATAAATACTAAATTATATTAATAGAAGGTTTTAATAACAAAAGTGTGCAGCAACCGTGCTTTAGAAAATGACCCATAATAACCATTTTTTATTAAGCTCAATAGTCACTTGACAAGAAATACTAGCATAGTATGAGAATGGGTCTCTTAAAGCCTACAGTTTCAACTGCAGAGAATAATGACAATCACCACAGAACTCTCAAACAAAGAAATTCAGAACTCAGAAGCAACATGCAAAAAACATAATGCCAAAATGTTTAATTAGACACAGCGTTTACTACTGGCCCCTGACAGAGGCAAACAGTCAATTATCAGGGGAGATTATTAGGAAAAAACATGATGTAGGAACTTCCTGCGATTTCTGCTTCAAGGGCTTTCTAAGTTAAGAGATTCTACACCTACATGCCTGGGTGGTTTATCTTTCTATTGAGAAAATCTTCAGATACTGAAGATAATTTAAAGTTTTACCATCCACAACATTCTGGCAAGTTACACAATTAGACTACATCCAATTAATCCTCAAACATGAGCTGGGAATGACCTTAATGTACCTGGAAATCAGAAAACATGTTAAAATCTTAACTACATGATTCTATAACCTTGCAAAGAACAATGCAATACAAATAACCAAAAATTAACTGACGGATAATGCAGGAAAATCTCAATGAATTAGACTATGTTAGAGACCATTCATATAGAAGACCACTTCCACACTGTTAGAAATCCCAGCTAACTTCTCTAGGTTTTATTAACTAGAGTCTTGGCAATGACCTTAAGAGTCCCTGTCTTGTGTTAAAACGAGACTTACCTTGTCTGTCAGTTTATCACACACATTCTTCTCAAGTACCTACCTATACACATAAAGGTAGCTCAAGTTTTAACATCTGCATCCTCTATACTGAAGTTACATCAGCAGTAAAAGGTCTCAAGACTGGTCAAAGCACAGTGTGAAGAACTGTGTAACAAACTGTTAATTTCATTTCACATTTCTGAATTCCTGTATTAGAGGAGACACTGAATAGTCATTTCCCACTCACATCAACTGGATGTGCTCAGAACTCTGTTCCATTCAGAAGAGGAAACAGTCTTGGTTACTTTACTCCACAATGAACATAAGTCACTAGTAGAGCACACAGCCATCATAAAGGAGGAGCAGAGAGCATGAGCTCTGCAGGGCTTATTAACTGAGCCCACACAGTCGAGTTGCAAAGCTACAGCAACCCAGATTGCAAAAAGGACACTGCAACATTCAGAAATGAAATACAGGACACCCGCCCACAGTCCTTCAGACCACTGCTGCTGCACTCTGCAGTGCACATTCCTGACATTCCTTGCAATTACAGAAATGTTAAGCATTGCCAGTAACCAGAAGAGAAAGGGATGTAAACAGCTGACAGGCGAGGGAGAGCACCAAGAAGGAAGATGTAAGAGGAATGGCAGAGGAAGGCAGAAAGAGGGAAGATCATCAGAAAGTGATGTCTACCTGAAAAAAAGAGATTGCAACATTTTGCAGGGGGGACTTGGACAAACTCAAGGAACACTCCATACTGGAGAGACAACTGGAATGGAGAGAAGATACAGAGCAGGCTCAGTGTTGGGAGCAGGTATGCAGAAATGTGCCTGCTGTCTGATTTACTATCCTGATCTGAAAAACAATAACCTTAAGCCAGACTGTCCAGAACAAGGAGTTTGGGAAAAGCTCTGCATAACTACTAGGAAACCAGCCTTGCAAGTCCCAAGATCCTCCTACAGCACCTAAAACTCCTGACTGATGAGAAGGTCCAAAAAGTCCTGCAGCAAAAAATCCCTGAAGCCCACCTAGGAGACATGCTTCTTGTGAAATTCTCTTCAAAGCAGCACAGGGGATGTCTCACAGGAGGAAACTAAGCACAGCAGCAAAAGTGAGAGTAACTCTAACATTTATCAGCTGACAGGGTTAGCTGTAACAAGTACTGAGAGCTGTTCTTTCCAGACTCAAATCCTACCTCTATCTATCTATCTATCTATAAATACAAATTACTCAAGCATTTAGAAACATGACAAAGGATAAAGGCTAGTTAAGCTCTAGCACCAGCACAGAAGACTTTAGGATGCATCTCAGTTGCTTCTGGATTGGCAGCATTTAGACACTATGACATTTAATTAATACTCTATATTCTTTGGAGATAAGTTTATTACAATCATTCATAACATCAGACATAATGTCTGATTGTGTGGGAATGTTTCCTTCTTTATTTTTTCCACTTGTCTCTCAAAACACTTGTTCCATTATATGATTATCTGAATCTTTCATTAAAAAAATGCTACACTGAAATGAACATTTATTGCAGCTCTAATAAATGTCCACTCCAAACAAACATAATAATTTACACTTATTGAAAATACCAAAGTGCCCAAGATCATGAATTCTGTTATTTCATGAAAAATTCATAATTGCAATATTTGCAAAATAAACAAGTAGGTAAAAAATTATCAGCCTAGTGCAGCATAACACATTATTAAAATTCCTCTATATATAAGCACTTCCTCCAGCTCCTAGGAGAGAGATGACAGTTTGCAGTCACACTGTGCAGGCCAATGGCTCTGCACAAACCCAGCTCTGTTCTACAGCGCTCTTGACAATTTTCCCTGTTTGGAAACTCCATGACATTTTGTGGTATTAGCCATCCAAAGGGTTCACCCACCTCTCTTCTGTCTTGTTTTAGCTTTTAAATGCATTCCATAACCAATAATCAAGCCTCTCTGAAACATATGTTGCTTTATTTTATAGTCAAGCAACAGATATTTAGTGACTTGCCCAAAGGAAGCTAGAAACAGCAGAGCATGGAAAAGATCTCAAATTACTCTATTTCTCTCAACCTGTGCAACTCAGTGACACTAACGTGGCACTAATACAGCATTTAAAAAAGTAAACAGCATCAAAACATTAAAATCAATTACCTGCTCCATCCTAAGAGAACCTACACCAAAGATTAATCTTCCCAAAAATTTAAAAAGGAGCTGATGAAATAATGCAACCAACCACCGCTCAAATAACTCAGGATGCACAAGCTGTTCTCAGGCAAACTCAACGCATAAGATACTCGGTATCATATTTCTGCTGGCAGTCAGGACTTTGACAGACTTCCAGATGCAATTCAAATTTGAGTCCAGTATCAGTCCATCCTGTATACTGGTACTTTTCTGGAAAATGTACTTTTCAGTAAGGCAAGAACATCTGCCTTCTACAAAAAATTTCTGTACTTCCAGTTTTCAACGTGAAGGCAAAACTGAAAGAATAAATCAACATCAGCTGTCCAGTTTTAATCCACCAATACACAGCTACCTGACCCCTTATTTTTCACTGGCATGTGGTCTCTTTTGGCCTTCTCAGTGTAAGTGCTATATTGCAGTAAGATGTAAGTTTGGATACAATTTCAAAGTATTATCACTGACAAAATTTACTCTTCACACCTAAAAACAGCCGTCACGTTTAATACAGTGGTGTACATGTGAATCTTATCAAGAATTTAAAAACATCATTGGGAAATTGCTCTGATAAAGAGATAAGAGTTACTTCTATGTATAGCTATAAATGCATTACTGTAGTCCTTATTTCGTATTAGTGTTTACAATAAAACAGTAAATCAAAAGTCTTGGTTTCTAAAAATAATTATTCTTCAACTGTACTACAGTCAGTAGTACAAATAAAACAAATAAAAACGGGCAAAGGAAAACAAGATTAGACACCAGTCTGTAAGTGAGAACACTTGACCCCACACTCTCATTGTCACCACATACCCAAAGGCTCCATAACTAATGCCAAGAGACAGATGAATGGGATGAAAGCTGCTTGCACACTTCTGTCTGGAAGGATGCTTTCTAGTGAGCATTCAGATTTACTGACAGTCACCTTCTACATTCCTCTCCTAGAAGATGGGAGTTGGTGAAAGGTACCTTAATCTGATCTGCTGAAGGCTGAAGGCACATCACCAAAATCAATGTATAATTAGGCTCTCTAGAGCAGGAATTGTCTCTCTGGCAAAGTGACCCATGAACAATGAGGTCTGCTACTAGGCTCCAAACACAACATGCACACACACAAGTCCAGCTGTAATAGTAAATGAAAGCACAGTAATATAATAAGCTACTAAAATACCTAATATAATTAGCAAGAAGAACTCAGTTTAGCTTGACTCTAAAATCAAATTTATTCACAGACCCAAAATTTACACCGAGAATTAGTCAGTTGTATTTTACTTTATCTCTTTTTCCAACACCCCTCTTCTGTTTTTTTGAAGAAAGCTTTCAAAGACAAAGCTTTACAATCATAGCCAAAAACAAGGTTAACACCTGACCAAAAGAGGACTACATGAACAAGAGAAGCATCTCCATGACTTCACACTTGTCACAAGAAAACTGAAACCAGCTTTGTCATGAATCTGACAATTTCTCTTTACCAGTCTAGAACAAAAAAAAATATTTCTTGTAAGCTTCAGTTATTACAAATGTTTTCAGTAAACTCCATTTTTTAAGTAATCAATCTCTAGTTCTACCAGACCATGAAAGGATATATAAGACTTGTTTTTTAATTTTGCATTGTGTTTAGAAAAGCTAAGTTACTTTCACTCCATAGAGTGCCTTCCACACTGCACTTCTCTTGGCATCTACATACATTTTGGTGTTTCTACTTTGTATATTAAAAGTAAGATTAACTACAGAAAGTCCAGAACTAAATGCTTACTTATTTCAGCAGAATATCTTTAATGAGAATGCCATGTTCTCAAAAGGATACGAATTCCATTCATTCCAGAAATTTTGAAGTCATCAATTAGCTGTACAACCATATCCTTGTTGGGATCATTAGGGTCACTTTCACGAACCTAAACCAAGAATGCAAACACTGACATTTTAGGAAAAAATTCACTTTAAAATACTAATTAGTTAGATTTCCACACAAACTTATCTATTTTGGAGCTTCAGAAAACATATTAACTCATAATAAACCAGATGTTTAGAGGACAATATGTAAAAAACCAAGAGTCTCAAATAAATTCTCTGTGGTTTTTTAAATTCACTATTACTGTTATTATTGTTATTGAACACTGTACTGCAATAGTGATGCTTACACATTTGAGTAACTTTATTTCATCCAAGGCTGTCTCCGTATAATGCTGGGCACTTTTTACGACTTTCATTGCAACAAACCTTTTTCCCCTGGAAAAGAAGAGAAACATTTTCAACGTGTAAGGTGAGCTAAAACAAACATACTTGGAAGGTTGAGAAATTTTAACTAGAATATTTCATAGTCTAATGCATTCATACAGAAAATGTTGAAATTACACTCAATGACAACTTTTAACAAGACTCTGTTAACAGTGTAACTTAGTATTTAATCTTATTTAATCTCCTTGATGCTAATATCTCTAAAAGAGGAATCTGCTCACACATTTTATCATTTAATGAAGGTAATTATATTTTTTCATTAAAGATATAAAAGAAATAAAAATATAAGCTTATTCCTGCATGCTCAAGACAACATGCAAATTCAATAAACAAAGCTAATTTATCAAAGAAAATAGAATTACATTTATTTCTGAGAGCTTTTATAAACTACACCGCTATTCAAGAGCAAAATAAGACTGTAGGCATCTTTCTGCACAAAAAGTTAGTAAACATTTACATAACTTTATCATACTGCAAACAAATAAAGTAATGTATTAAGAAAGAAGTTTAGGTATATGGAAAAAAATAGTTTTCTTACTGCATATCCCAGCATAGCCAGACCGTAGAGAAGTGTCCCCATCCTAGCTTTCTAATAACATGATACCGGCCATTGAAAAGATCACCAATTTTCACTGGATGATAGCCTCCTTTCATGAAAAAACAAGTAGAAAAAAGAATATTTAGAAAATAAATAAGAATTCCCAGGTTTTCAAGTAATTTTCTTGTAGAATAAATTTTCCCCTTCAAAATGTCCTGTACTATAAATAGGAAATATAAAGAAAACTCTAATGGTAAAAATTCTGCCTTGCTTGGCCTGGAGGGAAAAAACTCATGTCCTGTAACTACTGTAGAGTTTATTCACCCTTCTCTCTTATGGCTTTTATTTATGGTAATATAACCATCTGTTCTCTATTTCCTCAGGCTTATCTTTCATTTCACAGACAGTAAAGATCTACATTATTTCTTTATCATATTTGAAGCCTCTCCAGTCAACATATTTTGGATGACTGCAGAATCTCCAACAACAGAGATTGTTTTAATTCCCATTTGCTTTCGAGTAATAAAAGCAGCAATAAAATACTTCCTGAGAAAATGTTAAGAACAATGCAGACTTCATTGATGCTCTTCTACTTGGCTCCTTATCCACAGCAGCAATGCATTTTTCTGACATCTGAGGGTTTTACAGTGAGGAGGAAGAAGAGAAAGAAGGCAGCTCTGGGCTGTATCTGAACTGCTTTTCCATTACTAAAGTCTGCAGTCCAAATTTAAACCACTACACAGGTTCTCCACAGCCCCACTGGGCAGAAGGGCCAACAGGACAGAGCAAGCTGGAGCTCAGGTTTCTAGGAGGTGTAATGAAGCCTTTTATTTCCTTTGTATTTTGGGAGACATTCTTAATCTTAGTTAAACACAGGGAAGACAATGAACACACAAGATTTTTATTCAGACCTTAACACACCAACATCCATAATTTTGCCTAAATTGCAAACAAATAATAAAGGTGCACCATGCAACCCTGCAGGACATCAGCAGCGGAATCAGAGAAGCTTCCAAGGAACCACTTATTTATCTCTTTCTGGTCCTTCACAATGTCATGCCCAACTGTCCTGTAGCAGGATCCTCAGTTTCTGACTAATCCATTTAGAATCAGGAAAACCTCCAACTACTTTCTCGAAGTTTCTGGATCTGTTTTGAATCCCCTGAAAATCTTGTTAGAACTGGTTAAGACAACAATGTGAATTTATAACTTAATTCCTTGAATTTAAAACAGAGACTTCTCTCCTATCTCCTTTTTTCTGTGGGAACAGTGATGTCAAATCTGGATATATTTTTATTCTCTTTTTGCTAATAACATCTTCTGCCTTAACAGAAGTTCAACAGTTCTTTTATGAACTCGCCTATGCTGCCAGAGGAGAATAATAAATTTAACACAACTGTGCTGCAGAATTATAACGATTACACACACAGGAGAAGGATAAAGCTTAAATGACACATTGTGTTAAATGCTGGTGCGTCCAACAAACTCTACAACACACATAGCTTTGATACATGTGTGCAATGGTGTAACTGCAGGCTTAGCAAACAGCAGATACAGATTAACCCAAAAGCTGACCCTTCCCTTGGGGAAGACCTCCCCAGCCCTACCATCACTAGGAAGGAAATGCTCATGAAAGCTGCCAGGACAACTCACCCAGGACAGCAAAATAATACTTTCTTTCCCATTGCTGAGTTGTGCCACCCCTCACAAGGATGCCCACACTGCCAAGCAGGAGCTCCTTATTTCCAAACCAAAACCCAGATCACTTTTGGAACACCTGACTGGATTTACTCTCCAATAGAGAAGGGGGGACCTGGACTTACTGAGAGTAAGGGCTGACTATTATACTGTTCATCTGCAAACAGAAACAGCATCAGCCACAGATGAAGCCCAAGCCTATTGCAGCTTCACTATTACAGAAATTTTGCTGCATAAACGCAAATACATGAATCGGTACTGATACAAAAATTAGAAACCAAACTAAATTTGATTTTGTCTATTTAAGCATCCTTCTAGTAACAGCTGATGGAGATATTTAACAATCTGAGTAAATATAATCATTATTTAAGACAGCTATTGACTGGTTTAAAACAAACAAACAAAAATCTAATTACTTGGTAATTTTTTTCCCAAAAAATTCTATGCAGGATGATGAAGTCACAGATGCAAGAGGAAAGTTAAGAGAACATATAGGAATTCTACTTTTCCATTACTGAAAAGGTATGCATTTGTGAAGTGAATCAAATCTGATGACCTGCAAAATTTATATGAGACTTCCACACAGATACAGCATCCCAGATAAAAATATGTTCCTAGGAATAGTTTAGGCAACCAAGAGCCTTTTAAGTCTGACGCTACAAATAGCTTTTGGCATACTTGTGCTTCAAAGGGTCAAAAATAATGAAAAACTTGTGATGGTTCCTTCCCATCAGAGACAGAAAAGGAAACAGCACAGGGAGGAAATCAGACAAAGACAACAAAGATAATGAACTGAGGCTTGATAAGTTATTTTAGTAAACTCTATGTGTTGGTAGCATAACAATACTATACATGTAAAAATCATGTTGTTTTGATCCCTACACCACTGTCATAACTAATTATAACAACACCCCAGCATATGTGACAGATGCCAACAGTGGGAGCATATATAGCATATGAGTATATATATTTCACAAGATACTTTCCACTGTCCTAAGTCACAGCAGGAGCAGTTTTGGAAATAATCTGTTACCATTCCTGTACATGTTACTCTCTGATTATTCCTAGCAGCAACATATGCATTTACAGGTTGTGGACAACCAGGTAACAACCCACTTAGTTGTGTGCATTTCAAAAACTGGTGTCATCCTATGATGAACCATTTAAGTTCTCCATGATACCAGAAGTGTTTCTAAGTATTAGTAACAATAAAAGCATCTATGCAAAATTACCAAGCTGATAAAAATTATGTGCTTTTGGAAAAACAAGACTGGCATTTGAAAATATGCAATGTATAAGTGGCACTGCTGAAAATGTAAAGCACAAAAAACATCACCCTGTTGTACTGCAGCACACATAGAAAAAAAAGTGTCTCCCACAGCTAGCTACATGCATGCAAGAAGGAGGGTCAGAAAAATGAGGTCATTATTCCTGAATGTCTCCTGAATGTATTGGTAATTGTAGCTGGCTCATTCTATGTTTGTATAGGGAATTATTCCCTTTGTGAACTGGATGAATGGGAGACATCTCCAGGGGGCAGCGAAGATGATCAGAGAAGCAAAAAATTCCAATTACATCCATGACACAACAGACTCTTGAAAACAAAAAAATTACCAAGTGTTTCAAGGCTTTTCAGAGAAGAAAAACTAGCTTTACAAAGCACCCCTCAAAAAATCATGCAGTTGGATGTTTGATAGTTCCATTCCTTAAATAAATATTTGAAAAGCATTTTATGCAAATTCAGTAACACAAACAGAAGTAATGTCACAGACTTAAACAGGCCCTGGAGGAAGCCCCCAGGGAACGGAAGTCAGTCTGCTTTTCACAGATGGCTGCTAGTCAGTCTCTTTCACATCAGGTGCTAATACAAACTGATCCAATTTCCTCATTAAAAAACACTACTATGACTATTTACTAATCACCATGTAATGTGGTCAAGATGCAAGCCTAGCACACAGTAACATACCCTTAAAAATAAAAGTAGTAACAAAAATACTCAACAGAAAGTACAGCTAGCAAGCCATATGTTGAATTCCTGAAAAAAATAATTATATCCTCATCATCAAAATTCCCCTCCTATAAAATTTCAGACTGGGGTTGAGAGGAGATGAAGTATGCTCTGGGCCTCAGTCAAAAACCCTGGAAGACTGCCATTTTGAAGACAAAATTAGGAATAAAAGAGACACTCCAGTAATAAATGATAATTTCCAAATCTTTATCTTCCCCTCGCTACCCAAAACAGAAAAAGATACTCAAACTAATAACACATCTCTCAAAAAAAATGGAAAATGCATCTAAAAGCCATTTGGGAGTTCTTTACCAAATAACTTACTCATTCCCTATACAGAATATAAAATAGATAAACAAATCCCAATGTGGTAAATGCAATTCAGATTCTTATGGAGACCCCCCCTTCAATTCCACCCCAGCAGACTGAAAGAAGGAAATGCACTGCTCAGCTGTACAGGAAATTAGGGTCACAAAATAAGCAAATCCTCTACTGAAGCAACAAAAGCACTGCTCCCACAGAAACAAGTAATGATCATGACATCCAAATGAACCAAACCTTGAATCATCCTTAATGTACTTTAAAAAATTCAAAGCCTCAGGATCAGAAGAATTCAGAAGAACCTTTATGCATACACAAGTTCCCTTTAATTTTTCAGGAAGCCTACAAGTATGCTTAGTGTAATGTAGTTTATTTCAGAAGTATACAGATCTCACTACTGACCTGCTCTAGTTAAACAAGTAACTCATAAGCAGGCTCTCAACTTAGACTATTTTTTTGTTTTGTGATCTAGCTTCTGCAGATGGTGACATTTTGCAAGGGTTACTGGAAAACAGACAACAGCGGATTGTTTGAAATTAAATGCAGCCCTTACTTCAGGAAAGAATAAAATCAGAGCTTTGAAATGCTTAATCTCAAGGAAATACAGATGTTTGTGAGTACACAGATGTTTAAACAAACCCTTATTCACTGGTAGAACACGTCAAAGACACCAAAAGACGTATCTTACAGAACAAATGTGTTTTAACACAAATAATAAAAAAACAAACCAAAATACTTGAGCATGCTTCAGCTACATGTTTTTCTCTTCCCTGCTGCAGACTTTGACATCTAGTTTGAGTTTATTGTTTGGCTTTCACTATTAGCATTTGTAAGCCTCTTATACATCTGAAATATAATATATTAATAAAACTTCTCACACCAAAATGAAATAGACACTTTCCATTGTTAAATATGTAAATACAAAACACTTTTCTAGGCTAGGAAGAGAAATCCTTGAAATAGCACATTTCCAGGCTTATACAGAAACTTCTGATTAAGAAGACATTATCACATTTGACACAGGAAATGTTTTTTGGTATGAGAACTACAGAATACCAGATACAGTCATTGAGTGCTTTTTGACTATTCAAAAATACTGATCTGAAGAGATAAAATTCTGATGTAAGTATTCTTGAAATCTACCACAACAGGTAACCCAGAGTTGACAGAACTTTTATTTATCATTTTTCGTCTAAGTACAGAGTACATTCTACACTAGTGGGAGCAGACTTGCAACTTTAGCAGTGACATTAAAATAAATTTAAGTATTGACACTGTTTTACTGCAGTCATGCTTTTATGAATTTAATCATATTTAAAACCTGAACATAACCAATACAAAAATTAAGGAAATTGAGTTGAAATGAGGATGTAGAGAGCCTCAGACAATGCTGAGAGCTGTGAAATACACCACGTGGAAAAGAAGCATGTAACATCAGAGGCTAGTGCAAGTGAGAGAAGAAAGGAAAAATAAAGGATACAGTTTAAAAATCCAAATTTACGTAATGCTCTTAAAGGCACCAAAGCATTTTAGAACAATTTGGAGCGCAAGAAGAGTTGTTTGTCTTGGTTTGGGTGTTTTTGTTTCTCTTACAACTCACATGAATCAAGGGAAGTTTATTCTCTATTCTTATAATCGGGACATCAGGAAGAATACAGGGATGCCATACTTGTGTATCTACTGAAAAATGTATCAACAAGCTATGGCTAAGTGAAAAAGCAATGCTGAGGACAATAATGAATTAGGAACAGCTCATCATTTCAGGTCCTGATGCACAATTGTTTCAGGACCTGAAATGATGAGCTGTTCCTAATTCTTGTAAATTCCATAATTAAAGATCAGCTCTTTAAAAATCCCTCAAGAACCAGAACTTAGACTGGCATGACAGTGGTGACCTGCACTCACCTTTACAGTAATCTGCGGGATCCTCCTGCTCCTCATCGTCGGAGCCCAGAATCTCCTCCTCGGGCTCAGGCGGGGCGGGCTCCGGCAGGGGCGGCGGCGGGGGCGGCGGCGGAGGCGGCGGTGCAGAGGGAGCTTTCTGCTGAGGCTCTGGCCTGCAAATGGCACAGAGAGCACACTTAGCAAAGAGCCACCGCACTGGGGTGCCCGGCCCTCCAGGGGCGATGAAAAACCAGAGCAGCGCCTCGCGTTCTCACGGTCACCTGTCACATCCCCTTGGGGACACTGGGGAGGCACGCACAGAGAGGAGCCTGGCCAAACCAAGAGCGGGTCTCACGGCAAAGAGCTTGCAAAAGACTCATAAAGTGCAGAATCAGATACAGACGAGCTTTTGAAATTCCCGACAAGCAAATGAGACCTTAGACCCATCAACAAACAATCTTCTAAAGAAACTGACCCGAACCTCAATGCACTTCTCATCTGTAGCTGCTGCCAACACTATGGAAAGCTGTATCAGATACAAAATACTGAAAGCATCTACTAGAAAGTAAGAGGAAAAAAACCTCTTCTTCCTAGGTAGTGTACGATGCTCATCCCAGGGTGTATCATATGCTTAAATTTGCACTAATTAATTAAAAAAAAAAAACCAAAACAATATCACCAAAATTTGACACCACTAGGCAAGATTTTTTTTTTTGTCTAGCAGCTCCTATTTTTTAAAAAAAACAACCAAAATGAAATATATTTTATATCCTGTTCCAAAGAAAGATGTACTTGCTTACTACAAATTACTCACATTTCAAAACTGAGGATTTTCCACAGACTTAAGTCCAGGGTTGAAATGATATGACCTCTCTGTCATATAATTAGGAAAGCCTTCCCCAAACAGCTTGATGCTGTTACTTTTTCTATTCATACCTCTTGCAAATAAAAAGTATATATTTTCCAAATGCATTTGCAAAGTAACTTAAGCATCTGTGCCATCAAAAGCTGCTGTAACTTACATCTACTTCAAATCAACCACATCTTAAAAACACCATATTAACAGTATTTTGTAATAAAAAACCATAATATCCGTAATTGGTTGATATTTCAGCACCTAGAATTAAGATCCGAATACTTCATCATGAGTAAAAACTGAACTTATGTTTATCCCACTTCTAAGTCATCTTCCTCATAATTCCTTTTCCTTTTAACACACTGCAATTGTTCAGGACAGACAGAGAAACCATTTGGTGTCAAAGAGAACATGGCTGGTCAGAAATGCCACTGCACAGCAGCTGCTACTACGCCTTTGCTTAAAAGGACATCACTGCAAGCTGCATTGCATACTAAATTTATCTGCCTGCTACCCCCTTCAGATAAAAAAATTCTTCAGACAATAAATGGTCAGATTTAAAAAGGGGTATTTTGAACTAATTTATCAATGATTTAAGTTATTATGAGAAGTCTCATGAAGTAAATGAATTTACATCAGTACCACATGCAACTAGGCAGAAGAGAAAGCAGGAATCCATTTGTAGGATGAAAAATAAAAATATCTGCAGGTGTTCCTACTTAAAATTATGTTGGTTGTTTGCTTCTCTCTTTCATTTCTGGCTCCCAACAGATGTCTTTATCTGGTACACTGAGAGGAAAGTAAACTGCAAATGGAAGGTTCAGGACATTCTCTGTCCAGCGAATCCTACTCCAAAACAGATGACTGACCCTCCTGGTTTCATGAACCAGCCTGGTTTCATGGTGTTAGCAAGCTCCCAGTGACAGTGGCAGCTCCTACACCTGATCTGAAGCTTAAACCCAACAAGCCATCACAAAAGGACCCACATTACAAACCCTGAAACTTCATCTGCTGGGCACAGGACCATTTTGGATACACAAATCGAGAACTAGGAACACCTAAAAATAAAAAACTAATGGTTGGACTTGATGGGCCTAAAAGTATTTTCCAGCCTAAGTGACTATACAAGCAATAAGAAGAATGCACAGTGAAACAGCCTGTACTTCATCCATGTATCTGAAAGCAGGGTGCAGGAACACAGGCACATCCATCAGTGCCTGGACTCCCTATTTTGGACAGTGCCATCGTCTTACTTTGTACTGACCACATGTCCATGTTACTATTCTGGTCACATGAAATGGTACAACTATAGACAAGTCCAGGGTAGGGTAGGCAAATGCAGTGTTGGTGTAAGTTCAAAAATTCATTGAAGTAAGTTAAGAAAACAGGGCTCTTCTGAGTCCTTCTCAAGCTACTGCATTTGATTTTGGTTTGAAAGGGGTTATTTTTCCTGTCTTCAATCCCAGTTGATTTTTATATACAGAAGTGTTTTCTTACTGTCATTTGTGGACACCAAGAAGGAAGGAAAGATATTACTGTATTTTGTTCCAGAGACATTTGTGATTTTTATCTGCAAATAACAAAACACTGCTTTAAACTGAGGAAGATCTTGGGTTTATTCATTTAGCTTTGCTTGCATCTTCTGGAGCAATCACATATTAGTACAGAAAGATGAGGGAAGGAAAGAAACATACTGAGTTACATCAGTCTGACTGCTAATTCTGCGTTTCTGGCAATTTTTTCCTCTAGTTTAGAATTCTTAGCAAGAGATTCCTATCGCTCTTTGGTTTTTTCACTTTTACTTTTCCAGGATATATGTAAAGATCAAGTCTTCAACACTTCACTTGATGGCTTAAATTCTGCCTACAGGTTGAGTAACTCATCCTGGCATTCCCAATGCAATTGGCTCTTCTGCCAATTCATAGTTTCACAGTGTTAGGAAGGACATCAATGAGAGAACACCAGTTTTGCTATTTCTGAATGGCCTTTTATTGAATTGCAAAGATAAGCTATGATGAATGCTTCAACATTTTCATTTGCAATTTAGGGCATGAATATACAGTTTATTCAGCTTAGATCTCACTTTTTCCAGTAGAGTCTTGTTAAATGGAAATTATTTTTTCTTTTGAGTAGACTTTAAAATATTGTTGGCATTAAAAAATCCAACCATTTAGAAACCTGTGAGTCACAAACACAATCTCCGTTTCCTTTTCAGAGATATAATCGTCAAACACTATTACAACATAAAAAGCTATTCAACAACCATTATTTCAAGTTATTAGATTTTCTTATTCCTAAAATGCTATGTAATGATATGCATTAGGTAACACATCCATGCAGAGATAAATATTAAACTTGTTTTTCTTTCTTCTGAAGTAATCACTTGGTACTCTGTGGTCTACCACTATTAGACTGTTCATCACCATCCAAGCATAAACACTTAATTAGCACAAGAAGATGACACACCATTTCTAGACTCTCAGTATTTTGTCAGCATATATGCAGAGAATTGACCATCTCCACAGGCTACAACGACAAACCTTATAATTGTATTGAAAGAAACACTAAAAACAATTAGCAAACACTAGCCAGCATTTTTTGTCTTTTATTTACTGCCTTTTCCATGGGCAAAAATAAATTTACAGCAAATTCCAATCAAAATACAATTAAATCCTATTTTTAAACTGCTCTTAGAGGGAATACTTAGTAAAACACAAAAGAAAAGCTGAAGTATTTCTCCTCTACAGTGAACTTGGAGCAAAATGCGTCAAAACCCTGCATGGAATCTTACAAAAAATCAACTGCCCACTGTTATGAAACATAACATTTCTGACAATTTAATTTTACTGTTCTCTCACATGGACATGTTGCTCCATGCTCCCACTGGGTAACAGACAACAGTAAAAGCAATCTCCTTAACAGTCAAACCTTAAAATGCTGAGAATATTATATTATGAGAAATCCAGAAAATTCCATTTATTTTTTTGTTGTTGTTGATATTGTGGGGTCATTTGCTATTCTTCTGTTCTAGAAAAGGTAAAACAAGAGCAGTGAGAGTGATTAAAATTACAAAATGCCTTCCATATGGGAAGCATCTGAACATACCAGAACTCTCCAGCCAAGAAAACAAGACAGCAGAGTGCTACAAAATCTAGAGAGATACAAAGAAGGCAAATAGGCAATGGCTGTCCATTGCCTCATCCCACACACTGAGCCAAGTTGATGGAAAACTCAAAAAAAGGAAAAAAAAAAAAAAGATTTATGCAATATGATGGTAAAAACTAAGGTGAACTTTTTTCCCTTAGGTATCATGGATACAAGAAGTTTTTTAAGTTCAAATAGGGCTCAAAAAATTTATGGAAGAAAAACTGACTAATGACTAACCCAGGACTTCCTTTGACTCCGAAGCCCAGCAGCCTGGAATGTGGAACAGCATTCAGCACACCAGGGCACAACCCTGCACTCCTGCCCAGGAGCTGCTGGCTCTGCTCCAGGCCAGAGGGAATGTAGGAGCACTTGGGTCTGTCCCCATGCAGTCACTCCATCTTCAGACATTCCTTTCTTTTCCTCAACTAATGAATGATTTCCATTACTAAAAACCAAAAGAGACTTCAGGCTTCTTAATCTGAAACCCTCACAGACAAAAAAATATGTTTCATTATGAAGTAATGGATAGGAATCTCTTGCAGGCAAGAGTTCTACAGAAGAAGACTACCCAAGGAAAACCTCCTGTTCCCATGGGGAACAGGCATACAACAGCAGGAATCTCTATGAACACTGTACTGCACTCCTGGTGACTACTTTTAGGTAAGCAAAGCTTTACCTTAGAGTGGCTAAAACCTGCACCTGATTCTCCTACCTTTAGGAAAGCATTGTTTCAGAAGGAAATCAGACTGTGTCAAATGAAAAAAACTCGGGAGAAAGAAATTTGTCAGATTAAGAACTACCTCAATCTGAGGGAAAAACAAAACTCCCCTTTAAGATTTTCAGATGAACACAACCAAAGACATTTTTTGCTAACAGAAAATGCAATTAAAATTAGGTCAAATGACTTCTTCATATATCGACTAAAATATGGAATAAACTATATTCTAGTTTATATGAACCTTTTGCCATGTCCACAGAGGTTCTACCGGGAATTTCAATCTGGAGTGGTAAAAAAGAGGAAGCAAGGGAGAGGGTGAGCATCAGAATTACACTGTAAGCCTCCTAAGAGAGAAGCTTTACAAAATCTACTACTGAGTGTGGGTCCATCTCTCCAGCTCCTAAAAGCAAAAGCTTTTATGCTCCTGGGCAAGGCTCTCAAGGCTCTGTAGAGTTAAAAGTCTGAATCTCTACACAGAAATTTCTTACAGCTGTTATTAATTGCTGAAAGTCTCAGCTATTTGGATCTCTTTCTCGTTTGTACAAATGGTGTCTGCTTTATGAGCTGAATTCTTGCCTGCTCTTTTTTCTCAAATGCAAATTTAGCTTAATTAGACAGGTGCCTTCTAACACTGAGCTCTTTGAACCGGAGGCAGCCCTAAATGGAGGCTTTCTAAATAAATTCACACACATAAAACAAACAACAAAAAACATAAGATCAAAAGAACTCTGAAGGTATCACTCAAGGAACAAAATTATGTTCCATGTTTCAAGTAAGACTTTAAGTGGATTATAATTCAGAATATTTTAAAATTGTAATAGCAATGATAAATTATTTGTAATTTAATCATTCTTTTTAATTACGCCAGAGGTCATCTTACTGTTTTCAGAAACAAAGTCTACAAATCCTGAAGAAAACAGGGCATAAGGAGATGTGTTTTTAACTAACTCCAAGAAATTGTTGATGTGAACTTCCAGGGACAGCTTTGCTGCACGTGAAAAGCACTATTTGTGTTCTTACTGTAGTACAAAACCGTACTATAATCTCCAATTCTAGAAAATTTATGCATAAAAACAGAGAGCACTGGTATGTCACAAGCATGAAGCAGTTTCTACATCTGGTCATTATCAAACAAAATTATAATTCCTCCTGGGACTGTTAACATTCCTTCCAAAGATACCATCCTACCATCAAACATTAATAGAAGCACCAGTAAAAATCCCTCCCAGAGAGAACAGGCTGAGACATGGTAGCTTTTGTAACCTCTAACAGCAACACAGAATGAATTTTTCATTCCCATCTTGCTTACTAGTCTTTTGGAGGCCACCTTGGGCTTGAATGCACACTCAAAGTCCCAGTGAAATGCCAAGGAAGGCTGCCTTCTTCCATTCCAAACAACAGCTATTATAAACAAATGCCATTTCATGCAGTAAGTACTGCAGCTTTACCACGCCACCGCCCCAGCCCAGCATCACAGGAAGGGCACACGGCCAAGGGCACAGCTGAGGGGACCCAGTACCAACCTGCCATCACATCAAATCTCATCCAGGATGAAGCAGTCAAATCTGCTAAGTTTAGGAGGCAGCTCTTATGGCCCTTCTCTGATAAAGTTACACCATGTTCTCAGAAGTAACTGGTTTCAATCTCTGAAAGTCAGTCCCAAATGAAATTTTGTTCTCAAACAAATGTGAGTCTGTTAAAATGTTCTTAAGACAGAAAACCAGAAGCCAAATCTACCCAGAAAGCCTCCAGCTTAACTGGACTAAAAAACTAATATGTTTTCTTCCTCAAACACTGTTTTTCTCACAGAGTTGTATTTTCCAGACAAGTATCCATTACAGACTTGCAAAGGAAAAAAAGTCAAGAGTTAATTAAAAAACAAAGACCCACCTGGCAGCACAAAAAGAAAATATATAAATAGATAATCAGCAGCTTGTACCTTATCTGTATTTCTAGTCACCAGTAAAGTGTTGTAAAGGCTGAGAGTATGTTAAAATCATAGAATATTTTAAGTTGGAAGGGACCAACCAACCAGCATCATCAAATCCATCTCCTGGTCCTTCAGAGGACAGCTCCAGAAATCACACTGCGTGCCTGAAAGTTTTGTCCAAATGTTTCTTAACTCTGTCAGGCTTGGTGCTGTGACCAGTTCCCTGGGGTTCCAGTGCCCAGCAACTATCTGGGTGAAGAACTTTTTCCCAATATCAAACCTAAACCTCCTTGGCTCACTTCATGCCATTTCTTCAAGCCTGTAACTGATCACGTGAGTGAAGAAATCAGTAACACCTTCTGCAGAAGAGCTGACTGTCAGATCCAGCTTCACAGACAGACATCAGGCACTGGGCAACCTGAGACCTGAAGAGTCACACCTACCATCAGGGGTGTCTGGGTGGAGATCCTGGTCACAGCTGATGCAGTGACTCCAGCAGCTACCGGGGAATGAGTTCCAAGGCATGACCAGACCAACCCTGAGCAAGTGTTCACGTCTGAGGCTGGGGATGAGGGTGCCTCTTCGTGCTCTTCTTCACCAACTACTGAATCTGTCCACTGCCTCTGTCAGCAGCTCCCAGATGTCAAGGTCTGGTGCCTGGTTCCTGAGTTGCAGGTACTTGAATTTTTACACTCTGACAGTGGAAGAGGGTCTGTGGAGAGGAGCCTTTCCATGCCCTATTTGCCTGCTGTGGCTGCCTGCACTCACTAGGGGCTATACTTCATAGTCATGGGGGTGATTACACTGTGTTTCAATCTCCCACCACTGCTCTGGCAACACCCAAGTCTCATCAGGTGGTCCCACAAGAGCTTTTGGCTAAAAAAATAAGAAATTCCAAAGAGCCAAAGTGGAGAAACAGGGCTGTCATAAATCCATGTATTACGTACTGTTCAATGGAGAATACAGTTTCTTATATATACATCCCAACACATCAAAGTAAAACCTCCACCTGAAGTACATCAGATACGGAATATCACTCCAATGCAATGATAAAAAATGTGTTAAAAAATAAGCTAGTCTCCTAAACCACACATGAAGCTTCAACTTCTGCAAATCCTCTTGCAACAAGAATCCCTTCTCACGCTGCAAAGCTTCTTGCTCTCAGTGCAGCAACCTCCATTTCTGACCAATAAAACAACCTGACAGAGAGCACTAGCAGATGGTGACAGCAATGGCCACTATTTTGACTTCTTTCTCCCCTCACCATGAACGCATGATGGATTACTTTTAACAGAATGACTCATGAGTGTATAAATGGAAATTAATTTTTTACTTTCATTCTGGCATGTTATGCTGTAGTATTTTAATTTCTGCCTTTCTCTCTGGCATGTTAAATTATAGTGTCTCTAGTCTTTCTATTAATAAGATATAATCAGGAAACATGCTGTTGCTGCTTCAGTATCCTACAGTTGCCACTAGCAACAAATTTACATGTTTTGAAGGAGAGGGGTAAGAATCGCCCTCAGCTCCCCAACAGCCCTGACCCTGGTGAAGTTAGCAGATTGAACTTGATTTGGCACCAAAACAACTTAAGTGACTGACCATTTGAGGTTAAATATGGACTGAATATGAATTCATAACTAAATTACAAAATACAGGATTATGTCTTTATTACAAGACAATAACTCCTTCAAAGAAGTATATATTCATTTATTCATTAGTAACAACATGAACACAACAGAAGACAAATGAAGCAAAATGAGCTAAGTAAACCAACAAATGCAGTATTTCACACCCCTTTTTACCCATTTAACAGCTTAGTAAAAAGGATTTCATAGGAATAGTGAAATTGTAACCCTTCACTTAATATCAAATTCAGTTGAGCAGCAGAGTACCTCTCGCCTTTGGTTGGTTGGTTTTTTCTTGACCCCTAAAGCACCCTGGTAAAATGTAATCCTGACTTCATGTGATCATCTCAGTGCAAAAATGCATTTTTTCATGTCCATATTTACTTAATGTTTAGAAGACCCATTCATCCCATTAAGGGCAAATGCATCATGCTCTGGATTATGTCCGGGAACTCAATTCTTCAGGCAATGACAAAAGGGTAAGCAGACAGGCATTTTGCATTGGACAAACACCGAGGGACTTAACTGGCAGGTGAAAAAAACAGAGCCTGAAGGAACAAGATTGCATGACTAAGCCAGCAATTAGAAGAACCTCTCTGTCTGCTGCAAATACAAATATTTGCTGCAGAGATAAATCTCGAATGCTCCGCTTGGAATTCTATTGATACCAGACTTCTCATTAACCTTGCTTTCAAGAAGCCGGAACAAGCATTTTACATGAACTCTTTACAGTAACACAACTCCTTTTCACTAACAGATTTTCTTTCTAAATAAAGAACTGCACTCAATCCTTCAAAAAACACACAACTCCTCTCCCAAACTTCCAAATCCCAGTAGCATTTCCTCTCTAAAACAAGAGTTTTAATAAATCTCTTCACAATTCCTACTAGCATTTATGGAAGTACCCAGCTTTCATTGCAGGGTCCTTAAAACTGATAGAAGCAGCTAAACAAGCAACTTGAAACATTTTAACTATTAGACATAAGTTGCAACGATGTCTATAATGCAAAAACTTTTTGCTAGTGTTCAAGTCAATTATATTCTTCCATTTTGGGTATATGTGGTCATAAGTACAATATATGAAATGTCTGCTTTGAGTTTATGTCTTTATATCACTCATTCCTGTTAATTTAAGCACTTATTTTCCTAAAAGAAATAAGTAAAAGCAGCAAAAAGATTGCAGAGTCCAGCTGCAGTCAAAAGCAAGCAAACTGAAAACTCACAGATGTTTTTCACAAAAATTCATTATTACCCAAGTACAGATAAATAACAAGCAGCTGGTTTTGGCTTCATGACCATTTACTAAAGCTTTCTGTCTTCTTGTCTTCATAGAGGCAGTAGCAGTTACTACTCTTCAAACACATTAAAATACTTCTTATTTGGATAACTTTGATAAACTGATCTTTAAGAAAGCAGTTACTTAAGCTCCTTGGCTTAAAAAGTTTCCTTTTTTACGTGCCTAGATCTCTGATTTTTTTTGAAGTTTACTTTTCATACTTCTTAATGCAAAACTGAAGTTGATCTCTCGCCCAACAACCTCAAAGAACATGACATATTTTATTTATTTAATGCAGATGTTCTTTCCAAAAGCCACTGCATTCAGTGTGCTCCCCATCACACTCCCTCAACGAAGAGGTTGTCATTCTCACTCTCTAAGACTCCTCCATGTGTCCTTTGTCGTTCCAGATGTTTCCAGGGAAATGCCCTTCCATCCCTTATTGTCATCAACCATTTGTCCTGGGGGCTGTAGAGGCAATTTTGGAGCTTTCCATTATCTTTAAAGCTTGCAAGTGAAGGATGTCTCATTCTACTGGATCTTCAATAAGCAAGCAGCCATTTCAGTACAGTTAGCAAAGTCATCCCAGTATTACAGAGCAGTGTCCAGCTGGCTTGAATGAGGCAGTTTTGCATACTAAATACTGTGACAATTCCTGTTGAGATTTTCAGAATCTATTTTGTGTCAGCAAGTCTGAGAAAAAGGGTTATCAGACCATCTGACTCATCCCAGCCTTGGCATGCTTCACCTCACAGCATGGATGCTGGATGACTCACTTATTGGAATATTCCTATTTCCAACAGCAAGAGAGTCTCATCCATGGTGGAAAAGCACTCAAGGAATCCCAGCTGTCGTGATATCCCAGATGAACTGTCTCCCTTGTAGAGAAGATGTAAGTATTCAAGAGGCACCTGTCTCCAAGAGTGGGATCTTGCCATATCCTGTGTCTCACTACCAGAACGCTGTGACTGAAGCTTCCTCTACCAGGGCAGTAAACTCTACAGCTTAGGAAAGCAATCTCACCTTGTCAAGGTAAATTCTGGACCCAGTTTACAACAGGACAGCAACTATTATTTCCATGAGGCTACAGCCTCCAGTTCAATTCTTTTCCAGGGATAACCTTATCTCAGGGTTTGTCATAGAAGGACAATGGTGTCTGCTGCACCTGATCCCACACAGAGCTCTGAAAAACTGAACAACCTTCCTATTCCACATCTCCAAAGTCAAACGTCCAGGATAATTTGCATGGCCCAATAAAGATCAGAAACACTGTGGTGCTGAGTTCTAATGGCAGTAAAGAACAGTGATAGCATGACTTCAAACCCCTAACATTTTAGAAGCAGAAACTGAGGTCCAAGGAACGTGGCAAGCTTACTGCTGCTGAAAATGTAAAGGTGTTATGGTGGTGACAAAGCTTCTGATCTGACTGGTGCTAAAACTATGACACATTACATATGTTTGTGATGTGCCAATGCCATGACTTTCACTGAGACAGTGTCAAAGGCAGCTGAAGTCTTCTCTGCCACTGGCTCAGTAACAAGCCTCAGAGAACTCTTCAAGCTATGCAGACTCTCAGTAATAATGAATGGTAAAGAGCTGAAGAAAACTCTGAGTTGAACCACTGTGTTCCAGGAGATGAGGCTAAGAACTGGAAACACAGAAGGATCATCTCCCCTTATGTACCTATGGTTACTGCAGAGGCAAAGTTGGTTTCCTCCTCCTGAACCAAGATGTGTATACGCAGTCAGTGCCACTGTGCACACAGGCTATCACTGAGAGTTTTGATTTGCTAAACCTCTGAAAACATGATAGCTGAAGCACAGGCTGATTGCAGGATGGGATGGAGATATTCCACTATAAAATGAGACATCCTTAAATCATCAGCATGACAAGGCAGCCAAGCCTTGGACAGCTGTAAAATGCCTTTGAGCTAATCCTGATTGATAGTGTGGGTGCCAGACATGGGAAAAGGCTAATATTCCTCCATGAACATTTTATCTACTTGGATTTCTACAAGAGTTCCAGCTAGGGTAAATCAGTTCCCTTTAGACATTTGATGAATTGTTGCTAGGCAACATCAGACACAGACTAACTGTATAGTGCCAGGGTTGGGAAAGAAAGATGATGATTCATAGGGATGAACAGAGCCCTTCACACTTCTAAAGAATACTGCTTCCAGTTTGGTTAATCTTCTCAGAAGGTTTGACTTCTCAGAACATCCCACTTCACTGAGGTGGAGCAAGTACTTTGCATGTAGGAGGAATACAGAAATGCAAAGAGATCATAGAATCATTGGGGTCAGAAAAGACCTTTAAGGTCATCAAATCCAACCATTAACCCATCACTGTCAAGTACACCACTAATTCATGTCCCTAAGTGGCACATTTACACCTATTTTAACACCTCCAGGGTTAGTGACTCAGCTACCCACTAAACACATACTGATATTTCGATGCAAATGTATCAGTTATAACTGTGTATATATTTAACAGCAGCTTTCTATAATATTAGATAAAATGAACAATTATTTTTCTATTGCAAACAGCAAACAGTAAGTTTCAATTTCAACTGTTAGACATATCTACCTATCCAACAAATTTATAAAAATTGCTTAATGTTTTTGTGCCTTGAAATACATTTCCTGTCTAAAAATGTAGGTCTGCATCTCTTCCCTTGCATAAAAATACCAACCACAGCACAGCATCAGCCTTTCTCCCAGTGCCACCGTGTTGCCATGGAAACTGGACCCGATTTCTACTGCCAACATAGGTTCCATGTAAGCAGGAAATGAGCTTAAGTAATATTTATATAATATGCAACAGAGAACATATTTACAACATCTAGATTTCATTGGAGGCCTCTAGACTGGCTGAAGCAGCTTTAAGTATTCTCAGGTTGTTTCTATCAGACACTTTGATTCAAAGTATATTTTTATTACTAGCCTCAAAAGCATTGCATAGGAAATGCACACATATGTGGAATTCAGTTTATTTCTTTCTCCTTGTTTTCACTCAAAAGACATACAAGCTCCACACTTCGTAAGTAAATAAAATAATGTGTTAAAAAAAACTAGAAGGTAATTTATTCCTAGAAGAGCCTTACTCTCAAAAAGGCACAATAGGAGACTATGAAGGCTATTTCTTATAACATAATCTAAAACAAAGGAAAGCCAACCTAACCTCCAGTATATCCCATAGCATGTCTTTCTTCTCTTGCCCTCCTACCCCTTAAAAAAATTTCCTATACAAATATTGCTGTAAAAACATTGCCCCACAATTCGGGGGGGGGGGGGGGGGGGGGTTGGCGTTGGCTTTTTGCTCTGAATACAAGCTGTGTATGCCCACAGTCATAGAAGGGACCTCTGGAGATCATCTGGTCCAACATCCCTGCCACTCCAGCCAAACCACCTAGAGTCAGCTGTCCAGAACCACCTCCAGACGGCTTACTTGGAATATCTCCAAGGATGGAGATTCTACCCCGTCTCTCATGGGCAACCAACCCATGATGGTGCTCAGCTTTCAGCACCAGGCATGAGATCAAGAGACACAACTTCTAAACAGCAAACAACCCACTGAATGATGGCCAAAATACATTTTCAATAAAAAAAAAAATTTGTTAGGCAGCTTACTGTTAAATGGCATAACACAAAATACCTTTCAAGCATACTTAAACGGGTGGTAAAGAGACTTTCACATAGAAGAAAAAAACTAAGTCTGATTTCCCTCAACTCTCTTAGATTCTCTCAGAACACTTTTTCAAAGGTAACATGTTTTGAAAAGAACTACTGGTCTTAAGCAATTTTTTTTTTTTGGTCTGGAAGAATTTCAAACTAGAAATATTAGAGTGGTCAACAGAGGCAACAGGAATTCTTTATGTGCAGACAACGTGAGGAAGACTCAAAAGCTGACTCAAATCCTTGATCTGCACAATCAGAAATGTAATTTTTACTTCAAGTAGCTAGTTCTTGCCTATATTATAAAGCCAATACCCAAAATCTATTCCTAGAGTCAAGTCTTACCCTCTTTCTCAGCTATACAGCCTTGCTTCCAAACAAAATGCTTTAAAGTTGCAAACATTAACTGGAATGAATTATCTTGAGGGCAGAAATCCCATAAAAGTGAGAAGATGCAGGAACTTGAGCACAATGATATGAGAAAGGCCATTCTAGGTCAGTTCAGTGATCCACACAGACCAATAACCTATATTTAGAAAAACAGCTCCATGCAGATGTCAGAGGAAAAGTGTAAGAGCAAACTAAGCACACAGGGCTCCTTCCTCCTGTAAGCAGGTTTCCAGAAAATGGCAGCTCAGAGGCCACCAGATGGGATTCCTGTGTATTTAGTAACTCCCACCTGATGTTTACTCCATAAATCTATCCAGTTCCCCTCTGAGCAAATGGAAACTTCTAACATCCATCTCGTATGGCACAGCATGAAATTCCAGAGCATACTTACACCTCTTCCAAAAGATCATCACCTCCTGTTTGTTCTGTATCTGCCATCTCAGAGCTTCCACTGATACCCTCTGAATCTGTCCTGAAAGCCTGCAAACATTCATTCTGCAGTCACCTTCTTCCTGGCACACAATTTCAGAGACATCTACTGTACACCCTCTGCCATCTGTTTGTCAGCCTTGAAGATTCCTACTCAATTTTGTCTTTTCTCACAGGAAAGCTGCTCTACAATTCAAGATCCTACCCTTCACTCTTCCCTGACCCCTGTCATGCTGCACTCTTTGTACACAATATTCCACAGGCAATGCGTGGAGGGAGAATATTTTGGTATAATGACATTTTCTACCATGCTGTCTCCTCCTTAATTTCTAACCATGTATTTGCCTCTTTTTATCACAACTGAACACGAAGCTGATGCTTTTATGAAGCATCTATTTAAACAGCAGTTCACTAAATAATGATTCTTATACCTTGGGATCCTTTATTTTACATGAAGTTACGATTATTTTTCAGCGGGCGTTGCTTCGACATTTGTTAGGCTGAATTTCACTTGCCATTTTGACATCCAAAAGGCTGGTATTGAGTATAGTGAATTGGGCCTGATGTAGCTTCTTTGACCAAGATCCAACAATATGGAAGGGAAGAAATGCACATACTTCCATCACATAATATAATCAAACTAAGTTTCTTTGTGTCTTTGGGAAAACAAGGATTTGATTGGTTTTTTATTTGTTTCTAACATCCTAGGTCTATGACTAGCTCATATAACTGTGACTCCCCAGAACTGTCTATTTATTTCATAATGAGAGTGTGATTACGGTATGAGTTATTAGATCTTTAATTAGAAGTAGATTAATCAGTAGCTCTAAAAGGAAATGACATTTCCTTTTAAAATATCATTTTACATTAAAATAATTATGTATCTCATGAATTTTAAATAAATAAGATTCTAGAACTGTAAAAAGACCTGAAACTAAAGATATTTACCAGAGCCATATACAAAGACTCCTGCTCTGCTTTAGTTAACACTGGACAGTCCCACAAAACATATGCTTTGCTAAATAATGCAGAGAAGACATATTCTTAAAAGTAATTTTATATTTGAATCAAATATACTACTCAGGTACTCTTAAAAGAAACAGATATTATAATATAACCTGGAATTTCAAAATAGTTATCTCTAAACTTGAATTTCTATGGATGTGATGAAATAATTGTCATTGACAGGAAGAAAGTACCAACATGAAATGCCTGGTAGTACAGACTAAATTAGAAAATAATTGTGTTCATAATTGCAATTCTGAAGCCATATGACAGGCAGATAAATTTACCTACCTAATTTAGAAAGGTGAGGAGACTAGAAACTACAACTCAGAAACCTAGATCAGTGTTGTAGCCTCAATTGTCCACAACAACAGCAGAAAAAAGGGCAAATTTACACACTAGGTAACTGGCAAAAAACATTTAATTTCAAATGAATGAGTGCTATACTAGTAAATGAATAAACTTCATTAAAAAAATTTTCCTTATTAAGGGGAGATTGTAACAATTGAGAGATAGGGTTGCTTAAATTCCAGTGATAACTGTTTACATTCCCAGAATATGAACAGAATGAACCAAACATGTCACAAAATTAAGTTTTGATCAGAAAAACTATACTTCTCTGAAAACAGCTGCACTAAAAATATCCTAGTGACAATGGGCAAAGATAATTGAGAACAATTTTAAAATCAATAGTTTGGGTTTTATTCTTAGCTATTTGCAGAAGTCAAAAATCAGTGTAGGCCAGACAGCTCCAAGCTTAGAGCAGATTTTTGGCTTAGCAATCTAGAGAAGATAGCAGTTTCTTCATTCAATTTATAAATTAGTAGAAGTCTTCCATGTGCTTGTAGTAAGGCAATATATTGAAAATTTTATTAAGTTTCGCAGTGCAGTATGTTTTCATTTCACTTCATTATTACAACCGCAAAGAAATCTCGACTTTATAATGCTATTTATTATTTTTCAGGTGATTGGAATATATCCAAATAAAGATCCTACAAAATTGCAGCAAGCTGCAACTTAATCCAATAACATAAAAAAGTAATTTTCCCTTCAGCTATTTCTGTACAGACTGCTATTCTCAGAGATGCCTGTTATTTACCTATGTCTGTCATTAAATAAAAAAGTAAAAAATCTTTATGAATCACTACGATCTATAAAAATGAATAATAAACCAATTCTAGTTTGAAAGCAGCTGCTCTTCATGCAAATGAGAACTCCAGTACCAGAGTGATCTTTGTTCACAGTGTGAGCATTCAGCAGCATCTTCCACAAAAGGTGTACTTTCCACTGCACATGAACAATGTATGTTTGTCACTGCTGTGAGGAATTTCAGGATCAACTGGGCAAAAGGGTAAGATCACTGTAATAAAAACAACTAAATGAATAGGAATGAATCCTTAAATGAAAATTGCTTTTTAAATATAAAATACTAGTTTGCACTTTAAATTCATGATAAATCTCAGGAAGTTTGCTGACTTTCTTTAAATTTTTTTTTCCTGTCAGATCCCTCTGGAAAAAGTGCAACACTACCTTAAGTGCTAACACACAAACACATGTATTTGAAATAGTTTCAAAATGTATTGCTTAATAATCAATGCCCAGAAGTAAAACTGTTATAATGAAGTGGGTTTTAAGACCTATGGATATCTGGTGTTTGGTTTTGTTTTTTTTTTAATCCATAGAATAAAATACCAATGTAAGCTAGGACAAAGGTGAAGGAATACTTCCCTGCTGATCTGATCTTCAAGGCTTTGCTCACTGCAGCCTCTCCACACGGAGCCTGCAGCTGACCCAGCCCAGCAAGAGCAGAAAACAGTCATAAGATATAAACAGGAAGATACATTCATTTATTTCCTGCAAATTTTCTGACTCTGCTAAATGTTTAGATCAATTAAAGGAAAACAGACATCAGAAATGTGACAGCTCATGTTTTCTTGCCTGGTTTTGAACTGTGACTGGAAGTGCAGGTACCACAGCCTCCCTAAAAAAAAGGCTTTTGGCTCAAGAGTAGAGATCCCAGCAGGAGGAGTGTGGAGGTACAAAGATTTTACTTCAGTTGTGAAGCAAAAAAACCCTACATTGTTTTGCCCCTTCAGCCTCTGCTCCATTTATTTGAGGCATTTATCTCTGGTAATTGTATTTATTATTCAGTTAAGTGGTACATTACACTCACAAAAGTAAACCACAATCTTCCTCACAAAACGTCAGGAGTAGACAAAAATTAAGCACTGCCTCTCTCCTTTTGAAAAGTATAGGCTGGTTAAGGGCCTATGAAAAACTTATTTGCAAAACAGGCTCCTTGAAACCCACAACCCTATGTGTTCTATTTTGCAACAAAATTTTCTTCAGGTTGAGAGAATTCTCAGGTGCCAGGAACAATGTAAGCAAAACTGCTGTTACAGTTTGAAAAATATAGGGCCATAATTCGCACTACAATCAATGTGCAGTGAAAAACGTATGCAGAATTCACAGTGAAATAAACAGTATTATTTGCTCCTACAAAACAAATCTATGATTTCAGGGCATACAGATACTGGGATGAGGACCTTAGGAATCATAATGTGAGACTTTATTCCAGATGTCCTCTAAGAAACAGAAAATTATCTGAAAACAGGTTTGAGGGAAATGCAAAGTTTTCAATTTTCTTTAGATTACCTATTAATTGTAAACTTATACCTGGCCTAGGACAGATTTTCTTTTAAAACTCAAAAGCAGCAGTCAGTCTGCATGTCTCTACAGGAATGGTTCTTTAGGAAAAGGCAGAAATCTTGGAAAACATAACTTGTTTGTTGCAGTGTCACTTCCCATGCTCTACTTACTGGTAGATTTGGGTTGTTTTTTTTTTATTCTTTAGAGAAGATAAGAAGCAGGATGCATGCACTCCTAGTGCTACATGTGACCACACCTCAGAGGGAGCTCAAACTGCAGCACTCTCCTACTGATATATGCACTGGAAACTGAGTTAATCACCTGAAAGGCACCTGCAGACTGCCCTGCCTCCATTCCCAGTGCTGGAGAAGCCAGGACAGAAACAAGTGAATCAGTAGCACTTTTTTTTTGTTAGTTTGTTTTTTTAATAAAGCCTTTTTTTTTTTTTAAATAAAGCAGAGAATATTGGTGTGGCAACATGCATGAAATGAGTTGCTAAACTTTGTTTTCCTCAGCTTCTAACAGTACTGCAAGGCTAACTAACCGAGCATATGATTCAGTGCCTAAAAAAAGGCTTATGGATATTGGTTGAAGAGAAATCCCTACAATGGTGGCAATACTCTAGACATTCTGGTTTTTTAACTTAAATTACCAATGTCTTTGAAAGACACTGGAAGAAATTCACTAGGGGGAAGTAATTTGCTGCTGGAAAAGATCAATTCTAAAAATGAACAGACTGCCTAAACTGCTAAAACTCTTGTTAAAACCCCCAGATTTCCAAGCAATCTACCTGAAAACCACAGGTATTTGAAACAGGGTAGTTTTATTTAGCCTATGGCCAATAATAAAATCACAGTTCTTCTGTCTGCTTCCTTCTTCTACCTGAGACGGAATAACAATTAGGAACTATGCCCAAATGACCCACAGTAACTTGTTCCATTTAAAACTTCACAGAATTTTTTTAAACTGTAAAATTGCATGAGCTTCAATAACACTAGTAAATTCATTTTCTACAAGCTAAAAATTACTGTAAATCAAATAAAAGGGCATGTAATGATTGTATCTTTAAGTATGCTGCTGCAATAGTGACTACAAAGACTGGACAAACTCCTCTGCAAGAAGTTAAATGCTTAAGCTCAAAATTATAATGTGGCTATGAACAATGTGTTCTTCTATATTTTTCCTCTAAATCAAAAAAATAAAAAACTAAATCAAAAATAGCAAGTAACTTAAAAATGTATTTTCTTAGAAATACACTCTTGCAGGTCCCATTTTTACAGCTCAATAACCAGTTCAAACCAAAGGAGGCCATGCTTTGCAGAACCAGCCACCTAAAATAAACATGCAAAAAGGACAGGAAAGTTCAGAAATTACTGTTGCAAGAGTGTATGAATAGAACAGCAAGTGAGAGTTTTGGAAGCCTGCTTTCCAAACAGCAGAATCTGCCCTCAATTCTCCCAGGATAGAGCCTGTAGTTAAATCAAAACATGTCTGAATACAGGGTCTAATCCACTCTGAAGCTTATAGATGTGGGCACACTCTTCTGCCATAATAGGACATAATTCAAAAAGACTTTAACTCATAACACTAACAGCTTTTAACCTGTTATCTGTTTTACTCCTTACTCCTGATCTACAGTAATTTGGAAACACTGCAAATAATTATATAACTTTTAAAGGACAAGAATCCTGAATGGTAGGATAAAGAAACATTTCATGAAAACTTTAAAAGGACAGTCAAACATCAGAATGCAAAATAAAGTCACTCAGCATTTTTTTATCACTCAGCCTTCACCTGCAAGTGCACCACAGTGGTGCTGAAACTGTAAAGGTCTAAAGATAAAAATAGCAACAATCTTTTATTAAACAGTTCTTGATACTGGGAATGATAATCACACTAGTATTCAGGCTCAGAGTTGTTTAACCAGACTGACAGTGAGTTGATTCTTGTTAGAGCTGAGGGAAAAATCCCTAAGCCCAAAGATATGTTCACTTTCTCTAAGTAATTTAATTTAATAAAAGCAAAAGGTATTCTGTACTTTCAACAGTTTGCACTGCAAAGTTATTTCAGGAAAACACTCTCTTGCCTGTATCTGTCTCCAGAAGATGGACAAAGGATTTATGCATAGTGGCAACAATGATCCTTCTGCACAGAGACAACACAGAAGTCTTCAGATAAAGGCTCACAGATCTGACTTCACTTCTCCAAGAGACACCTTTCAGCACTTCCTCAGCCTCAGCTGCTCCAGAACAACACCTCCAAGTTCACTGCAGGAAGACCTCTCCAGCAGGCTGCTGCCAGCCCCTGGGGCTCAGCTCCACATCCTGCTGCCCAGCGCATGCACCGGCTTTCCGCAGGGCGAGACCTCCACAGCCCTCTCTCTCCCACACTGGGTCCCAGAAATTTGGGAAGAGTATGGTAGGTGTGAGTAGTGCCTGAGCAGGTCCACACTGAAGAGCACAGCCAGCTGCAGGCACAGGTCCCCAGGCACAGCCTGCCTGGGGTGCACTCTGAAGGCACAGGGAAGGGATGCTCATGGAGAGCCCAAGAGGTCTTGTCACTACACCTCTACCCACACAGTCAGGTTAGACCACTGCAGACAAGAGCAACCTTATCAGCATAACCAGGGAGCTTTAGCAGGAAAGTGGAGATGCCACCTTCAAACATAAAAGCTGAGTGCTTTTGAAGGACCTACAGCTCATATTATAGATTCTTTGCCCTCTCAAATTATGGTATGAGGGGAGAGAACTTGCTGTAGTAGAGAATAACATTAAGGCATCCAATTCAGACTCTCATTTTATACTTTAAAAATGTTCTTCTAAGAAACAGGATCATTGCATTTCCTGGAGATGGATACAATTACTGAATGTATACTTAGATCAAAACAAAGCCTGGAGTTTAAGTAACTTGCCAAAATATTACAACCTCTCCAAAATCAAAGGAGTTCTTTTTAAGCAAAACCGAGTATCACTGGCAGGGACTGACAGTCAATAGGCTGATTAAGAGAGGAGGTTCTTTGTAACCACACTGTCAAACAGTCTGTGTAAAAAACAGGATAAAGATAACCTTGAATATTGTCAGAAAGAGTCTAGCAAAATAGAACAAATTAACTGTGTTATTATGAGGATTTTTTTGTCCCTTCTTTCAGAATGAAAGAAACTGCAGACCAGAGTCACACAACTTTTACAATACCCTAAATCCAAAGACAAACCACTTGCCTTCAAAGTTGCAAATGGGTCTGGCTGAGTACAATCTTACTCTTCAGTACTGCTCGTGAACTGTCGTCCAGATTAAAAAAAAAAAAAAATTAAAAATCTGGACAAGTGGGTGTAATATTCAGGCAGCATGTGCTACACGTACACAGTGGTGAAAGGGAACTCAGCTGTCAATAAGGCACTATTAACATCTATAAAAAACTTTACAACTAAGCTTATAAAAATGGCTTTTCCTATTGCTACAAAAAAAGCAGTGGTATAACATTTTTATACAAAGGCTATTTTCAGCATTCTAAAGCATTGCTAAAGCTCTGGACAAACAATGCATCATTGAAAATGGCTTGTAGCTTTCAGTAAATAAATTAGTGTGTGGGTGCAACCAAAAACTGTATGGCAGTACTATGGCAAACAGAGACTGAAGTTACTTGCAAGACTGTAGTCACATTTCTGTGAGAGAGATTGAAACTAAGCTGGGAAATCAAAACAGAGATCTGAAACACACACAAGTGACAAGATGAATGTGATGTCAGCTACCATATGCAAGAATCATAGAACGGAATTTGTACACCAGTTATGAAAACAGGAAAGCTATAGCTGAATCTACTAGATTTAAAATGGACCCCATTCATCTGTAGGAACAGACTATAAGGTAGTTTGAAATTTCTCAACTGTAACAGAAGCAAAAGCTTCAATTAAAACCAAAAGAAAACTTCTAAATTTTTAAAATTCTTAATTTTTAAGCCACTTAAAATCAGGATTGCAACATAAAGCCAGTAAGCCCTGAGGTTAATTCAGTAAATTAGAAAGACAACAGAATAGAAACTTTCCAAGAATTAGTACTCATCTCGCAACAGAAAAATTCTGGCTTTGGTTCTCTTAAAGCTGAACTCCAAAACACTGTCATGACTTCATTAATTCTGTATGTAGTCCCAGCCCTTCTACTTCTATAAAATACATGTAAAATGCATACCACACATATATAAAGTAACCTCAAAACCAGGTAAGTGCTGAAAAGGTTTTTCCAGTTTTGTGTGAAACCCATGACCCTCCATCAATCTCACATATACTGCAGTTACATTGCTATTGTAATCAAAAATTATGTTGCACCTACTTAAGAGCTTTTTACTTAAAAACACACACATGCCCCCTAAAAGAGAACGACTTCAGAATACAGAAAGTTGTAGGATTACATACCTCCCTTCTGCAAGCTCCTTATGAAGCTCGAAAACCTGTACATTCTCCTTTTGGAATTTAAATATTTTCCTTGCTGGTTCTTACTTTCAACATAAAACCACCATCTATGTTAAAAGATTCTGTAGGTGGTTAAAATTATGTGATATGACTTTAGAGATGATTAACCTAAGATTTAACATGAGATGTGAAGTTTTGTTCTGTTTTGTCCTTTCCACCTCAGTCTGCCTTGATAAGGATTCAACAACTCTGCCACTTTAATTAAAACAGTGAGAACAAGTAATGCACATCTGACTCATGCAAAACAGAGAATATTCCAGACTAGAAATTTTATTTAAAAAACGTAGAGAGCTGGATGAGTTCAAAAACATTTCTGAGAATAGGAAGGGAACATTTCAGAAGACCTTCCTAACTTCTGTATTCATTTCAAAAATGAGGTACAAGTTCATTTCTTCTTTATTCTGTACATGGCATGTCCAAGTGAACAATCATTATACAGAGAATAGTTATTGCCTTTAGTGTAGCACCTGAAATGGCTTCAACAACTTACTGTTCACCATTTGAAAACAGTCTTCACAACGAAGGACTAATACAGAAATATCTTCTAGAAAAAGAACACCAAGCTTGTGATTTTTACTATCTACTACTGATCACTTCCAAACCCACACATATGAACTTTTTCTTATCTACAGACATGAGACTGTAATCAGGGATCTACATTGACCACGGTCTTGAAAAATATATCATGAATTTGCAACTCTCAATACTCTGTGTACTGAGATATCAATCGCTCTGCATATGTGATTTAAACTATCTTCTATAATTTCAACATAAAACAGCACAACTGTTATTCTACCTGTAGAGGTACAAATACCAACAGTTGCAAATTCTCAAAACCAATTTTTTTTACCTCAAGAGTTCAAACGTTATCAGTGCCAAATGTGGTCCATTAATGCTCAGTAAGAAAAAATCTAGATTTACTCATTCCATTTACAGATTATAACTTAAATTTTTCCAAAAAAAAACTTATCTTGACAATCCATGCAGCTAGTTTGAGTTCTGCTAACAGAACACTTACACTGAGTCACATCAAAGTTCCATCTACTTTGCCCAATATCCTGCTCCTGAGAGTGGCTGAAAGTGGACACCTCGGGAAGGGTACAGGAATGGTCAAAACAACAGCCAAACACTGGCCCACTCTGCAACAATTTGCTATAGGGGCCACAGATAAAATCTTTATATTTATCAGTCTTCAATGAAGGTTTTTTCTATAAACTTACTCAGTCACTCCTTGAACTGATAGAAGTTTAACATTCTGTGCCAAGAACTTCTACACACTTAACTGTCCATATCTGAAGAATAATTTCCTTTCTTTTTGTTCAGAAATTGCATGCAAGCTTCCTCTGTGGGAAGAAATGGAAAAAAAAAATTTGCTTTTTTCATTTCGCTCACCATTTAATATTTTCTATGTAATTTCTCTCAATCATTTTATTCTGAGATGAAAATTATACTTAAGGCACAAGGTAGTGCTTATTCACTATTTCCTTTCTTGACAGTTTCTAACATCATCCTTACAGTCCTTTTAAAGCACTGAGCTGTGACTTCTGTGGACACAGCATTCCTCAAACACTGATAATAACTGCACTAGATCCCATCAGTAGATGTCAAAGGTTTTCCCCCCATGAGCTTCATTTCACATTTCTTACTCCTTTAAGGACATTATTTCCCTCTTATAGCATTTTTTTTCTGAAGTTTTTCAGCAATCCCTCAATTTTACTATCCAGACCGTACCAGTATGACTATGGTCAAACGCCCTACTTCAATTTTTTCACCTGCCTCCTCTCCTGCTCAATCCACCAGAAAGGCCCCAAAGCAAAACCAATCAGGTAACTTTTCTTTCTTACAGGTTAAATGCAGCAAACAGAAGAGTCACCAGTGATACAGCTGAAGCAAGACAGGACAGAGAATAAACATCACCAGAAGAAGGAATCAATGCCTTCCCTTCCTTCCCACTTTTGATAGCAGGAACCAATCTCCCCTTTTCCTTTCCTGGGGCTGAGAGTGGATCTGTGGCTCAGTCACACATATGAGGTCAACCCAAACTCAGTGCTGCTGTCAAAGAGGCAGTTTGCTCCTGTCTCTCACAGCCACGGGCACACAGCCCTGCCCTCTGCCCCAGCTCCAGCACTCCTTTAACCATGTCTTTTGGAAGTTGTCCTAACAGGCTGAAACATAACAGGCCAGTTGCAAAGTAAGTGCAAATGCAGGCATAACCTGATGTGAACAGAGGATGGATAAGTTATTTCACTGGTGATGAGCTCTTGGATTTGCTGTTATTCAGTGTATCTTTTGAGTGAGGTTTATTAGAATTATCACTTTAAAATCTGTACAATTCACTTGCATCCAGCTCAATTCTTCCAGTGAAAAGGACTTCTGCTTCTTTCCAGACACTTCCTGTGCCTGTGTTTGTGTTCACACCACTGTGCCATGTGGCTCCCTAATCCAGACAAAAACCTGCTCCTATCCTCTGTGGCAATTTTCAGGCTCATCAAACCTTCATCCAACTGATTACATCAAAAGCACCAGTGCCAGCACTAAAGATAAACAGAAGAAACCAGTGCTGGGTATAAGGCAAGACTTTAACCACAGGCTTAAGCCTACTGTGAAACTGTGGCTTTGTGTTTTTTCAATATGAAATATCTTCTCTGCAAAATTTTACACAGAACCTTAAGAACTATGCAGTAACACTGCAGTACAATTGGCTTAAAGGGTAAATACACATAGTTCATTATGGACTCATGAAGAACAAAACTCAGGTGAGCTGGGTGATTCACCCTAACATTTCTCCTGCCAATGACACTGAAATAAATATATATATACACACACAAATCTTCTCATACCCCTGATCTGTGCAGTATGAAAATCATTAGCACTCTATGAAGATTTCAGCATCATCTTAACTAAGTCTTAGTGCCCTGATTAATTCAACATTCTGTATTGTAAACCATGATAAAGAAACATAACATTTTTTAACAGACACTGCTTTGAACAAGGTTGAGAGTATACACGAGTCAATATTTTATAATGACAGGTATCGTATTCATTTGAGCCAAAACATTTACCAGAGGTAAAGCAAAACTTCACTCACTTAGAGTGAAGTTTTTAAAACTTACATTTTACTATATTTACAGGGTTCCTTTGCCAGGTGTTGCCTTTCATCCCAGGATGAAACCCAATCATGCAGTATTTTTAGTCACTGGTACTTGAAGGTTCCTCCTTTTCAACTGCTTCAGAGAGAGCAAATGCCATCACCCTAAGTCACCTTGTCAAAAGCTCAGTGACTTGCACATATTTTTCTTCTACCTCCATAAAGAGCTATCAACAAGGCTACCCTGTCCCCTGGGGTTACTAAAACTTAGATCAAATGTCCTTTTATACAGCATGATCTAGCTATGCACTGTTCTAACTTTAAAGCTTAAACACCTTTCCTGCAACAAAAACATAACATTTTGGATACAGTGAACTTGAAACCATTACTGTGGTCTGTTACAGCTACTTTCTTGTTTCAAATGAGTCTTTGACAACTTTTAGATCGCCAGTTTCTGGCTGACATACTCAAATCACTGAAATGGGCAAAAATACAAGGTAATTCTCTAGGGTATTTTGGTGAGGTTTTCTCTTACCACTCAGAATTTTTTTTCTTGAAAGTGTTACTGTTGAACTAGGGTTAAAATTCAGAAAAATTTTTCATTCCAAGACTGGTCTAAAAAAGCCATTATATTGATTACAGATCAGAACACATTTCTCCTTCCACAAATAACTATTTGTTGCCATGCATGATACATTCAGGAAGATGTTACACTGAACACATCATTCTAACAGGACTGCCAATGCCTTGCTTTGGCAATATTCTCCTTTTTAGAAACACAGAGGTGATGCATCACATGTGCTGGACATGTAATCTTTGTAGGTCAAAATGTTACGTATTTCTTTTGTAAATATCAATGACTACACTGTCAAAACTTTATTAAACAGAAACAGAATGCCTTAAAAGTCTAACAGTTCCACTGCTGCCAGTAAGAATTGCTGAGACAAGAAATCAAACACCTTATATCACACAGATTGCTTGTTGCTGTTGATCTGTGAATTAGAAGATGCTGGATTCGTTAATGCTGAAAAGAAATGGTAAAAATGGAAACCATTCAAAATGCAAGGACAGCAGCTGTCCTGGCCACTTCTGGAGAGAAGTTACACTCATGATGTTCCCATCAGACAACCAAGATCCAGAAGAAAAACCCCATGAAAGTCTCAACTTTCATCCCCCCAGCTGGAAGGAACTGGGTGATAAGGCTCTACAAGACCAAATGAGTCTGTTTTGTAGGTGAGCTCTTTCTCCTTCAAGGAGTGGCTGACTTTGCAATTCCTGAGTGGGAACCATGTAACCAAGAATATTTCATAGTTTTTCTTCCTGCTGTTTCATTTTAATGTACCTTAAACCCAAAATACCCACGCAGTATGTTAAGGTGAAGAGCGCACTATCTAATAATTAAGATGAAAGAAATGTCTGCCTACATAGCAGGTAGACATTGAAGGATTACTAAATAACTCAGTTAGGTGGAACTATGCATGAACTTTATTAGGCATTTGATTATTCAATATGCTAAAAGACATTCCATATTCTTGCTTAATACAAATAAGCTTCCATCTAGATCATCATATTCTTTTATGCCAGAATTTCTGTTAAAACCTGAAATTTCAATTGCAACATTTTCTTTTAACTAATGCTATAATGATTGCTAACTGCAGCTATAATGACAAGGACTACAAGAAAAAAGTACACAAAATAATGGTGAAATGCTAAGGCTGCCTTAGAATAGTAACAAGAGAGTCCTAGGTGAAGTTCTAAAAACCTAAACACCATTGTTATGCTCCCATCCAGCATTCAGGCTCTGGCACTTACCTGATTCACCAGTGAACTAACTCAGCTCATTGTGGTGAAAACTTTTTGGGGCAAAGAGGACTTCAGGAAGGCTGGTGCTAGTGAGGAAAGCTGGACCACTCATTTAGGCTGCAAAACACCGAGGCTGCAGTGAGCCCTTCCCACAGAACCACACACCATAGGTATTAATCCCTGGTAGTTCAGTGGGAAGCATAAGGAATCTGGATAAGCCTGTCATGTCACCCGCACCAAAATCCTGTTACAGGATTTGCCAAGCAGAAATCCAGCAACTATCCACCTCAAAGACAGCTGGGACAGTGTAAGATATCACCAGCTCTCTAGGTACTTGTTTCTGTGCAAGAAATCAGCCTTCCTGTAGGAAAGCAAACAGAACAGGGAACTAATACTACACCCATAATTCATTAATCATTAATCCCAGTACTACCAGACACTAATTCCCTAACAAGCCTACAAAGATCCCAGGAGGACAGCAGCACTGCCACACTAACTAAGCAATCCTCCCATTCACAAGCATGGCTCGGTCAGGGTGTGCACACACACAGTGAGCACCTGCTACAGAAGCTACAGAACTGCTGTTTCCTGCTGTTACACCAAAAAATTCCAAGAAAGCACAAGCCTCATCAAAAGGTAAATCAAAGTATGTTAAAACCAGTAAAGAATTATCACAAGCATGCCTTAGTTGCTCACTGATCCATAACTGCACAACAAAACATGGAGAAATAAAAATGACAGTAAAAATGGTCAGAAGAGTGATAAAAATGGTTTAGAAGTTAAAGCAGTATGAATACTACAACGTTTGAGAACCAAACACAGGCCTTGTGCTTTGACTGTCACAGGCTGGCATCATTTCAGCCACGGCACAATGACATCCTGAGGGACAGTAATGACTTCTGGTGCTCTGCTTAAAACCCCAAGGACTATCCAAATAAATAGTTATTGATGAGTCCTGGAGGGAGATAGATCAAGCTTTCCTCAGGCAAGGATGTTCTAATCACCAGCCTGCTAAAAGTAAACTAGAAACAAGAGTATTAGATGGGGACAGATAGCTTCAGTCAATGTGGGCATAAATTAATGCTGCTCATTGAAACCAGAGTTTTGCCCGCCTCAGTCAGTATCTGTTTCTTTTAGCTAATGCTTTAATGTTTGCAAACTGCAAGTGTAACAATAGTGGAAACAAGATAAGGAGTCACCAAAACAATGCTGAGGTAATAGGACTGACTTCAAACAAGTGTAAGAGAATACCAGGTGAATTTTTTAATTTTGTTTAAAAAAAAGCAGGAGAATTAAGCTAAACACATAAAAATTTTAAAGATTTGTTTACACTTCAAAAAATTTCTCAAAACTGAAATACCATTCTTTATTTTTAAAAAAAAAAACCTGAGGGGAAAAAATCTTTCTCTTCAGACAATATACATATCATGTCTCTCCATACTTGCTTGGAAGAAACAGATACTAAGAATCTTTCATACTAAGAATCCCAGTCTTTAAGAAAAATCAAATCACTCGAAAGAAAAGTTCTAAATAGACAAACCACAGTCATACAATTAAAGATATGCTAGCAATCTCCTGTGATTAAAACACTCCGTGTTTATATTGTTAATGAACCTAATTACACTACAACACCACCATCATGTTAATTATATTTATAGATTCCAGCTCAACAAGAGCCTGGATTGTCCTGAAATATGCAGATAAAACCACTTGCAGCTGACTGAAAAAAAAAAAACCTTGAGCATTGCACAATATGACCTATGCAAAACAAAACACATTCAACAAATTCTGGAAAAATTAAACTAGTCATGTCAGCGACAATGGAACAGTAATTAGTAATATCTAGACATATTTGCCAAATTTAACCGGCAGGAAGCTCATAAAACTGAGAAAACTATACTGCCAAAAGAAATATTATTTGCAATAGTATGATGAATCAAAGCATTCAACACTGTCCCACACAATATCCTTATCTTTAAACTAGAGAGGCAAGAACTTGACAGATGGATCACTTGTGGATAAGGAACTGGCTGGGTGGATGCACTCCAAGGGCTGTGATCAGCAGCTCGAGGTCCAAGAGGAGGGCAGTGAGGGCTGGGGCTCCTCAGGGGTCAGTGCTGTTTAACACCTCAGTCGGTGACAGGGACCGAGCCCACCCTCGGCACGTCTGCCACCAACACCGAGCTGTGTGGTGCTGTCACACCAGAGGGAAGGGATCCAGAGGAACCCTGACAGGCTTCAAAGGTGGGTCTGAGAGAACCTCATGGTTCAACACAGCTGCGTGCAAGGTGCTGCACCTGTGAAGCACAACCTCAAGGCAATCTGAAGCACAAATATGGCTGGGTGGAGAATGGATTGAAGAGAAGGATTTGGGGGTGCTGGTGAATGAGAAGCTTGACACAAGTCAGCAATGTGTGGCTGCAGCTCAGAAAGCCTATTGTGTCCTGGGCTGCACCCAAAGCAGCACAACCAGCAAGTCGAGGTGCTTCTCCCCCCCTACTCCACTACTCTACATCTACCTGCAGTACTGTGTCCAGATCTGGGTCCCCACCTTAAGAAGGATATAGATGTGCTGGAAGGAGCCCAGAGTAGGCCACCAGGATGATCAGAGGGCTGAAGACCCCCTCTGCTAAGCAGACAGGCTGAGAGAGTTGTTGTTCAGCCCAGAGAAGAGAAGGCTCTGGCAACACCTTAGAGAACCTTCCAGGAGCTAAACTTTTACAAGCACACATTGTGACAGGGCAACGAGGAATGGCTTCAAACTGAAAGAGGGCAGGTTTAGTGAGTATGCTGAAGCACTGGAATAGGTTTTCCAGAGAAGCTGTACTGCAAACCTGGAAGTGTTCAAGGCCAGGTTGATGGGGCTTTGAGCAATCTGGTCTCAAGTAGAAGATGTCCTTGCCCATTTTAGAGAGGGTGGAACAAGATGGTCTTGAAGGTCCCTCCCATCTGAAGGCATTTTATGATTCCATGAAGCATTATTCTCCCTTACATTTAATTTTTCTCCTTTGTAAAATAAACTGTGCACTTCATGGCTCCTAGTAATTTGCATTCTGAAGTCAAATCAACATAGAAAATAAGATGACTTACAAACTCTCAACTTTACACCTTCCTACCTAGTTAATGATTCAATCCCAACAAATCACCTCCACTGACATTTTGCTGACATCACCCATACCACTAAAAAACAGCAATTTAAATCCTCCAATCTGGCACAAGGAAACCAATATCTGTATTTCACCAGTTCTAACAGTTTCTACTACATTCCATGAAGTAACATTTTAATTAAAAGCAGACTTTTGCATTGCTATGGAATTATGGGATTGAAAGCTAACAGCAGCAACAAACATGCCAAAATATAATTAGAAAAGAAACTTGAAAACTCCCAATCTTCTCTTATATTTTAAATTACAAAACTCTGATTTTCAGCTCTGGAGGACCTGATTAAAAAAAGCATTAAATTACTTGGGAACAAAAGATAAAATTAGGTGTTTCATGCTCATGGCTTCGGGACAAAAGGTCAACTATGCTCTTAACCAATTCCACCTGTAAAACAGTGTGTAAACAAATAGTAGCTTCCTGTAATGCTTCATATTTGCTGCACATCACAGAATCATAGAATCACAGAATTGCTTGGGTTCAAAGGGACATTAAAGCTCATCCCATTCAACTCCCCTGCCATGGGTGAGTACACCTGTGACTGTGAGGGGCTGCTCTGTGCCCAGTCCAGCCTGGCCTTGAACACCTCCAAAGAAGGGCCGTGAGGATGGTGAAGGGTCTGGAGGGGAAGCCACATGAGGAGAGGCTGAGGTCACTTGGTTTGGCCACTCTGGAGTAGACTGAGGGGAGAACTCACTGCAGTCTTCAACCTCCTCAAGAGGGAAACAGAGAGGCAGGTACTGATCTCATCACTCCTGTGACCACCGACAGGACTAGAGGGAATGGCCTGAAGGTGTGTCGGGAGAGGTTTAAGCTGGCCATCAGGAAAAGGTTCTTCATCCAGATGGTGGTCAGACACTGGAACAGGCTCCCCAAGGAAGTGGTCACAGCACCAGCCTTGACAGAGCTCAAGAAGTGTTTGGATAGTGCTCTCAGGACCATGGTGTGACTCTTGGGGTGCCCTGCAGGGCTAGGAGTCGGACTCAATGATCCTGATGGGTCCCTTCCAACTCAGCGCTTTCTAAGATTCTATGATAATACATTCCTCCTCCAGTCAATTAAACTACTCACAGGAATCCATTTACAGATTGCAGTATGCACAATACAAATCACCAAGGTTTACATTTCAATAAAAATAGCTGTAGCCCACTAATTATTATAATGTGCCTATCCTAACAAAAACACAATGCTACATATTTTACAAGTAAAATGCTCCAGTATCTAAGGCATCTCTAAGCATGGAAAGGAAGGTTATCAGGAGGAAACAATATGGATTCAACAAGAGGAAACCATGTGTGACCCATGTGATACCCTCCTACAGTGACATGTCTGGCTTGGGATGGTAACTCAACAAAAGGAGCGACAAAAAGAATGAAGACTGGAGTGAGAGCTAAAGGGAAAGCTCTACGATAAATCTTCCACTGTGTTATTTCCATACAGAACCCCACTGCAATTCAATCTCAGATTACTTTCTGCAGGCAACACTACACACATGAGCTACTAGCTGTGAACAAAACAAGAAGGTCTTAGAAGTAGTTTAGAGAACCAAGAAATTGTTAGTCTCAAGCTTTCAGGAGTTAAGGAAGATAGGCTTTTTTCCGCTGACTCATACAGAGTCAATCGAAAAAAGCCTAGACCAATGGAGCAGGGTCATGAAGCACCACATGAAAACCTAGTGAAGCTTTCTAGAGAAGAAAAGCAACATTCAGAAGGGGAAATAAGCTACAACCAAAACCCAGGATAGTCTTAATCTAAACACTCTTGCCATAGAGAAATCCAGTGGAAACCTGGCAGAAGCCTTGAAAGACAGATCTTAAAGCAGCTCACACCTGTCCATGGGAAAGATCTGACAAGAACTATTTGCAGTTAAAGGGCAAGAGTTCTCAGATACCACAGAGAATGAGCTGGAAACAAACTGCACTGTCCAGAAAGCTAATAAAGGTAGTGTAGTACACATAAAGCAGGTTTTTTTTAAGTTGTATTTTAGGTATAGCATTTTTATCCTACAAATTTTATGTCTGTGATTGAGCTACTCTCTAAGCATTCAGTATTTGGCTGCAGTCAAGGCTGAGACTTGGGCTGAATACACTCCTTTCAGTCTCAGTAAAAAAGGAACATTAGGTCTTTTACACAACAGCTGAAAAAGCAGGGAAAAAAACCAGCAAAAAAATGCTGTGCCTGTGATTCCAGGAGATAGTTGCGTGGGGTTTTTTGGGTGTTGTTTTTTGCATTTTAAGGGCGGTTTTTTTAGTACAGTACTTGCTAGACAGGCAGACTTGAAAACATCAGCAAAATAGCTGCTTGTTGCACTTTGTTTCTACTCTGCTCAAGCAAATGAGCTCTGTTTACATGTTTTGTGTAAATAAACAGCACTGCACATATACACACAAACACTCCCAACCTTCAAATCATATATTTCTCTTCCTGAGAAGAACAACTTGGCAAAGTCTCAAGTATTAGCTATCTCCTGGGCTCCGAGAGGAGAAGTAATACATGCCAGGTTTTCTGAATACTGATGTCAGATAGCCAGATATTGACTAACACACATTGTGGCTCTGTGTCTCTTGCCTGCTCAGCCACCTTGCAAAGGAATTGAGCAGTATCTTGATGTCTGCAGCTCAGATTAACAACTGGCCTTCCAGTCTACCTTGGAAACAGAGCCTTGTTTAGAATGAGAGTAATACGATTCTTTTTGCCTTTTTTTAACTGGCACTTTTTGACCACTATTACCAGACATCTCTTTTCTGGACCAGACCACAGAGAAGGAGGATGTGAGACAGTTTATGGTTCAGAGGTGTCTACCATTATTATGCATCCCTATGTTACCTCAAATGGATTTTGTGACAAGCACAGATACCAGTTCAGCAGAGTAAGGAGCACTGCTTGGTTTTGGTCATGCTTGAGCTTTGCCTTCATTAGATGTATGAGCTTGACACACCCAGCAGTGTACATCTGAAGCACAGAGTATGCATCTAACACATGGTGGGAATAGACATCACTCTTCCTTTCCAGAAACATTAGTCTAAAAACTAAAAAGGAGTTATACAGTAGACAAAACTCTGTAATATCAAACCTCCAGGAGACTGAGAAGTAGTAGCAAAGCATTTGTGCATTTCATACCCTCTTGGATGCCCATATCAGATGGCCAAAAATGAAAACAGACCTAGATCCAGTTCTGACAGGTGGTAATGGGCCCCTGGGAGACCAGTGTTAGGTTATGACTGAAAGCTAACCATAATAGAAACAGATCCAGCAAAGATCAGAAGCAAAACAACAGGTCAACCCTAACATCCTCAAGAGCAAAAATGGAGCATGTGAATCAGCTACTCCTACTCCTATCAATTAGACCATATTCCCCCAGTGTGAAACCTACCAAGATGAGTCAAAATTCTTCCAAAAAAACACCATGAAAACTAAAGGTTATTGCCTTATGGGGTATGGGACTTATTATGGGATGCAGAGAGAAGAACATTTTGTGATTGTGTAAAACTTACCACAGTACTGTGAGAATAAGCAAGACACTATGAAATGTTGAGGGGAAGGTATTAGGCGTGAAAGAAGATCAGTATAAAAGTGGCTAAGAGAGAAATAAGTAAGAGAAAATAGCAAAAAAAAAAAGGATAAATGGGGCAGGTCCAGTACAAATAAGCATCTGGTCCATGCACTTGTCTGACCAAGCCCTGTCCTTGACCATGACAGTCCACCCCATACTGTCTATAAAACCCTATACCTGTCTTCTTTGTGGAAGCACTTTCTATTTTGAGTGTGTATGCGTGAACTCAAGCCAATTTCAGGTCAGACTGGTCAGCCAGTAAATAAGGTCCAAGTGCCAGCAACTCAAGTGAGAATATGAATCTTGAGGGCTCATGCATTTAAGGGCTAGAAAGTACTTAGAGCATTAAAAATTGGCTAAGAGAGCACACAGATCTTTGGTGTGAGTTTCCGTGAAAATTCCACCAGTGGACTTCCACTGTGAGGAGTTGGAAAGGAGAAAAAGGACAAGGCTCTCCACACAGCTCTTGCCTCAATGCTCTGTGTGTATGTTTATGGAAGTGCCAATAAAAGCCCTGGTTTGAGTCTCTGCTGCCCTGCACAGCCAGCTGTGGATGCATTTTCTGCACGTGAGCATGTGCACACACACCTCTGGGGAGCCCGCGCTCCTCACTGCCTGGCCCTGGGGAGACAGCACTCACCTACTCAGCTGCAACAGGAGATATTGCCCCTGGCACACAGCAGTCCTGCACTCACCTATTCAGCTGCAACAGGAGATATTGCCCCTGGGACACAGCAGTCCTGCACTCACCTATTCAGCTGCAACAGGAGATATTGCCCCTGGCACACAGCAGTCCTGCACTCACCTACTCAGCTGCAACAGGAGATATTGCCCCTGGCACACAGCAGTCCTGCACTCACCTATCCAGCTGCAACAGGAGATATTGCCCCTGGCACACAGCAGTCCTGCACTCACCTATTCAGCTACAACAGGAGATATTGCCCCTGGCACACAGCAGTCCTGCACTCACCTATTCAGCTACAACAGGAGATACTGCCCCTGGGACACAGCAGTCCTGCACTCACCTATTCAGCTGCAACAGGAGATATTGCCCCTGGCACACAGCAGTCCTGCACTCACCTATTCAGCTACAACAGGAGATATTGCCCCTGGGACACAGCAGTCCTGCACTCACCTATTCAGCTACAACAGGAGATATTGCCCCTGGCACACAGCAGTCCTGCACTCACCTATTCAGCTACAACAGGAGATATTGCCCCTGGGACACAGCAGTCCTGCACTCACCTATCCAGCTGCAACAGGAGATATTGCCCCTGGCACACAGCAGTCCTGCACTCACCTATCCAGCTACAACAGGAGATACTGCCCCTGGGACACAGCAGTCCTGCACTCACCTATCCAGCTACAACAGGAGATATTGCCCCTGGCACACAGCAGTCCTGCACTCACCTATCCAGCTACAACAGGAGATACTGCCCCTGGGACACAGCAGTCCTGCACTCACCTATCCAGCTGCAACAGGAGATATTGCCCCTGGGACACAGCAGTCCTGCACTCACCTATTCAGCTACAACAGGAGATACTGCCCCTGGCACACAGCAGTCCTGCACTCACCTATTCAGCTACAACAGGAGATATTGCCCCTGGGACACAGAGCTCTCCATGCTTGGCTACCTCTTACAACTGGCATGAGTAGAAGCACACATAGCTTTAGCAAGTTTTTTAGCAAAGCTATCAGTAACACTTTGAAGGTGAAGTGTCTAAATCTGCCTTAGTTTGAGTTTGGGGTAGTCTTTAAGACTTTTAGTTGCAGACTGTTTAAGCTGTCCTGGCATCTGTTGGAACACACTCCATGCAGTTTTCCTAAGGCATTTTTTAAAGCACTGAGTATTTAAATGATAGTAAAAAAATGCACTGGCATTCTCGGACACTGTCCTGCTTTAACTGGATGACTTCTGGTTCTTTTAATAGCCCTTGAAATTCCTATGTGCTAAACACATTTGAAAAGAATCTTGACCAGTTCTTTCCTGTAGGTTTTCTTTCCAAGCCAGGATTCATTTAACAGAAAAGTAACATAAATGAAGCAGACATACAGGTGAAACAAAGTACATAGAAATTAAACTACAGAAACATATTCAATAAGATTGCCTTGGAGAAACCTGTGAAGAGACTTCCATAAAGAACACCACCACTTTTAAATATTAATGGTCTACACAAAAAACCCCCATGTATTCACTGGCAGCATACTGCAGTTGGGGTGCCCAAGGAACAGGGTCTAAGCTCATTCATTGTGTCAGTAATCCACTCACAAATATCAAGAGTTCTTGAGAGAAAGAGATTTCCTTGATCACAAATAATGTCTCTCTAAGTTCATTCTTTTACTTTAGCTGTGGAACATAAGCATTCTGAGGATGGCTGTATCTCTCTTTATTTGTCTTTCTAGACTAATACTCTGAAACATTAATTACCTGGAAAGGAGCCGAGTGAGATTTCTAAGTCCATGAAGACTGTTTGTACTCTTATTTATAACAGAAGAAAAGGTTTTAATTGATAAAAATGTACTTCAGAATCACTGTGGTTGACAATCTTCTTCATACCTTAGGGAAGTCTTGGTCCAAAGCTGTATTAGTCTTCTTGGAAGCTGGCACTTCTCATAGCTAAGGCACCAAGCAGCAGTGGAAATTCCTGATTCTTGTCACATACGTAACAGGAGCTGTCAGAAAGGCTTTACACTGTCACACTGGGGATGACAAAGCACCACTCAGAGGAAACCACCACACGTGGTCTCCTAAGGGTAAGGTAATCCTTTTATAGAAGGATTCAAAAAGAGCAGAGCTAACGCCAAAGATCTTCCATTCTAGTTCATGGCATGAAATAAACAGAGGTGGATAGTGCCTGGTATGTGGGCATAGCAGGAACTGAATGCTTCTGTGGACAGTGGCTGCAGCAGCTGAAGACAACAATGAGAATCTGTAGGTCCTGATGCTGGATAGAAAATAACAGCAGAGCTGTCCACTGACACCCACAGAAATGTCAAACCACCTTTCCATCTCCACCCAAAAAAAACCCCTAAATTGTTGGGTATTTTCCGACACAGCAGCTGCAAGAGAAAATAATGCAGTCTCTTTACAGTAGTATTAATGACAAAAGTAATACTCCCACTTTCTGACAGAACTAGTAAAAGTTAAGCTTTCACAACGCAGGACAGAAATGTAGTTTAACAGGAGTTTCTGCTGCAATTATATGACCTCCTTTGCCCCCAGAAAAGACACACACTACCACCATACATAGCAGTACTGAGCAACAGAAGAAAGGATGAGCCCTCACCTTCTTAGAAAGGATGAGAGACCATCCCACTAGGTTTGGGGCACAGGAAGTTGCTTCAGGAAAACAAAGTACTGAATTCTTAAAAGGTTTCATGTTACTCCAAATAAGAAGTAGGTCCAAGAAATCCTCCTTTCCATGGACTGAGACTGTGCCAAGTTTGGGGAAGAAAAGTCTGGAAGATTAACCAGCCCAACACTACAATACAAATGTTTCACAACTCTTAAAAGAAGAAAATACCAATTTATGGCCCTTTGTTATATTAGCAGATATCAAGACAAAATCAGGACATTTTATTAATACAGAGAGGTTATTTAAAGTGCCTTTATTAAACACAATGGTCAAAACTTCATACAAATAGGACATCTATATGAGATGTGGTTCTGGGTTTGAACATTGTCCAGCCAGGAAAAAGAAGCAATCAACAAGCCTGACCTAAAGCTATAACCAGACAAGGAAAGCCCTGTAGATATATTTGGTGAAGAACATAGGCAGAACTTGGAGCTGCACACATTTCTTTGGTAACTGAAGCTTTAAAGACTAAAAAGAGAGAAAGAAAATGAAGCAGAAAAAAAAGGAAATCACCGTTCACTATCCATCTAGTCACAAATATCAGCAGGAGTGTGGCAGGCATCCTAAATGAGATAAATTTCATCTGTTTTTAAGGTAACAGTGACTGTTTAGATTTTGTCAGAGATCACCCAAGATTAAAGGTGAATTTTGAAGAAAATACAGAAGCACCTAAGGCAGATACTGGTTCAGGTGTGTAAAATTCCTGAAGAAAGAACTAGTAAAAGACCTGGTTACAACACCCTTTGGACAGAAAAGGTATTTTTCAGTCCACTGGAAAGTTTAGACATCCTCCAAACGGTACAGTAGGATTCACATAAAGTCCAAAGCTGAGACATGACACAAATTTCCTGATAATATGCTTGTAACACAAAATATGCAACAAAATGGAATGCTTAAATCTGCATACATTTGCTTAATATATTCCTAGCATCCCTCAGTAACTACATCAATTCTGAATCAATGAAAATACATGTATCACAACACAATAAATTCACTGAATTACATGAATGTGTAAACATTTTATTATTATTTGCAAGTATATAATATGAATATGCAAACAATATGAAGACACAAAAAACCACAGATTATTTTATCCTGTAATACACTACAGCAACAATAGAAATGCAAACTTTAGGCATAAATACACATTGTTTTATGCAATCTATCAGGTAACATTCCTTTACCATCCACCCAGGGGCTAGAGTGGACATTTCAGTGAAGGCATGATCAAGACAGTGATTAGGCAAAATGTTTCAAGTCATGAAACAGACTAAATCTGTAATACAAAATGCTTTACTTAAAATGACCCATTACTTTTTTCCCCAGACATTTTACCTGGGATAGAACTGGAATACCTTAAAAAGTATATTGTGCAAGTCATTGTTTTCTAATCTTTTACATATCTTTTGTTTTAGCCATTAAATAACTGTGTTCAAACAACCACTGGATTGCTTGAGTTAGTTTCCAGTGAACAGTTCTCACATAGGAAAACCCCATACAATGCCCCAGAACTTTCCATCTCTCCCTTTCACAAAATTCTTTCATTTTAGTTCCAACAGGAACTGACAAAATCTGAGGTTTTAGTTTTCAGAAAGTACATTAGAAATTTCCCTGTATAAAATACTGCACAAATACCTGCATGATGAAAAGTTGCAAATAATTTTTAAAAAATAATTAAAGAAAAAAAAAAAAGTAGTGCACAGGCCATCTGAGTAGTAGGGATACTAATGATATATCTCACTTGTAATTTTTTTACCTATAGCAGAAAAGACACAGAAATAAACCGAGTCTATCCCTGAAAACCAAAACACACTTAAAATTCTCAATCTTTTCAAAGCCTACTGATAAATTGATAGAGGCAATACCAGCTCTTAAAAAGAGTACAGTGTCCACTAAAAATACCATCTCAAGTGAAAAACATGCTCCACAAGTGGCCGCTTCTATATAAGCTATTGCCATCTTTTCCTACACAAGGACAATGGCATGTTGCAACATTCCTTGCTTCCACATCCCTTTCATATTTCACTTAAAAGCCTCATATGCTAAAATAAGTTAGACTGTGGAACCTTTAATATGAAAACCACAGAAAACATAGGATTTATTTTGGTCCAGAATTGGTAATCTAAAATTAAGCACCTAGTCAAAGAGAGCTAAACAGGTACACTGTCACCCAGAAGAGCTGCTGGTGGAATAAATTGCCTCCCTGGACAAACTGCTTAGGGCCCACACTAAGCTAGGATGATTTTCTTCCTATGAGATAAAATACAACACATAGAATGAGCTTGCAATTCCGAGGAAAAAAAGGGGGGCAAAATATATATTGGTCACTGTTAACATATATTAAACAAACAGAAACATTATAGTTATATGACTACTAAAACTAGATTTGAACTGTCCTGAAACAGAAGATGTACAAATTTTTTTTATCCTATAAAAAAGAACCAGTAGAAAAAAAAAAGCAGCAAGAGAGCTAAAGAAAATACAGTATTTTGAAAATGTGTTTAAAAGTTACTGGAACCGATGAAATAGTTGCATTATTATGACAACTTTTTTTTTTTTTTCAGTGTTAGTTACATAAATAATGGAATCATTATCTTATAATGCCCTATTATCTAACAATTATTCCAAACCATTTATCTGACATACAGCAATATCAGCTTACACATCATGTTGTTAGCTGATGGTTCTACTTTTAAACATTATTTCCATATTTATTACAAGTTACACTTCTACCTTAAAAGTAGTGCACCCACAACTAAATTTAAAAAAGAAATACACACACACAAATACAGAATAAAAACAATCCCTGATGTTCCGAAACCTGGAGGAATCTTTCAACATCATAACTTGTTTCACAATGCCTCCTCTAACAACTACCATTAGGTTTCTCAGAAAAGGAAGCAGACAGTACTCAGCCTCCATCTTTTTCCTTCCTTCTCATTATTTCAGATTTCTTCCTCCTTTACTTTATCCCTGAATGCCTCCTTGGCATGACCTGATGAAGAAACTATGTTAAAGCAGTGAGAAATACATTAATTTGCTCTGCAAAGATAAATTACAAAGATAGAGGGGGTATACATACCCCAAGGCTTAAAAACAACCCAACAAAAAGCCAAACCAAAACTACCATTATTCCTTAAAACTTGCCTGCATCACCTGACACCAAATACTTCTCCACAGATTAACACAAACTTGTAATTTGAAAGTATCTTCTCTTTACTGCTATTTATGAAACCCCCCAAAATGATGGAAATTGAATTGTATACATACCAGCTACCTACTTTAAGACTGCTCATGAGTGGCTGCTATTGATTTTTTTCAAAACACTGAAGCAGAAATTATTTTCAAAGAAACACGCATATGCAGCATTTGTATGAAGAGGGAAAAAGAGCAGGTCAAACACTTCAGACTGATCAGCCTTGCTAACAACCTTTATGAGAAAATGCTCCATGGTAAAACTGCATTGCTGACACAAATTTAGAATCCAAAATCAGAGTGAAAGAAAAGTACTACATACATGACGTCTGAAGTCTTAAGAGTATCAAGTCATCCAAGTGACAGAATTAACGTTTCTCAAAAAGAAACAGAAATCTGCCAAGAGTTCCACACAGCTCCTAAAAAGGGGGGGAAAAAATAAGATATGTGTAGCTGAAAGCATTCCCTATACTGTAGATGAGAAGAGTGTATAACTCATACACCAGAAATGAAAAGTATTTTCACCTTCCTGGAGGGCTCCTGGAAGACCTTCCCTCTCCATCTGGGTGCTGCTACCTGCTTCCTCAGGGCATTTGCACGACTTGGAGCAGCAACCTCATGCAGCCCCCAGGGAAACACAAAGAACACGGAGGGACATGGTAGTTTAATTACTACTCATTAGATAAGGAAACCAGGTGAGTGTCACATCATAAGCACACTGTAGGAAAACACATCCACGGTCTCCTTCAGGCTCAGACATCCAAACAAATCAATTCAGCAACAGCAGCCGCAGTGGGTTACCTGATCCACAGCCCAGCCCACGTGCACGTTCACATCCCCAGTTACCTGGGTTACCTTATCAACAAGGAACCAGGACTTTGGCCCAGGGCAGCATTAACTCCTCGGAAATTTAGGACACAGAGACTCTGCCTGATTGTGTCTGCTCATGAAATATGCCATATCATGCCAAAACACAGGTATCTTAATCTCATCACCTCCATTCTGCAACTTCAGTTTTTCTAGGGAGAAGCTAAGTGGAAAGGAAAGAGGAATCTATGGAAAATGTCTCAGGTTTGTATTAATTTACTTTTCAAGGCTGCCAAACATCTCAGAGGTTCCTCAACAAAAAGGTTCAAGTTCCTTGCTAATGTCTCCTAAAAGGTTCTTAAATCCGTAGCAAACAACTAGCCTAAGAGAACGCTGCAGGATTTCTGAAATGCTGAGCCTCCATAACAGCCAAACCATCCATTATATCCCAGCTTTCTTCTCATCAGTAAGATGTGACAGCATGTTGAACTTGCCAAATGAGCAGGAAAACCTACAAACACTAAACTGTCTTGTAAAAACAAAGACCGGCCAAAGAAGGAGGCAAGTAATGGGCTTCTCCCTCATTCCTCCTCTATTCCCATTTCATCAGCCTCTGTAAATACACAGAGCACCTCCTCTCCCCTCCCCTCTGGCTATGCAAGCGCTGTCTAGCAGCCTCTGCTAGCGTGGAAAACAAGAAACAAGCCATGGACTCTTTCAGATCTTCTACACAACATTCCCACACGGAGAACTCAAGCTTCACAAGAAGTCCAACCACTAGGAGCAAGGATTAAAACCAGCAATAAAGAAATATGCAAGAATTCATTCCCTTTCTGTGTTTTCAAGAACATGCATATTCTCATGTCTGTATGGCATAAAGACACATTGCAATTCTTCTACAGAGCAGATTAGGCCAGTTTAACAGTTCAGACACTCAACACTATAATTATTTCTTTTTTAAAAATCTTATATATTCATTTTCAAAGAGCCTTGAAAGGAACTGGCAGCTAATAGGATAGACAGCACTGTTTCATAACAGCTTGCAAAAAAATTCAGTCTATTTTTAGATAGGTGAAAAGAATGTGGTTATTTAAAAAAAAAAAAAAACAAACCTCATGTGAAATAAAGATGCTTTCATTTATAACTGACCATGCAGCTGATATGTCAAACCAATCTCCAGGTGAACAGTACCATATTATTTAAATCCTCAAAACAAATCTGTGTGCATATACAACAGCCACATTTTAACCTTTATTGCGTGATAACACATCATGCTGTTAAAAAAATCTTACTTTTTAATGAATGTCATTCAAATGAATCTCAGACAAATACATCTTTTCCTAATTGTGTTATAATCCTTTAAAAGGACCTCTTCATCTAGGACTACCATTAGTTCAACCATGAGCATGTTCTGCTCAAAACCAGACTGATCAGATGTCGGGTGCTGCATGACATTCATTTTGATAAAATAAATATCCGTATTATACACCAAATTCCCACACAGCAATGCCAAAGTAAGTCTTTCCAAAAATCAAGTTAACACCTGTTTCCTTTACTATTTTCACTCCATCATCCTCCCTGTTACCACCACCATTTTATGAGTCTTGTATTTAAAAATTTTAGGCATAAGAGTGGGATAAAGGCTAAAAAATAAACACTTGCATTTTCTCTCCTCATTCTTAATTTTAAACAAGTAAGTACTAAAATTTCTCTCAAAGCTCTTCTTATATTTCTCCATTTTGGAAAGGTGACTTAACATCCCATTCCCCCCCACCATTTTCTGAATCTCTTATTGCTGGTATTTTGTTATAACCACAGCTGGTGAAAGGCAATGCACTTTGCTTCTACATATCATACACAAATATACTTATAAATCATATTAAATTGCTCCTTTTGGTTTTTCAAACCACCCATGCCACACAGCACTCGTTCATTTTGAAAGATGTCTTTTAGCCTGTTTCCTTAAGATAGCATTCAGTGCCTTATCATGTCTCACTATGCTGAGCCATTCAATAAAATAAACTTCAGCTCATCATTTCATCCTAATACAGTTTGAGAGCTTAAAATTAACAGTACTTTTTGCCAACATCCAATATTAAAATGGTGAAATAGAACATTCAAAGGGTCTTTTGCATGCAGCCAAAATGTTTACTGCAAATGATGGGGGGAAAATGGTATTATGTTTCTCTAGACTGAAGCAGTTTCTAAACCAAAAATGCCCTAAAATGCAGCTGCAAGCAAAACAGTAGTGAGCAGGGCTGGTTTATTTAAAATCAACAAAATAATCACCAGGAGGCTATTTCACGTCAGAAGACTTAAATGTACATTTAGCATCTTGAAGTATTTCCCTAAAAATGAAACAGCTACTTGAAATAGCACTAATCTGATTGACAGTTAAAATAATTGCTTTAAAAACACTTCTGAGTCATTTTGTCCTTACCTGCAGGCATGAACCATTACTGCATGCAGCGACTGCTCCATTTCCTAGCACAGACTTGAACAGGGATCACATCTATCTTACAGAATGTGACTAATAGGGGGGATTTGCGATTCCTGAGCTACTTTCCAAAGGACACTCCCTTTTCCACATAACCGGGCACGAAACGCTTGGCCAAGTTCTATTAGCTACCGATGCTTAGGGGCAGGAGCGCGGGGAGCGCGGGGTCCGTGCGGTGCCGCTCTCCTGACAGGCGCGGCGGAGCGCGGGGTCTGCACCAGCCAGCCCCGCCAGGATCCGCATGCTGCAGCCCGCCGGGCTCCGGGGCACGGCCGGGCACCCGGAACCGCGGCCAAAACGCACAAAGCTCGACCAGGAGGGCAGGCTGGGTGGGCACGGTGCGAGATCCAGCATGCAGCACGCGGACAATGCCAGCAGCCCCGCGGAGGCAGAGGGAGAAGCCCCGCGCTCATGCGGACGGGGATGCGGCCGTACCTTTCTGGAGAGGACGACTTCTCAGAGTTAACTGACATCAGCAGCTCAGTCTTCTGCTTGATTTCTGGAAAAATCAGAAAACGTTCACCACCGACACCGCCTGCCCTCGCCTTCCGGAGGTCTCGCTTCCCTGCGCCCTTTTGTCCGCCGGAGGCCCGGGACGCGGCGCTGTGCGAGGCCGCCCAGCCGCGCTCGGAGGGCCGGACCCGCGCACATGACCGCGCACGGCGGGCGGAACCATCGCCGAGCGGGGGGCGCCGCTCCGCGCCCGAGCTCGCGGGGGCATGGCGGGGGCCGCGCCACCGCTGCCGCCGGCGGGGGGGACGCGGGGGGTGCCCGCCGAGGGGAAAAACGCCGAAACAAAGGATTCCCGGCACGGATCGTCTTCCCGAGTACCTTGCTAAGAGGTACTGCACACCCGCGAAAGCCTCCAGATCAAAAGCCCTGAAAAATATGGCTCTTTGAATCATTTTTGTCAGAAAAGGCGAGGTATTAAATCACTGCTTTCACACACGGGTGAGAAACCAGACGTGGAAAACGCTAGGCACATCTGGATTTTGGTTTTTAGTGGTCTGCCTCTAATGTCCCCCAAGTATACTTTGAAAAGTCATATTTCATTTTCCTTTTTTTCCTTAACACCTAGTAATCCCCCCAGAGGGTGGCTGGGCTCCGAAGAGGCTCCCCAGGGCAGCGGTCACAGCACCAGCCTGACAGAGTTCAGGAAGCGTTTGGACAATGCTCTGAGGCGCCTGGGGTGGCTCTGGGAATGGTGCCCTGCAGCGCTGGGAGTTGGGCTTCGTGATCCAGAGAGGTCCCTTCCAACTCAGCGCATTCTGCGATGCTGTGATCACCAGTCCAGCACTTGTAAGGCCTGGGCTGGTACCTCGTTCCCAAAATGCTGGCAGCACACCTGGGCACGGACACCCGTGCTGTCACCAAGGGGAGATGCATCCTGCCACTGGCTTCACAAGATCCTGTCGAAGCAGAACAGAGACTGCTGAAAAGTGAATTCACCAGGCGCTCTGGAGTCGAGCACCCAAAAAAACTGAAAGAACAAAGGGATGTGAGCCTCCTTTTAAGACATATCCTCACCGGAGACCATAGTGCCACCTATGGTAATATTGGTAAGACCTGAGCAACACTATGACCACTTGTTAACAGCCACAGTAAATCTGAGCTGTTTGCGATTAACCGTTCCACAATGGAAGACTTTCAACCTGACTTTTCTTCATCTCTTCATACCTATCTCAGGTACAAAGCCACAGAAATTTCTGAAAACAGAAGAAGAAAAGCTGGGTAACTAGATTTATTAATTTTTTTCCAACCACAGTTACAAAAGTAGTATTACTGTCTGAGTTTATCACTCTCATGCTCTGGTGGAAGGCTTGCAAGCTAGCAAGTGATCATCACCTTTTTAAGCACATGCCACTTGTTCTTCCCAAAACATACAGATCAGAAGAACCTCCAAGAAGTATCTCAGTTCTCATATCCAAAGTAGACACTTCTCAGATCTTTGAAAACATATCTGTGAAATGCCAGTATGTTCACAACTGGCTCCACTACATGACTGCAAGTACCATAAAAAACTTATTTTACTTTTGTCCATCCCAGGCAGCAAGTGGTCCTACAGTCACAGCTACTGGGATACTTCTCTGCACACCCAGACACACATCCCAATATAGGGATGAACTGAAGTTCATTTCTCTACCACAGAGCCTTGACACCGACAGACTATAAATATGGTCCTCAAAACTTCAAAGTCCAACAAATTTTTAATTCCTTCTGAAGATGCTTATAAATTAAAATTGCTTACATAAACAGATATTAACAAGGCAGAATTTCATAGCAAAATAAAATCCATAGAGTTTGGAAGGAAGTGATCAAATTCTTTATTCCATAACTAAGCCTCCACATAGGCTTTGCAATGGATGTCCAGAGATGATTATAATAAGACTTTATTGCTAACAGTACACCACAAGATGCTAAAAAACAAATCCAAGATATAGGTTATTTCACCACAAACTCTGAGTCCCTGGATTCTCTACAAGATGTACACACATTTCTCCACTATGGTATTAAAGCACATAATTTAATTTTACTTCTAGTAACCAAGTGGTAACAAAGACTTATTTAATATAGCTGCAAGAAGAATTTCAAGAAAATGAGATCTCATAGGAAAAAAAAAAATCCAATGTCTTAATGAGCTTTCTACTCCACAATTAGATAACACTCTCATCACAAGGTTTTGGGGTTTTTCTTTCCTGTTTCTCTTCTGTCAATTTGAAATATTTTCTTATTTGGAATTTACCAATCTTCTGCCTCTGCTACCTGAGATTTTTGCAAGTGGACCCCTTCTGTTCACTTTTTAAAAGCAAATCTGTACCTTTACACATCCATATGGCACCAGCAAACTCAGGCTGATACCATCGCTATCACTCCTCATACAAAACCGATTGTGGGAATATCACCAACATAAGACACATGAATTTTACACTAAGTGCCTTTAGGCCATAAGAGAAAAATGGCTGCAGAAACAGCAATGTTATCATTTGTTTATTTTGATTATTTATAAATTACATATCCAGAATTCTGGGATAATTTACAGAATTTATTAGAACGTAGAAATTGCATCCCAAGTCCAAATAACACAACAGAAAAATCCCTTCAAAACTGCAGCCACCATAGCACTTCTCTACAAGCCTTTGAGTCCAGAAGAATGCAAATTACAGCAGTATTTGTTAAACTCAAAGTAACAGAAAAAGAAAAGAGAGGAAAAAGTAAAGTTTTACAATTGAACAGCTCTTCCTGGAGGTTTCTTGGTTCAAGACCCTCCAATCTAACACAGAACTAACATTTCCACTTTACCTCAAGTACAGTGCCACAAAGGCAAGTGCTGGGCTGTTCAGGACCTGCACCTCTCAGAGATTCAAGGAACCACACCTTTAAAGGGTTTCATGAGTAGATTCAATAACTGTACTGATCAGCACCCAGAGGTACAGTCAACTTCTGCTGAGTGAGCAAGCATTTACATCCTCACTGAAGAGTTTTGGGTTGTCCTAATTTCTGAGGCCACAAAAAAGATAGCACTCTATATAGAACCGCATCCAGAATAGATCATAACACTGACTGAATAAAAGTTGAAGATGAATGAAAATTAGAGCTTGCATATCTCAAAGCAGCAGTTAATGCAGTAAATTTTTTTCAGCTACAAAATAACAATAAATTCAGGTATGGGGTAGTATCGTTGTCAACAACTCCTCAGTCATTCCATGCACTTCATCAGCCCACTTTGAGTAATTTTGCACTGTGTAGAGATCAAGTGGCAGACAACTGGCTCTCAGCCAATGCCTGAGAGAAGCAGATACACTAAGTCTCTAAAGCCATACTATTCAAGCTGTGATTGAATGAAAACAAAAACCAGAAAGGCTCTACACTGCCCAAAATGGCTTCCTAATCATCATGATTGTTATTCTTTCAAACCAAAGCAAAGCCAAAACTAACCATAACTTTTTTGTTTTTAGCCATGATGTTAGCCTCCTCTGATACGTTCAAGTGGAAATTGTGTGTTAGACTAGAGAAAAAGGCATTAGATCAAGTTAAAGCAAGAAGGCATTTGCTAAGCCAAAAAATAAAAAGACCAGAGTCTTGGAAAAATGAAGAGGAGAGTCCTAGAAAGAGATGCTGGCAGTTTCTAAATTCACGGGGGATTTGTCAGAGAGCATCATATCAAAAGCTCCAAGCAATCTGAAGTTTCCATACCAAATTTAGAACAAACCACCTCAGAAATTAAAAGGGAAGAAACTCTCCACACAAGATGAAGAAGAGAATTCTGTTATTTCAGCAGTGTGACAGAAGAACAACAAAAAAAAAAAATTGATGTGGGAACTAGTCATCTCTGAGGGATATATACATAATCTGGAAAAAAGTACAGAGGAGCAGAATTAGCCTGCAGTTTTGTTCATTTGTTCTATCAATTAAAAAAAAAAAAAAACACACAAGAGCTCTCCACAATAAAATAAAATAAAAAATCATAGCTGCTGTTTAAGCACAGATGGAAAAGTGTGGACAAGGTATATGGCACTGCACAAACTGTTCCCTGTGACATATGGGTAGATATCAGAGTCACCACAATTTCAAAGTCAACTGACAGAAGTCACTGTTTCACTAAAAATTTAATCATGTCTACCGCAAACAGATTATCTCGATGGTCTACAACATGTTCATCAGTCAAGATTAAAATATCTTACTGACAGTGCATGTATTAAATTTATCCAGGGCAGAGATCCACTGTTGCAGAACTCAACTAATACAGCTTCTTCCTCCCACCACACCCGTGCCTTTTGGGAGCAAAGGAAGAGACAAGTAGCATCTAAACATAAGTACCTTCCATTTTTTGCAATGTAAACCCTGCCATACAAGTTTCCATACATCCTTTTTAAAATAAATATTATACTAAACAGATGCAAGAAAAATATACTTCATTTTTAATTAATAGGTAGGCTCATCCACACATTTTGTTAGTCAAATCAGATCATAAACTAGCAGGTTTAGTGCTTTTCTTCCATTTTCTGTGTGGTGTGTGTGTGTTAGCACACAAGCTAAAGGCGCTTTTAGCCTTTCTTCTACACTATCTTTAAACATGTACTTCCTTATCAATATCCATCCTAGTCTATTCTCCACTGAATTTTCCATCCTTGCATCACAATTACAGCTGCTTGGATCTTACAATTTGCCTATAAAACCCCATCCTACTGCAAGCTGACTACTTCCAGTATTTCTCCTAAGAGAAACAGTCCTGCTTCCCAAATGAATCTATGAAGACAGATCTGAAACTATTAAACAGATCAAATTAATCAAACTGTCGATTTTAAGTAATTTTTCAGCCTTGAAGTCGTGAAGTGCACTAGGAACTGTGGTATCTGCAATGTGATTTTATGTGGACAGATCTATGTTTTGAGCTTTGGATAATTGTTGTACAAGTGACATGCTAAACAGCACAAAAGGCAATGCATTTAAATTCTCCTGATGAGGCACTGGACCCAAGCCAAAATGAGACAGCTTTGCACACAACTTGAGAGTTCACTGCTTTATATGTTTTAGATCATGTACTTTTAAAAATAAATAGTTGTAGAAGACTGCTAGAATCACAGGCCATGTGATTAAAATGGGTTTCAAAATGGCTCAAACACAGAGCAAATCTAAATTTGATAAGCAAGTCTAAATTTGATATTAGTATTTGATATGAATACTAAATGAGGTAGTATTGAATCATAAAAAGTACAACTGCCCTAAAATAAAATCTTCCAGATGTTACTAAGCTTTTGAAGTGAGAAAAAAAAAATAGCTTTATGGACTTCTTCAGGTCTCTCATGCATAACATTCACATCAATACTGATACATAAGCCAGCAACTGCCTCACTGAAGTATAAGTGACAGAAAAACTAGCTGCAATCTCCTCTTGAGGAGATTACATTAATATTCTTATTATTTTTCCTCTTCAATATGTTAAATAATATTTCTGCTCAGAGCATGAGGAAATTAGAACTTTAAAGGTTATGCCATACTTGTAGTATTAAAATCACCAGTTTAAGAAACTGTTTACTTCCAAATGATAAAGCAAACTCTCTTTTTTCCTCAAGACATGTATTAGAAAAAGTCAGTAATATTGAAATGCATTTTAAATTTTAAACACTTTTGTAATTGTGCTTTAGTTACTGTTCTGAATGCAAAGCATGTTTTGAAAAAAAAACACTTCCTTGTCCCATACACAAGTTCTAGGAGTAGATAACAGATACAAAGGAAGTTTTTTTCTATACACTCCACATGTTCAACTACAGCTGGGTCCCACTCATGCTCAGATCAGCAGACAATATCCAGGAGTCAAAACCTAATCACAGGAAAAAAATGATAGAAATTTTTTTTTAAGTCTTTCATTTTCTCTTGCATAAAGGGGAAGATGGATTTACTTAGTATCTACAGGTACATTCAATGGACTTCATGTTAATAGTACTGACTCTTTTGGGGTTTTTGAGAAACTATAGGTTGGACACGATCTTCTCCTAGTGATCTCAGAGCCACTGCCTTTTTTACATTTCTGATATACTTAAAACTACTGGAATCATATGCTCAGGTACTTTTAAAGAACATATTCATAGTATTCATATTCACTGTTGTCCTTCTAAACAGTTTTCCACACGTGAGCTGTGGTTGAAAAAGAATAATTTCACAAAATATTCTGAGGAAAACATGTCTTCCTTCAAGATGGCTGTTAGTCCCAGTTAGTACCCAAAAGTTAAGTCTACCCCAATTCTTCAAGCCAGACATCCTTCACATGCAGAAGACACTGCCAGTTGCTTAGCACTGTTCTCCTTAACAGAAACAGGGGCCAAAAATGCTCTGAAAGACAGCACATACCTTAAATGGTAGTTGTTGCCTTGTTTTTGCAAAAGAAAATGGAAGACTATTTATTGAAAACTTACAGAACAATGATATTTTATTAAAAAAAAAATAGGAACACCAGTACTATCATTTACTATCATTTTACAACTTCATTTCACTGAATCTTCACCATGAGGAGGACACTGAAAAACACAAGATACAGAAAGGAGTGAAATATGGTAGGAAGGAAGCACACACTGCACTTCACAAGAGTGAAAACAAGCTTGAGAACATCCACCATACAGTCAAGCTTGTTTCTACTTCTCCAGAAGGGAAAAAGGAATACAAAATGCACAGATAAATTTGCCTTTTACTTGTTTAAATAATTAGTTTCCAAATATATAAATATACATAATTGATGTAAGTTACACCTCTGAAGAATTTTTAATGCAGTCAGATTATATATTAATAATTTTGAAGGAAGTTTGTAGATAAATTTGAGGAAGCATTAGATATTTAAGAAAAAAAAGCATTGCTATATGCTACAATTACTCAATAAATGGCCCATTATGAACATAGGAAAGCAGAAGTATTTATGTTTAAATGTTTATTAATAGTTAAATGTATGTAATGTTAAATGTAAATAGTATGTTTATTAATAGTTAAATGTAACTATTAATTGGAATTTCTTTTAGTCATCCACATAACTAAGCCTGGTTGACATTATCTGGTATTTGATCTATTAACAGACTGTAATATTCCTTAATAAAGTGCTTACTGAAAAACCAAGGTGACAATAAGAGGAATTCTTCATTCTCATAGTTCTGCTGGGTCTGGCAGCATTTGTTGTACCAGATGTATGCTTAGCACCACGTTGCTTTTCCCTCCCTCTTCCCATCTCAGGCCAATAAACAACTCTGACCAAAGTTTCTTTGAAAATCCACGCTTTTACAAAAAGCCATTCTGCAAAGGAAAAAAATCCTTCATTTTGCATAACGACTTGTCAGATTAAATACCAGGAAGTACACCAAAGAAAGCACTATCCACCCCAAATATATCTGTGCTTGTTATTTCCTAATTATTGATGTACTGAACTTTATTATTTATAAGTATTTAAGGTTTATGAGAACAGTTTTGTTTGGAGGGGACAGGGACAGAGTTGAGAACATTTCCTAGAGTTGCCAGAAAACAGAAAGCTTATTCCTACAAGTTTATTAATTTTAGGGGAAAAAGAACAAACAACCCAACCCAAAATATTCTAAGTATGTTAAAGCATATCCTTTGTCCTTTTAAAATCAGCTGCCAATTGCTTCCTATTACTAGGCAAAACCCCGTATTTCCATATGGAAATAATTGGACACAAGGTATCTAGAGACAGAGTGAATTAAAAACTTATTACTCTCTTAGATAAAACACAGTAAGTAATTTGCTGTATTTTCCAAATCTTGTCTAGAGGTTCAAGTTCAACAAAAATAATGAGTATTAGACACCCTCAAAATACATAATTTCTAATATCTTCACAATCTTAACTCAATGGACAGAGTGAATGATTTCTGATTTCTAATCCAAAATATTTCTACTTTATTCCCTTTATATTCTTGAGTACAATTATTACTGTGTTAGGATCCTCCTGATAATAGCATTTTCTTTCAGTTCTATAATTTGCCTGAATGTCTTAAGTGCTGTTCAAATTTTCAACTACTATTATTTTTCCATCATTTGTAATGTGCTTTATTTTCAAAATCGAAGGAAAAAAAAATTGTTCTAATGTAGCAGATTGACAATTCCAGTTTTAAAGGAAAAACAGGTTTCTATTCATCCAAACTGAGTCAAGCATATGTTACCTTATAAAGATTAAAGCAGTGACTCATAAAATCTTGCACACACTGATTCCTCCCTCTCCTAGGAGATGAAGCTACATGATTTACCCAAAAGGATTAAATGAGGTCACAGTTATTGAATACATGTTATAACCTTAAACTTCAGGTTAGAATTTCTTCTTAGTCTTATTTTTCAGAACCATTCACTGTTCTAAAAAGCCTTGTATTTTCACTTTTCCTTATAAAATTTACAGATAGAAATCCTTACAGTAGAAATATTTCTAAATTGAGATATTTAGCACATTTGCTGTATGCTTTTCAACATGTTTTTACATTGTGATTATTATCACAGTATCTACACAACTGATTTTTCCAAGTATTCTTGCAAGGTTTTTGACATTTCTTATCCAGCAGATCATCAGGCTCTTATACTCCTTGAATTTTCAGATGCAAAGACATTCTCAGCCCTGTTTCTCTAGGACATGGGAAGGACTTGTTTCACCTTTTCCTGGGCTCATAGGAGCACACACAGTTCTCAGAAAAGCTCCATCAAAAAAGCACATCATCCCAAGCACAAAGCAAGCCAAAAATCTTTCCACTTTAGCAGTGACTGGTGCCCCACTGGGACATGGGCCCACATGGTGATTAGCTTACCTGAAGTCTAAGTCTTGAGGAACGTTGGACAAATTACAGAGTTGTCTCTGTCAAACTTCATATAAGGTGTTCCATATCGTTTATAATAGAGACAAGGGGCAAAATAAGGAAACAAAAAGTGTTTTGCTTGAACAAATAAGAGCAAGAGGAGCATCATCAGCAGCCATTAAAAGTGCCAAAACCAAGATACTGATGCCAGCTGTACCATGCCACACTCACCAAATAACATCATATACTCCTGGCTTTACCTCTAGTTCCTACATTTGGACACAGAGCAACTCCTGTGAAAATAAGCCTGACCATGTCCACTCAACAGTACAGGCTGGAACCAGCCACCCTTGAATGAAATAGGAAGGATTTGTCTCACAGCAAATTTAATATTAAATAATATTAAACAAACCTCAAAATTGTCTATCTGAGCAGTCAGCCACCCTTCAAGTATGCTCTTTGCAGCTCGTTTCTTGTTGAAATACAACTGAAGGGCCAATGCAAGCTCTGAAATCCTGCTCAAGCCTGTCAGACCAACATCAATTACCACAAGGAAAAGGCTCTGGATCTGTGGCACCTGCACATACCTTTGCTATCTCTCAGGTAAAGCACACAACTGGCAGAAGAAACTTAACGGGAAAGCACCACCACTTCCCAGCCACTGGAGATGCACAAGCAGTGACTGCAGCCATCCCTGCCTCTCCCATCTGGATGTGCCGTCCTGCTGCCATCACCACCACTGACAGCAAGAAAACCCCACACTGCACAAAGGAAATCACTGTCTGCTGTAACACACACCCCCAGTAAAAGATAAAGCTGCAATGATCACACCTGGGAACAAAGACGATTCTCTGTGAACACAGCATCATTTTATTACCTTAGATTTTTTAGTTAAATAAATGGATCTACCTATTCTTAAATTACATCTTGATCAAGTTTAATCTTTTAGAAACAGTATCATTAGTAAAGCTGTAACACAGAAAAATTAAATTTCAGAATTATTACTGGAGATAAAATTGTAACGATGACAAATTTTAAATACGCATGCAGTGCCCACAAAAGGAGGGACCATCTAATTATATTTCAAGTGTTTTTCTCACATGTACCATTTTCACTCTTTAATTGCCAATGCTCTGGATTTACATAGCAACGTGAAAATACTGGGGATTTTTCTACTGGGCTTCTCCCTAGTGCAATGGACATAGCAGTAACACAGGAAAGTATTTCCTTAAACAAAACCCCAACACAGATAACTTGGCACTCAGCCACTGACACTTCCCGTTTTGTAAGGAACGGAAATACCTTTAATTCTTCAGATGCCTTTGTGAAGTCTGACTGTAATTACCACATAATACATATATGTACTGAATATCTGTAATTGGAAATATTGGAAAGGGCATACTACGTTCACAAAAAAGGAAAGAGAAAATGTGAGATGTTTCCAGGCAAGGGAATGCTGTGAAAGCCTTCTAGTCCCAAAGGACTTCTATTAGGAATATTTTTAATTTTATAGATAAAATATACAACATGCATGCAAATACATGTCAAAATATCCCCTTGATTTGTTTTTGCTCTGTTCTTCAAAGAAATTGGATGATTTAAAAAAAAATCCAAAACCACAAACATTATACATATGCAACACCAATAAATGACTGAAGTGGAATCTGGAGAAATATCTATAAATTTTTCTGCAAGATATGAGATTTTTAAAAAATCCAATCAGAAGAAAATTCTGGCTACCAAGGACAAAATATTTTTATAGGAAAGAACTGAGTTGAAAGCAATCCCAATAAGGGAGGTATTTACATAAAACAGAGGTTTGTCCAGACCTGATGAGATCTGATCCTGCAATTAAGTAAAGCTATTTAGATCTATGCTGCTTGCCTTTTTTCCCTGTTGTTCATTAATATCTCATTTACATTGTATCATAATCAGCCACTGCTGATGTAAAATTACAAGTGTTCTTGGCTGACCTGCAAAACTACCTCTCAAACAATAAGACTTTCAAGGCTGGTTTTTTTTAGCTCTGCTTTTTTTCTTTTCACACCCTCTCCTCTTCTCCATCTGACTTCCCCATCACTTATTCAGCAATCATATGAGAAACCTGCTATTGTCTTGCCTAAAAGCTGGCTACAAATAGTTTCTTCAGTAGTGAAGACACAGCGATGTAGGTGGCGAGAAATCACCCTCTGCTCTGCATGGTGATGTCACTCTGGTACCTCCCATCCTCTCCTGAACCGCGTGGCGCAGTTGGATTGCGCCATGCTGCTGGAGGTGCAGGACATCAGCCAGCCTATCCCCAGCCTTCTCCTCCCTGCACTGCTTGTCCCAGCACTGGGGGCTGCTGTGACCCAGCCCTTGGCAGCACTGCCACGGGCCCGAACCCGGCCAATGGCATCTCCAAACCAGGCACTCAGGACTTCTACACATGCCCGTCTTTTCTCGGAATCTCTGCTGCTCAGAATGACCCCAAGATGTGTTAAAAGTCTCTTTTCCCAGCCCAGCAGTCGAAGAAGGAGTCAGAATTTTTCAGCTGTAGTTTTTAAGGCTGTTTATTTTCCTGTTATCTATAACATTCTTTCCCTGGCCTGCTGAGATCTGTTCAGCAGGTACACTGACCACCCTCAGAGGTGGTGTCGTCTTTTATACTAAAAACTACGTGTACATTATTTACAATAATTTCCCAATACCTATCACCTATGTTAGACAGTGTGTTCCTACCTTAAACCAGTCCAGAAGTGCCAGCATCACACAGAACATGGAGGCTAGGAAGAAGGAGAAAGAAGGACAAAATACGCCCAAATTCCTCCATCTTGGGACTCCAAACCTCCATCCAAAAAACTTAAAATTCTACTTTTCACCCTGTGATAAACCAACTGCTGTTCTACTTAAACCCTCCTGACTTGTAATTCTTCATACAAAGGTGGCAATTTGCTCCATGGGTCAAAATCAAAGTCACTGGTGTCTTGGGCTCTGTGCCAAGGGCTCTGAGCCCCCTGGCAGCCACAGAGATGTCCTGGGTTCCGACAGTCTTTCCCTGCACACACGAGGCAGAGACTTCACTGTTGGCAAGACAGGTCTTCACCAACACAGTCCTAAGTTTGGCAGTTGTTAGAGCAACATTTAAACAATATACAATGCTGTACAGGCTGCCAGCAGTGTCGGTTACGTCTTTCAAAAAAATAAAACCCTACTGAACGAAAAGAAACTGTTTTAGAAGCTGATCGGTGCAGATAATCAAAAAGACATCAAAAGGAAAAAGAAAATGGGAAGTCAGATTGGCAGATAACACTCTACCTACTATTTTAGATTTTGCTGAGGACTCAAGGGGTCAACCTTAGAGCACTTCCCTTTATATAAACACAGGCAAACAAACTGAAAACCTTGTTGAATAAAATAAAAAACCTGATGAAAGTGCAACTTATCATGCTCTATCTGAATTCTCTTCCAGTTTCACTATCCTATTCACCATTCCCTAAAGTATCTAAGTTTACAGTCACAGATGATACATGCTTGAAAATCAGATTAATCAAGTTTCAACAGGATTGGCAAGTCTAGCCCAGACAAACCTCACCAATGATCATCCTGGCTCCCATACAAGGAAGGAAACACACTTTAAAGTTCATATATTTTTAAGTGCCACTACTACTTCAACCTACCTTTGGGAAACATGGAATGTGACTACATTTGTATCATCTTTATTTGCTCCTGGTATTTAACACCCTTAATGAGAAATTATGAATAAGCATCACAAGAAGAGACCATCTAACAAATTGATTCTAAACAATGTGATTTTCCTAAGTTATGAGAATCACCAATATAGCTTCAAATGTTAATTAGAAGGAAAAGAAATGTTAACATGAAGGAAAAGAAATTAAAAAGAGTACATAGACTGTTGAGAAAATGGGCAGAAATCACTGAGAGCAGAAAAAAAAGAAGCAATAGAAAAATACAGCAAAATTTCTGGAAGAAAGAGAAGGAACATTGACAGAGAAAAGGTATGTTGCCACGGCAAAAATAGACAGCTGAAGACAGTAGACAAAGAAAGGTGAGAAAGCTCAGGAGAGTGTAGGAAGAAAACCTAACTGAAAAAGATGAGGACTAAAACTTGCAAGGGAAAACACTAAATGCAGCAAATGTGTTCAAATGAGCTGATGCCAGGTTGTTAGGGAGAAGGACAACAAGAGCATTTTGAATATTTTAGGGAAGCCTGATGTGTGCTTTTCTATGCAGTGTCTACAGGATAACCCAGAATATGCACTGCAAAATAACATTTGCTTTCCACCCAAAAGGACATAACAGTGAGGACATTACCACTCTCCCCCCATGGCTGCACTGCTGCTTCTGCTCAAGCAAGCACCTAAGCAATGACAAGAGCAGCTGAGGAAATGGCAGATCTGCAAGTTGCACCCATCACCTTACATTTAAAACCATGTTTTGGAGATTTCTATACACTGGAGAATATGGTATCTTGAGTACAATTTAACCTGACTTTAAGAGAGTACAAAATGTATTTAGAGAACCTGCAGCATCTATTTTTTTACATTCAAAATTCAGCTTTTGCCCATTGTCAATAAGGCAGTATAATAACATCATGGAAACAAGTAAAACATACATTTAAAAACTGGATCTTCTTCAGAGTTTTGATTAGTTACTCTTCACACTTATTATATAGAAGACTAGGGAAAAGAACTTGCTTTTTTTTACTTTTTAAATATGCAACACCCACAAATTGCTACGTTAAAGTTAGAAAAACTTCCCATCAAAATGAATCAGCAAACCATTCCTCCAACAAGAATATAAAAAAAGGGTAAAACTTAACATTGCCCTGGTTTATTTTTACTTAGAAATATCATTAGGAAAAATGATTGAAAGTGATAAAATATTCAGACTTTATTCCTCTAGGATAATTATTACAATTATTTCATCCCTCTGTTAATATCCTTGAGAAAGCACACAAGGGAACTAGATAAAGAAAAGGCCACATCCAGAAGAAGTATAAATTAAATTATTTTATGTTAAGCTGGTATATGTCCAACAGTCCTCTTAAAAATCTATCTGGAACAGTTGCAAAAGCTACTAAACCCAGCATTTGTAGACATATAAATCACCAGCATACTGTCAAGATCATTGAGGATATCAGCATTATTTTTAAGAGGGAAAAAATGGCTTTCCTGCAGTTCTACTTATTCCACTGACTGAACAGGCACAATGACAATTCTCAACCACTAATTTTTAGACAGATTAAACAAATTCTGCCTACTAGTGTCTTCATCTGAGTTACCAAGCTCCTTTTACCATAGGCAGGGAAATTGCCTATGTTGAGGGTTCAACTCATTACTTGGTTAATCTAACCCCAAACAGGCTGAATCCCCCCACCAGCAATAAAGAAGTCTGTGTAACCAGACAGAATGTGGATGCCTACACTGAAGACAGCCACATGAGATCAAGTGAATCCCACTTTTACTGCACAGATTCAGGTAGTTGTATCAATTCAGATAATCTTCACCCATGTGGTTACCAACTTCTGTTGCCATTTAATGTGGGATTAAAATATCAGTTATCACCCATCTTTGTGTATTAATGACACCAAATCACTTTCCTTCTATAAGGTATAAACAGGGAAAGAAGGCTATGGTTTGGATGGTTTTTTAGTTTGTTGAACAGTAGAGTCATTCAGCTGCTCAATTTTTTAAATTGCTGTTACTCCCTGCAATCCACACATGATAAACATTAGAACAGGTACTAATATACCTCCAGTAGCATATAAATCCCCTTACACAAGTCATCAATCACATTAACATTTCAACTTCATTGAAAAAGGAAATAACATGGATATGACAAAGTCTGAAAACAGGAAATGCACAACTAACCATGGAGAGTATCAGTGGAAAAAAACGAGTGCTTAAAAATGTTCAAAGAAAATTGTAAGAATACATAGGCATGTTGGCTCAGAAAAATAATTTTTTAAAAGTAGACAGGGAAAAACAAAGAAATTTCTGTTGTATTTCCTTCTTATCATCACTCTTATATTTATGCAAAGAAACAAAAGGGCTAATTTTTTTTTTTTTTTTTAAGTACTATGGCAAGATAGACAAGGAAGTACACAACAGCATAGGGAAATGTAAATACTGATGGAAATGCACTCAGGCTGGTAGAGTTAAATGGGATAAATCTAAGCAGATATATTTGTGGATTAAGAGACACATACAGGACTGTAAGAACATTTTCAGACATATAATGCCCCTAATCTCTATTTATATGAAACTCCTGGTTATCAAGCCAAATGTTTAAACCCTCTGAGTAGAGCAGGGTAAAGGCCATTGTAGAACCATTATTTTTATTTAGTGTCCTAGAAAATTTAAAATTTCAGGGGCAATAAATGTATTGCTACTGTTGGCAGCACAACAGAATTATCAATGTAGCCACTGTGTTGTTTCCAGAGCATGAGTCCTCCAGCACTGGTATGGCCACAGCTCTGCAGGCAGGGCCAGGCTCTGAAAAACTCTGGATACTGCCACAGTTACAGCAACCATTATGGACCCTTTTCAAATCAGTTGTGTATTTCTTTTCTTTTTTCTTTTTCTTTTTTTTTCCCAAACTTTGAAGCTAATACCACAGTATCTGTTCACATACAAGCATGTGAATTCCTGACAGAAGACAAAAGTTTTTGACACACAGCAGGTTCAAGGAGCAGAATCCTCATCAGAAAGACTGAAGTATCTTCTATTAGGGCACATTTTAGTGAACATCCATTGAAAAGTGGCTGAACAGAACAGTTAAACAGTAGAAGACTTAATCCTGTAACCATTCCATGAAATAAGGTTTCAACAAACCTACTAGCACGCAGCTGAATGATAGAATAAAATTGAATCTTCCACAGTCCAAGTAACAGGCAAAAGAGAAATAGGTCAATCATCAAAGATCTCTTCTTTTGCTGTGTGGCAAAATCTATCCCAAAGTGCTGACATGTAGTCTTTTTTGTTCTGACTTATCACTTTTATAATAAATGTTTATATTAAAATAAATGATGCAACATTTTAAAATATAAATATACAGTTAGAATTCAGACCAGGAGCATGATCATTGAAATTAAAATATTACCATTATGATAGCTAGCTTTTATTATTAAACCATGTCACAAAGTATAAATTATTTTATTCTGCCAATTAACCTGCAGTGTCAGACCACTGCAATATCTTTAAAGAAGCTAATGAGAGGCTGTCTAGCGATGGCACAGGTTGGTTTATGCCTGGCATACTGCCATGCATACAGACTGGGACCACAGCAGCTAAAATTACCTCTCCATTACACTCCTGACAATAGCATGCACATACTGAGTGTCCAAGCAAGACAGACTGCATGAGATAATCCGAGTTTAAAAACAAACACACTCAAAATACAACCGTACCCCAACTACTTTCTGTAGTATTTTGGCACAAAAATTAGCCAACTGGAGGATAACTGGGAGAGTTTGTTTCCTTCTATTTTTATTTTTTTCCTTTTCTGTTTTTTGGTTGGTTGGTTTTGGGTTTTTTTAACTTCTCTGAGATGGAGACATCAGTACTTTGCAAAATAGCCTGAAAGAGCAGAGGGTTCACACAGGTGTGGGATTTTTAACCACTGCAAGTCATTTAAGTCATTACAAAGTACCAGAAATGCCTAACTTGACCATTTGGCCCTACCTGTAGAGAGCTGGTGTACGTGCAACTGGGGCAGAGCCTTTTTTTGCCTCCTCCCTCTTGCCCTTGGACAGACACAATAATCAAATATTCAAGACTGCTGCTAATTCCACAAATTTTGCCTTAAGTCTTTCAGAGTTTAGAGCCAAGATTTGTCCCTCTTTGCCAGTCAAGGAGGTTTTGGCAATGCTAAAACAGGCACAAGTACGAGACCGAAATGGAACCACGCTTAGGGGGTAACTAGCATAGATAAAATTCTGCATATCATTAGCCTCTAACATATGCCAAGAGCAAACATGTGGTCTGCTTGTACTTACTCACATGTGGTGTCATGAATCACAACCTCAGTTTAAGCCCTCTGTCAGGCTTTTACTCATCTTTCCTTACTTCATTTAGAGTATGTCTCGAATCACATCAAGAATTCCTTTTCTTTGTCTTGTCCTTAAGACTATTTCTGTATACCAAACAGACTGTGTATACATATATTTAAGCTGCTATGTGTTAACCTATTAAGATCTGCCCAGAGAGAATGTGCTCAGAGAACACATTTTAAACTACTAGTCTCCTTTATACCGTTCATTTTCTCACATAGCTTCGTAACGTGGTGGCATTGTTGTGACTGGCTCAAAAAGCAGCCACTTTCCACTAAAAATGAAAAGAATAAGTGAATTGTTATGTATGAATGAGGACAACAAGCATGGTGAACAGCTGTGTTTTCCATTTTTAAACACAAAGCTATGTATCCCACAGGTACCTGAAAATATTGCTCCTGATTAAGTCATATTCACTTCAGTTCACCTGACCCTGTCGGTCAGCCTGGTGTTTTCCATGTTTGAAGAGCTCACAGCAGGTTTCACCACATGTTTCCAATGCTGAGACCAGAACCATTTCAGTCTTGCTTTACCCATAGAACTAGTCTGGCTCTCTGGAAGAGGAGGACATGTTCATCACTGACCTGAGTTCTGCCCTGTAAGACTCATTCTCACAAAGTACAATGAAAGCATTCATGAGTTTGGCAGAGAGGAAAAGAGGTTGAAATCAATATTTTATTACAGTCTGTGTTTAAATCCCTCTAGTAATCCCTCTTCCTTTGCAGTGTGCTTTACTGTTTAAAAAAAATCATTAGTCATCTTTTTCCTGCAGCATTCCTCAGGGCAGACTGATTATAATAGTGCCTTCTCTCTCTTTGTAAGCAAAACGCTGTAGAGGACACTTGGCACTGATGGTGCTCTTGAAGCACTGCTTTCCTCTCATCTCAGGGACAGCTGTACTGCACATAGTTCCTCAAAAACCACAATCATGACCAATAAGTACCAGGATACATTTGTGATTTATTGACACAGCACTGTTAAGTTCATTCGAAATTCAAAATGCACATTTTTCCAGTGACTGTGGAGAGTGTCAACTGTCAGGGAGACCCCAGACATGTTTCCCTTTTGAGGACTATTGTACTGCCTTCCAGTTAAAATCACTTTCCTTGCACATTAGTAAGTACTTTCTGTACCTTCACAAAGAAATGCTAGGATAAGCATGTTCCAAATACGTATCTGCATTATGGTATTAAAGTCTTTTTGAGATACATTTTCATGCTAAATCCTTATTTTTATCTTCTACAGCATTACAGCCATGGAGCATTTGTGACAGACTTCAAAACTTACTAAGACTCCAGTTTTTCATATTCTAGCTCCAACACTGCCATCAGACACAATTCACAGCACTGAGGATCCCCTCTCTACACCAGCCAAAACATCTTACATAATAATGAAATGTTCTTATACAGAGTTTACATTACATTACCCTCAGACAGGGTTAGAACATACTGTTCCATATAAAAACATAGACAAGACTGCTTCCCTGAATGGAGAGCTTACAGGCTAAGAATACAAGAAGTGCACCATGGGGGAAGAGAAGGCAAGCACGGCAAGATAAAAACATCTATAAGTGCATCTACACAAGTAACATTTATCATTAGAGTAATGCAATTGCCTACCAAATCCATCATCTCCTCAACTCCTTATGGCTATGATGGCAAGAAATGGCTAAGGAGGTTGAAAAAGATGAGTGCAGCAGCTACAAATGTTCGTGATGAAAGGTATTTATAGGACAGGAACACCACAGGAAGAAGAATGGAGCATTTACAGGAGATAAGGAATGAGTGGGCAAGGTTTACAATGCTGACAGATATGAAGAGACAGAAAATGCAATCAGATTTGCACATGAGGGAGGAACACAGTGGGCAAGTGCAGATAATAGGGAAAAAAATAATCTGGCTCAGTTTAGAGCAAATGCTGATGGAAGAAATTTTGAATGGATACTTCAGTCAAAATAAGAAATAGAATTCATTGTGTATGCTTCTTGGAAGGACTCAAAGGGATGATCTTGCAGTGATTGCGTTGGTAGGGAAGGTATACATATTTTCTTTCTCACATAAATTCTTCTACCTGTTTGAGAAGCTGTCTTTTAGCATATAAATATATTTTACTGCCCCCAGCCTCAATTAAGATGCTCTTCCGCATTTTGAATTTTAAGTCACAGCACAATATCATGCACTCCAGGGTTTTTTAGGGGGTTTGGGGGGGGGAGTTCTTAATTCTTTTAAGAGCTTTCATGATTTCATACTAGCTTCACAATGAACCAGCAGTCTAACACAACTTCATCTGCAATATGTTATCTTTAGTAGCACAGTGTTCTTTAACATATGGAATTAATGTTATGCAAAATTTGAAGAAGAAGGGATTGGTAATAATCTTGCTGCAATACCTCTGAGAGCAGGAATGGGAAAATGTTATGAATTAAATGACTGTGTCTTCTAGAACCATGTACTTTAAAATACCTTCCCATTATTGGTTTCATGACTTCACTAGGTGACAAAACTAAATTGATTTCTTAAATAAATGTGCATTTCTTTACATCTCTACTGAATTCTGTATTCACTTAATTATATGCCTGAATAGTGGGATATCTCAGTATTACTTAACCTTTAAAACAACAGTGCATACATTTAAACACTATGGATATCTGCTTTTTGCCTTTAAGTATGCAGCAATATAGAGAAACTGCTACCCTTCATTTATATTCTAATGTTTTCTGGAATCACACATTTCTGTTTCATGAAGTGGCAACTGCACAGTGCCACTGACTGCTAGTAATTATCAACAATGTCACATGACCAGTCAACATTTCCTTTCTGCAGCTGAACCCAAAACACAAAATATGCTAAATTACTAGTTGTACAAAAGATGATCACAGGTCTCCAATAACTTCAGAGATCAAAGTAGCCTTCACCCTTCACTCTGAATCTGAGAGGGAGCTAAGCATCATTTGAAAGACAAATTTAACATGCAGAACTTCTAACTTTATGTGGCTTGCCAAATCATGCAGAAGAAAGATATCAATAAAGTTGTTTAACCTATCTCAAAAAACACCAAAAACTCAAAGGTCATACCCCTAATGCTTTTCTAGAAAGAAATACCAGCTAATAAATGAAGATCAAAACCTTTTTTGTCTATTGATTGCTTTTCTTCTCATTCTTGAGCAGAAAGTCCTGTTTTAAGTCAAATTATGCTAATTAAATGTAATGATCTCATAGCATTATCACTGTCAAAACCACTACCTGCTCACTGAGTAGAGCCTTCAAATTGTAAGTCATCAACACATGGATGAGTGTGTGATCATCAGGACAAACCAGTTCAAGGTCCTTGCTTTTCTACCTGCAAGACCATTGATTAAAACAAGTTCAATGAGAACAGATCTAGAAGTGAGAAAAATAACATAGAATGAAATGACTCAAACCACTGAGTCTTCAGTGCAGCTGTCAGAGATATCAAAGTCTTAGGGACATCTGCAACATTTATGTGCAAAAGTTTATGTAGATTCTAATGGCCTTATGTTTGCATGTAGTCTACATACAACTCTGAATCTCAGAAGGTCCTACCTCTTCTTAAGGTCTTAACTGATCAGGACATTTAATCTATATCCCATTAAAAATAAAGAAGGGAAGTAAAAAGGCAGAGATATAACTTCTGAAACCTAGTGGGACAGGGCTTCACAGGATAATGCTTTAATATTTGTAGACCATCAGTCAAAACATGGAAGGCCATATTTTTCAAAGCAATACTTCCTTTAATTACCCAAGAATAAATTGACTATTGTATATTTAATCATTACAGTCAAAGAATACAATAATGTAGAAGAATTGCCATTCTCTTTGAATTAAAGACACAAGCAATCCCCAGATTGGGTTTGTGCTTGAGGTATTTTTTCCTATGGGAAAGGCACATCTCAAAATTCAGAACTGCTGATACTGATGAGGGAGTTCATGAGTTATCCTGAGTGAGAAATGCCCAACAGGGCTTCAAGAGCCCTCAGCCCATAATTTCTTTCAAGAAGGCAGCACAAGAAAGAATCTAAAAACCTACTAAGAGGGCAATTTTAGAGAATGAGAAGTATTTTTCTCTGTTGGAGAGCTGGCATATGGTGAGAGCCATCACAATGTTCAGCATTATTTACAGAAACAATTACAGACCTTACCATTATCTGAAAGATAAATTATTTTATCAAGTTTAGACTTTTGCAAAATGAAATAGAGGTATAGGGAAAAAAATGAAACAAAAAATTACACGATTCTCCATGTTAGAACAAAAACCATATATACAATATGGTAGCTTAATGTGTCTCTGCAAGCCTGTGTATTGTGCTCTGGGATGTCCCTGTTTGGCAGTTCCTGTACAAGTGCCTCTTCCTTATACCAGTGGCCTCTGCTCTGAAAGAGCATCAATGCCAGCAGGGAAATCCTTCAGACAAAAACTTTGAAGTAATGAGGTTCAAACAAAAATTTTGCCCTTGCAAGGCAGACTAAAAATCAAATACTGCTCCAAATTTAAACACCTTGAAAATATTTACAGGAATTTATCTTTTCCCTTTACTTACAGGCTATTATTAGTTCTTTTCTTACCAGAGCACTGGAAAAGCTTGCATTCTCCTATGATGTATTGGGGCTTCAGGTTTATAACTATACAGTTCATGTAAAAATACTGCTATATAGAAGAACTAACATCTTCAGTCATCTCATCAAGAGTAGGCGAAATAAGCAAATGATTTTTAAAACACATATAGTAAAAGATAAATAAAAGCTTTGTCCATCCACACAAACCTGACAAACAATTCCACCTTGGAAATTCTGCAGTACACAGATCTATCACTTGAAGGCATAAAAAACCAAAAAACATTTGTTCTGCTTAAAACATCACAAATGTTAAACCCACCCTCTTATTTTTGATCTGCTTTAGATCTTACAATTAATTCCTGCTTTGATGGAGAACCTGACTGTCCAAATATTCTGAGTGCCTAAGACAGTATTTAACTTTCATTTGGTAATTTAATAACTGTAAATGAGATGCACATAAACAAAGAATTTGTTTGGAGAGCCCCATTAGCTGATGTCTGTGATGGGAATGAAAGGTCCCCTTTGTCTACCTAAAAGATGTTTTTCCAAGTGACCTCTGGCATGTCACTTAAATTGAAAGGAGGAGCCTGAAGCTTTCATGAATCTGAGGTTATATTCCTATGTGACCTTTGCTAAAGACACTGAATTTACCTAGCATAAGTTATTACAAAAAACATCAGTTTGTTAAATTTAGAATATCAAATGTGCTATAAGTAACATCAAAAATGAACAACATGTAGAGTCCAAAACAAAATTAAATGTAGGTCTCACGCAAAACAAAATTGTCTGGTTTACTGATGTCTTTCAAATAATGACACAAGAACACTTGATTTGAATACCTCAAGTATTTTTAGCAAGTAGCTAAAAATCAGTACAAGACTGAGATTATAAATCCAATCACATTCATCTCCTTAAATGGATTTATTAAATTACCAAAGGCCTTGATTTCAGTTCATCACTAGCAGCAGCACAATCATATAATGCAGCAAATTCAGACTGGCTCATGCTGGAATAATCCACATTGACTTAGCACTTTAATTACTCATGTTTCAGCCTGCTGTAAGCTACCGTAAGGTTTTCCTTTACAAGTCAGGGGTTTTTTTCTCCCATCAGTGTCTAAATAAGTAGCTAAGTATTCCTAGTTGCTTTGAGTTTTTATTTCCATGGAAGTCTCTCCAAATATGAATAAATGCCCTAACGCATGGCTTAAAAACTTCATTCCCCAAACCTGACCCAGAAAAAGTTAATATGCCAATTTCTATGATTAATTTTTAAAGAAAAAATTCCCAAGCAGCCACCTTAGTGATCTAATTTATTTAAAGTAAAATTAGCTTTCTCTCCCTCTTCTTCTGGTATTAAAATTAAGCTGTGTCCCACTGCAGTTTTGGTGTTTTAACTTGATATAGGTATCTAGCACTTGGATTGCTCTTCTCACACAACTGAATACAAAGCCTTCCAACCTCTTCTGCCCACTCCATCCTTCTCACCTCAGCACAAGTGCAAAATGCCACATCTAAGGCAGTTACATCACTCTAATGGTATTCAAAAGCTAAGTAACACAGTATTAGCTTCACTCACACTAGTGATTTCTTTATGCATTCTTAAATAATACCACACAAGCAAAAGAGCAGCATAAAAACCCTAACTATGGCTCTCTGAAATTATAACACTGGTGCACCACAACATACATACTGCAGTCCTGAAACACCACACCTTCAAAGCCATATCCACACTCCTGGTCACTGCAGTTAAGATATGCAGACAGATCTGTAGTCTAAAGCCAAAAATAAAGCAGTGTAGGAATACCTAATTCTTGCTTAGAGTTCCAGTCTTAAAAACACAGTGTTGACATTTCCATAAGCTTTGCTTTCTACAGCCATTCCACCACAGCCTGGCAGTGAGTCACAAATGCAGTCACAAATCACAAATCCCTGTTAGACACAAGTTCCAGGTTTGCAGAACACAAAAGCCATTTTCCAAAGCAGCACAGCACAGCATAGGAATAATCTTCACAGCAGCACAGCTCTCTCTCCAGCACAAGGTAAGTCCACAGCAGGACATGAAATAACAAGGTTATCCAGGAGTGGTTTTTCTTAATGACAATTCTGATTAGTATTTATGGTGATTTCAGGAAAAATTTAACCACCTACACAATTTAAGTAAGACAGAAGTACCCTTTGCACCTTCCCTCCCACACTAATTTTCACATTTAGTAATATTTATTAAGATATATTTGGATTATATTTTTTCATTGTTGAAATACTGAGATTTTGAGTATGTTAACTACAAAAATTCAAAAAGGTGGGTAGAAATACTTGCAAAAATAACTAATCACAAGTACACTATAATAAACAAATTACAAAATTAACAGAACCTGATTGCCCATGAGTTAAACTTTTTTCCTCACCACTGTCTTACTCCAGTTACTGCAAGCTTCTCCACTACCCTTCAAATTCACCTTCCTGACACAGGACAGCAAAACTCTGCCACCTGCCCAAAGCAGAGGTGTTAATCCAGCACTCCCTGCCCAGCAGGCAATCCCAGTGCATTCTCATGGTTTGTCTTCCAGACCCAGATCTCCTGATTTGGTTTCAAGACTAGTCTAGAAAAAGTTGTCACTTGCAAAGCCTGTTAAGTCCCTGGAAGATTTTGAAACTCTCAACTTCCTGGAATAGTACCTGTACTTAGAAAGTACAAAAATATGTATTCTAGCATTCACTACTATTTTCAGTCTACGACTAATTTATATGCACATCAAGGGATTTCTTAACATGTAAAGCTCATCTTAGCCCCTCAACATGCTAACATGGAGATTAGTTCTATTAGCTGATGCACTTAACAGCAAATTAAAATAATATTTTAAACCTACTACAGCATGAAGAAGTGAAACCCCTTTTTACCTTTAGACAAAAGCATAAGCCAGTGCCCTCTTGGCTCTTAAATCCACAAAGCAAAATTTAATTTTTCACTGCAGAATAAAAAGACAAGTTTTGTTCAAAGAAAACCTCACTGTAGAAAAGGACAGCACTCACAGAAAATCTGAACAGGACAACAGGTGGGACGTTTCACCCATCTCAAAGCAGCACACTACTTAAGTTGCTCTTTCTTCAAGTAAAAAAAAAAACAGGCTGTGTAGTATATCACGGTAGTTACAAGGACAGTTGCATTTTTATTATATAGTCCCCATACTCCTAGCAACAAACTATAAAATCTCTAAGAAACACTCTAAATAGTGCATTTTTGACTGATTTTATCAGTCATGCAATACAAATGGAAGTAGGAAAGAAGCCAACCCAAGCATGCAGCTGACTGATGGCCAGTATTCTGCCTGCTACCACAGAAATGCCAAACCTTTGTGGGAGGATTAAGGGAAAAAAAAAATTAAATTTTAAAATGCACTAAAGGGTACTGAAAGATGCAGCTTTTTTTTTCCTGTGGTTGTGAAACTGATTTCCTTTTACTATTTGTGTTTATATTCAAATTGTTCATAAGCATACAGATAACCAGCTGTTTAGCCAGCTAAAACGTCAATTGTGTCACGTAAACAGGACTTACAAAGGGCTGTGTAAATGATATGTCAAACTTCATTCATGTTTGACAGAGCTGTCACCTTTAATTGCAGAAGAAATGAAGAAAAAGTCAACATGTAGCTTTTAAACAGGTAATTACTTGGACACAAATGGAAACAAAGCTAAATATAATGGGAACACAATAGATTCTATAGCATATAACTTGGTTATCTTTCCAGACAAGATCTTGGGCCTAGGCTACTTGGACAATTTGCCTGAGACAACATGAACATACAGGAGAAAACTCAATACAATAGAAACAACACTATTTTAGTCTGTATTCAGGATTTAACTAAATGAGCCCTGTAGCCAAACTGCACTGCATTTGCTCTTCTTTTACAAAGTAAAAAACAAGTAAGGGAAATAATTCTACTACACACAAATAAATGCTTTTGTATTGCAGCTATCAAAACAGATCCATACTTTGCTGAATCCATTTCTCAAAAGCATGCAGTACTGAATAAGAATGAAAATCCACAGGAGGAGCAGATGGATTCAGATGATTTTGAAGCAAAAACCACTGCCATCTTCCAAAATTTTTCAGAGCACCACCTAAAGTCATTGTCAACTTTGTATTTATTGTAGTTCTGCAAAGTCACAGCAAATCATTTTCCCGTGCCTGTCATATCACAATTAATGAGCCACTGGAAAACAGAGGAACCAGAAACACTTTTTATTTCAGGGTCTACAAACACACACATTCTGGCAGCAGCTCCTGAGCACAAATCATAAGATACAGCAAGAATCAGTGAACTACTTCACACACTTCTGGTGATTTTAAAGAAACAAGAGATCAATTAGCTTGGGTGCTGAGTGTTCATAATCTGTGCTGCTTTCAAGGATCTCCTCCTTCCCAGGAGCCACATCTCCCTCACTGCAGAAGCAGCCTGCAGTCCCTGCTCCCCAGGGCTGTACTGCTGCTAGACACAACACCAGCTACTGCTCTGCTGGATCACTGGGAGGCATAAACCAAGGGCACACCTACAGAATTTATTCTGTTTTCAAGAAGCAGAAGGGAAAATAACAAAACTGTTATTTGCACAGGGAAAAAAAGCACTAAAAGCATGTGCAATCTACAAACTTTAAACTAGAAAGCATTGCAAAAAGAAAGTTGAAATTGCCTTAAATGAAGGGAATTAAAGCCAGCATTTGCAGCATGTGGGGCAGATGAGAAAACAGACATCCCACAAAGCATCCCACTTTCTGATGTGTTTTAGACAAAAGTACAGAGCTGTCTACAGAGCACCAGTCCTGACAAGATACTTTCTGAGGCAGGTAGTTCCAGCAGTCCATCTGTTGGCTTTTGCTATGTTTTTGGGTATTTTAACTTATTTGAGGATTCTTGTTTCCAAAGGGAAAAAAGCTCTCCCAGACATAAATGTGATCAGGGACCTGCCTGGTGATTAACCCAGCTGAAATCAGTCAAAGACAACTCAGCTTTTACAAGAACAAAGGCATTCAGTAGTCACTCTTAACAGGACTCGTCAGTACCAAAAAAAAAAAAATATTCCAATGAAGTACAATTGAAATATCAGGAAAAAAATTCACAACAAAGAAAGCCTGATGGAACTGAAGTACAAGGAATGTTCAGGTTGTGTCATGGCTGTCCTTGTCCCTATAGAACCAGGAGCTGCCTGAAGAGGCAAGGGAGCAACATAAGGTAGAAAATCACAGGTAAGTATTAGAACACTGTGAAAGGGAGACCTATTTGAAAAGACTCAGATATGGTAAGCCTGTGGTAACACAGAAACCAGACCATCACAGAAAGCAAAGCACTCAGAACAAGAATGCCAGGAGGGCATGGACACATTGTGCAAAGTACATGCCACACCTTGAAGAAAAACTGTTAAGCAGCAATGACATAACATTATTTTTGGATTAAATAAACCCTGAGAAAAAGGACAGCCGAGAGAACTACAAGTCTTTCTTCGTGGTAGAAGAAATACCATCAGGATTCAGAACTGACACAATCACAAAAAATACACTCTTATATAAAACATAGGCAAGTTTCTGCCTTGCATTAACACAGGCCACTTCAAACATAACCAGGATCCTTCACCTACAGAAACATGCAACGATGAATACCAGGAAGAGAAAAAAACAGCAAGAAAGTCAGCATTGGATCCTGGATCAGAGGCTAAAAACCTTTAACAGCATTTGCCAACTCATTTTGCCTGCTAAGGGAATTTTAGCATTTACATTCCCTGCTCAGTTATCCCAGATACAATATCTATGTGGCTTTACTGATCCCCATGCCTAAGACAGCCCACAACCATGAAGCACTTTCTACACAGCCTCTAACAGTGTAGTGCATAAATTATAAATTATTAAACTTAATAAAAACCTTAATAGCAGCAGACTCTACAGACATAGCTCTCACCACAATATAAAGTTTTGGAAATACTTTCCTTTTATCCCGGTAGTGTTTAAATGTCTACTGTAATAGAGTAAGATTAAACCACCTACTCTTACAGAGGCAGTGCATGCAGAGAACCATGTTAAAGCAACAATACCACCATGTACAATGTAATTACTTACCTCAAAAAGAAAATGGAAAAGAAACTGAAGCAAAAAAACTTGAGCAAAGAAAAAATAAAAATCCTTAATGGCACAATCCTTAATTGCCTAGACCTCCTATACTAGACATAGGAACTTATGAGAACACTACCACTGAATTTAGGAAGCATGACTCACAACTTCTCTGAACAAGCAGTCCAGTCTGATTTATGACAGAGTTTACTGGACACAAAGACCATCAAATCAAGAATTTTCAATACTACTTGAAAAGCAGCACTTGAAGGGAATGCTTGTGCTGTATCAACCACACCAGAAATAGATCAGGAGAAACTGCATGACATAAGGACTGAGAAACACAGTCACTGCAAAACCCTTGAAGACAGCAGACAAACAGAACAAAGGCAAAATATAAATCACTCCAAGATAAATTAGTTCCTCTAGCGACTGCCTGATTAAATGATGATAAGTCCTAACAAAATAAAGACTAAGTATTAAAAGCAAAAGACAGCACTACCTCCTCAAAACTACCCAAGGGCCACAGCAGAGTTATTGACATGCCTATTATTGACAGAACAAAGCATTGGAAACAAACCCCAGAAAGGTAAAGCACCCAGGAAGAAAGCCGAACAAGCACACCATACTACACAGCTGTTTCAAAAATGCATGTGGAGTGGTCCAGGCAGGATGGAGCAGGCAGACAGGAGCTCCAGTAAAACCACACTGAAGAAGAAATGTCACTGTTAGCACATACCAGCAATTTCTTTTTATGTATTCCCAGCAAAAGCAGCAAAACCATCTTCAATAAACATGCTGAAAAAAGATATACATATCTAAATAAAAGGACCAGACACCTCTGATAAGACAAGCCCTGTGCCATGGGATATGGTTTCTGTATGGCTTAGCTGTGCAAGTCTCTTCAGTCTTCTCTCTCACATGCAAACCCAGCCTGTGTGCTGTACAGTGGCACCCACACCAAAGAAGATAAAATCAGCACACCCATTAATGGGTGTCTACTTGTAACAGGCAAATATTTCATTATTTCACCCACAGCCATAAGTAAATTTGTATTGATTTTAAATTAAGTAGTTTGAAATGTTTCTTGTTCACACCACTAAGGATTCGTTTCTCAAGTAACATTGATACAGCCCAACTTACTCTAACTGGAAGGTCAAAACAAGTTTCATCAAGAAGTAGTATGATAATAGTTCACCTTTGAAAATGCCTGACAAATATTGCAGAAATACAAAAAAGAGAAAACTATATTTCCTCTCTATCCAAGCAAATACACCCAGCTGTCCTCAGTCACCAATCACCCACACAGTGCTTTGGAAGAACACTTCCTCTCCACATCAAGAAAAAATCTTGCATATAACAAGTTGTAATGTTTTCACTTTAATCAAACCTACTCTTAGTGCCCCATTTTAGATGACAACTTGAACTGCATGTATTGGAAATTTTTTAATTGATATTGCCACCTAGCGGCTTGTTTCAACAATATTAAATAATCATAAAAGCCAGCAGGAGAACATCAACATCTACAATAATTTTCCCAAGACCCATCAAATATGGTTTTTCATCAGTATAGAAAAATCTAATTCTGCTTTCCACCCAAAACAAATGAAATCCTCAATGACTATGCACAGAATTAAGCCTAAGGTAGTAAATATTCCCCAAAATAAAGTTATTTCTATGGCCAGAATAAAACAGCATCATAAAATCATTTGGTTTATGTTATGCAATAATGCAATATTGAAAAACTCTCCAAGAACATAATTCCAGAGGAGAAGTACCACTATGAAAATCTATGTATAAAGTTTACTTTTTTCACTTTCTTGTACACAAAATAGAGAAGAGGAACATATTTCCCATCTCTCTGGTCCTCAGTTTAATGTAGGTCTGCTGTTGTGTTTCTTGCCAAGATGATCTGAATACCCTAAATACAGAAATTAAAATGCAGAACAAGTCCTAATGTAAGGGAAAACAATTTTCAAAACAATTCTGCTGGCAAGTGCATCTTAGTTATATGAGAAAAGAAAAACTAGACAAGAAGTTCTTAGTATGTATGCAGCTTTTCCATTGCTATTTCATATAATAATAAAATTGTTTAGGTTGGAAAAGATCTTTAAGATCATCAGCTGGAACCATTGATTTACCATCCCCATGCTCACCACTAAACCACGTCCTTAAGTGCCATACCCACATGCCTTTTGAACATCCCCAGGTGGTGATTCCTGGGCAGTCCATTCCTTTGGCAGTGTGACCACCCCTTCAGTGAAGAAACATCTCCTAGTGCCCAATCTAAGCCTCCCCTGGTGCAACTTGAGGCCATTTCCTCTGGTCCTGTCACCTGTTCCCTGGGACAAGAGGCCACCCCCCCTGACCACAGCCTCCTGTCAGGCAGCTGTATAGAGTGGTAAGGTCACACCCTGAGCCCCCTTTTCTCCAGGCTGGACACCCCCAGCTCCCTCAGCCACTCCCCATCAGACCTGTGCTCCAGACCCTTCCCCAGCTCTGCTGCCCTTCTCTGAACTCTCTCCAGCCCCTCAATGTCCTTCTTCTACTGAGGGGCCCAAAACTGAACAGAGGATTGAGGTGTGGCCTCACCAGTGCCGAGTACAGGGGACAATCCCCCTTGCCCTGGTCCTGTGGCCACACTGCTGTTCATACAAGCCACGATGCCTTTGGCCTTCTTGGCCAGCCTCAGCCAGGCACACACAGGCTCACTGTGATCCAAACCAACACAAACACAAAATAGAGTCCTACAGTTACAGATAACCCTGCTCTTTGTTCACATCACTGCCATCTTCGGTATCTTGTGGAAGCATTGGTGTTTATCATGTAGCATTAGATAAAACTGATTGACAAGACAGTAATTTTCATACTTTCTGCTTCCACATCCCTATTTAAATGGACAAAAATACATTTTTTTTACCTTGCTGCTTCAAAAACCTGCATAATTTTCACATGTCTGGGCATTCAAGCTTTTTTCAGGGCATGAGGTTCAACAAGACCAAGGCCAGGTCCTACAGTTTGGTCACAACAGCCCCAGGCAGCACTACAGGCTTGGGGCAGAGTGGCTGGAAAGCAGTCCAGTGGAAAAGGACCTGGGGCTGCTGGTGTACAGTGGCTGAACATGAACCAGTGCATGCTCAGGTGGCCCAGAAGGCCAGTGGTATTATTATAGCCCACAAGTATATATACTTACATACACATAGAGAGAGAGACTGGTTATTACACCACATTTTTTAATACATTTTATATAAAAACAGTACTGAAGTCATAATCAGGAAAGGAAAAAAAAAGAAAAAATATTATTTTCCTTAACCTTGAGGAGATACACAGACCAGGTCTTTTGCTCATACTATCATCCTCTTAAAAACTCCAAAGATCTCTCCATTATTTGCTGCCATGTTTCTGATCTACTTCAGAACACTAAGTATTTCTGTAATGAAGCTAATACCTTGAAAATGCATTCAAGCCCTTTCAACTATATTTAACTAAAATGTTTATCCAATGTTTAGTCAGTTCAATGCTACATAGCTCTGTCCTCTTATATCTCAAAGCCCTTAGAGTTTCTTTCATAACTGCTGGTACAAAAGTTCTATTGCGAGAATAAATAACTAAATGTTAAATGTATAGAATAACTAAATGTTAAATGTAAAGAAAACCAAAAGCCACTCTGCAAACCACCAATATTTAAAGACAGTACTTCAACAAGATGCAACCTTCACAGATCCTTCCAAAGCTTATTTGTAAACGAGAACTTTCCCACTGCCCAGATTTTCCCACTAGCTACTACTGCAGTTCCCAGCAAGGAAATAATTTAGGATAAAAATAAAATAGTTTAAGATTATATAGACTTTCTGTAAAAACAGAGCAGATTGTATTGGAATCTTGAAGCTAATCCTCTTACAATTTTTCAAATGTACAGGAAGAACCCCTTTCTCTGGCAGCATCCAGGTTACCTGAACAGAGAACAGTGATTGCTGCTCACCATGGATCACACTAAGCAAGGTCATGGAGCCAATAAAAATGCTGCTGCCATTGTTTGTAATGGGTCTTTGTGTTAAGGTGAGCCTTGGGACTTTCCATGTTCTGACTGAAGATTTGGCCTGCCTGGAGATTTGTTTCATCATTGAACAGCAACAGCTCACTGATCAAAGGACTATTACCTACTTTTTCAGCTATTGCTTCACCTTGTACAGTTGTGCAGCACAGCACCCATTGTTATACATATATCTGGAACTAATACAGCAATAATAATTATTCTATGTAAATAAATACTTAAGATGCTGGAATAAAATGCAGGGTAAAGGGTTCAAGATATGGAACCACTGCAGAGGACTAGAATGGGAGAGGATGATACAGAGACTTGGAGCTACAAATATCTGACCAGTGTTCAGCTGCTGGCTGAAGAACTGCACTCACAGAAGTAACAAAGAAAAAGCATCAAACTGTTGTGAAATACACCATTATATAATAAATCTGGATGGCTTGACATTGATTGTAACATGGATTTACAAGGCAGCACAGAAACAACCTGCAGAATCACATAAAATTATTCAAATGGATTTCAGAATAAGGAGTAAAAAGCTACCAACATCAAGCTCATGGACCTCTCAGCAGGGCCAGGAGGCTGATGACTGGTGATATCCCTCTCTTCTCCCAAATGAGAAGGGTAAGCATGGCACTGGGGAAAGAGCAGGTACTACAAAGTTTGGGAATGTATTATCTTGTCTGTAAGCAACTGGAAACAAATACTGATATCACTGTAACTCAACTATCAGAAATTATTTGGTTGGACCTTTAAGACTTTCTAGCAACCCCTCTGAATCCTGAGTGCAACAATGCAGTGAGGAGAGACTTGGAGATTTGGAAGGGCAGATTCAGATGGATCCATTAGTAGCTATTTAGCCTGCAGAGAAATACATGTCCAAGCTGCATTAACAGAATACCTCAGCAGCTGGTGGGTGCAGATCATGCTGCAAACATGGGAGACAAGCAGTGAAGAACTTCAGGCTGAGAAAGCACACAGCTGGAATACTCATTAGATTCCCTTCTTCCGAGCATCCATAAAGAAAAGAGTGAGTTCAGAATTAATTTATCATCCTGTAAATAAGACAATATGTTACTTGGAGGGGAAATAGCAAACCATTTTATTTATACATACAAACACAGAGACATGCTCTCTTTACCTCACTAAGTCCCCATTTCCAATTTTCACAGACTTATTAGAGCATTTTAGGTGCCTGCTCACATTAACTGCCGTGCATGCACATATTTTCCCCATCAGTGAAACCCTACATTGTACATCAGTCTTTCCATCTTCTGCTGAACTAACAGTCCCCTTACTTTGGCTCTGTCCTGTCTTCTATTTCCTTTCTCCAAACATCCCCCCTTTATATTCCTGTATATCTGCTAAGATAAGGCAATGTCACTATACACTCACTGACTCTTCATTCTGATATTTGCTGCTGATAAAAGCCAAAATTACATTTTATCCTGTGAAATGCGTGAATATGCATTTAGTTCTTGATTAGGTTTTATTTCCATGTGATCTATAATAACTCAGTTTGAATGAAACCAGATAATCTTAAAAACAAGGCAGTTTACTCCTCTTTATTTCACTTGTTTATAATTGCCATACATTGATGAGAACACCACAAGAAGCAAACCCAAGAAGAAAGTTGATAATACTGGGCAAAGAAGTGAGAGGGGACCAATTTTTCTACTTCGTGATTTTCAGCCTCTCCTGGAATACTAATTACTTACACTTCATCCCTGCTATGAGACTAAAGGGACTTTATCTACTGAGTTTAAATGATATTTAAAGACTCCCAAATTAAGTTTCCTATGTAAAGGCAATAGCTTATGTACATGCACATATATAGCTACTACTTATTACCAATACCAATGCAAATCAGCCATGAAATATGAAGTATAATGTATCTTCTCAAAAATAAAATATTAGCAGAATTGACACAAACTGTGGAGAAAAAAAATCAATTAGGGATACAAGCACCAAAAAGCAATAAAATCTTTTGCTTAGTTCTGCAGTATGATTTTACAGCAGCTCCTTTATTACCAATGTAAATTTCCTGGCATCAACATTGAAATATCACTACAGAACAAAATCTGAGAAAAAGTTTCAAAAGCAGACTCTGAAAATTAAGATTCTTCTTGCTGGATATTGCTCTTTTGCAGCAATCATTGCTAAGTCAAACATGCCAATATCTGGTGCACCACAGTTCAGAGTTTAACACAGTAATTTAAACCACGCACAGTTTCAATTCAACTTAATACCTCGGGCTGTGAACTGCAATTAGGAAAAAGCTGGCACATATTCAGTTCCACTGCCCTTGCATATTAACATCATTATGTCTTAAAAACATTCTGAATAAACCAACAGGACAAGCATGTTCCCTGCACTTTGCCCATCAGGTCCTGATGCTAAGAAACAACTCACAGAGGTCCCATGAGGACTGGTTTGCTTTTTTAACTTTTTGCTAACTCTTATATTATTTTCATTATTTTTGCCATAATTAAACACATACTGTATAGATTTAACAGAGACACTGTCAACATATATACAATGCCACTTTGATTTAAAATCTCAGTCGAATTCTTCTACTTAAATGCATGTCTTCCAAAAAAATTCCCACTTATTGAAGAAACCAAATGAAGTGATTTTTAGCAATCTATGCATCTCACAAATAAACAGAGAAGATAATTATCTGCCAACAGTTAACTTTCTGGTGTTAAAACCACATAAAAGGACCTTCTTTTACAGTTTCATAGTTTTAAAGTGGCTTTACTACTTGACGTACTTATCTAAAGCATTGTTTTAAAGTGGGAAAGGAGCGTAACAATGCAAATATGTCAAATTGTCTGATTCACACTGATTCAGCACAACTGAAAGACTGAATTATTCCTTTTTACATGTATAGCCCCAAGTTATCATGTTCCTTTTTCATTATTTGCAGAATATCAGACAAATCCATTAAGAAAGGCCTAGAGTTTTTAACTATAAAATTAATTCCACTCACCAGACACTGATACATACAGTGATCCCACACACTGATGTATAGAAAAAACTATAATGAAAACAGAAAAGCTTTAAAAATAAATCTGTGGTTTTGCCTCAATATGTGTATTCAGCTATGGTTTATTTTAATGTTCCTTTCAGTTGCAGCTATTAAAAATTCTCTGTTTTCACTGGCATGGCAAAGCACAAATAAAGGATTAAGACAAGCAGCTACTGCAGAGGAGGTGCAAGGGGAAGGGAAGGGAGTCTGATCTACTTAAACTTTATCTCAAGTTTTCATAATGCTACAATTAGGACAAGATATGGCACCGTGTAAGACACAAGCTACTGAGAATCACTCTGGAAACACAAAATTAGATCAAAATCATCATTTTAAAAAAGCAACATCTTTATTCCCAAGACAAATATTCTCATTACACAAAACTGATTTTCTAGTTTCAGAAATAAAAATTAGAGAATACAAGTATACTACTTTTCAATTACAAGAACAGGATAAATAATTTTATTTCCTGTACCATGCTTCTTATACAGTATGTAAAAAAAATCAGTCAAACTTTGTTGCAACATTTTTAGATAAACTAAGCAATTCTCAATAACACTTGTTTTAGACAAATGAAGAAAAATTGGTATTGTCTATTGGAATAAATCATTTCAACCTTGTTTTTAAATGCTGGATTTACTAAAGAGCTTGGATTAGCAGTGAGAATGTAACACTTAAAAGTTACTGATCCATACTAAACACCAAAGCAGTTATGTAGCAGATATCCGGTGATCTAAAATATAGTGGTAGCCTCAGAGTAGTTCTTTAAAGCTTTATCTCACATTTTAAGTCCACTTGAGATTCACATCCTGCTTCTCCAAGAGCCTTGACTGGCTGGTGTGCCCAAATCATGTCTGCCCACAACAGCATTGCTGAGTTCATCACAAAGCTCCCAATTCCCAGCACTGCTCATTCCTGATTAAAGAGTGTCTCTATGAAATGCAGTGTGGAAGCAACTACCAAAAATCTGTGTGTCATCTCAAACTCAACACTGTTGACACAATCCAACTTACAAGTTACTATACAGAAAACATTTCTGGGAAGCAAAAAAAATAAACACTAAAATCTCTAATTAACTTTAAAAAGAGAGGCAATGCTCTAAGAGTATTTGACTGGAATGTGATTAGATGTCTAGGGACCAGCATAATGGACTTGGACACCAACATGTGCTGAGACACTGTGTTACTCACCCCAAGCAATAGACTACCTTAAAAAAAGAGGTCAAATGCTTTTTCAGATACTATTATCCATGAAGATGATTTTTATTCTTTTGAGCCAGAACTCCTAATAGTATCATGAAGCTTCTGGATGTATCCAGGTTTCCCTGACACTTTACAACATTCACCAGGGAATAAATCCTGGCAAAAGGTATCTGTCATAATGTGCCTTCTGACACCAGGAAAGGGAACTTGAAAGAAAGCTTAAGCCTCTGATCTCCTCAGGGCTCCCTCGTTCATAAAAGTGCTGAATTGTGACTGCTGCACTAAAAAGAAGAATCACTTAATGACCCATACAGCCTCATTCTAACCCAATCACCATTGTTTTGTAACTCAGTTACCTGGCAGCAGCCAAGCAGCATGCTGATACCTGGGTGTGAGTGAAACTTGATAGCAACGCTTCCCTTTTAACCACTCACCTTCCAACTCCATCAGTCTGCTGCTTTTGAATATTCTGCAGAAGGGCTGTAAAGCTACTGGCCATCCCTTACACAACAAAGCCTAGCCCAGCCTATAATCTTATGATTGATACTTGCACATGGCAGGTTGAAATAAGCTTGAAATTCCTTAGGAATCTTGACTCTTACTTCACAGGTGAGTGAACTACTGAGCTATTATATAAGCATGAGAACTGAAACCTTAAAATAAAGCTACTTGTTCACAGCAACTGAGGAAATAATCTGAATTCTTAGATTCACAACTTTAAAGCAATCCCAGGCTCATTTTGGCATCAAACTCAGACCTGCAGATGGCATCAAAGCCTACAGGAAAGTAGCACTTCAAGCATGCCCATTCCTTCAGTATTTTTCACTCCCAGGAAAGCCTCCTTACCCTGTCATCACAACCTTCCTGTCCTTGGGCATGAAAGCTCTTCTCAAGCACACCTCTACTGATTCACTGTACACTGGGATTTAGGAGCTAACTCCAGCTTCACGGCTCCTTCCTGAGCCAGGTACAGGAGTGCCACACATTAGCCACCCTGTTTGGATCCAAGCTCACAGATCCTGTCAGACTTGTGTACACCATCAGATGCTGCAAGTGATCCACAGAGGTGGCCTTGAAAATCTAAGGGCTGCCACACTAATTTAGGTCAAACACATACCTAGGCCAGTACTGTACCACTGGGTGCCAGAAGCATGTGCTTGGAGATGAGTACACAGGTGGGTCACTCTGTACCAGGACAAATCCACTTGACAGGTCTTCAGGACACAGGGGCTTGGAAAATTACACTGCACTGACAAAAAAATAGCATTCTTAAAAACTAGTGATAGGGCTGGTTACCTGTCTTAGCCTTCTTAAACCCACCTGTAACTTGGACTGTACAACATATTGCAAAGCCACATTCTGTCTCTCATCTGTACAAAAAGAAGTTGGGTTGGGTTTTTTTCCACTGGAGTCATAATTTGAACATCATTGTTTTGTAATGAATAAAGGCAAGTTATTTCTTCTTCCTTTTCTATACCTGTAATGATTTTTTAGGCATATCAAAATGCTTCTTAATCACCTTTACATACCTGAAATGTACTAGTCATAAATTAAGCTGCGCAATATCCTCAATCACCTTTACTACCTTCTTCTTTGAGCAGTTTTCAGTTCTACATAATCTTTTTTGAAACAGTACGATGTGAACTATGTAATTATCAAAAATGTAAACCACCATTTATAAAGAACCACAATTTATTTTAAAACATTAGCTTTCAATCATTAAAATAGCCATAAAAAAGAGTACACTTTATTTATTACATATTTAGTCAAGTACCTTACTTAAGTCTCAGCTGCACTTAACTGCATTCTTTTAATTACTTTTTATGTGGATTTCAATGGTTTTTATTAATTACTTGGATTTTTTAATGATTTTAATGATGTTTTAAAAAATCTACATCCCAGTCTGTGATGAAGGAATAACATCACATACAGGTGAGCAATAACAGGAACGTAGCAGGCAGCAGACAAACAGTTATTACACAGAGAAATTACTGGGGTGAAACATGAGACCAGAAAAGCAGAGGAGTGCAAAGGGAAGAAATATGTCCCAAGAGAGCTTTCTTTAGAAACATGAATACGAAACCAGTACAGTTTTAATACAGTTTGAAAAGTAGTAAACAAGTGATTTTAACATTGGAATTTAAGGTACATATACTGTAGCTAGACTGCGCTGACCTTTATCACTGCAACAAGAACAGAAGAGACATAATTTTTTTTCCTCAGGGATAGGAAAATATAATTGACCTCTAACAATGGAATACTCCCTTCCATTTTAGAAAACTGCAAACTAAGCATTGATAATAGCTCAAGGCAACTGAAGCCCTTGGTTCTTTTAATCTCCTACATTCAAATTATTGACTTTTCATTAACTAACTAACTTCTGTTGAGGAAAAACAGTGAGGCACCAATACTGTCAAGATTATTTCACCAGGGTCTCTCAGTAGTTTCCCTTTAACCAAGAAGCTCAAGATAAGATTCCTTTAGCATTAACACTCAAAGAGACTTCCTTAGCTGAACATTATTTCATTATGGAGGACATTGATATCAAAGTCAACAGTCTGCCAGCTGCTTTGCTGGACAAAATCAGAGTATGAGTTATTCAGACATACACTGATTTTAATCCTAAGATTTTCCAATGTATTACTTAAAATAATGCAGAAAAAGTTAGTACCTTTACAGAGGTTCACTTTGAAATTTACACCACCTTTTTCAGCCAAAAAGCTTGTTCAGAACATCTTCTTTAAATACAAAAAGTTCTTCTATGGTTATCTTAGGCTCAGATGCAGACTGCTGCAATTCTGTTCTGTTACATGTGCTTTATTATATTAGGCTTATTTTTCCAGCCGCTTTTGCACATTATCAGAGATCTGTCCAAACACAAGAGTTTACAAAGGCAGAGTTCATCCTAAAAGGTATATTACTGGGGTAGGCAGTGGACACAAGAAGACTGCTATCAAAGCTCTGCCAACTTCAAACAGGACTATCCCTCTTACACTTACCATATGCTGCAACTGTTAACAGATTAAAAGTGAAAAATGAGATAACAAGGCTAAGGATTGTCGAGAAGAGGAAGAACAAAAAGTCTTGCTACGAAAACCAGGAAGCAAGGGTTATCACTTCAAATATATGAAGGATGCGACAAACAATACTTAAAAGATACAAATACTGGGAACTGTAATGACAGGTAGAGAGACAATTTTTTGTTTCTTCAAATAATAGTAATTTTCATTTTCTTTTTAAACAACCCAGTAAAACAATGCCTGTTCCCAAAGTCCCCATAGGCAATTAGAACAGAATTAGTTATTGATTATTAAAATATAGGCTAGATTGCAAAGATAAGAGTCTGGTAGAATCACAACAAAAGTAATTACTACTAAAAGAGAAGGGGTCAATTATGAACACAACTGTTATATAGTTACATTTCCATTTTACCATTTAATTTTCTTTGGTAGAGAACTGAAGTCACCTTATTCGCTTTCATTAGATATTGGCATAACTTTGGGTTCTACTTTTCTGAATCTTTCCTAATCCTCCTCTTTAAGAGCCTTTAAACATTTAACATTAGTTTCTCTGACATTCTTCAGTAAATTATCCCAAGAAGAAAAGAAAACAACTTCACGAACGTTACACTTGAGGGACAGGTACAAAACCACTGCAGACTGTGTGAGCTTACAGCCACCCTCATATAGAAAAGCCAAGAGCTACACCCATAGCCTTTGGTCATGTCCAGAATACATCCAGCCAGTGTTCATGGGAACAGGAACTACCTAACAGATGCTGCTTCTGAGGGAAAAAAACCTACTGAAAGAGGCTGAAAAACACTGGTAGAGAAACAGTAACAAACAAAAGCAGTGCATGACTTTTACACATTTAAGATTCCATAATTATGTAATTATGTAATATACCCTAAGCCTTGATAGATGTACAATACTTGTGGGTTCAAGAAGTTAGACATCTGGAAGTGCACAGGGCAGAAATCTGGCACTTCCCATGTTAGCCAACATGGATGTACTGCACCACTGCAAAGTAGTATCCCATGGTCTGTACCAGCTGTTCTAAAGTACTGCTTAAAACCAAAACCAAAATCAATCTTGGTATTTGGATTTATACTTTTGTATCAAAATATGCAGCACATATAATCCTCTCTCCATAGGTTCACACACCACCATCTAGATTTATTTTTTTACTTACCAACTTTTAACTTTGGATAAAGATGTACAGTTGACCTGCTAAAGAGGACAACTCTAACTGGGTATTCACTTGGGTTTTGTCCCATTCACTTAGAAATAAAGCCAAGCAAAAAAATATATCCAAGGTAGAAGTTTACCCCAGTTGAAGCCTGTACTGGTCTGAACATAAAGAGCCTACCATTCTGCTGAATGCAAAAGGTAACTGTACCTGAGGCCACCTGTTAGCACTAAATGAAGGACAGTAAACAGGCTTGTCTGCCTGTAAGCAAGTTTATCTCTGAACAGACTCAGACAACTGTCTAAATCACTATTTCACAGACCTCTCTCAATGCAGACCTCCACGTTGAGGAGAAATAAATCGCAGAGGATCCAAATTAACAATTTTAATTAATCTTTTCTCCAGCTGAAAAAGTACATGAGTAGTTTGAACACACTGCATGTAAATTAATCTATTACAACCAAAATCAAGTGGTTACTTATCATAATACAGTGAGATACTCTGTTTCAGTAGTCTGGATGCTTGATTTCAAAGTAAAGCCATACCAAGTAAATTTTATTATTACATGTAAGTATAGGTATAGTCTTGATTCAATAAAAAGTGCTTCCTCTTAAAAATATGAGTCACTCAGCTTCTATTTTTTTTTTACCCCAATGCAAAAAAAAGAAAAAAACAACCCAGTTTCACCTCCACCAGTTCTCACTGACTTAGGGGTCAACACCGAGCAGCTACAGGACCAATCTTACAGCCTTCTTTGGCAAATAAGGTCATTACTGAAAAAACCAATTCAGAGTACTGCAATTTTTGGTTCTTGTGTCATCACGTTAATACTCTTCTAACAAAAGCCTGCAAGTAAGCTACAGTACGATATTACTCTCCTAGCCAATTTTACAAGAGGAGTCCTGCAGTTCTCTTTGAAGCACATTGTTAACAGCAACAATGGAAGTTACTCCATAAAGCTTGGACCTGGCAGAGAAAAGTTTTTGTAAGAACCACAGTTAAGAAAAAAAACTGCTTTGGATTCAAAACTAAGTCACAATTTTCATGTAGAGAACAAGTTCACTACAGGGAACTTAAGGTATAGAATCTCCACCCCTCAAATCAACATTTTCATTTGCAGATACTGTGCATTTGATGTGCATCACCATACACCTCTAAAACACTAGAATATGCTGTAGCAGTTGAATTTAAAGTAAAGCTAGAAACAGGACCAAAGAGATACTGAAAATGTCTGATACTGGTTTTACTTGGGGGCCTCAACCATTTGCAAGGAGACTTAAAAACTTGAAAGGAGTTTTGCTTTCATATAGAAGCATGAAACAGAGTAGGTCATTTCCAGAGCACAGAAGTGGTATGAAGAGAAAACATAAACAGCAGAAGAGTAAAGATGGCTCTTGTCAACTACAGCAAAACCACTTGTTTCATAAGGCAACTGATCAGATTGGAGCATTGCATCTGGAAACGCCGACTCAGCCAGGCAAATGGCCAGCTCCTGACTGTGCACCCTGACTTAACAGTAGCCAGTTTCTTCAGCAAACACAAAGACTACCAGTTCTGTACTTATTAAGTCTCTGTGAAAGCAAACTTTTAACAAACTCATTCAGTAAAACATCCCACTTAGCTCCCCTAAGAAATGTACTGAATGCTCTATCACCTAAGAATAGAAGTTTATTAACAACCTTGTGGTTAACACTCAACTGAAAGCTTCAAAAATAACTCTGAACCTAGAGCTACAATGAAATTTAACCTATTTCTGTTTTCAAATGGCAAAAGACAAATCCATGTAACACTACAAACAGTTTTTTCAAACAAGCGAATCAATTACTGCATATCTTGCACATAACATTTGTTTCCACTGCAGTAAACCCAAATTCAAACAACTGAAAGCATAATACAGCTTTTACACAATGCTGGAGGAAACACCACGAGTGAAACAGGATGTGAACAAAAGTTAGCTGCCAAAGTCTAATCACCACTACACCAGCATCTCATCTATGTTATTTAGACCCATCCTAATGGGGAAAAAAAGCACTCATTCATTGTAACTAGAAAAAAAAAAAAAAAGCACACCATACACTTCATGGTCAAAGATAAATTGTTATTTCTTGCAGTAGAAGTCACAAAAAGACCTTGCCCCTTGAATCATTTGCCATAGCACATCTCTCTCCACCATCCATCCATCCATCCATCCATCCATCCACTGCTTCCCACTTCTAAGACTAGACAGCTAGGAGGAAAGAGGAATGAGTGACAGCAGGACGTATTTCCCTGTCAGAACAAAGCAGGTAGACTGGATTCCCAAGTAACAAAAACAAAGACGAGCCTATTGGCAACTTAATGAGTCACCAATAAAGTTCCACTGCACAAAACACAGTGAAAGTTAGTGACACAAGCATGAAATCCTTCAAGGACAAAAAATGTAAATAGTACAAAGCCACAGCGTCCTAGGAAAGAATAAAGTGAGAACACTATAGAGATGGAAGAATGTTCCTATGCGGTTCAGTGAACAAGTATCATGAGAAAAGATCAACTGGACAGTGACAAGAACATGAAGGGCTAGCAGAAGACAAGAAGGAAAAAACAGAGAACAACGTCTGTTCTTATCTGTAGGCTTAACAGAAACTTAAGACAAACCAAAGAGATACTGGCATCAGCATCGTTGGCGATTAGACACATCTGGGAAGGGGAAATACTCTGATGGTACCGAGGAGGATGAAAAAAGGACTGCCTGTAGATGGGACAATGATGCAGAAAGAAACCTCGGAACAGAAAGCACTGGGAAAGGAGACCACAAAGACGAGAGAACTGGAGGGAGAACCAAGAGGAACACGTGGGCTTGGCAGATCCCCCACAACCCGGGGGTTCTCAGGGCCGGCGGCCGGAGAGGCTGGCGCGTTCCACGGGGCACCGGGCGGCCCTGCCCAAAGGATGCTGAGCCCGGCGCCCGGGCTGGGGACGGTGCCCGAGCGGCCGTGGCGACATCCGCCGTGGGAGAGCCCGGCCCGGGCGGGTGCTGTGCCCTGCCGGGGGAGCTGCCGTGCGTCCCGCGGGACCGGGCAGCCGGGACGGCCCGCAGGGGTTACGGTGCGCCGGCAGCGACGCGCGAGGGGACGTACAGACAACGGAGGGGTCGCGGGGGGAGGCTCCGTCCCGGCGGGTCGAGGGTCCCCGTACTCACTTTTTGTGGGACGCCGGGTGCTTGTCCCTCCTGCCGGCCGCCGCGGACTGCTTGGGCCGCCGCCTGCGGGCCTGCAGGGCCAGCACTGCCGGGAGAAGAGAACAGCCGGGAGCCGGCGTGAGCAGCGGCGGCCGCGCAGCCCCCCCGCTCCCGCCCGCCCTCCCGCCCGGCACAGCGCGGTACCTTTGCGCGAGTTCATCGCCCCGCGCCGCGCGCTGCTCGGCGGGCGCGCCGCTGCCCGGCTCCGCTCCCGGCTCCGCTCCCGCTCCCGGCCCCGCCGCCAGCCGCGACCGCGCGCCCGGCACCGTCCGGCAGCATCGGCACCGCCGCCCCGCGCCGCCGCCGCCGCTGCGCAGGCGCGGGCGAGCCGGCGGGGCCGCGGCCGGAAAGGCGCGGGCGGGGCGGGGCGGGGCGCGGCAGGTGGCGGCGGCGGGCGCACCTGAGGCGGGAGCGGCCGCCGCCGAGGTGGAGCTTTGTCGGGCTGTCGAGCCAAAGGGAAATTAATTTTGCCAAGTTTTGGGTCGTGATGGGAGTAGCGGAGCGTTCCGCCCTGCTGCTGTGCCACGTTGGGAGCTGTGGGAAGGGGAAGAGGAGAGAGGCGTCAGGCTCTCTCCACGGCAGCAGCTGGGGCGAGATCCGCTTTAGCTTGTCCCGAAACTTGTGAGGGGTGAGATGCCAAAACCAATTAACCTCGTGGCCAAATCCAGGGAAATTAGATTTCCTTAATTCTGATTCTCACTAAGTTATTTGATTATCATGACGGACAACTCTTGGCAATTGTTTTTTTCCTGCCAACGGCATCTTGTTGCCGATGGTACCAGACGCTGCTCTGATTTGGCATAGTAATGACCCAGTGAACACTGTCGCTTCTTGCCTGAGCTGGGACAGCACGGCTCAGTGCTTGACAGTGTTATGACTGAAATTTTGTGCCATCTATACCTTGGTGCCTGGGGCCAGCTATGATCTGGGTCAAAGCCAAAGCTCCAGTCTATGAGTGAGACTTGTCTGGGTTATCTTCACGTGGCAGTGGAATTCCAAGGCATAGTAACTGAAAGGTAACAGGGGATGATCATTAAATTTTGAGGCAGAACTGCCTCCCTAAGTGGCAACACAAAGAATCCATGAGGATGAAGATCCTAAAAGCAGCTACAGTCAAGGCATTATGAGAGTGAAGGGAACTAGCAGTAATTGCTGGTCTTAAGTAATTGGATCATTGAGATTTCATTTAGACAGAAAATTGAATCCCCAGGTCTGGTTAGTTCAGCTTAGGAGGGGTAGAGCCACAGAAGCATAAAGCTAGACAACCCAAAAAGGAGGCACTACACTGTATAATGCTTTTTTGTCTGACTAGAGAGCCTGGTGAATCGGAAACTGCAGCTCTCATAAGGCACCCCAGCTGCATTTCTAAATCAAAACATTTTCTGTGTCCCATCCTCCATCATAAAAGTACACAGGAAATAAACATTTTCAGTATAAACTGCTGCCAGTAATATGCAAGACTGGTAGGTTACATTTCTCCCTTACTGTAGTTAGTCTTTTAGTTCAGTGTGATATTTTAGGTAACAGAAGGCTTTATTGAAATTTTGAAGGCTTTCTGCTGAGAAAGTTTAGGTGCATGAAATTAATAATAGCTGAATGCTAAGAAAGCAGATTATGTATTTACTCATTATTTCCAGGCCAATTTTAACTTCACTGGTTAAATTGTGTGTGTGCATGAATACTTGTTCCTGTGTAGCAAGTGACAGGGAAGAGCAGCTGATGATGGAGAAAACAGAAAGACTTGTTTTTTTTCTTTGTCAGGGCAGTACTGCATTAAAGTTATCTTATAGCTATGGTTCTAGAGCAGAAACCATACCAGGGTCCTGCTCATCTTTTCAGCAACTTGTATGACATTCTTTTTGCTTTAATGGGAGTTTTATATGTAGAACTGATTGGACAATTGTGTCTTAGATAAGTACAGGGAGCTTTGCTTACATCAACAGGATTTAAATCCACCAGATCTGGAGTCAGGAAGGAATTTCCCTCACGAGCATAATGTCAGCAACATAATCAGGGCAAGGGAACAATCTGCCAGCACACAGAGAAAGGAATTGTTAGGACCAGGTGGGTGTATACTACGCACACAATTTCATTCAGTTCTAGTGGAAACATATTTTGGGCCTGTATTTTATTGGGGTTTTGCTGTTTTCTTTCTCCCCAAGCATGCCAAGCATTATTCAGAGGATGATCATGCAGGAGTGCAAAAAAATCACTGAGACTCTCTATGTATGTATAGAGGATTACCATGTGCAATTAACTGACTGGAGAGTAAATTAAGGTCAGTAGAGGCTAAACATATTTCAGAAAATGAAAAAACAAATACCAACAAACCCCCACCCCATATCTCAGACTCAAGAGAATAACTCCCTGAGAAGACAAATAGAAAATGAAATTTTAAAAAATTACAAGAATAAATTTATTTATGTGCTTGTTAAGAAAGAGTCTACCCTGTTTATTTGAATCCAGTAATTTCAGGGAAATTTTCCATCTTTATTTAAATACACGTCTTTTTCAAAAGGAAATGATGAGCCAAGACAGGAGACAGACTAAATAGCAAAAGGCAGCATTTGTAAAATCAGTGTACAACATAAAGGTGGATTGAGCTAGAATGTATCTTCCTGTCTCTCTCAGCACACTTTATGGGAACAGGTGTCTGTTTTGTTGCAGGGATTACCATAGAGCTTATTCACTCAGGGGAAAGGCACTGTGAGGTTCAGGTGATATGACCTATGCAGAAGGGAGGAACAAGAGCAGATTTAGGTGATCTTAGGTGCAAACATCAAAAGAGAAGAATAATTAGGTATCAAATTATGGAATGGTATTTTTGCCTGTCTATAATATAGCTTAGATCTGATACCCACAGATGTTTGGTTTGTTTCATTTTCACCTAGCTTTGAAATATTCCCTTACATATGAAGACTAAGTTTTCCTTTTGTACAGAATAAGTTACCTAGCAGCAGTCCTGTAAACATGATACTGTCATCCATCTGAGAATAAAAGAAAATTCTTACTTCAGCAGAGGGATGTTAGAAAATTTTGCCCTGATTTCTGTACCACTTCCTTTTAGCACTGCTTTTCCCACTCTGTAGTAGCATGGGCTCATATTCTTATTTCTGCACTTCTCAGAAATCAGGATATGAGCCAACTTCACACTGCTCTTGCACAGAATGGAACAAACATGAAATAACACATAAGGCAGAGGAAGGAAAAAACCCAGCGAAACGATAAGTGGAGGAAAAAGAAAAAGAAAAATGTAGTGAAAGGAAATTCCCAATTACAGGCGAGCTCTCGTTAATATGCAAGTCCAGCCTTCTCATCCTCTCGCCTTTCATTGTTGTCTCTTTTCCTTCAGTTCCCACCCCCACTCTGAATTTCTTTAAATATGACACACCCAAGTAGGCATACAAACAATTAGTCTGTCCTTCTCTTGCTCACTAGAAGAATTTTCTATCTACCAAAGTGTTTTTTTTTCCTTTTCTAGTATGTAAACAAAGCAAAGAGGACAATTCTCAGCTTGGTTTTGAGCAACACAGACAACAACAAACTTACAGACAGGAAGGATTAAGCAACAGTAACTAAGTAGCTGAGTTTCTTCTAAGGTCAAGACTTTTGGCTCATCAGTGCTTAAGTATAACCAGTTAACATTAATAGGAGCATTGCACAAGTTAAACAAGAAAAGTAGTCTATTATCTCGGTAGTGTAATGAAAAAAACTAGCAGGAAGCATGAGTTGGGATTTCCAAAAACAACAGGAGGTCAGAAATTCCTCAGTTTAGATTCCTGGCTCATTCACTGATTCATTGTGCCCTTCCTAAAGCAAATTACATGACTCACCTGACTAATTTTCTTCATCTATAAAATGGTACAGTGAATGCCAGGTACACAGCGTTTACATTGGTAGAGAACTCTTGTTTATCAAGTTAATTTGGATTACTAATAAAAGAAGAAAGACATAAAGGACAAAGCAGACCGGTTTAACACCAATTTGACATGAAATTAAAGACTAACCTGTGCCCAGAAATAGCTGCATCAACCCAGATATGTATTGAATGTTGTTTAAAATAGGGCATGAACTGGCATGACTTAACTCAGATCTGAAATAGAATTAAAACAGACTCTGGCAATATTTTTATGAAAATATTTCTTCTAGTGTTGAAGCACGCAGGTTTTCAGAATGACTCATTCTAGCTTCCCCCATTACTTCCAGCAGGCTCCCAAACACCCCTTCAATTAAACTCCCTCCAGTTTCCTGGGTCCTTGTCTTAAATTTCCTCATTAGACTCCACTCTTGGTTCCCAGATCTTTACCCAGCTTGCCCTTCTCATCTTGACCTGCATCAGCTCCTTTTTCAAATATATTGTCTTTTTATTTCTTTAAATTCTGCTTAAATTGGATAGTTTCTTCCTTCATGCTGATTAGAGGTCAGCAAGGGAAGAAAGGATCACTGAAAGATTAGCAACTGCTCTCAGTTTCCTGTTCAACCTAGACACAAGCAATTATAGCAAAAGTTTCTCAGCAGTGATGCAGTGGTGTTTTGGATTCAGTCCTACAACTTCTTTCTGATTGGCAGCTATGCAGTCTGTGAGAGATGTGCATGTGAGAGATTCATCTGCTAAGGAAGCATTGAATATTTTCAAACTTAATTATTAAACACTCACATGTCTCCAACATGCACAAAATGCTGTTTTACAAAGTCTCATAATTTGCCCACATTTAAGCAGATTTTCCTAAGGATTTCAATGGCATATCTTTGATATTAAAGCCTTTTTCTATGAAATCTCAGCCTCCTACTCAAAGATAGGGATTGCCAACCAATGAGATGAGAATCCATTAGCAGTCAGATGCAGGGCTTACCCTGGTTCCCTTTCTCTTGACTTGGACTACACAAACAATAGTCACAATGAAAACAATAAGGGACAAGCCATAGGCTTAAGCATAATGTAAGAGGAAGCAATGGACTCATTTTCTCTGGGAGAATAAAGCTTCTTTCTTCCCTGTAACCTCCCCTGTACTTTTACTTTATACAAGATGTTTTCACAGCCTTCAGAAAAATCAGACACCAGCTGACTAGTAGGATGATGCCATGTTATGTCAGTAGTACCCCAAACGTCCTTTCTTCACACATCCTGCAGTGTGACATCGCTGCAACGCCCTCGCCAACGCCCTCCTGGGAAATTAGCAGCCACTGCCCCACTGCTGCTCAGTGAGCACCTGTGCTCCTTTGCAAACTTCCAGATTACAGTGCATTCTGAAATCAGCTCCTGTTGGGGGAATGGCCTGTAAAGAAACACTAGCCAAACAAGTTTGCTTGGGTACAGTTCCAGAGATTCATCTTGACAGCAGATTTGTCCTGTTTCATAGGAAGCAACCATTTGGTAAAGGATGGCTCAGTTACACTGGCAACGTGCATTAGCAGCTACAGCTATCAGTATACTATTGTTTGCCATTAATGCACAGAACATTGCCTCTTTTGCTCAATTAGTTTTGACTACATACAGAATCCAAGGAACTACTGGGGTAGAGGGGCATTTCCAAGAAGTGGCTGAGGATTCTTTTCCTATTATCAAAACAGCATTCTTTTAAAAGTATTAATTATTTCATTACTCATCATGGGATATTTCATTCCATATGATTAAAGTTTTACAAAGTTAACAGTAACTGGATCTTACAAAGTGAAATGTCAGCCAGCTTCATAGTCATAGGCATTACCAGCCTGGTTCATAACTGGTATGAACTAGCCATTCAGTTTCATTCTGTCTGGATAGGTCTATAACATATCTATACCATGTAAAACAGCTACAGGAATTTTTTCAAAAGCATAAAATCTTACAGCTAATTGTTAAAATAAAAGCAGAAATAGCTTAACTTGTTTCCCAACCTGTTAGCCTTCACATAGAACACTCATGAATGAACCTTGTTATTTCAAAGAACTGGAGAAACACTGATTAGCCACCTCTAGGCATGGGAAATTCCCTGTGCTCCTACTGTAAGATTCATAACATCTAATCACAGTGAAAATATCATAAACAGTCAGCTATGTTCATTCAAATCACAGAGAATTAATCTACTGAAAATTGGCCTTGTGCATTGTTTCTTAGAAATTAATTCCGTGGGCTTGATTTTTTGGGTTTGATTTAATCATGTTTTACGCCCACTTTGCCATTCAGTGTAGTAACACAAATGACTGTGGTAGGAAATATTCACATGCTTTTGCCTTCAGAGCTGCAAACTATTATAATAAACATTAAGAATGTAAATATTGTCACCGAAGAGTATGTCTTCTTTGCACTGTTTACTCAAGTCAGGCCTTTAAAATCACTACACATTTGGAATATATTCACATAATAAGTCTATATTATTTACAGTGACTTCTAAGCCATGAAGATTTTTACCCTTTTTCCAGAATACTCAGTGCCTTACTAGCTGAGCTGCCCTGGTACAGATAAACCACAAAACTAAAGGATTATGGCTATTTTGTCCCTAGTGAGGAAGAAATCCAGTGTAGCACAATGATTTCTTCTTTCTTCAGATACCTGACTTTAACTTATTTTGAAAATAAGGGGGTTTATTTTCTTTAAACACTAGTTGCAATAGGTATATAAGCCCATTTCCTAAAATCTCCTCCTCTGCCCTAACTTATGCATTATTCTTAAAGTAAGCACAGAATTGCAGAAAACTGCAGAAAAAGCAGAATGGCAAGAAGCAATTGCAAAATGGTGATAGAATGTGTATCTGATTAGCTGATGGTGGGATGCATCCAAATCAACATGTTTACCAACATGCTTGGCACTATTTGCATTCAGTGGAACAATGCACTGGATCATTTATATGGGAACAGAAGCAAGAAATGATACTGTGAAGTCAATACACCCACAGCATGCCTCTTATCATTGAAAACCCAGGACAACAGAGGGCCTTTTCTGTCTCTTCCTTTGATCTGTAGTTGAAATCCATGTAGAAATATGATGATGTTGATGGCTTTTTGTACCCAGCAATTTATCTAAGACTGTTGTGGTTATAACAACAATGGTTGGACTTGATGATCTTAAAGGTCTTTTCCAACATAAACAATTCTAAGAGACTATGATCTTTGCCTGCTCTGATCAAATTTTTAAATAAGATTCCTTGTCCTTTGTTTTCCCCAAAGTAATACATAGTTCAAGATTAAGAATTCTGTTACAAACTGAAGTACTTTACGAAATAGTACCAGGAATTTACTTGCAAATAAAAAAGTGTGCAGAAATCTTATTTAGAGTGAAATCAATCTCAATTGCTATGGAAGTCTGCATTGCCAGCATACTATTATCTTTTTCCTTTTTCTCTAGAGTTATCCTGGTCCTCATATAAAAGAATTACATATGTCCAAATAGTCTTTCATTTCAGGAGTTAATGATTGGCTGTTATTCTTTAAAATCTGGAATTGCCTAGCCAGCTGAAGAACCTGATTATGGGAAGTACAGGTCCCCTGTATATCACATACAACCTGATAAAAATATGGGTGCTACAGCTTATTGGACATGAGGCGAATGAGCAACTCAAGAAACTGTTCTTGATTTTGTAATATGCATTCTAACTTTCCAGTTGTTCTCTAAACTACTTCTCATCTCCCTTTTCAGAACTCAAGATGCACATTAGGCCCACGTCCAAGGTTTGTTGGCAGCAAGTTATCCTTGAATCTTTGTTGGTATTGTTTTGTGGGGGGGTTTGATTGTTGTTGGATAAGGGTCCTTTTCACCAAATGTGTATCTGATTTGGCCCACAGAGAGAAAAAAGAAAAAAAAGTGTCACCCTATAACACTTTCTATCCTGCTGAGCCTTAAATTAATATTTTATGTGCTTACTGTGCTTTCATTTCATCTCTTTTTTCTGTTCAGAAACAGTTGTATCCCATGCTGCCAGTGTACAGAGCCTATAGTATTTCATATTAATGCGTTCTTACACAGGGGCTGTGATGGCTAGGGAGGCCCTTGCTGAGGGATGGGAGCTGTCAGATAAAAGGGATGTTTACCAGTTGAGGTTTCAAACAGCAGTGCCATCAGAATATATTAATCAGCTGGAGATCTCAGACTGGAAGAGGAAACAGCTTTTCCCAGTATCTGGTAGAAGACCATTTTAGTTTAGCAGGCAATTAGCCAGCCATTGAATGGAGAGACAGTAAGCTGTAGGACAGATACAGGGAGTTCTCTCCAACCATTTCACTGACCACTGTGATTTTCCTCATTTTTCAGTCATTTGTAAGACTCACCAAGCAAGAACAGGGAAAATACACAGTTGAACATTAAAAGAATCCTGAATTATAATGCTAAAGCTAGCTAAAAATAAATCTGATTCTTATCTTTTTGGCTGGAAGGCATCCTGTGAACTAAAAGAGACAAGAGATCAAACACAGCAAATTTATTTCCTCACTTAACACAAGTGGGACTTAGCATGGGCACTCCCTGGAACAGTGCTTTAATGCTAGCACTTGTGTGACATTCACAAAATTCAGGTGTAGATAAAACAGGCAGGCACTTGATTCTCACTAAGCATCTAATCCCAGCTTTCAGCAAGTTTAAGTTACCAGTTAAACCATGCCTAGAGAAAATCCTTAATTGCAGAGGTAAATTTTCACCAATTGGAATTTATATTGGATTCTATGTGCACAGAACCAACAGAATAAGGGTCCCAAGGGGAAAAGGAGACAGGAGTTACAACTCCTGCCCATAACCAAAGGAACAGTCATACTATGCTGTCTGCTATACCCCGTTCTAATTAATACCTGCACAGGTTATATTGTGGTGATGCTGTAACTCTATACATCTTACAGCAATGGCTGTTAGCAGTTCTGTTTCTGTGTGAGTCTGTCCTTTGGTAATGTCATGGTGTCTGTCCATTTGGTTGTTTTTGAGACCTGCTCCACATCTCAGTTACCACTTCTGCTGCAGGAATTTCTTACAGTACAGCTCTTTTTGCTCTGCTCTAAAATCTGATACAAACTGTTCTGCCTCAAGAGCTGTCCAGTGTGAATGGACATGCAGATGTACTTTATTTTCTTTTCCTGATATTGAATGACTCCCTGCTTGATTCTTTTATTATCAGACTTACAAAAAGTGTTTATCTGTAAGAGTTTGCCACCCTGAATTATCTTTTTTCCTGTGTTCACCCTGAGGACCACTAGAAGGTTGTGCAAGTCTCCAGCTAGCTAGCTCATAGCATGCACAGGTCCCAGAAGTCTCTTTTTGCATTGCTTAAATGAAATAGCTGTAAAGAAATGGAGAAAGTAATGTGAAAACAGGGACTTAAACTGCTGTATGGTCCCTCATGGAAAATGGGTAAGCAGCCAGACAAAAATAGAAGTTGTCTTGAAGTGTGCAAGGCCACAGAATACTGCTGCAATTGATGTTCACTCCACTAAATAGGTGGGATGGATACGAAATTACTTTAATTTATCCATTTAGCTAGGCAGATAAGACTAGACTCAGGGGACTTCAAGAACATTTCCTAATGTGACTTTTTTAGGAAGAGATTGCAAGGTATAAAAGTATAAGCCATGCTTCTTCTCCTGCCCTATTTTTGGACATCACTGGCCTTAACTTTTCATCTCACTGAGAAGAAATGCTTCAGAGTTTCATCACAGTAATTTTAGATTTTTGTTGTCAGGAACAAACATGCCTTCCTGAATTTTTTTAAAAGCCCACTGCAGACAAAGATCCAGGTACAACTTGCATAAGCAGGTCTATGTTAGCTCTAAATGAGCTAGTCTGGCTACTATAGCAGCAGCCTGTTATTGGGGACCTGTGGTTACTCTGTGCTAAATTAGACTAGTAACCTAGAAAATTAGCAGGCTACGATGCTGGATAAATGCAAGTCAACTAGTCAAAATTAGCTTAAATTTGTTTGGAAAATCTGTAGTTACTCTACAAAGATGTACAAAGCTGAGAACTGTATCTGTGATCTTGGACCTTAAATTACACTCTGCCATGTTTCAATACATTACAGTCTCATTGCCAGTAGACCACTGAGTTGGAATTCAGGACCTGGAATCCCCAGCTATTTCTCAGCCTTACACTGAAATGAAATCCAGCCAAGCTTGACCTTCTCCACCACCTGGCTTCATGGGTGGAATAAGAATTGGGCATGAGGCCAGCAAGCAGCAATGCTGTGCTCTGGTATGGTCTCTGATCTGGAGGAACTAGGAGCTAGGGTTTGGTTATACTGAGCAGCACAACGCTGTGCAGTTTAGACTGGACTTGAGAAAGTTTAGACTGTTTTAGATTAATAATGTGTTGAATACTGTGTGTATAAAAACCTTTTTTCTTTTCTAAATTTAATGACTGCTTAATCATGTTTCCCTAGCAGACAGTAAAAGAGAATAAACACTTTAGATTCTTTCCCCATTTTCCTTAAAACAGTGTACCATTAATTTCCTGTTTCTTAAGAGTTATTTTGTGGAGGTTTCTAGGCTTGACCTCTGGATAATCATCCCTCGTTGTATATAGTAACATTTCACCCCATATATTTAAGCACTTAGACTTTAAACATCTCTAGTTTTACTACACTCATCTTTTAAGGAAGGTTTAATTTAATTAATGAGGTCATGGTACCTGAACTCCCAACTTCTGTTTGCAATGTTCAAAAACTTTGCAAAAAAGCTATCTACAAAGTATCATGTTTGTTGTCATGCTGCATTTATGTTCGTTTCCTAAGCAATACAACAAAGACCTCTATTAATGAAGAGCAAACAGTCAGTTAATCACAGACACAGTTTTTTAATCAAGTAGCATTTAATTAAATTGGAAAATCATCCTTTTTGGGGGCCCAAAATGTGGAACCTAAATAGAGATATATGTCAAATTGCTCTTCTTTGAATAATGCTACAGCTTGCAAGACAGTAATTTTAAAATGTCAAGAAACATTAGCACCAGAACATTTGAAATGCCAGAAATTTTTAGTTAAGTTTTTAGAGTTTTTCATGCTAAATAACTTATTCATCTCATAACTCATTTAACCTCTTTCCTAATTTCTTTTTCTGAAGTGGAAAATTATTTGTTTCTACTAAGTGCAAGCAATCCCATACTCTAAGTTAATTAAAACATCGACATGAAACATCCCTACAGCTATCTTAATTGGTTTTTTCATCCTGTTTTAATTTTTAGTGGGATTTCTATTAGTATTTTCTTAGCATATTTTCCAAGAAAACAAGATTGGTATGAAGGGTTGGTCTTCCTCTGATATATTTTTAATTAATTACCCAATTTCAAATGAAGCTGGCAGTGGGTTTATCTGCCAGTTATTAAGTCTCAAAGTTACTGTGAGGACACTAGGGATAGCCACTACTAATGTGTCTCTTGACAGCAAATGAAGGAGAACTGAGAAGGCTTCTACTCTGTTTGGCAGGATTTGAATGAGCCAACCCATTCTCCTACAGTGGTCCCAGCAACAAGCTGGAAAAAGGCAAGCAGAGGGTGTACAAATGATGTTCAAATGGCTAGAATGATGTACCAATTGCCAGAATTACAAGGTGGGGGGAAGGCATCTGAGATAGAGAAGAGAGCTTAGGGTATTGGAAGGAAGTGTAGGAAGCAAAGAAAAAGGCTGGAAGAATATTTTGATGGCATCATGGTGGGAAGTTGTAATGACCAGAGAATATAAATTTATTAAAAAACAACCTAAATTGGTTTTACTACTCATGAAACACAATAGTGGTTTCATAGTTCAGCACTGTCTTATTTTTGGTGAGAAAAACTCAGCACACCTTTATCAATATGCTGTTATTGACTATGGGGGGATTCACGCTACTTGAAAGTAATTGTAATTGTAATTTTTGTAGTTTCTTAAAAAGTTATGAAAAATTCTGAAACTAAATTCTTTTAACTTGGGTAGAGCAAGTGAACTGGTTACCTTGAGCTGCCTGGAGCTGATCTAGATACCTGGAGCTAAACCCTTCTGAAAATCTGTCTGTAGTGTGTTGTAGGACTGTTTTTTCTCAGTATCAGTTCAATGACAAATACTCTGTGCTGCTAGAGGATGTAGATGCTGTTCACACACTACATAAATGCATTTTGTAAAAATACACACTTAGGAAGGTTTTTTTAAGAGATCTCTTCTGAATGTATCTAAGGAAGTATGTGATTGAACAGCTCTGTAGAGGGATGCTTCAAAATGTGTTAAGGAGCTTTGGTGGTTTATTAGACTGTATGGTTGTCAGAGAGAAAGTACTGGAAATACAATGTATTTGTACGTGATTATTCACATGATTATTGTAATTGCCACTCTATCCTAAACTGTATTTCTGTAATGGGAAAAGTAACACCAGGAAAATGAGTGGAATTATTATTTGTAGGCCTGCAATGACTAACAGTGGCATGAAAACTTAATGGACCTATGAAAGAACACTCTGTCTGCAGAGGAGTGTGCTGTCCACAGGAAAGTCTCTGTACAGCAACTGCCCACACAGGGCTGCTGTGTGCTGTTACAGTGCAGCAGGGAGCACAGTGTTTCTGTGGAGGCTGTTTACCTAGCTTGGCTAGCATGATTTTCAAATGGGACTTTCATACTGCACTGGAAAGAGGTTTTCACACTTCCTCAGTTTGTAAAAGGCAGTTCCAGACCCTATTGTAAGGAGGTGTGTAGAGCCAGATAGCTGCTGATTAATGCCTTCTCTTCTGTGCCTGGAGAATTTTATGGATTACAGTGAATAAGAGGCTAATTTGTCTCCTGAAGCATATATTGATAGAAATGTGATTTTCTGCACTACCTAACTTGGGTTAATGGAGTGTAGTTTCAATGTATTGTCTTTCTGGCATGTTCTGACTGTATCCATAATGTCTTTGTGTGACCTGAACTTCCTATTCATTACAAATTGGTGAATAGCAGTAAGCAGTTCAACAAACAGGTATTTCTTAAGCTGTCAAACTGAAAGTCTAAATAATCTAAAGAGAAGTGCAGTCAGACCTGCCAACTGTAAACAATAAATACTTCTAAAATGTAGAATGGCTTACAAATGAAATAAAACTGAAAAGTTAGGGTGACCTGCAGCTCAGCTCTAGTTTATGAAAACATTAAGAATGTTTTCATAAGAAAACAAAAGAATGAAGGCAGCACCAGTGCCTGGTAACAAATCCCTGCTTTTCTGCTTTTTTCCCTTTCTGTTGCTTCCATGCACAGTGTAACACACTACAAGCATAAAAAAGGGAAGGGCTGCAGGGTTCCTTGAATTGTTCCAGTCAACTCTCTTCACGTTTGACTGCTAACTCCCATGCATAGAGATTAGAGGGAGACTGGAATAGACTTAAAAGTCTATTAAGAAGCTGAAGCAGCAGCAGAGCAAAAAGTAGCTGTTCATTGCTTCATGCAGAGACCTGAAAACATACAGGTAGTCTCCCTGTTTGGCCCTTCCTTTCACCTTCTCTCTGTAAGAAATTATTCTGAAATTTTTGAGTCTGCACACATTTACACCCGAATTTGAAAAGCTACTGTCAGTTTCTTAGTTAATTTTCCCTCCAGAATCTGCATTCTTCCAAACTGTTTTATCTGTTCCAGCAGGAATTTCAGAATTACTTTGGACATAATGTTATGTGCTGAACATTTCCATTTGATTTTCTGTAGCATCATTTACTGAGGCTAGACAGGAAAATGTCCAGACTTTACAAACTGGAGCACCAGACTGCAGTGACAGTCTGGCCATTTTTTTGTGTGTATGTGGTAGAAATAGATCCACCCTTGCTTCTATTTCTACTGAATAAAGCCATCAATCCCAGCTGTATCAGCATAGAATTTTTACCTGGACCCACACCCACAGGCAGCAGGCAAATACTGGTCAACAACATTAAAAAATAACAATATGTTAAGATGTTAATTTAGAAATTATTTTAAAGAGAGGGTTTTAGTCTTGGAAAAAGCAGTATGACTGGCAGTGAACCAATTGTCAGGGAACAGAAAATAAGGAGCTGAGTTTATTAGTCAAGGCTGTTTCTGTTGTCTTTCATAGCAATTCATCAAAAACATGCATGTGTAGGAAGCCCTAGATAGAAGAAAAGGTATTTTTTCAGTCTTGGAAGAGGAGACTGTCCTTTCAAGGATACAATGGTGCTTTACAAAAGAGCAGTGACTGTGAACCTTGTCCATCAATGGAAGGCTCCTTTCAGAGCAAATATCGCTCTACTCCTTTAGGTAGCTATTCTCTAACATTCACAATTGACTAAAATTATTGTTGCATAAAATGTCTGTAAATATTACTTCTTTGATATGAGTAAAAAACAGGGAAAATCCCAAATAAATTGCTTAAGCAACCATTTTCTGAATGGTGTCTGTTGAACCAGGCTCCTCCCTCACCACAAGCTAAGAAGAAGAAGAAGAAAGAAAACTCTGGACTTCATTATTGAGGGCTTTCTTGTCTGACTTACCCCAGCTCAAACTGTGACTGGCCAACGGGACTTCGGCCAAAAACACTTCACCTCTCATTCTCTTTTCCCTGCTTTTTCTATTCCACTTCAACACACAGTTTCCACAGAAACAGAGCAGCACAAATAGCACAGGTTTTGGGTGCCTTTCTGGAGAAGTAAATGTAATAAAATAGTCTGCATATAATGTCTCAGTTTGGTGTAAAGGTTTCTTACATTCAGAGGTTATCTGGATACTAAACATTATATTTAGAATTCTCTCCTTTTTAAACCTTGTGTAATAACTCCATGGATTGCCTGACAAACTGGCAGCAGAAATATGAATCTAATACTCTATTTTATCACTTGGTTTAGGGCTTTTTCAGATTTCTTTCCTCCTTACTATTCATCAGCAGCATTGACAAGTGTCTAACAGAAGGAACAGAATCCACAGAATCCAGGCAAACCACTGTACCAGCCCACTATCCAGCTTCCACTGTGCCCCACAGCCAAACTTAGTGTTATCCCTAACACTGCACTTATTTCATAGCTACAGGGTGATTTTGTACACTGAAAAATACAGTGAAGGTGGTTGCTCTCAGAACATATTCCATGTTCCCAGCTGACCAGCTAGCAGGTACCTGAGAGGATTCAGGATTTTCCTCATCCTTGCCTTCACAGGACACCTTATTTATATGCTCCTAGTATGGCTGCATTGGTCCAGTGAATGCTCAGATAAAACAAGCTGCTGTGAAACAACACACTTAATATTGCCTATTTCCTATTGGAAACCATAAATGTTTTCTGTACTGCTTCTACAGAGTAGCCTGAAGTCAGTTGTGCTCTTTTTGTCGAGCAGCCAGGAAGACCCAGGGATTACTTTTGCCAGTGCTAATCAATTTGAACAACTCCATATATGAATGATGAATGCCAGAGGTCTCCTTCATATATCCCAGAATCTTCAGACAGCAGGAAAGTGATGGGTGATAGAAAGGTGAAGGATTACTTGTATTCCGGATTTTATTGTCTACATGCAGAATGTATGTAGACAATAAAATCTGGAATACAAGTAATCTTTGTATGTGCCTCCTTAGGCACATAAAGGAGTACTACATTGTGGCTATAATCTGGAACTTAACCAAACTCAGGTACCAGGATTTTCTGTATGGATTATGAGGAATGAGATTTTAAAGTAATTTATAACTCTGAGTAAAAAATACCCCAGGTATTCCCATAATCCATTTCAGTTTCACATCTGTGAATCTTTGATATGAATGCTGTGACTTCTAAACAGTTTTTAGTGGCCAGATCCAGTTGCGCTGAGGAAAACAGGCACTTTACCAGGAGCTTAATAGGGTACAAAATTTCACAGCAATAACAGTGATCAAAGGCAGCTAAAATAATTCATGGAAAACCCAGTGTGACAGCAGGCACAGGCAAGGCAGGCAGGCATGTAAAGAGCACACTCTGCTACCCTGCAGGCCACCATTCAAACAGCATGAGCTGACAGGAGAGCTCATTTTCTCCCTCCACCTTTGTAGCCTTGGTTTTTCCTGCTGCTTGAGAAGGCAGCAGCTTTGCTGCAAGAGAGGGTCCCACCCAGCATCGCTCCCCACCCTCGCTGTTCTGCAGCCCTCATCAGCCCTGTGGGCAGCTCACACTTCAGCCTCTGTCCTGCCCCAGCTGTTCCCTCCTCCTCTGCACAAATACACAGGAAGGTCTTTCACCCCTTAAAGGCCTTCTGAGATAATTGTGAATAGGGGCAGAAATACATAATTATTCCTCCAGCGCAGATCTCTATTTCATATTGTCTTTGCTCTTGACCATCTTTGCAAAAGCTGAATGCTGCCACTCAGTTCATCTGTGGGTGATCACATCCTGTTTTGTCTACACTGCTGCAAAGCCTTGCAGCACCCCTGAGTCAATTGTCTAATGGTGAAATTAAGGTAATAAGAGAAAAGATATTTCACAGTTACCTCCCAATCCTATGCTTGAGGTTGATTTTCTATAGTCATATGCATTCTTATTTTAAAATCAGCCTGTGGAGCACATTAATTTTTTTACATATGAACAGACTTGGTCAAAAAAAAACCTCTCTCTGCCTAAAATTCTCCTCATCTGTCTAGATAAGATGCTTCTCCACCTTTCTTCTATTGCCAACTAATTGACAAATGGATTTAGAGATTAATTTCAAAACTAAGCAGCTTTTAAAAAAAAAAATAATGGGTGAAGGGAAAAGGGGAAGCATCAACTTAAAGGTGATGGCCTATTAAAGTGCTATAAACTGCTAATTTGTTTTCTTGGAAAACCATTTTTGTCATTATTTTGGAGATCTGTATGATTCATTTTGGACTGTTTTCAAAATTCCTCAAAGAACCTTCTCGTTGAAATTGCGTTGTGAATAAAATTCTGTATTTTCAAAAAAAACCCCTATTCCATACTTTTATATTTTTAAATGTTGCATGCTAATGAGTTATCACCCCCACTTTTTGCTTCCTGCAAGGCCTCAAAATAAGCATGAAAGATGCAAACAACCTACATATGAAAAACACATTAGGCTTTTAATAGTTCTTTGGTTTTAGTTCTCTGTGGTGCTATTAGTGGCAGGTAAAAATCAGGTTAGTTAAGTGCAGCTGGTGCAAAGAGGTGTAAAATTACAACTTATCTGCCTGATTATCTGTGCCCCTGGGAGGCATAAAACTGAAGAAGAGCGAGAGCAGTTATTGCTGCTCTATTTTATTAGCTTTTTCTATAGACTAGGAACATCTCAACTTTGTACCTTAAGATTTTCAACGAGCATCTTTGGAGGAGATTGACTCAAGATGCTTCTCACTTGCGTTCTCTTCCTAGCCAGATTTATGCTCCCATCTGCTGAAATGTGCTATCCTGATTTCCCCTCCTAGGGAGCCTGAGAGTGGGAAGACATTACAAACTTATTAGAGTTTGCTCATATTTTTTTTCCACAAAACAAACCTCCTTTAGGTTACATTATACAAAATTTCTAGGGGAATGTACTAATACATTGTAATAGAGATTAAAATAGTATTCTAATGATACCACCCAATGGATATATTAGATCATTTATAATAGAAGGGTTTTAATTGTTAAACCAACCAGAGGCAAAAAAATCAAGCTCAAGACATATTAATATTTTCATGTTTTACAGTATAACTCTCTATGTAAAAGGAGCACTTGACTAAGGGAAAGAGAAAGGGGTCAGGACTGCAAGCCCTTTGCCAGCTTACACTTGGAAACCATGTAAAGGATGGATCATAACAGAAGGTGACTGAGCAAGCCATCTTCAGGGATCTCTGCTGATGGTCTCTACTTGCCAGGGTGGATCAGTTTTATCTCTGAGGCAGAACTAGCATTTCCCTCTTTCCAGCCCCTGAATCATAGGAAGGGTGATCTCGTGCATTTTGTCTGTAGATTCTCGGACACAGGCAGACAATTCCTTAATGTGTCAGAGAATGCTTGTTGGTATTGAGAAAGCAGTAATAAACTTTTCTGAATATATTAGAAGACTTGGGAAACACATAGGAATGATAATATTAAGCTATTTACCTTGTGGTAGCACCTGCAGATCCTTCAAAATGCTGGTTCTTCAGTGTATGAGGTACTTCATACCACTCCAAATTCTATCTGAGCTGATGGTAGTAGATGATAGATGAACACCTAGTCAACAGGGAAAACTAAGAGAAGGGTAATTATCATACCAAGCACAGTTGTAAGATACAAGCTACTTAATTACTGACAAGGATTTTGAAGACAAGTAGGTACTTAATGTAGGAATTTGGAGGAGGAAAAATGTCACTGTTAGGTCGGATGTGATATACACACACGTGACCAGGGTCCAAGAATAAAAAGCTTTTATTCTATAAATACACTCAAAAATCATCAGTTGTTATTTCTTCTATTAACTCAACTTTGCTTACAAACCAGCTGTCAAACCCCTCCAGAGAAAAATAAGTATTTTAGGGAAGATCTCCTTCACAAGATAGAAGAAGCAAGAAGTTACATGACAGAAGAAGTTGGACCAATGCATGGTAGAAGTTTTGCTGAAGGTTTCCCCCAGCCAGGTATTTTCAGCAAGATGTTTTTGCCTGGGAGAGATGAAGAAACAACTTTTCAACATACCACAGCCATAGTCAATGGCTAAATGAGAGCAATGTTCAAATAACTCCTAGTTGGTGATGTCCTAGCGCTGGCTTCCTCCTTGATACTACAGCTGTCAGAAGTGCCATTATCTGCCTTGTCAGTCACTAACCTCCATTGCTGTTTCCAGTCCACTGTTCACCTCTCCTCAGAAGTGCACTGAACCCATTCCGGATATCCCTACTGGTATTTGGTAGGTTAATTAAGTTCCAAGTATGAAGGCTGGATAGGGGGTAAACTAAAGCTCTGTAGAAAAGACAAAGATTTTATCCCCTAGGGCTTTATAAAATAAATCTCCATGGATCCATCTCTGCTCAGACCTAAGGAAAGCTGCATCTTTGCTCCTTCCTTCTTTCCTAGATGAGGTCTTTTATAAGCTAGTCATTGACGAATTCATGCACACCTGGGATTTTTTAAATTCCGAGCGAAGTACATTGTGTTACTTTCTTATTCTACTCCAAGGGAGAAGGTAAGTATAAGAGATGAGAAAATAAGTTACCCATATACATATACCAGTTGTAAGTCTCATCACATAAGACTGTGAATACAACTAGAGAATAAGAAGTATGAGACACTAAATTATTAATAGCCTGGCTCAGAGGAAGTCTGAGACAGGCTGGGATTGGGACATGACACACAGGGTCTTAAAAATAAGGACAAATCTACGTGTTGAAGTTAATGAAAATACCTTCCTTGCACCAGTGCTTAAAATAGAAAAGAGGGTAGAAGATGACATTCTGACTGTATCAGAAAGGACTGATAGCACAGATCTGGCCTCGTTTTTAAAGTGATTTGCATAGTTACAGTGTAGGTTTTAAACGGTACTCGAACATTCCCTTTTCCTGGGACTAATGTTCAATTAGCACCACGTGTTTCAGATGCCGGGGAGGCTCAGGAAGGTCACCATCTCATGTTCACGATCCCCTGCTTTGGCTATAGCCGCTTTTTGAAAATTAAACTTTTGTTCTGCACAGTTGCAGTTCTTCCGCAAATCACCGCCTGCCTACCCTAGCCTCTTCACAGGCAGCCCGAGCAGGCCGGCGATGACGGAAGCGTGGGCAGGAGCAGCCCCTCGCCAGGTACCACGTCCCGCCCCGACTCCGCTCTCCGCCCGGCGTCAGCGCGGCGGGGCCGGCCGGGGGCGGGCGCAGCCTGGGGCCGCCTCTGCCCGCGCGGGGCTGGGCCGGGCTCGTTCCGCGTCGCCTCCGCCGCCCGCCCCGCCGCGCTGACGCCCGGGCCGTCCTCCCGTGCCGGCGTGCGGGTAAGTGGCTCCCCCTCGGCGGCTCCTGCCTAGCGGCGGGCGGAGCCGCACCCTGCCCCGGCAGCCGCGCAGGGCTCCGCGTCGGGGCCGGCTCTCCGCTCCCCCCCCCGGCCGCAGGGGCTCCGCCTCGGGGAAGTTCGCCCCCGCTGGCGCCGGGCTATCCCCTGGCCGCTGCCGTGTTGAGCCGCGTGTTGCCGGGACCCCCGCGGCGGAGACCTTCCTCCTGCCTCGCCCCCGTGCCCCGCCTGCCCTGGCCGCAGCGCGTCCTCCCGCCCTGCCCGGCAGCCTCGGCGCTCGCAGCGGCTCTTCCGGCCCGGCCCGGCGTCCGGAGCGCTGTGGCGGCGGCCCGGCCCGGCCTGGCCCGGCCCGGCCCGGCCCGCGGGCTCCGAGCGCCGCTGCCCTCCCCGCCGGCGCCCTCCGCGCTAGACTTGGCCTTGGGGCGCTTCTGCTGCACCATCGCCGTCTTCTCGGTCGCCTTTTAATCCCACGTGCCTCGTCTCAGGAGTAAGCGGCTTCGCACCCAGCGCCGCCGGGCTCCGGCATGGCTCCTCAGTGCCCTGCAGCGCCCGCCGTGCCTGCTGGACTGGTGCCGCGCCAGGAGTAATCGCTCGGCGTTTCTTGTTGCGGGGAGTCAAGTGTTTTATTTGTAGTAGTAAACTCAGGCTCTGTTAGAATATTGAAATGTTGATGTTTATGCGGATTCTGGCTTTTATGAAAACACCTGTTAGGAAAAGGGCCGAGACAATTGAGCAGCTGTCAAAAAATAATAGGAGCCTCTCACTAGCAGTCTGCACAAGTGAGGCAGTGTGTGCCCCGCTCGCTTCAGCGTGCTCCTTCAAGCAATTATCCTGCAGAATTTATCCCCGACGATGGCTGCCCTTGGGCACAGGATAGTGCTCTGTAGTATGTGAGTCACTGTTCTGCTGTGCGACTAGTCTGTGTGTGACAGCTCTGGAGTGTTTGTGCCCAACATCGAATTCTTCTAACAGTCTGTATAATTCAACAACTAGGTATTACAGTTTTGTTTGAGAAGCACGAGATTTCTCTTCTTAGTACCTTTGGCAGGTGTCTCAAAGGATTTCACTGTGCTGAATGCTATTTCGTTTGCTGTGTGAAGATACTCACAAGCCATCTAAAAGCCTTTTCCACTTCAGTGCTTTATAACCCAGCCTCTCTAAATTTTGGTACATGGGAAGAGAATCTGGAAACAGCAGTGAATTGCTTCACTTGGCTATGATTTTTATTTATTGTTCCTCTTGAAAGAAGGATTTTATGAACTTTTATTTGAAGACAGAATAAAATTGGTGCTTTCAGCTTGAAGGTACATTGTTTTGCTAATTGGTCTGCTTTCTTGCATGTGTGCCTTATCACTCTTCACACCATACATACACTTAATTTTATAAGTCTCTCTTTATTTCTGTTTTGTTAATTTATTTTTGTAGCATTCATTTTCAGTTCTTCACTTGAGCAAAACATTTCAGGTGTTTCTAAAACAGTTGTTCCTGCCTTTTTAGCCTAATCTGGTGATCTCTTCACTGGGGTGTCCAGGCCATGAAGTCAGCCCTGGCTAACAGCTAACTGGTAACAATTACTTACCAACCCAGCAAATGCTGATTATCCAGTTAGTTGTGGGACTTCCTTTAAAAACATGCCCTTTAAAACTGGATAGATTATGCTATTTAGTGGCTGGAGAAACAATACAGTGTGATGTATGTAGCTCTAAAATACTGCTCCCTGCCTAGATTAATTTCTCAGTAACAGCTAAATCCTATTAATTTAGAAACTTTGTTGTTTTGGACAAAATTGACTTGACATGGGGAATTTAATTTATTACCAGTTAACTTTTAATTACCGGTTGGCTGGTGATATACAAAGACCACTACTTAAACACAGACTTGGAGAAAACTCCTTTCTTCCTCTTTCCTCACTGGCCCTTAGGTTATGCTCTGGCCCTTGGACAAGGCAGTGGTAGTGCAGGAGGTTGGGGTTGGTTCATGGAGATTTCTTTCTGCTGTTTGGTTTTTCTGCTTCCATGTGGGTCCTCTGCATGGGCCCCTCAAGGGTGTCCCTGTCATCGGCACCTCCACAGGCCACAGTCCCATCAGGGGTGTCCCTGCTCCAGCGTGGAGAGTTTCCTTCCAAGAGTGCATCTCCAGCAGTTGTCCCCTTCTCCATGCTTCCCTGTGCCTTTTTGAGCACTCTGTCATGTGTCCCCTCCTGTGCTTTCTTTTGCCTTGCTGCCACTGGCAGCTTCTCCCTTTCTCAGATAAACTGGAGTGGGGGCACCACGTGCTTGTTGGATGAGTTGGAGGGTGGCAGGCAGTGGGTTTGTGGAGCCAGCTGAACTGGCCGTGGCTCACACAGGGCAGTTTATGGCCTCCTCCTGCTACTGACACCTGCACTTTATCCTCAGTACACTCCTGTGGCAGTTGGGTGATGCTGGAAGAAAGTTCCTGTCCATGCCTAATTATAGGAACCCCAGTTTCATTTTATACACTCAGAAATAAAACCACAGTTCTCTCCTGTAGCTTGCTAAATAGCAACAATATGTTGTGTCACTAGGATGGTAATACTTTGGCAGTTGTATTTATTAACATGTATATCTGAGTCCATATGTTATTGCATTCATATATATGTTTTTTTATATGAACATATTTTTTTTATATATGTTCATAATTTTTTTTTCATAAAGCCTTCTCAAAGAGTTATTTTCCTTTTTTTTTTTCAGATCTAAAGGCAGTGGTTCTGCTGACACAAAGGTAGCAGCTCTGAGCCCCATTCCACCAGCGTAAGTAGTCATGTTCTTCTCAGAGATCATTTAATTTCCTTATTTTGTGTGTCTCACTGATTCAATGATTTTGGTATCTCATCCCTCTTATCTTTTGGGCTGAATTGATCCCACCTTCTGTGTAGCATTGTGTGTGTTGGGAGTACATAGAAAACAAAGACATGAGATTTCAGATTTGTGGGATCTCAGCTGTTCTCTCTCAGTCTTTGCAAGATGGACTCTTGATAGAAAAGGGAATAATTGAGAGTAGTCATATTTAAGAGAAGGCTTGGGAACAAACAGTTTCTTAGGCACTAAACTGCTGCTGACAGCAGAGCCTGTGTGTGCACAGGCCTTCAAGCAGATGGGCAAGAGTGGTGATGGTGGTAAATGGTCAGTGTAGTACTGAATCCTGTTCTGCTGTAGTCCAGTATTCATGCTGCCCTCACAATATCTTCCTTCTTTCTCCCCAAGTACATATTGTTTCTAGGTGTTCAAAATGTTTACTTGATGTTTAACTTAAATGTAGAAAGTTTATGGTTTTCCTGAAAAATTGCAGGGGGCAGAGTCCTTGGAGTGAAGTGCCTATGTATTGATATTGCTCTTAGCAGACAGAAAATAAACCTTTCTTCTTCTTTTTCAGGGCTTCCTAGCCTACCCTGTGCCTTAAACATGGAAACTGTAGAAATGAATAGTGTATCCTTGAAACGTCCTCGCTCTGAGGATGATGTGGCCAATGCAGATGAAATTAAAAGACAGAAGATCTTGGAGAAGTCTAAGGCAGAGAATGACTCTGGGCAGAGTATTGAGACTGTAACAGAACGACCCGAGGACATGAAAAGTGAAATAATCCCCAATGAGGAAAGTGAGGAGCAGGAAGAAGAGGAACTAGAGGATAGTGATGAAGATGGAGATCCAGAGAGCTTTGCAGACATGATGAAGCATGGACTGACAGAAAGTGATGTTGGCATAACTAAATTTGTTAGCTCTCACAAAGGGTTTTCTGGAATCTTAAAAGAGAGGTAACTCTTTGTCTTGTTTCACATGTTAATTCCTTGTGTAACACAGCTGTAGTTCTCTGTTTTCCTTTTTGGACACGCAGATTGCAGCTGGATTAAGTGAGGTTCATTACTTTTTTTACTGCTAAAGAAAGGTTTAATTTAGGACTTTTCTAGATTGTGGGTTGCTTTTCTGTTGTTTTGCTTGTTTGTTTGTTTAGGATTTTAATTTATTTTCCTGTCAAATGAAGCTCTGAAGAAGGAAGCTGTGTATGAGTAGAGATACCTGATTACACTGACCTTTGCTGTTTCCTTTGCTCTCTGGCAGCAGCAGAGACATAAAACCTTATCCAGTACACCCACCTTTTGTACCTCTCCTCAGTGCTGATACGAGATGCACTGAAAACTGGTGTCAAAGCCATCTTTCTTAGGTTCTTTGCTTTTCTCTAACTTTTTTATTCTAATGTCTGTAAACAAGGATGGTTAGGCTTTAAATTATTGTCTGCTCAGTTAAGCTTTAAATTATCATCTGCTCACTAATGTCATTTAGATAGAAGGGAGTTTCAAAATTCAGGATGTGGAATTTATTATACATATACATTATATATTTAATAAGATATTTGGTGTTAGTAGCTTTTAAAAATGAAACTTCTAGGTTTTTAAAATTAAAGAATGGCTTTGAATAAAACAGAATGCAAATAAAAAAGCTCACTGAAGTGAGAATCACTGTTTCTCTGACTTAGCAAAGCAGTTCAGGTTGCTTTATTTACACACTGAAAAGTCCCTGTGTTTAAATATTGACTTCATACACAGATAATTTTACATAAAATGATATATACATATTATGTATGTATTTAATCTTTATGTGCAGCATTAAGCAGCTAGTGTAATCCTTCTCTGGGAAACGTAGTCTGTGCTGAACCTTCTTCTGGGAAATCTGCCAATTTTGGTTGGCCAAAGGTAGCCATGTGGTAGAAAATTCGTGGGTTTGTGGTGTTTTTTTTAGATTCTAGTTTTTAACACCTATTATTAATTCATTCTTGGCATTTTTGTGGAGCCATCACTAACATGTCTAGACAGCTACAGACAATATAGGAGACGACACATAACACTTCTCAGGAAAGAATTCTCTAATATGGTGTATATCTGCACAGAGGGATGGCAGAAGGGGGCTTGAGTGAGGTACAGCAGAAAGCTTCCCATTGTGAAGTTTTATTCATCATTCAACATTGATAGAATAAGAATTATTTTCTTTTTTTTTCCAGTTTGCTAGCAAATGCTGCTTAAAAATAATTTAGCAGTTGCAACACAAACCGACTGTGCCCTGTTATAGTTGGGCTGTTTTTATTATTAGGCATGAGTGACTGAATTGAAAACATCAGCATAAAATTCTTTTTTGCTGTCATAGAGTATGCAGAGTAACTTTATTTGAATGATGTTCTGTACAACTGAAATATGAACAAGGCTGAATTTGTCCTGCCTTCTGTAGAGTGGCTAAAATGCACTTTATTTAGCAGGTGATTTCAAGTGACAGAGATAATGCAGTAGTTAATACATTGCACATTGTGGCAATGATGCAGTAGAGTCTTAATTGCCAGTAATGACTGGGATTGAGGATAAGCATTACTGATCTCTTCAGACTAGTGAGAGAATGACTTGGAGTAACTACAGCAGATGTTTGGTGATCTGCAGAGAAGTCTGTTGTATTTGCCTCTGTGTTCCTGTGGTATCCTTCTGGAGGGTGGGAATAGGTACAGCTTTCTCATTTTTGTTTAAGTTTGTTTTATATGAATTGATTTACATAAATTCAGAATTCTTCAATGAATTCTGCTAACAGCTTTCTAGAAAAGGACTTTATGTGATGTGGGATTTTTACAAATGTAATGCATGTTTCTTTCTATCAGATACTCAGACTTTGTTGTCCATGAAATAGGCAAAGATGGACGTGTGAGCCATTTAGATGACTTTTCTGTTCCAGTGGATGATGAGGTAAATTTTGAGGTAGATTTGGTAATGGCTATGCTTCTTAATGCTCCTTAAGCAAGAACATTGAAAGATGGAAGTTACTCCATGAGGGTTATTGGATGTTTGTTTTTTCTCCCCAAATATGTATTAGGACCCATCAGAAGAAACATTTACAGTTCTGTCAGACGAAGACAAGCAGCGTTTAGAGGAGCTCCAGCTTTTTAAGAATAAGGAAACTAGTGTTGCCATAGAGGTAAAATTATGAAATGAGATGAAGTTTGGGATGGGGGCAGAGTGTGGCTGAGGGAGGGAGTAGAAGGTACATGCTTTCTAATGCGTGTAAGGTATAAGAGCAATTTGAATATGATGTGACAGATAACACCAAACTGTCCAGTTTAGGGTTTAATTCTCTAAAGTCTTACAGATGCACTCAAATTCATGCATGTGTGAGTTATTACTTTGATTTTGGTGAGACTGTATACAGGAACTTAAATACAGGTTTTAATTCTTGTGGTGTTAAAATTACCTTGCAGTATTTTGGTTTCCTGTCTAGTATTGTTTTAAAGAATAAGGAGATTTACATAAAACATCTATCCTGATGGAACACTACTTTCAAGGTCAGTGTTTAGTGATTTAATAGAAAATAAGATAAATATGCTTTTCTGTAACAAGAAAGATAAGAAAATTACATTAAACCATCAGTATTTTTAAACATTCTAATATTCCACATATTGAAAGAATAACTATTGAGCTAAATTTGGGACACGGAGATGAGTAGGATTATACCTGGTAGTTTCAAATAAGCATTCACACACTGAATAATCTTATCTAGCTAATTTTTTTTTCCTTTAGGGCACCCTCCCTTTTTGTATTAATTTATTTGGTTTCTGCATATATGTGTATTAACACAGGTAATTGAAGACACCAAAGAAAAAAGAACCATCATCCATCAGGCTGTGAAGTCCTTGTTTCCAGGACTGGAGACTAAAACAGAAGATAGAGATGGAAAGAAATACATTATTGCTTATCATGCTGCTGGGAAAAAAGCATTGGCAAGTGAGTTTCAGTATCACAGCAGATGGGTAAAATAAATGCTAAAATTATCCTGAAAGTAAGAATTGTTAGCAAGTACTTCAAGTGAGTATGCTTCCTAATGTAGTCTTACTTCATTTTTTCCTCGTTTAAGCTGATACTGTGCATCTAAAATGATTAGGACCACAAGAAATGCTTTGAATTTAATTTTCTACTTGTTTTTCTTTCCATATAATTCATCCAATACAACCATATTAGAAGAGAGAACATTGCCTTCTACTTCAGTGGGAATAGGCAAAACAGAGGCTTTATTTTCAGTATGTTTTGAATTTAACTTTCACAGTCTTAACTCTGTGTGTGTTGTGGATGTAAGAGGTTGTCATTGGAAAATGTACATTGGATTGAGAGGTGGTGTAATCTTGACTGTCTTGAATATCGATGACAAAATTCTCAATGACTTGAATAGAGACAAGCATCTTTTTGTTTTCTCAGAGATATAGTTTCATATAAACATAGCTTACCATGATCATTACTTCTGCTTCCACGGCTAATTATAGTTGCAAAAAATGATCTTTATACATTATAGATCACAGTTAATCTTTTGAAATAGTCAAAGTCATGAAGGATTTTCGAAATGAAGTGTTATCCACTTTAATCTAGCAAAATACTGTTTTGGATACTGGGAATAAATTAACATATTTTACATCTTTTAATGTTACTAAAAATCTGTTGCTACTGTAAGTTTAGAGGACTATCTACCCACAGAACAGTGCACATTTAAGTACAGATACTAAGGTTTGGTTTAAATTGTTTGCATTTCTCTGTCATTTCAACCTAATACAAATGATGGTATGTCAACCTAACCCTTTAATTTTAAAGACAAAGGAGATGGAAGAACAATAAAGAAATAGAGTAATTTAAAATGGGGACTAAAGTAATTTCCCCTTTAATTTAGTTGTTTATTTAAGGTTTGTTATAAGCAAATATGGGAATGTTGTCTTTTTATTGGTCCAATTATAATGTGTTCATGTGTCTCATTTAGTCATGTTTAGAAAATGTGTATGTTTGCATGCTTTATGCATGGAGTATGTATACTTACCAGCACAGATTTCTCCTCAGCCAGTTTTGTTCTGCTCGTTTGTAACGGTTTTTCCTCCACCTTTTCCTTCTGCTGCTTCTATTCTTTAATGACTGTTACAGTCAAGTGGATGTTGTTAAGCTGATTTAAGGGATAATATAGAAAAGAATTTAAGTATTTGAAATATGCTGAAAAGAATTGAGTGGTGCGTCTCTAGGATTAAAACATTATGTGGAGCACCATCTTGTGATGCAGAGAAGCATCATCTATTTAAGCTTGGATTCCCCAGCTGTGGTGCTGCAGGCACCTGTGCATTTGTTGGTGGAGATGTCAGTTTCTGTGAGTGTGTGCAAATGCTTATGGATGTAAGACTGAAGTTCTTTTTAGTCAGGATTATATATATCTTTCTTGTTTATATAGCCACAAACATGTCTTAGCCATGAAGGGCTCCCCAGGCAAGAAACATTTCAGTGGCATAGAATTTTGGATTATTAGCTGAGATACCTGATTATTTTGTTGATAACATAAAACATTACCAAACATGCTTCCTAAAATTTAAAATCAGATGCTGCTTTGTTTCTATAGTCAGTTTATCTTCCAATTACTTAAAATTACTAAATTGTCAGTAAACTGTTGTTCCATCATTGTCCACAAATTAAGTTTGTTGCATCTCCAGTTGAAGCTTTCCATACGTTCACTGTTTGCCTCTGCACGATTCCATTCCATAATTGTCTAAATTGCTGTCATCCACCACCTAGCTGTTGGATGCTCCCTGAAGCATAAACAATCCCATAACCATAAACCTGCATGTTCACCTCTAAAAACCCTTTGACAGTCTAAAAATTAAATGCTACTCTTTTGTACTCTTTATGCTCTGCATTGGGACAGAGGTCAAAACTGCAACAGGTAAGAGATGTTGACATTTCATACTAACAAAAATGAAATGCCAACCATTATGACCTCCTAAATAGAAACAGGACTGGCCAAACTTGTAACAATTTCTTAAAAATCCCTACACATAAGTATTACTTAAAATGCCCTGAAATAGCCAAGAATTAGACTTATTCTGCCTCTTTTTTTGTAGTGCAGTATAGGCAGTATTCATTTGGTGCAGAGACAGTCTACCAGTAATAAGTGATATGAATTATCAATTTTTTCAGTACATGTTGACAACTATAGTAAATTTCCCATGGATTTCAGTTAGTGAAGCCTTTGCCCTTCAGCCCCTACTTCAGACACTACTATCTGTCTTTATACAACTTTAAAAGCATTTTTCACACACCCTGCTATTAAAAAAGAGCTTCCAAGCCTCGAGTTTCAGCAGAAGGCTTGGAAATACAATTTTATTGTCAGAAATGTAGCATGACTCTGAAACACAGCAATAAGGACTGCAAATTGTCCCACATCTACCCAGTTGAATGCTTTGCAGTATTGGGTGAGGAATGGTTGAATATCTGGACTGTGGCTGCAGCCTCCTTTGCATGGGGTCATGGCTGTGATGCCCAAAGCACGAGGACCCCATTGGTCTGTGTAGTACCTGCAGAATCCTTTTAGTGTAGATCACATTAGAGCTCACTTCTTGACATGTGTTGAAATGACCATGTGCAAGATGAATTAGTTAAATATAAATAATGGTTCCAGTTGGAAAGGGTTCTCCTTTGTGAACTGAGCTCTGTCTTACTCTATTCTCTTCTGATTGCTGAGATCTTAGTGGAGAACTTTGCTCTTCCAGCTGAATGCAGCGTTTCATTGACTGAGTATGAGTAGTGCTGGCTCAGAAGGGGAGACCAGCAGGAGCATGGGGTCTCCAGTTCACATCCAGTGAAACTCTGTGGGAGGGGGGGCTGTGCTTAGAAACTGATGGGCCAAGGCAAGTGATGCAATAATTCTAGGTGACTAAAACCTGTACATATAGTGTTTTATACTGTAGCATCCAAAATTGTCTTGGCAGAAGTGTGTGCATGAATGGCAGCTTCTCAAAAACAGGCAAGAATTAAACATACTTACAATCTGTGTGGAATATCTGAACTTTGTAAAACCAGTGTGAAAAAAAAGAGCAGTATTTCTCAAGAACTTCCTTCTTGCAGTGGTGTTTGTATATTGAAATAAGGCTGGCTTTTTCAGTTAGCTTTTCCTGTTATGAAAGGTCCTTATGGCTTTCTTTTACCAAACCAGGTATGTCTGCTTAGTGGCTAGCAAGAGATAAGGGACTTCTTATTTAAAACAAAACAAATTCTTAATTTTGTTCTTAAATAACAAGGAATTGATAAACTTCAGAATTGAGGGAACCTCACAGTTAGTTGCTAAACCTCTGTACAATCAGCCTCCCTTCCCATTAATGCCATTGACAGTGGATTATTGGAAACTGAAAGTTTTATCTCTGGTGTTTTTTTTGTGCAAAAAAAAGCTTAACAAATCATTGACAGTTTCCTTCCTTCTACAGAAAATGTTAAATAGTAGCGCAGAATTGTAAATCAGTTGTTAATCTGTGGGATCTGAAGTTAGTTCAACCTCTGGCCTTCTCTAAGCATGGCACCATACCTGCCATGGATTGTATGTTCATGTCTCTCTTGTACCAGATTTCTTGCTCCCATTGGATTTTAAAAAAGAACCACCAAAAGCAATTTTTTGAGCATGATTTCTTAGGGTTTTGTAGTGATAAGATTCATTCTTTTGTATGGCACACAGAAAAAATACTACAGAAATAAAGACTATGTATGTACTATAAATAATAATGGTAGTCTTCCCACAAACAGGGCTCCAGTAGTTCTCAACTATTATAGAACGAGCTAGAAGAAAAGTGGTGTAGCTTCTATTGCTGAAAGTCAGTATAATGATAATGTTTTTGAGAAATTTAATCAGGTGATGCAGCAATTAAATGACTGGGCTATAATTTCAGGTAATTTCATGATAAAGGAACTGTCACATTTCATTCAGGACTTTCTAGGTGACAGAACTGATTAAAGAGAAGTTTACAGTCCAGTGGAAAGGGAGGTCTTTTCAATGTGCTTTACAGCTTTTGCTGTCAGTAATTAACTCTTTCCTTTTCATTTTTTTTAAACAGATGGAAATTAGTAGAAATTGAATCTTGAATATTTAAAATAAATGTAGCTGCAGTGGCAAAAAGATTACATTTTTTAAAAAGTGACACTTTAACCTTTTTGCTTTTAAAGATCCAAGAAAGCACTCTTGGCCAAAATCTAGGGGAAGCTACTGCCATTTTGTACTGTACAAGGAGAACAAGGACACTATGGATGCCATCAATGTCCTATCCAAATTTTTAAGGTAAGGCTATTGTTTCTACCATCCTGGCTGGCAGCCCTCTCCCTCCATGTTTCTTGTTGCTGTATCATTATGCTTCATAATTGTGTAAGAGCAACACAAGTGATTGCTATTCTCTAATTTGTAGACAGCTTAAAATGAAAAGTTACTTTAAAATATCAAATTTAAAATATCGAAGTTTTGTGAGGAGGTGAGAATGGAACAAAATGAGCCTAAGAAATTTTAAAGACTACTCTACTGCTTCAATGGAAAAAGTCCACAATTTACATTGGCTGATCTGAGAAAGGCTTGGCAGCTGAAAGCCTCAATGTACGTAACGTGAATTAAAAGCCGTTTCTTCCCCAGTGTGTGAATATATGCAAGTATGTTATGAACCTGTCAGATATTGTTGTGATAATATGCTGATCAGTTCCTAAGCAGTTACAGTTGATAAACTGTTGTTCCATGTATTAATTTCTCCATGGCAACACAGGCTTAGTTCCTTTCACCCCATCAAGTGCAGAAACAAAAAGATTTGCCAAAGCGTGACATGAGCACAGTGAATTGCAGAGGAGGAGCAGTTTTAAAATTAGGTCAGTTCAGTGATCTACTTAGAGGGGAACTTCCCCACTTTTCCCTTTGCCCTTCTTGTCAAAAAAAAAATTTGTAATCCATACCTTAACCAGTGAACTACTTAGTATTGGTATTGAGAACAGAATGGCAAGAGCGTAGTTAGGTGGAAGACTGTATGTAATGGCAGTCTTGCTACCCCCTGGAGCCTTAACTGGAATAACTGGAAATACTCCATCTAACACAGGCTGTAAAGTACAAAGTGAAAAGGAAAGTAAATTTTCCTCTCAGGGAGAGGAGTGGATCAAATTTTAAATTAACTTCTCATACTCTCTCTTAATGTGCAGGCATGGTATTCAGACAGTCAGGTTTGAAGTTTAAGGAAGAAGTGGACGTGATTTTTTTTTTTTTAGTGAAGTTGGTGGTGGCTGTTCATTTGTGTATTGAGTGAATGCATATAAAGAAGTACTTCAAAGTTCCTATTTTGCAAGCACTGTTGGGTTAGAAGTGAATTGCCTACATATAATTACAACACAAGTTTCTTTGTGTTTTATGTACTCATGGGTGAGATTAGAAAATGTCACACACATGTCCAATTTTAACTGAGTTCTGAGCAATGTAGGTATATTTTTCTATTTTTAATTTATAAGATTAATAATTCTAGTCAATTATGCTTAAAATTATGTTTGATCTCTTACTATTTTAATATACATAATATCTGTTGCTATTGCTTTTAAGAGTGAAGCCAAACATATTTTCCTACATGGGAACTAAAGATAAAAGGGCTATAACAGTTCAAGAGATCGCTGTTCTCAGGTGAGTAAAAGTACAGTCTTCAGTATTTGCACTTCTGCTGTGGTAGCTTGGATAAATACCTAAAAGACTCAGTGACACAAATGGCAGGTACAGGTCCTGACCTTGTAAAGCACAGGTGTTAATGAAGTTGCCACAATCCTTTTGTAGTCTGTGACTACTGCTGATATTTTCAGGCAGTGGTGCTCTGAGTCATGGGCTGGTTACGTGTACTTGGCCAAGGCAGTGGGACAGACTGCCTGCCTGCTCTTAGGCTGCTTGGATCTCATGCAACAGCAGAAAAACAGAATGACATGGTGAAAATAATGTCCCCCTTCTTCCTGGCTTTTGTTTCCCCCTTTCTACAGCTAGAATCCTATTTTCTTTCCCACTCTAATCTCTGAACAGTGCCAGAGAAGGCTAACACTGCTCTTGCTCATCTGTGAGTAGCCAGATGGGGCAAAAAAATGATGAGGAGTTTTTCCTGCCTTAGCCTACTCCCTTAAGTCACCTTCTAAGGGAACATATCATTTACTTTGTCATATTCTAAGATAATTTTATTGTTTCTGGGCACTTTAAGTTAGTGTTAGATCCATAACAGACGTCTCCCAGTCATGTATTGCAATATCATTTTAGCTGGCTGGAAAATCCCGCCTGCACTACTTTTTACAACTTTCTAAAAACCAAACTCCTTGAGTGAGGAATTCACAGCTTGAAAGCCAGAGGTTTGATCAAATCCTTGTTAAAAGGAGGGTGTCCACTACTGAATTGTTTAGATATTTCTGCCCAATGTTCTGTATGTGTGTGTATTAGGACATATCAAAGGAAATACTAATTTGTAAATTGTGAGAAGCTCCAGATTCACGTTGATGCAAGGCAGCTTTGCAAAGTGGTAACAGTTAACCAGTTGTGTGGTGTAGCCATGTCAGGTGCTGTTCCGTTTACTTTTTAACATTATCGCATTCTGTATTGTGTCCAAGAATTCCAGAGTGCTGTAAGTGTTGTGTGGTGTCTGCTCTGTGGTGCCACAGCCCCTGACTCTCCTGCACAGGAGAGGGGACATTGCCAGATGCCAGCCTGCTCTAAGCTGAGTATGCTGGCCATGCTGGTTCATGAACTTCACTATCCTGGTAGAAATTTAGCAGAAATGTCTAAGAGCAGCTTGGTGATGCAAAAAGAGGGTATGCTTCCAAAAATACTAGCAGCAAAAATGGCAGGTATCAGTGACACATTAGATTCCAAATTCCTTCATCTGCACAAGGCATACACATGGCATAGTTAATTTTACTTAACTCTGTATTTATGACTGTGCTGACTGGGGTGTATGTATTCATGAAGTAGTTAAATTATGCAGAGTTCAGCTTGTGGGGTACAGTACACATCAGTACTGCAATATACTTTTTCTGGAGTACGTTTTAATGTAGATGTGAAAAGACAGTGCTAACAGTCTGTCACAGTATACTTTTTCTTTTGTATGAGGACCCTTAAGAATTATGTATTATCTTCCTTTAGCTCTTTCATTAAATTATTTTGATAAGGCAACAGTAGAAAATTGGGGAAACTGGACTCACTATTTTTCATTTTGTAATGGCAGCATTCTGTATTTATCTGCTTTTCTAAGCATAGGTTTGTCACTGTTGTCTCTTTCTTTTTAGAATCACTGCACAAAGACTTGCTCATTTGAATAAATGTTTGATGAACTTCAAATTAGGAAATTTCAGTTACAAGAATCATCCACTGAAACTGGGAGAACTGCAAGGGAACCATTTCACTGTTGTTCTCAGGTAGTATGTTAGGTATTTAGATGGTCCTGTTTGAGTTTTTTTTTCTTTAAATAGATAAGTTATATCAATGCAATTTGTGCTACAAAAAATAAGTCCTGTTGGCAGGAGACTGTTGAATTTGATGCATGCTGTATAATATTGATGTTGAGCTTTAATATAATGGACATCTCAAAATAGCATAAACCCTTAATCTGTCTATAACTTTTTTTTTAATGCTAGAAACATAACAGGAACTGATGAGCAGATAGAGGAAGCAATGCATTCACTCAGGGAAATTGGATTTATTAATTACTATGGAATGCAAAGATTTGGAACCACAGCTGTTCCTACTTATCAAATTGGCAGGTATGTGTTGCCTTCATCTTCCCCCTTCTTTTTTTTTTAATTTTACTCTTATCACCATGTAACTTAATGTATTTTTGGGAACATTTTTCTAACATATTGCCTGTACCAGTTTTAAATTTAGATTCAAGAAAGATCTTGTTTCTGAACTTGCTTCAGCAGTTATCTTGCATAATAGTACTACTTTTAATATTGCATAAGACTAAACACTAATACATATTTTTTGATAAGTTGGCTAAATCCCTTTAAAGTAAATTTATTCAGTTCTTAATACACTTTCCTGTTTGAATCCTAGAGCTATTCTACAGAACAACTGGAATGAAGTAATGGATTTGATATTAAAACCACGACCAGGAGGTGAGAACTGAAAAATTATACATCCTGTGTTTGTGCCTCTTCTCCAATAAGCATGTTTAGGAAAAGCTTAAGCAGTTTAGCAGTGGAGAAGCAATCTTCAGACTCTCCCTTTCTGCCTCACTTTACTTGCTGTAGAGTTTCTTGTAGTGGGGCTAAAAAGGGACCTGAATACTGACAGTGTTTCCTCAAGCTCCATGAGAAGCCTTCCAACCTTAAGTGTTCTGTGATTCTGTTCATCTCTAAGTACCATGACTGAAACTTTAATTTTTCAACTGTTTTAACAAAAGATGAGATGGATGCTTTTTTTGGTGTATAGTTAAAGTATTTTTATTTTACATCCTTGTTCTAGCTGAAAAGGGATACTTAGTCAAATGCAGAGAAGAATGGGCAAAGACTAAAGATCCAGCAGCAGCCCTCAAGAAACTACCTGTAAAAAGGTGCGTGGAAGGACAGCTTCTACGTGGACTCTTAAAGTATGGAATGAAGAACATAATCTCTGCATTTGGCATAGTGAGTGTAAAAGTTGGGCAGTATTTACTTGAATAAACATTCTTTTGATGGTATCAGGATGAATTTAAAATAGACTCATTGATGCTTGATGAGTTGAAAGTTAAGTTTAAAAACATTTACATTTATCCTGCCTTTTTGCTGGAAGTACTGCTGTGTAGTAACTGATGACATCTCTAATTAATGTATGCATAATGAGCTTTCCAATTTATGCAACAGTCTCTCTGGTATGTGGGAGGCAATACAGTTATACTTAGTAGCTATGTATAATACAGATCTGAGAATTGTGCAAATGTTCAGTTTCAGTGTCTTCCTGTTGTTTTAAAAGTATAAATCAAACTGATGGTGGGCTAATGAATCAGTCTGATATGGAGGTGATGGATCCACTTGTCATTTTCAAGTGCTGTAATCAAGATCAAGTCTTTGGAGAAAATACCTCATCAATAGCAAACTACTGGGCCCATTGTAGGATCCGAGGGATAATTTCTTGTTTATGAAGAAGATAATTAGAATAACACAGTGCTTTCACAGCTGCAGTGTTTACTTAAGATTTCAGGAAGTTGAATATGAATTCAGTGCTTTATAAAAGACCTGTATGTTTGACCTGTAGAGTTAAAAGTCTTGGGTTTTTGTTGTTTTTTTTTTTTTTTTTTTTTGTAAATTTAAGCACAGTTATTTTTTGTGCTGATTTCAAATGTGTAAAAGCATTATTTCTTCACATATCTTTTCTCAAACAAAGAACAAAAATCAAATATGTCTACCAAGAAATTGTGTATGCATCAAATATGCACCCTTTTGGTTATGATTGTCAGAAAAACCAAAAAATATATCTATCTAGTGTTTAATTTTTTTTTCTTTTCCTCTAGATACCAAGAAATAATCGTTTAATGTATATTCATAGCTACCAGAGTTACGTGTGGAATAATATGGTGAGCAAGAGAATAGAAGAATATGGGCTTAGAGCTGTACCAGGAGATCTCATACTGAAAGGAGGTAAAATCAGACAAAGCCAGTGATGCTGTATAGTTCAGATTCCTAGGAAAACAAGGCACGTAGTTGGTGTTGTGTCAGTGTTTGTCTGATACTGCTTACATAGTTTCTTTTCTCTCACCAGTTTTGGCCCAGTGGTAGCTGAATCCATTGGCCTGTTTTAGACAAATTGTGCAAGGAATTGGAAGTTAGGTATTACACTTCCATGAGCTGTTTGTTAGCCTGTTTTGTCAAATAACTGGATAGGGAAGAGAGACCATGGAGGACTGATTATTCTCAAGAATGACCTCAAACCTAGTTGAGCTGTGAAGGACTGTGGAAGGACATTATGAAATTTTAACTTCAGAAGTTTTTGATTGCATTAGTATCTTGTAAAGCAGAAGCTCCACTCAGTTAAAACTTTCTTTGCTTGTATTTGCTCTGGTATTTCCTACATTCTCATTCATGTGTGCCTGGTGCATGGAAGGGGGCTGTTCCTCTAGCAGTCCTTCCTTCATGTAGCTTGAAGTCACTGGAAGCCAGGCTGTGATTCTGCCAGTAACTGTGACAGCCTTGGAGGCTGTTACTTCTTTTCTTAGAAATGTTGTCTGTTAAGTGGAGATAAAACATGGTAGTTATCTTTCTCAGAGTAAGCTTATTTCAATCAAAGGCTTTATTTTAAATTTAGCTGAAGTTAACTGTCACAGGCATCATCTATACTGGTAACTTCATTTTTCTGTCCTGACTGTAGCCACAGCTGTTCACATTGAAGAAGGTGATGTTGATAACTACACTATCCATGATGTAGTGATGCCATTGCCTGGATTTGATGTTATTTATCCAAAGCATAAAAGTAAGTCTGACTGTTAACTGAATTACTTACTCTGAAAACATAAGTCTTCTCTAAGATTGTTCTCAAAAGGAAGATTGGATCTACTCAACCTTGGTGACTTTTAAAGCAATACATCACTTCAGGTCTCTAAAACATTAATGTCAGCCTTTTGTTGCTGCCAGGGTGCTCTGCTCAGTCTCCTTCCCATTGGGAATCCCAGATGACTGCCGAGCAGAATTTCTCACTAACCTGTACCACTGCAAGGATTTAATCAGGTACAGGATTTTGCCCTTGATGAATTTAATGAGGTTCCTCTTGGCCCATTCCTCTAGCATGCCCCATCCTTCTGAATGGTAGTCCTCTCCTTGCATGAATTGAATGCCACCCCAGCTTGGTTTAGCCCACAGATTGGTTGGGGTGAATTCCAGCTCTTCTCCACTATTTCACAGGACAGATCTCAGTTCCTTGAGAAACTCTTCTTTTAGGTAGAGCTGCAACCAGTAGTGATTGTACTGTGAGATGCTGAGCATCTCAGACAGCTGTTACCCACTTACCAGTCCACCCACTGTAATGTTCTAACCTGGGACACAAGGATGCTGTGGGAATGCATTGACAGCCTTGCTAAAGGCAAGGCAGGCAACAGTCCCTGCTCTCCCCTCATCCATAGGAGTAGTAACTTCATCATAGAAGACAGTAATATTGGTGGATTTTTACTTCTTCTTTTTCTCCCCCATATTTAAACCATAGTCATTGTGTGCCCCAAAGAGGATTAACTCCCTTATTTTTCCCAGGGACCAGAGTGAGCCTGACTGGCCTGTAATTCCCTAATTATCATTCCTTTTCTTTCTGGATTTGGATGCAAGCACTTGGTTTTCCACAGTTGTCTGGGACATCCCTAGATCTTCACAATCTCTGAGATGATAGAGGAAAAACTTCACCATGACATGAGCTGGCTCTCTCAGCCTGTGTCTTCTCCCACTACTGGTAGTCCCTCTTTCTTAACCTTGCCTCTAAGAAGAGAAGTGCCTTGGGCACTTTGCTGGGCAAGGCTGAGGCAAAAGAGGCACTGAGGCCATCAGCCTTATGTCTGTCACTAGACCAGCTGCCTTGTTTAGCACCAGGCCATTGCTTTCCTTGTAGTCATTCAGTCCTTATGTTGCAGCTGAACTCTTCCTGGTCTTGATGTCATTTGCTGCTTTCAACTGCAGCTGAGCTCTGGCTTTCCTAACACCATTTCTGTGTGCCTAGACAATGCTGGTGTAGTCCCTTTTTGTAGCTGGCCCTAGGTTTCACCTGTTCTTTGTGTTCTTATAGATGAGGTTAGTCCCTGTACGTTTTCCTCAATACTGGATTGAACTGTTCTTGTACTGTCAAATTGTCAACTGATTTCTCTCTGATGCTTTTTAATGAGAGTAATGGGTAGTCTGGCCCTTCATTTTTTTTAACCTGTACCTGAGATTAGTCCTGTGAAGTCTGAAAAATTGGAAGGCATATATGAGATGGCATTTAAATGTCAGTAAAGTATTTTGTAAATTTTGTTTTCAGCTGAAATTTGATTTGATGCATTTTTTGTTACTGCCTCTACTAATCAGGGTGTAGAAGTAAACAGGTAATAAGATCTGCAGTAGTTTTAAACGTCTGTGTAACATTTATCCCATATATGCTGAAAACTACTAAATGTAAGGGAATGGAACAATCCATGAAAACAGTTTAAATTTGCATTCTTTCCTATTAAATAAATTTACATTCTCTCTTATTAAATATTTTCCTCTCTTGCAGTTGGTGAGGCCTACAAGGAGATGCTGGTAGCTGACAACCTTGATATCAACAACATGAGGCATAAAATCAGAGATTACTCACTTTCTGGAGCATACAGAAAGATTATCATTCGGCCTCAGAATGTCAATTGGTGAGTGGGAGCATAAAGAAAGTTACACTTGAATTGACAGCATACAGTTTATTTAAGTGCAAAACAACATGAGACTGATCCATGGGACATCCACACGGACTGAAACACAGGTAGAAAGGAATCTCTCCGCACTTCTCTCATGTTTTCAATGCGGCTGAAGTGGAACTATACCCTTATTTCTTCCTTGATTCTCTCATTCTGTGGTGGAGGAGTATCAAGACATCTTATCTAGTTGTTCACTCTTGCAAGGGCTTGCCTGAAAACTTCATAGGTAATTACTTATGTTGAGAAAATAATAGATAATACTCAAAACAGGGGTTTTTTTGTAGTCTTGCTATGAGAAAGTTGGTCTCCAATTACCTGTCAGTCAGAAAAATTTGTGTCACTTGACCCTACTAAATCACTGTTGTTAGAGATACAACCTAGTTTTCATATGACAACTGAATAAATACCTTTTAAACAGGGAACTGTACAAATGTGCAGAAAGACATATCAGTGATATAGAATTAAATATAGAGGGTTTAGGAGGGAGCACAAAAATAGAAATATACTTGAAACATCAGCACTAATTAATATTAAGCTTGTCTACTTCCCAGTTAGTTTTTCAGCCTCACGGTTACATATGGGATTTCTGTTAAATGGATGGCAGAAACCATGGAATGTATCTTAGCCCTTTCAAAGTTTGTATGACTGTTGAAAGGCTTCACTCCTGCTAGGTACTCTTAGAGTTGACACCATTCTTCCCTTCATTTCATTAACTATACTTCTTGTGTAGTTGAAAATTCTGACAGCACACAAGGGCAAACAGATGAATTATGCAAAGAAACTTCTCACTAACTTACAATTGTTTTTTAATAATCTTCATAAAGCCAAGGCAAGTCTTCTCATAAAGCTCTACCCATTATTTTCCCTTGTTCAATTTCAGTGGTAAATGCCAAATTGCAATAATAATAATAATAATAATAAAAATAGGATTATAATAATACATATTTGTATAAAATGTCTTAACCTAAATAATTTAAAATAATAAATTTTATGTATATTATAAAGGGAAGTTGTTGCATATGATGATCCTAAAATTCCATTATTTACTACGGACCTGGATAAACTGGAAGGAAAACCATTACCAGTTCTCCCTACAGGTGAGTTGATTTTTCTGCTGGTTTGCTAAATGGAAGTTTGATCTGGCTGTTGCTTTCAACTGCTACATATTTAGAGCTCCTTTAAGGAAGACCTTTCATTTAAGTATTGACTGTTAAGCAGTGGTAACAATGACATCCAAGGCCAGGCATCTAAATAAGAACCCTAATTTCTCAAGGGTGCAAGCCAGTCCTCCAGCATCTGTATTGACTGTTACATTTTCTTACAGGCATCTGTAAAGCAAGTAAATGCTTAAGAGTAAATGTCTGCAACTAACAAAGGTGGAATTAAGTCACAAATTGTCTATATACTGAACTTGTATTATTGGTGCTGAGCACAGATGACCAAAATACTTAACTCTGGTCACAAGGTGTTTTGACACTGCTTTCCAGAAAAGTGAAGACAGGCGAGGAATTGAGTCTGAAAGAACAAATGTTTGCTTTTTAGAAGAAGAAAACTGAAACCACCACTTTGTCCACAGAGAAAATGTTAAAAAATAGTTTCATTAAAATTTTCACTGTGGATTATAAACAGGAGTGCGATGGTGGTGGTTGTTTTGCTTTATGGGCTGGGGAAGTTGGTTGTGGAAGCTGTTAGTTCAGTTTAGATGGCATCCAGAATAAGCATTATATATGCTCTAAACCACTTGTTCTTGCTTTTTGTCTCTTATACCTTCTGATAGATGGCAAATTCAGGGCACTAAAGATGGAGTTCTCCCTTCCCCCATCCACTTATGCTACCATGGCGATTCGAGAAGTTTTGAAAATGGACACAAGCATAAAAAACCAGACACAACTGAATACTACCTGGTTGCGCTGAATGAACTGTGGAATGACTTAATTTTAACAGTGTTTTCTTATTTACATGTTCTGTACAAATCTTTCAAGAGTCACAGTAAGAGATTTGTATTTTTTTAAGTTTTTTTAGTGCTAGCATTTAACTTCAGTAGTCCTTTGCAAGATAGTGACTGTAATATAATACAGATTTTAGTGATTGGTGCTTTTTTACTGAATGAGTAAGTTACTTGAGCTGTAACACGCATCTCTAGAATTATGCTTATAATGGCAGCAGACCTGTAACAATGTTTAGCTTGCTTTCTTTGGGCAAGCACTGAATGTTTTCACGGGGAAGACTTCAGCCACCCTTTTCAAGTCTTTTCAAATACAATGAATTACATGGGGAAAGATGAATTACAACAAAATTAAGATACTGATGAACATATGTATTACTGGTGTTTTGCTGGTAGCATTTGCACTGATGCGGTAGCAGATTCTGTTTGCAAGGCGTTTGTGTGCTGTAAAGCTGTACAGCTCTTTTAAATAGTTCGACTTTTCATTGAGAAAATACTTGTATTTTCAGCTAATACCTGTACCAAAGAACAGGTACTAAAAATAAACTAACCTGAAACTCTGAGCATGTAGCAGTAAGTGCTTCCTTTGCGCCTGTCCCTTGCCCGTTGTTGGCGGGGAATGAGCCGGCCTTCGTGTTGGGGAGAAAAAAAATACTGTGCAGCTGTTCCTAAGAGACCTGACCTTTCCAGCCAAGTGTTAAAGCCTATGTTGCTAGTCCTGCCGCACGGCGGCTGCGTGCGGAGGGGGCGGGGAGGCCGTGAGGTGCAAGGCCGTGTCCCTGTGAGCAGGGGCCGGGCCAGCCCCCGAGCCGGCCGTGTCCCTGTGAGCACGGGCCGGGCCAGCCCCCGCGCCGGCCGTGTCCCTGGGCCAGCCCCCGAGCCGGCCGTGTCCCTGGGCCAGCCCCCGAGCCGGCCGTGTACCTGTGAGCACGGGCCGGGCCAGCCCCCGAGCCGGCCGTGTCCCCGGGCCAGCCCCCGAGCCGGCCGTGTCCCTGTGAGCACGGGCCGGGCCAGCCCCCGAGCCGGCCGTGTCCCTGGGCCAGCCCGCGAGCCGGCCGTGTCCCTGTGAGCACGGGCCGGGCCAGCCCCCGAGCCGGCGGGCGGGGAGCGGGGCCCCGGGAGCGGCGCGGCGCCTGCGCTCCGTCACCCGCGGCGCTGCTGACGCGGCGGGGGCGTTGCCGCGGCCGCCGGGACCCGCGGGGAGCGCTCTGAGGGCTCCGGGCGGCGGCTCCCGCGGCCCTCCCGTCCCCGCGGCGCCGTCCTGCGAGGGGAAGCGGCGGCTCGTCGGCCGGCGCCCGTGGCCGGGGAGGAAGGGCTCGCCGAGCCGCCGCCCGGCTGACGGGCTGCCCGGCCGCCCAGCCCGGGCCGCGGTCGGCGGCGCTCCGCTCGCAGCCTCCCGCAGAACCTGCAGAGCCTCCAGCCGGCCCTTGGAAGGGCCCGGCCCACTGGCCGAGGTGGGTGCTGAGCCGCGGGTGGGTGCTGAGCAGGCAGCTGCGGGAGGGATGCACCCACACACTTGTTTCTTCCTCGTGTAACCCGATCCTTTCCGCTAAGTATGAAAAGAGCACCGTTTGGTTATTTTTTTCCTGCCGTATAAAGTTTACATTGCTGCAAACAGGAATTTTACTGCTCTGCTTTCTTTATTCGATTATAACTCTGCAGCACCCTTGGTCACCCAGTTTGTTCTGCCTGGTGCTCTCTATTGCCTCTGCAACTCTGCCTCATCAGCTGCACCACTTTCTCTCTGCTGTTCTCATTTTAATAGGGATTTTAATTTAATTAAAGCTAGTAGCAGATGAAGTGCAAATGTATCGGGTTTCATTTTTAAATACTGTTTTGAAAGTGACACGAAGAAGTAGAGGATTGAACCAGCCAAATAGTTGTCATTGTTGTCTTTTTTCTTTCACTGTGAACATCCTCTCAATGTCAGGTTTCTCTGGATGCTGCCAAATGTGTGGATCAGCAAGTGTCTTTTATGTTATACTGTGTGAGGGCTTTTTGGTAAATATTTCATTGATGTATTTGCTTTCCAAATTATTGTAAGGCCTGCGTGGATACTTTGCTAGTAACACAATAGTCATGAGTTGGTAACTCTGAAATTTCCTAAACTTGTGAAAAGGGAAAGTGGAACATTATCTTCCTTTGCATTTTACAATTTTTGTTGTAGTTTTCATTATGTTTTCTGTATTATATATGTAGGAACTACATATTTCTTGAACTATTTTTAGTAGAATTCATGCTTTTGGGGAAGGAAGAAATTAACAGATGTGTTTCTCTTTGGTAATTAATATATAATAAATCAGCAGTTGGATATGTCAGCAAGGTTTTATCTGACCTCAGACTTAAGCCAGCAAATTGTCTCACTTAAAGCAGTATAATTAATGAATATGGTATTTCAGTCTTAGTTTAAATTGAACTGCCCAGCTTTTCATGGAGTTTTGTTCCTCAATAGATAATATTTGTTTGTTCTATCTTAGTGTTGGCTAATTAGAAATCGTATACTCAGTATTGCAGAGAAAGAAGCCATGGCAAGCATTGCTGTTAGAAAGAAAGAAGTCACTAGAGATCTAGACCACTGTGATATCCCATACTATGTTTCTGAATTTGTGGAAAGAGAACTTGGAAATGACTACGATTCCCTGGGGAAGCTAGACAGCCTGATTGAAAAGCTATCTGAAAACAAAAAACACTTAGAAGAACAGGTAAGCATGTTTCTGTTTCATTTTTTTTCTTCTTCTGAACATGCTGTATGACTGATTGAGAATATGAAACTAAATGAAATGTATCAGTGGGCCTGATACACAGTGGCACTGCTTTACACAGTGCAGTGGTTTTATGTCTGCCTTAATACATCCCTGTCAATGCAGGTACTTACAGTTTCCTCAGAAGTCCCTAAAAGAATTCAGAATGCCTTAAAGAATGCAGAAGATTCCAAAAAGTCTCTGAGTCAGCTTCTGGAGGAGGAAACTGTTCTGTCAGAGTCCATCAGTAGCCACTTGCTGAAAGCTGAGCCATGGATGGAGGATCTCGACGTGCTGATAGGTCAGGTGGAGGAGATCGAGCGACACCTGGCCTACCTCCAGTGGATTTCTCGCATAGAAGAGCTGAGGTAGTTTCTGAGTGCTGTATGTATGTTCTGAGACTGGTGACCTGGTTTATCCCCTTATTAAAATATTTTAAATTCAAGAAAGTTTTGTCTTTACTTTTCAATATACAAACGATTCTTTTCTGTTGTCATTAATGAATATTTGGCCTTGTCTTTTTTGTGTTTTATAGTGATAGCATTCAGCAATATCTGATGACCAACAATGTTCCAGAGGCAGCCAGTACTTTAGCATTCATGGCAGAGCTGGATATTAAACTTCAGGAGTCATCTTGTTCTCATCTTCTTGCTTTTGTGAGATCCACTGTTAAATTCTGGCATAAAATCCTTAAGGACAAATTGACGAGGTAAGAGAGATACTGTGACTCCCTCATCTTTCCATTGTACTGTCAGTTGGTGTCCAAGTGCTTATTTTGTGTTGCAGTGACTTTGAGGAGGTGCTGACGCAGCTCCGCTGGCCCTTTGTGGGGCCTCCTCAGTCCCAGGCATTTGGCCTTGCTGCACCAGCCAACGCTCCTGAGGTGTACAACAACTTGGAGATGCTGTTCTGTCAGCTTCTGAAACTGCAAACCTCGTATCCTTTTAAATTCTTGCAGTGTATTTTAGCGAGAATAAAAACTTAAGAGATGCATGTTCTCAAGGAGAATTATTTAAATTTTTTTTCTCCCTAAAGAGAGAAGATAACCTATGTTACTTTGTATTAACATTAGAATGTTGTGGGGATTTGGGGGGTGTTTTTTGTTTGGTTTTTTTTTTTAATTTAGACAATATCAAGTGCTAAAGTTGTCCTTTTTGTCAGTAGCAACATTTTAACTCAAAGTCATTAGATCCAGTGCTCTCATGGTAGCTGACACTCTAGGTTGCATGAGGATTTGGCCTTAAACTGTTTGGAACCATTACCCATGCATGTTAATGAAAAAAAGGTGATGTGTGTTTTACTAGACACAGTTAATACTTTTCTTTTTATAGCCTTATGTGAAATAACCTTCAATCACTTTAATATGTCCCGCCCCAGAAGGAAAAAGAAGGAAAACATACATGTCTTGGAAGGAGACTTTACAGAGATGCAAGGCCATTGTGCACAATCCTGAGTTGGTAACAATTTTGGTTTGGCAGAGTGGCTCACTTAAATCCATTACATGGAAATGGGAAATCTTGTGTTGCATTTATTAATCCCAGAAGTCTTTATCCTCCTTTAAAAAATATGAATAAGTGTGTCTCTTGGACAGCCACTGTGTTTGTTTCTGGTGGTTTGCTGGGTTCTTACATGTTTCCTAAATCAAACAGACTTAAAGGACATGTATTGTCTTTGAATAAATAATCCCTAAAGGCCTGAGTTATATTTAATATTACATAAAGTAGAATATTTTGAGTATCTTTTATAGGGAATTGTATTGTTTTCATAGTACTGCCTTCAGTCAATAGTGTAGAACTAAGCAGTGTTCATTTTTATAAGCCTATTCTATTGAAATGATGATGCTGGGATAATTCAACACTTACGTCCATCCTTGACTGTCAAACTTAGAGATGAGCTGTTAACCAAACCCAAACAATTGCCAGAAAAGTACCCTTTACCCCCTTCACCACCAGTCATCCTTCCAATACAGATCATGCTGAATCCTCTTCAGAAAAGATTCAAGTATCATTTCACTGGAAATAAACAAACCAATGTTCTTAACAAGGTATGGCAGAAAGTGGTTTGACGTTTCTAAATTGCTTTGTAAGCAACCCCCAGATTGCTGTGTTTAAATTGTATAGATTTCACATTTTCCAAAATTAGGATTCTTCAAAACTGTGCAGTGCCTACCCTAAGTGTGGACAGACATTGAGATAGCACTTGGAGACCTTTCAGAGACACAGGCATTTTCTCTGGGTGAGGCAATATTTTTCCCTTGCCCAGATCCTTCATAAAAGATCTTTACAATCTTAGACTGACTCCCATCTGTTCACAGGTTTTGATTAGTTTCCTCTGTCTTGTGGCAAATGGTTTTGCACTGTTATGTATTTCTTGAGCTCAAAGGCTGTGACTTGGATTTTTGGCACTGTGTTTTGCTACCTTCATGTAACTGAAAATGTTAGATATGAAATGTGATTAGTCTAAACATACTGTTAAATAATTCTTTTTTTTAATGGGTTGAATTTTTTAATTGACATAAAAGAAGAGATGCTGAGTTTATCAGTTGGAAACTGACTCACTTTTTCTGTGAATTGCCTTCAAAGACTGAGGATTTTTGTCTGAGAATTACTACTGGAATGGGTTTCATTGCATTAATGCCACTGCAACATCTGGAGCAGAGTTTTAGAGCTGTTTTGTAACAGTCCTGTTGCACAGGTCTGCTTATGATCACCAGCTTGTGTAAATCTAAATACATTTGCAATCTTGACAGATGCTACGACAGAGCTTTTAAAAATACTATTTTGTCTGTTAGTGGGAAGAAAAGAGATGTTTAAGATATGGACAAAATTATTTTAAAAGCAAATGGAAAATTTATGTTCAAGACATTGAATTTGCAAACAACAATAGGTGAACAATAATTTTAAAAATAAGAGCTTATTGAGAAAATGTTACACAGAATCTATGGTCAGGTCAGAAAGATATTTCAACAGGGCATTGCTGAAATTTGGTTTGGGTTTTTTGTTTAGTAATTACTTGAATAATGCAATAAAGAAAATATCAATGTAAAATATTTAAAAGACAGCAACCTGGACAAGATTAACAGTATTTCAGAGGAGGGGCTCAGAGTTCACAATGACCTTGCCCAGCTGGGGAAGGACTGTCAAAAAAACAATCCAAGCATGATAAAATTAATGAGACAAGTGAAAATTAATACAGAGGTGAGAAACAGACACACAGAATGTGAGTGCACCTCAGCAGAAGGTTCTTTAGCTGTTGGGAGTGAGGAAACAGGAGCGGCTTCCAGTTGCACTAACACTGAAAGAAGTGTTCATCAAAACCTGCAGCCCATACTTTTAGGCATGGAAACTTGAAAAAGCTTAAAGGCATTAAAATTTGAAATGCAAAGGTGATAGATTCTCCACTTCTAGGGGGAAGGTGGGTCTGAGGTTAGATACAATAGCAATAAAATAAGAGCAGAGCTTTTCTCAGGAGCACATACTTTTTGTTGTACCAAGAAATAATGGCCACACAGGAGAACAAGAAATATATGAAGCGGAAACAAGTCTCTCATGAGTGAGAAAGCAGTAGAGAAAAGGGAAATAAAAATGCAACTTTTGCTTGAGAAACACAATATTTGGTACATTTAAGACAATGAAAATCCAGAAATATTTTTCTGATAAAGCTTTTATATAAATGAAAGTTAAGTAAAACAGAGTGAAAGACTTGTGTGACCTGAGATTATGAGAAGGCAGGGAAAGAGAGTTGTATTGTTTAGAAATTTGTCCTAAAATACTAGTAGCACTTGAATAAATGTTTGGATGCATTTAATAATTTCTTTTCTTTTTTAAAAAAGCCTGAGTGGTATTTAACACAAGTACTTATGTGGATTGGAAATCATTCAAAGTTCCTTGATGACAAAATCCAGCCAATACTGGACAAGGCAGGCTCTTCAGTGAATGCTGGGGTAAGTAATGAAATGGTTTGTAAATGTGAGTATAAATATCTAAGTCAGCTTCTGATAGATATTTGGCCCATTTCCACTGAAATGTGTACGTGGTGAGACTTAGTCTAGTAGCAGTTTCTTGTGTACATGTTTGCACATGTCAGTACTTCTTGTCTCTGACATTCACTTCTTTCCTTTCCAAAGCTTGAATTCTCTCGTGCTCTAGTGATGCTGATTTTGGAGAAGTTGGCTGCTGATATCCCCTGCCTGTTGTATGATGATACACTCTTTTGTCATCTCGTGGACGAGGTCCTTCTATTTGAGAGAGAGTTATACAGCGTTCATGGTTATCTCAGCAGCCTTCCCAGCTGCATGCATATTCTGTCAGAAGAATCCTGCTTCCAAAGGTGGCTAACAGTGGAAAAAAAATGTAAGACTTACAGTGCATTTTGTTGGCCTTTATATTGCACAGTCAGAAAGTATGTGTCTACTTACACAGCTACCCTTCTTAAGTAGGGTAAGTCACTTGGACAGGGCTACTACCAAAAACATATGTATTTTTATGCTCTTTCATTATTCTGAGTAAAAATTGATTAGGTTTTAACAGTGCTGTATTTTGTGGGACTCTTGCCCCTAAGCTGTATGCAATCAAGAAGGCTTATTTTTAGACAAATGTTATGTCTGTGCAGAGATGGACTTAAAATTGAAATAAGGGCGAGGTATTAGTTTTTGAGAAATGAAGAAAAAATATATTGGAAAAGAGCAAGCCAACCATTAAAAAACAAAACCAATCCCCCAATCTATTCTGTCATTTAACCCTGTTAACAGTGTTGTAAATAGATACATTGAATCTGATTTTGTATGAAACGAGTTGTCAGTAATTTTTTATAAACTGAAAATGAAAAATTTAACTTACTAGAGGTAAGGCTTTTATGTTAGTATGCTTTAGAGGGGCTTTTGTTAGTTTTTTTTTTAATTAAAAACTTAACTTTTAAGTTTCTTGCATTTCAGTTGCTCTTCAGAAAATGGACTCTATGCTTTCTTCAGAGGCTGCATGGATATCACAGTACAAAGATATCACTGATGTAGATGAAATGAAAGTTCCAGACTGTGCTGAAACTTTTATGACTCTCTTGTTAGTTATAACAGGTAATTATATCTATGGGCATTGCTCTTGTTTGTAATGAACAGTAAAAAACCTTCAGCTAACAGATTTCTTTACTAAATAATTTACTAAATACTCATTGTCAGCAGTAGTCACCAAATAATCTTGCAAAGCTGTGATATTTGCAGTTTAATGAAAACTTCCTGTTCGTTTTGTATTTTGGACACTAACTCATGCATGAATAATCTTGACCTAGTGACATGTTAGCAAAATAATAATTATAAATATATGCTTGATATTTACTATATTCTCTCATAGTTGGCAGAATATAATTTGTTGCAATTCAGTAATAAATCCTAGTAGTTCTTTTGAATCTGTGTCAATTCAGAAGCTCTTAAGTATCTTTTCTTTTTTTGCAACAGTACATAAGAGCAAGTATGTTTTCAGGAGACCATTGCATCCTCAATGGCTTGGTCTTTCTCTGTGTGAGGGTGCTTTTACCACGCTGGAGGGTGTGGTATTGCCACAGATTGCTTCAAGTGTTAGAGTACAAACTGCTTGTGGAATCAGGAGAGGGAAGAAAGTCGTTGCATGTTTAGCTTTTGCATGGGCAGTTTCCCTGAACACATTGAAATACTGGCTGGTTTAAATACTGACTGTATGATGTTCTCATAGAGTGAGGAGGTGCATGTATGTACCTGATGCCTGTGATGTTTCTTTTTGAAAAGCTTTTATTTAGTGTTGGAAAGCCTAAAAACATTTTATCAATGTCTTTCCAGACAGGTATAAGAATCTTCCAACAGCTTCCAGGAAACTCCAGTTCCTGGGCCTACAGAAGGAGTTAGTTGATGATTTCAGGATACGATTAACCCAAGTGATGAAGGAAGAGACAAGAGCTTCCTTAGGATTCCGATACTGTGCAATCCTTAATGCTGTTAATTATATTGCAACAGTGTTGGCAGACTGGGCTGACAATGTAGTAAGTAAATATTCTTCTTTAGGAGAAAAATATTTTAAAATGGACTTGGGATGTTTGTTTTGTAATAAACATTTTATTTTCAGCACTTTTTAGGTGTATTCAGGAGACTTAATTACTGAAAAAGTAGAATGAGATATAAATTTGGATTTAGTAAAAGATGTATAAATAAGGACAGGTTATTGTTTGATGCCTAAGCTGCCAATTATAAACTTTCTAGGGAAATGCAGAGAGAGCCTGGGAAATGGAATAATCTGAAGAGACCAAAAAACCTGGTCTCCTTTACATGTTTTGTTTGGTTTTTTTTCTTGTAAAAAAAAAAGTGAATTGATTTTGGAGATCTCAGAACCAGAGCAGCAGCCTTTGCCTGGTGCTTGAACTCCTCCCACGGCAGGAAAGCTTAGACAGATGCGTGTGTGTATCTGTGTTGCAGCACAGTTCAGGTGTGGCCCAGAAAGGCTGCTCACTGATAACTGGGAATTAGTGACTGATGTACAACAGCCTGGTGGCAGCACGGCCTAGTGAGGAATTTCAGCTTTTCTGCAGATTTGGTGCTGAAGGTCAAAAAACCTTTTACACATGGAGTGTGCAGAATAAGGCATTGTGTGAGCTGTGGGCAGCCTCCAAATTCTTACTGTCTTCACAGGAAGCTGTGGCTCTAGCAGGGGATAATCTTGACTTGATAGGACAGCAGTCTTCATGTTGTATAACTGCATCTTCTAGTGTCTGGATCTGCTTAAAAGCAAAACCAACAAGCTGTTGCCACAATGAACTCAATAAACTAAATTCATTTTCTTGCTGTTGTCAGCACAGTAAATTTATGATTCAATGAATAATCATTGCTAAAAAAATTACAATTAAAGTTTACTTTGGCAAATCTTCAAGAGGCCAAGGTAGCCTTTTTTAAAAGCATACTGCTGTCAATCTTAAAATATCTTTTCAGTATTTCTTTAGATCCCTTTACCTATCTGATGTTGTATCAGTTCCATCACTAGGATTGAGCCACCATGTTTTGTTTTTCACTAAATCAGGATCACAGGGAAGGATAAGAAAGTGTTTTTAAAATCTTAAATTTTTAACTTTATAAATGTGCCAGAGGAGAGAGTTTTCTACAACTGTGTTTAACAAAGTACCAATAAAAGTTCAAGGAGTAAGATTATTTTCTGTGGTGTTCCTCTCTGGTTTTGTTTGCCTAGTTCTTCTTGCAGCTGCAGCAGGCCGAGCTAGAGGTCCGTGCAGAAAGTGACACCATGAGCCAGCTCCAGCTGGGACAGCTGGCATCCATGGAGAGCTCTGTCTTTGATGACATGATCAACCTCCTGGAGCGCCTCAAGCATGACATGCTGACACGACAAGTAGATCATGTCTTCAGAGAGGTCAAAGATGCTGCAAAGCTGTACAAAAAAGAGAGGTGATTCTGTTTATTTAATCTCTTTGCATGTTACAGGATTATTTCCTGTTAAAAATATTGACAGTAGTAAAGGCAAGAATAGATAATAGGCAGTATTTTTTTTTTTCTGGAGTAGGAAAGGGTAGTAAGTTTTGGAAAATACTCCTTATTCTTACCTGGGGACAATTGTCATGCTATGTTTTCTAAAGTAGTTCCACAATTAGTAGATGTATTAGTTTAACATCCTAGGAAAGATTCTGGATAGTTCTAGTTTTCTGTTTTGAGCAGGAATTATTTTCTTCATAGTAGTATAGGAAATTTTATGCAAAATGGCCTGTCATGACTGTTCTGTCTTAACAGACTCCCAAGGCTTCTTGAATATTTTCTTCTGAGTAGAATTTCTGAAGTATTTCATAAAAGGAATAGAATTCCATGATTTTCAGATTAGATGGGGTTCCCTAGAATGACATGTTCAGAGATTTATAACTAAAGCATGAGTTTAATATTAAATGAAATTCAAACACAGCATTAGACTGATAACTTTTAGATTAGAAATCGGAAAGGATTGTCTCTGAAACATTGTAAATGGGTAAGATTTTTTTTAAAGGGTAATTTTAACTTCAGTTGATGTAACATGAATAATTTCACTCTAATGACTGCAGTGCAATGGTTTCTTTTAGGTGGTTGTCTTTACCCTCTCAAGCAGAGCAAGCAGTGATGTCCTTGTCGAGCACGGCGTGCCCGATGCTGCAGACACTGCGAGACCGTTTGCTGCAACTGGAGCAGCAACTCTGCCACTCACTGTTCAAAATTTTCTGGCAAATGCTTGCAGAGAAAGTGGATCTGCACATCTATCAGGAAGTGGGTATCAGTGTGACCTGTGCAGTGCCACGTAGGTGTCAGTGACAGCAGATATTTAAACAGCAGATGCACCTCTTTGTGTTTGTAGATCATTATGGCAAATCATTTCAATGAAGGAGGAGCAGCACAACTCCAGTTCGACATGAGCCGGAATTTGTTCCCCCTGTTTTCACATTACTGCAAGAGGCCAGAAAACTACTTCAAGCAGTAAGTAGGCAAACTTCTGATCTACTGGATATGTGTTCTACTTAAAACCAAGATTGTTTCAGTTAGTTTTGAGCCACACTTTAAAAGTTGATTCTGCAGCATGTACTCAGACAGCAACAGACTGTGGCATGTGTCTTGGAGTATTTTGTGCAGTCAGGATGTCTAGTTAAAATTACGGAAGCAATATTAAGTAGCACAAACCTCTGATTCTGGGGCCAAAGAAACTAGTCAAAGATACAGTTACAACAACAAACTTTATTGTTAGAAGAACTACTTTAAACTATTTTCTTCCTCAGGATTGCCTTGTGAGGCATGAGAAGCTGCTACTTTCTTTCTGGTTAGTCTGTTTCACTAGCCCTCAAAATCCTCAGCTGACTGAGGCTGAAATCTGAACCAACATGGAGCATAGAAGGGTTTTTTGTTACACTTAAATTTGTGCGGCTTACATTAATCCACGTAACTTTTCCTCTAGCATAAAAGAAGCCTGCATTATCCTGAACCTGAATATTGGCTCTGCCTTGCTTCTGAAGGATGTCCTACAGTCAGCTTCAGAAAATGAACCATTAAAGCCCAGCCAGCCATCTGCAGCAGCAGCACTAAATGAACTTGGAGTTTATAAACTGGCTCAAAGGGATGTTGAGATTCTTCTCAGTTTGAGAGCTAATTGGCCAAATACAGGAAAATAAAGACTTCTTCAGAAATGGTTAATAACTTGGTCTAGATTACTTATTCCAAGCAAAAGCAAAGCGAATATCTTGTAATATACTTATTTCTTTCATTTCTATATGCTGTGAGGTTGTTTTAATCTAATCTTATGCCTTATTCTATACAGTTCAAAGAAAAAATTCAAAATGCTACTGACTTGGTGTTGAACTGTGCAGATCTTATTTTCCATGGCCACCTCGCCATTGCATTTGGAAGCTAAAACTGTTCATCTCTAATGAACAGTCTGCCTTGTCTGCATCATTCTTAGAAACAGAGTATTTACAGTGTAAATGCAGTTTTGTACAACGTGGGCTAATGTTCCCTATGAACTGGTCAGTCTTGAGTTATAAAACATCTGTGTTTATCTCCAAATTTCAGGTAATGGATGTTCTGTATCAAAATGTATATAATCAATGCAGAAGGAAGGAATATGTCACTGTTTTCTTCATACAAATTAAGATAGTCTTTTACAGAAAAAACAATAGCCTAATTTTTTTAAAAAAGTTTCTCCTTATGTGTGCTAAGTTTGAAAATACCACTTGGAAGTGCTACCTGCATTTTCATGTGGACATTTGTCATAACTTGTTGAAGTTGTTTTTTCCTTAAAAATACCCAAAAACCAAAGCGCAGCGCAAGCCCAAAAACCAACTTAATTTTATTCAGTGCTAATGAGCCAACAGGTAACAATCCTTTACTGTAAACTATAACCTGAAGGAGGAAACTCCAAAATACTATCTCAGTTGCAAAAGAGGTCTCTACTTTTTTTTTTAACCATCTAATTATATTAAGAACAACAATACTCCCTCCAGTGCCTGCTGGACATGCTCGTGTTCTTGCCACTTGGCCTTTTCAGCTGATTGCTCCACTGAAGGGCAGGGAAGATGAGAAAAAGAGAAAAGAGAATATTGCTTAAAATCGACTCTTCACAGCTGCCAAACCAGAAGAAAAACTGGAGAAGATGCCTGTTTTTAATATATATAGCAGACCACTGCTCAAACTAATACACAGACCAGCTCTCCAGCATCTTTTTCTTCCTATGACAGAAAAAGAAAACCTCTAGTTAGATAATGAGGATAATTAGTTCCTTACCTTTCAGCAATTGCAACAGTTACTAAAAAATTGCTCCTAGAACTATACCTTGACTATGAGGAATTATTTGAACTCAACCTATTTCATCTCCAGCTGTGTTACCACCCCTGACGAAGACAACAGGGTCTCACTGTTCCACATTTCTAGATCAGTATTTTAACCCCTGGGCTGCCTGATGACCTTCACTCTGACCTGAGGGGTGGGTACTGTGAGAGGATCCTGAAACTGAGGTGGTGGAGGGCATGAAGTTTGGTTCACCTTACAGCAAGGTGAGAAGGTCAGGCAGTAACTGACCTCTTTTTTTTAATCTTGCAATGCAAAGTGACACAGTCGGGCTTAAACCAGCAATTAAACTATCTGTTAATTATGTAGCTTTGTAAATAAAAAATAAATCTCAGTAAAATATATCCTATGCATATGTTCCCCCCCCCAAAAAAAAAAAAAAAAACACCACCACAATTTCAATTAAACTCACATTCCTTCCTTGAATTCTTCCCGTGTGATTTCCACATCATCTTCTAGCTCCAAATCCTCAGTGCTCAGTCCCAAAGTTTTGAGGGCTAAAGTTAACAAAAGAGAAATTTTTATGCAAGTCATTGGAAAGACAAATTTAAATTTAAAGGTGCCTAGATCTAACAAGGTAAACGTGTGTAACATAACAACACGTAACAGAAACGCAGGAAACTTATCCTCATGTCACTTTTTTGAACTCTCCAAGTTCCAGGTTGTGTGGGCAGCTGTGTGGATAATTTTGAAGAATGCAGATGGGTATCTTTGAAGCTATTTTAATAGTTCTGTGCAAGCGAGCAGTTTGGTGTGGCAGGGGTGCAGGCGGACGCACCTTCCCTGTACTGCGCGGGTCTGATGGAGCCCTGGCCTAGGACATCCAGCAGGCTGAACATGGCGTCCACGTTGGCCTCGTCCATGAGGAACGGGTACTCGCCCTCGGCTCGCCTCCCAGCCTTCACCCGTTCCAGCACCTGGATCAGGAACTCGCGTGGCCGTTCTGCAAGGAGGTCAGAGAGCCCGCGGGCACCGGGCCTCAGCCGGGGCGCGGAGGCCGCGCAGCCCCGCCGCCCCCGCTGCCGCCCCGCTCCCGGCGGGGCCGGGCCTGCGCGCACCGGGCCGGTGGAAGAGCAGCAGCGCTCCGAGGCGGTGCAGCAGCTCGGGCAGCCGGTGCCGCCGCAGGTACTCGCGGCTCTGCTCCTCGCCCGCCGCCATCCCGCGGTGCCGGGGCGGCGTGAGGGGGGCCAGCGGCGGGAGCCGTGCGGGCACGGGCGGGAGGAGGGCGAGCAGAGGAGCCCGCGGCGGCTCCGGCCCCGGGACGCTCCGCGGGGGCAGCGGGAAGGGAAGGAAGAACTGACTTTCCTGGAAGTCGTCACGGTAGCACCGGAACAGACACGCCTTGCTCCCCGCGGGGTCCCGGTTCTGCGTTGGTTCGTGGGGAAAGCAAAGGACACGCGGTCGGTCCTTTGTAACACGTATGCGGGTGCTGAAGGCCCGTTAGTCCGGAGAAGACTCATGATGGCCCCTCTCAGTGCATATAAATGTCTCAAAGGCCCGTGCCAAGACGATGTGTCAGACTCTTCTCCGTGGTGCCAGCGACAGGACGGGTAGCACTGGCCCTAAAGTGAAACACAAGAAGTCCCACCTCAACGTGAGGAAGAACTTGTTTACGTTGAGGGTGCAGAGCACTGGAACAGGCTGCCCAGGGCGGTCGCGGAGCCTCCCGCTCTGGAGACATTTCGAACCCGGCTGGATGTGCTCCCGTGTCACCGGCGGCAGGTGACCCTGCCTCGGCAGCGGGGCTGGCGGATGATCTCCAGGGGTCCCTCCCAACCCCAAGGATTCTGTGATTCTGTGTTCTCACCTCCAGCCACGTCTCCTTCCACCGGCGGTACCGCCTTCTTCACCTCCCACCGCTCCCCAGGCACAGCCCTGGCTCATCCCCGCCGTGTGAGGGGCTGCCAGGATGTTCCCAGTGTCCTACACCCGTACGCGGGGCTAAACCAGCGGCCAGCAACTGAGAGTAAGAGAGTTTACATTTTAAAACCATGACTGAGTCTTGCAACATAGCCTGTGCAAACAGAGAAGAGACATCAAAGAAGCTTTTGACTGTACTACCCACTGCTAATAGGAGAACCATAATCAAGTAAAGTGTCCCACTAAAAAAAACCAAACAAAACAATTAAGGAAATCTAGAAATATATAACTATCTGCCATCAAATAAAATCAGACAATGATAAATGAGCATATAGTAAAGAATAGTAGTCCTGTGGAAAGTCTAGTGCTAAATATATTTAACTATTTGCCAAAACTAAAATATCACAAGATATTAATAGAATTCACTTAATTTTTTCTTAGATAAAGTGGGAGAAAGGCAGCATCCAAAGCTGCAGAGATTGTACAGCCGTGTGCTGTCTGTATTCTCTGTTATTTTAAACTGTCTATGCTACCTGCTTTTAGTCTCAATTAGGGCTAGAGGAACTGTAGGTTTCTAACAGTTGCCTCTTATGACAGTTGCCAGGCAGTGATGGAAACCTCCTTCTCCTGAGTAAAACATTCCATAGTTACTCAATCCATTCCTGCATTAGTCTTTCTATGCCTTTCTGCAGAGTTTGCAAAGCATTAGCAAAAATTTTTTCTGAAAAAGAGCCATAGCAGAAAGTGTTGATTGAAATGTGGAGAAGTACAAACAGGAGAAGGGCTGGTCAGCAGAGGAGAAATAAAGATGTGGAAAATACATCTCATTCCTGAAAATGAGAACCTAAGGAAGACTGTCAGGAAAAGAAGGAGCAAGTGAAATACTGGTAGGTTGGTCGGTCGGTGTTCAGGTCAAGGAAACCAGCATTTGGCAAAGGATGTTTCTCAACAAAGATAAACAGTAGGAAATACACGTTAAGGCTAAAATCTTAAGAATAAGCACAGGAATTATGGATTTAGATGTGTCTCCCTCAGGAATGGTTAAAAAAAAATCACTAAACAGAGCAAATCTCAATTTGATTTACAACTAGAAATTTATTTTTTTAAATTCTATTTCACTATTAGGGAAGCACAATTTTATTTACTTGAAAAACTATTCTGATGATGAATCATGTAGTTATTATTTACATAATAAATTATTATCCTCTGTTCATATAATGATAGTACCAGCTATATATATGAATCCTAAAAGTATGATATTTCAGGATAATTTGCAAGGAGCTCCCATGGGCTATTGTAAGGGAAACTGAACTTCTGGTGGCTGAGAAAAACAGGATTTGACAAACACCTGAAAGTATTCTGGTTCCATTATAGAGATGCTGCTGAATAAGTTTTAATAAAGAACTAAAGGGCAAAATTATTTTCATCTGTTTAAAGCATCCTGGTTGTATAAATTAGATTTCTTTAAAAGGCTTAATACCTGTTGTGATAGAAGCTGAGCCTTCTACAGAATATCACTAGTAATTTAAGCCTTTTATCTAATTTAATAGGGCTAAATTGACTACAATGAGCCTCTAAGAGTTGTAATGAAGAGAAACAGGGACTGCAGGACAGATATGCAGCTGGTTCCAGAACAACCATTTGTCTTGCAGGGGAAACCAGGCAGATAGATGTGTTCTTTCAAATGGGAATGTCAGAAGACTAAAGTCTTGGGCTATGGGAAAAGACAGGAGCAATACAGGCTGGGAAGGATCCCTAGATGTGCCACAGGCTTCCTGTGCACACAGCTGCTGAGAGCAGCTCCTTGAAGGCTTTACTTACCTCTGCTGCTCCCTGGCATGAGCATTGGGAAGCACTCTGCTAGGGATCAAAGGATGTAGGGATTGGTGCTGCCATTGCTGTAGCTGCTTTGGAAGAACTCCACTGCAGCTTCCCTCTGTGTGTCCCCAAGGACTTCCAAGACACAGGTGAGTTCCTCATCAGGGGATTTTATATTATACATTTATAGAGGAAAGTGCTCAACTACAGAAATATCGAGCTTCTGAGTATTGATTATACCAACAGCCAGAACTGCTTTTTTTGTTTTTATTGTACAGAACAGCGGAATAATTAAGTAGAAATTGTACTCTGGAGATCATGTGGTCAACTCCCTTTCCTCTTCAAACTGGGCTAATTTCAAAGACTGGCTCAGCTTGTTCTCAGCCTTGTCAAGTTTTTACTGTCTCCGGAATGGAGACTCCTCAGCCTCATTTGCTCTGTGTTCCAGTGCTCAGCTGCACAGGAATGGTACCAGCCTGTATCCTTGAATCAAGCCCAGGTTTTCCCATAGAGATGCAGGATAAGCAGTCCTTCACTCAGACATCCTGGGGATAGCACCCCACTGGCCAAACTATGCCCAAAGCTCCAAGCACAGACCTCTCCAGTTAAAAACTGAAGCAAAGGTAGCAATGAGTGTACCTCTGTCACCTCCCTATCCTCTGGGTTACCTACCACATGTACTGGGGCCCACATTTTACTTTCCCTTCCATGTTAATGTACTGGACGTGTCCTTCACATCCCTCCCTAATTCCAACTCTAGCTGAGCTTTGGCTTTCCTGTTTCTGTTTCAGCATGCCAGGGCAGTGTTTATTCCTCTAGGGTAGTCCACCCCTGCTTCCACAGTCTTGCCTTTTGCCTCTGACTTTGTCAGGAGCTCTCCATTCAGCCATGCTGGCCTTCTCCTGTGTCTGCTCAGCTTCCTGCAGATCAGAATGGACTGATTCCTTCTGTTCCTGTGCTTCAGCTAGCTCTCCTGGGCCCTTTAGGCCAGTCTCCTGCAGGGTTCTGCCAATAAAATGTCTGCAGGAGACAAAGTCTTGCTCTCCTAAATCCCAGGCTTGCAGTTCAACTGTTTATCTTCCTCACTTCGCTTAGAATTGTAAGCTTTGCTATATTGCAGTCACTTGCCAAGGCTGCACCAGTGTCAGTGCTCCCAGCAGCCCTTCCTTATGTGTCAGCAGCATGTCTAGCATAGCCCCACTTGGCTTGTTGAGCCCTTCTGTCAAAAAATTGTCCTTGATGTACTGCAGAAATAGCTGGATCACCACTTGTGCCATCCCAGTCCTCTCCACAAGAACAAGAGCCCATAGTCATCTGTCTAAGCTGTGAATGTTGGCTTTTTTTTTTTTTCTTTTCCCCCAGTCAGCTGCAAAATAAAGAATTCTGCCATCAGAAATCATGTACTGGGAAAAATAAATCAGGAATTAAAAAAATACTTCTTGTTTCTGAGTGAAGGAGCAGAATATGTCACAACATGCCTAGATTGATATCAGAAGACTTTACTGTCTTCTAACAGAACTGTCCACTTCTTTGATGGCTGAAAAGCCATGAAACTGATTTCCTGGAACTATGGTTGGACTCCTGCTGAAGGAAAGGGGGGAAAAAAGAAGTTACTTGAGCAGGAGCCTGCTTTCTTTGAGATACACATATTTTCCTGTGTAAGGATGGCTCTAAGCCCATGGCTCTTCAAAGCACAGATGCTTTTATTCCAGCAGTATCTGTAGAATGAGCTCACACTACACAGGGTGGGAGAGATCAGAGGACCATCTCCATTGCCTCAGTGTCTCTGACACCCCACAGTTCAAACAGACATTTTGAGCAACAAAAAGGTGGGCATGCAGTTAGGAAGCGGAAGTATGGATTGTGCATCTCCAAAGGTTTGTGTTTCTGAAGAGTAACCCCTGTCTTTTCCTGTACTTGATTGCAAATCCATACATCTACTCTAGCTGTAGTCACGTCAGTCAGTACTTTGTAAAAGCAGAGTTACCAGGTGTTACAAACACAAATCCTAAAGAAAAGTAATATGGAAGGAGTAGCTCAAGATGAGATTATAAAAACAACAAAAACCCCAAATGCCCAAGAAACCACACCACAAAGTTCCCCAAATGATTATGGATCAAAATAAGAGAAAACTTAAGAAAAAGAAAGACAAATAATTGCAATTTAAGACTGACCGGAGGGGAAAGTTTCTTGTGTAGGCTGTTGAGAACACCTTAGAACTGAGGCAAGATATATATATATATATATATATATATATATATACACATACATATTTATTTATTTATTTATTTATACATATATATTCTGCAGCTGTGGTGGAAAAGACAAAGAGGTTGAGCCTGTGTAGTCATTTCCCAGTAGTGACCTATCTCACTCACCTGTGCCATGGTGCTCCAAATCAGCACTGAGGAAATTTCCCACTGGAAAGGGATGATGGTTTCTCTTCTGCAGTGATGTCTCCTCCATCACCATTTCATCTGCTGCCTCAGTAGAGCCAGGCTGGAAATGAGCTGACACAGACATGGGACTCCCGGGGCTGCACTCATGTTCATCAGGCCATTCTTGTACTTATACCAAAAGGCCTTCACACCTGTGGATTCTGTAAATGCACTTTGTCCACAATAGACAGCTTTTCTGAAATTACCCTTGTGGTGTCACATCAACCATGTTAGCAACTGCTCCAAGTTACTCAAACCCAGACTGAATTTCAGAGCTCAATATGTCACATTTGGGAAATGGGCACAGCTGAAGATAGTGCCCATCTCAAATCCCTACTGGTGTCCTTACCCTCAAATCAAGTTCTCCTGAACCTGATTATTATTGTTGGCAAATTTCTCCTAAAGCTTCCCTTTTCCTTTCTGTAGGGACAACAGATCACAGACTAGAGCTAAGTATTTTGGGTCAGCCATAAACAACAAAACCCCACAGAAAAGAATCCAGCTTGTGTCATTTGTAGTGCCTTACAAAAGGAGAACATGAGCTCAGCACTGCCTGCCATGGATCCTCCAGGCAAAGGGCAGACTGGCACCTCCTGCTCAATGATCAGCTTCAGCTTTCTTCTACTTAGGAAAGTGTCTTTTAAAAGAGATCTGCATTTGCTTTGAATAGTTGCTTTCAGGAAGTATTCAAGGAGCAAAACAGCATAGAAAGATTTGCATGAAATGAAATAAACATTCTTGTGTTCTGAAGTCTGAATGTGTTGTATGACTCTCCTCCAAATATTTCTGGAATCAGTATTTGGCATTTTTTCCAATTGTGAATCCTGACAGATTTGGAAGAATAAAACAGATCCTGGTTGCACACAGCAATAACTTCTTTCTAAAATAAATAGTTCCATGGTAAAAACAGAAGCATAAAAATGAGAGTGCAATGAATAAAGAAGTTACAGTGTGATTTGCTTCTCTCTAAAATGGGTGGTATTTAGAGCATGTTAGAGAACACGAGCAGGAGAGGAGTGCTACAAGCAGAACACTTGTGCATAACCAAAAAAAGGAGGGGAAACCCAGCTCCAGATATATAGATCATTCCAACAAACCCAAACGAGCTAAAAAACTGCAGATTTATTTTTGGGAAGTCAGTGGTCTTCAACCTTTGCTGGCCTTAGGCAGTGATGGCAACCAACTAAGATATTAGCCATATTCTGTTTTCTTGGCTGCAGTTTTAATTCCTCATGGCTGCAATAAATAGCAAAGCATCTTATGAACACAGAGTTACTCTTTAGCCATACATGGAGACCACTTTTATCAGATGAAACTTCAGCATCTACTACTATTTAATGATATTCATTTTTTCTGTAGTGGAAAAGATTAAAAAAAAGCTTTCAAAATACAAGTAGCTCAGTATCTCAGGTCAAGACATTAACTGGACAGTAAAGAGGAAATTCAGGATTAGCTTCTGTGACAGGAATCAGAAAGTGCAAGACATTACACAAAAAGCTTTTTACCTAGAAGGTAAAATTTCCCTCTTTCAATTCCCTTTTCCTGCAAGGCAGCCCAGCTTCCTATCTCCTCTGCCAGTTCTGAGTGTGTGCACACAAAATGCGGTTTGCAATCCAAACTGCTTGCTTTTAAAAAAGGTACTGTAATTGTGAGCATCTTCCCTACAGTATCTCCAAGACAGTTTCCAGATACTTCATAAAAAGAGCATAAAAATGTCCATCTTCCCCAGATTTGCAGAAGAGGGTGGCTGCGAGAGAAAAAACTGCAATCCTCTCTGCAGAGCTGTCGAGCCAATGAACAATTTAAGTCTCATTTGATCTGTAATTGGAACAGGCTTTGCACAGAACAAGAATCTTAACGCCTAGATAAGAGCTGCGGGTTCAGTATTAATGATGATAAAAAGACTGGTTATAAATTTGTCCTGCCCATTGAAGTGAGAATTCCTAAATCTAGCAGCTGTAACAAAGTTAATTCTTACACTGATAAGGAATGAGAAAATGCATTCGGCTAAGCAAAGGAATTTAAAAATGGTTTGTCAGTGCAAAAAACCTCAGTAGCTGATTGCTGCACGTGTCTTGACATGTAAATACAGAAATATTTTAGACATGAATGCCAAAAATAATCCCAGGGCAATTCAGCCCTGTACAGAAAGCTGGGCAGATCTTTTGAACTACCGTGGAATTCTCAGTGCAGGGCATCTGCAAAATGCATTTCAGCCTCTGGGAAGAGAAAGCAATACACACCATTTTTGTTTTGCAAAGAGAAATAATAACAAACCCCATCTGTTTCTTACAAACATATAAATTATTTTATTTACAAAGCCATGTTACAAAAAAAAATAATAATAAAGCAAAAAACAAAAAATACAATCGCTCACTAGAGAATATCTCCAGGCCCGGTGTTGAACCATGGCAGTATCAATCAGATACATGTTTGTTCTGGTTTTCCTTTTTTAAACTGTAAGCCATAGAATTTACTATTTACACCTACTTTAGACATTTATTCTGCTTACAATTATCACAAGCATGGAATGAATTCTATTTGATACTGCTAATACATAAAGGTGCAGGACAAAGAATGAAAATACTTAGTGTTACAAAATATGGATTGTAGAAAAGAAATTGGCTGTACAAGTATGGCATTTTTTTTTTCTTAGAATGATTGGACATGCTTTCTTCAAAAGTCTTCTGGAAAAGGTTCTAAAATCTGTAGTAGGAAAGCACAATATAGCAGGTGCAAATTCATTTCTGTGCAACAACAGTTATTTAATATATCCCATGACTGACCAGCTATGCAAAACCCACAGAGTTTTGTTAAAGTGCCATGGGTCAACAGCATAACAAAATATAAGGTGTAAATAGAAAAATTTCTTTTTTTCTTCTTTTTTTTTAAAACAATAGTTCACTGAGAATCAGCAATAATAGAATATGCTGTATAAACTATTCTCTACAAAGGTCGATCAGCACTATTTACAATTGTTACATCGATACAAAAGAAGGCATACAAGTTATCCAAGTCGCTTTTTATGGCTGACGGGCCTATGCATTGCGTATGTGGAACAACCAAAGCTTCTGAGCCTCTATTGCTGGAAACAAATCACAAGGTTTTCAGGCAAATGGGGAAGAAAAAGAACCACGAGTGAATGCTACACTAAGAATGCATTATAGGCTGGTCCAGTTTGTATCCGCTTTTTTTCCCAAAGTTTACTTCCATTTCATTTTGCAGGCTAAAATTTCCGATACGTTTAATTAAATAATGATTCTTTGATGATGAAAGAACACCACGGGAATTTTACTTCGTGCTTAACTTTCCTGAAATGCTGTCAGGTGTAAGCCAGTTGAAAATAAAATTTAAGCAGCATTCAAAGGACAGGCTCCATAATTCAGCTTTCCAATTAAAAGATGCATGGAAACAGCTAAAGCTTCCTAAAACTACAAAATTGCTCCTTCAGTCACTGATTAGCATTATTTCTCAGAAGCAACCACTGAATCTCACAACCACTGTTTTCCCTCAACAACTAGAAATAGCAGTTCATTGATTACAGAGGATGACTTTGTTACTGAGATTTTTAAAATCCTGCAGTTTTATAACTCAAAATAAATTAAAAAAAAAATCAACATAGTACTGCTCCTAAAACTGAACAAGACAAAAATTGTGCAAAAATAACAAAGATATGTACACATTTTTCAGTCTGAAGAAATGTACAATAAAAACATAATTCAAAGAACATTTTAAAAATATAAACATTGCTTAAACTTTCCTAAGTTTCATACTGTTTCTGAAACTATACCGGTCAGTTAGCTCTGAAGTATAGCAAAACATAAATTATTACAAAATTAACACTATAAAAATTTATTTTAAGAATATTTCTAAACTTTTTTTCAAAGGGTCTAGCCTTGTTTATAATTGCTTAAACATTTTTAGTCTTAAAATTTGCCTTAACCCTTCTTTTTTTAAAAAAGAAAGTAGTAATAATCTCCCTATTTGCAGTCTCTCGCCTTTCCCCAAGATGTAAATAAACCAGCATATAAGTGCACTTTTAACACTGTAGAAATAAAAATTAACTCCTCTGTACTATTGTTCCAGTACCTAGTATTGGCTTCCTGATTATAAAATCTATATTTTATTAAAAAATTATTCAGTAATCCTATAAGAAACACTGTCAGTGCAATTCTATTAATGCAAGCCAATCTGCTCAACTCCTGTCCTCGCAAACCCAAACTGCTCACTGAAGTTATCAAGTGCTGTGTTCTTAAGGGTCTGGAAATCCCCCAAGATATGGGGATTTTGCACCTTGGGCCCCTGATAACAGTAATTACAGTTTGGTGCAAAATTCTGCTATGCATTGATTGAAGTACAGATTCCTTAAGAGCCTGATTCTGGAAGAGGCTGAACACTCAGAGTTCCCACTGAAATTATTAAATGCTGTAGGTACAGAGCACCAATCAGGATTAGTCCCTAAAGTTGCAGTGCCCCAACTGTTTGCAAATTACTAAGAAATGCACTCAATTTTTATCCATAGGACAAGCTTAAATACAGAATTACTGTACTTTTTATTTAATGAAAAAATTTGGAGATCCTTTAAATAAATTCAAATTATGGTCTGGATTTTTTTTTTTTTTTGGAATGTCCATTGTTTTCTGGTTAGGAAACAAAGGGAGCATTGCAACACTAACAGCTTTAAAAGGCATGAAACATAACCAAGCAGAACGCACAGATCAGTGGCAAATACAAGTGGAAAAACTAAACAAATCACTATTACAGTTTTCTGTAAATTTAATTCTCATTAAAACCACAAATTCATAAAATATTAAATCCATCTGCAGGACATAGAAAAGAAAAACCCTGTGGAGTAGGGCTGCTGAGAGCTAGAGATTATAGGCTGGTTCCTTTTCCTTGTTATGGAAGAGTCCTTATTCTACCAGTCCGGTTTGATGTCTTCTAAAAGAGAAACCAGAGCCAGGTTCAAAATCACACAATGTCTTTTGGTATAAAACACTTCAATAATGTCTGTGGCTGACAGTACTCAAAGCAGGAATTTATTTCAAGTCCCTGAACTAAATTTCCTCCCTGTTTACTGATTACATTAGACCTTTAAGAAAAGGAACTGCTTTGAATAAACGGCATATTTCCTTTTGGGACGGTCTGATTTTAGTAAGCTTTGGTGAATTTCATGTTCATTAACTTGGTTATCATTACAAATAAAGAGCAGCAATAAGACGACAACTCTGAAGAATCTTTTCCTCTACACAGCATGTTTTCATGCACAAGGAATCCTCACACAGCATACACGTTGTCACCTTCCCTTAATAAAATGATCTAGTTATTCAGTATTTAAAAACCACCGCATACTGAGGTCTTGAAGTGTTAACACTTTCAGGCACCTAAAAGCACTATGAAGACAAAAAGACTTGATTAGTTAAAAACCTAGAACAAGAATAAAAACTGGAGAAAACAAACTTTTAATACATACAGGCACAAATAATTTGACTGTAAAACTACCATTCAATTAATTTTTGTTAAAGATCAAGTAGTTTTTGTAGGGAAAAGTAGAATTTCTTTTACTAAAGCAACAATAATAGTTCAAAAAACAGGCAGGCTTTTATGTATACAATCCCTAATTCAGGTCTCAAAGAGGGACAGCAATATTCATATTAAACATTAATTGAGAAGAATCTGTTTGAGTTCAGCCTGATGGAGTTTAATGCAATGGGACAGAAGTCACAGGTGCACAACAATTCTCATCATCCACCAGTCCCATGAGGAACCCGAGTGAACTTCAACACTTGGAGCAAATGATCAAAAGCAGCTACTGCTGTGACATCAGAACAAGTACAGGCCACCTTCAGCTCACAACTCAACAATGAGAAACGCTCAGTTGAGGGTGGCAGGAGACTTTCACAGCACTGCCGTGTGTCTCTCACTCCGACTGGCTGCTTTGGGAAGGCCACTGGCTGCTCTCCCAGCCGGACTGCACCTGGGCAGTCACAGGTGCAGCGAGACTGGGGTCTCGCTGTGAGTTGGGTTTACAGCCCAACACAATTTTCCAAAAGCCACATTCTCACCCAGCCACTCAACCCTGTGGTGAGTTATGGACCCCTCTCCCTTCTCCTGAGAACAACAATCCTCTCCCTTTGGCTCCCCTGCTGTGCCAGCAGACAGCTCCACCAGGTTGCCTGGCCAGGGAACACTGTGGAGGCAGTCCAGAGGAACTGCTCCATATGCACATTTAGCTCAGCAGCTGCAACTCTGCTTCCAGCTGCATTGTTACAAGTCTGTTGTTGTGATGTATTCATGAAAACTTGCCAGATTTTTCCAACTATAAACCCTGGTGTGTAGCAGAGATTGTCTCTGCCTAGGGACCTTGCTTCACTCGGACTCCCTGATTATCATGGTTATAGTTACATTCAAAACAAGACAGCTCAGCTTCCGCTGTAATACCTTTACTGACACAGCATATACTTGTAGATCCACTTATTGTTACCAAATTATTAACACCTTTATAATGAAATATTACAGCATAGTTTAAGGCAGAAATTTTATTTAGGGACTATTCAATTGCTAGATTAGAGATAAAAGCTACCAACAAAGCAGCTTAGATTTGACAGTGACAAGCATTTATTAAATAGGGAATCATTATTCATGGTTCCAAATACTAAAATCCTGTGTAAGTTAAAAAAAAAAAAAAACTTTAATAAAACTAAGTATCGACTTGATTTTTTTGGTATTTATAATTTGAGCTCCACATTCAACTACCAAACTGACAAAGATATTTTTAAAAAGAGTTTGTGGGGCTTAAAACAAGCAAACACTTCTATTTTTGATAAAGTTATGAAAACAGGCAGCTGAAAAGCTCTGCAATAATCTCAGTTTATATAGAGCTGACACAAAATTAATGTTTTGTACTCTGAGGTTTTCCCCATGGGATCTAGGCAACAGATCCCAACAAGTTCTGCTCCTCGGGTAGTGTGTATGTTATACTAACACAGGAGCAAGATGTTAAAACAAAAACAGTTTTGCACTTAAGAACAGTTTGTCACTGGCAGTTGGATGACAGTGTCACACAGGAATGCCACTCCTCAGAAGTATGAAGAAACTTTCCACATTTTTCCCTTCAGAGTAATTCTTCCATACCTATATTGCTTTGCATTCAGCAGTGAGAGAGTAGAGAAAAAAATCTGTTTGGCAGTTCATCTCAAAATATGAGAGATTCAGAGTGTTTTGAATGGGCATAAAGTGTGGGTCTGGGTTATCATTACTGTTCTTTTCCTGTGTCTACACAGCAGAAATGAACAGCACAACCATTTGGAATAACTACTCATGCACAATTCAGCCAGAATACATAAAAGAATTCTAAGACACTGGCTGTGCAGAAAAACCTTCTGGATTACTTGTGACTATACCTTGCTGAGGTGGGAAACCTTTTCACACTAAAGAACTTGATATTATATTCTTGATAAAGTACTCAACTTGGAGAATCAAATAAAATACACCAGTGTAGCAGCCCTCCAGACAGATGAGAGCTGGATCAAAAAAGCTGAGTTACAGCATTTATTATCATTATCTAACTCAGAGACTGTTTAAGAAGACCTCACATTACACATGGGTTAGTTATGCTTTCAGATTAGTTTCTCTGAATAGTCAAGTGCCTTGTCTTCTCTGTCCAGTTTCTGCTCTCCCTTTGCTGCTTCACTTCTGGCCTATTTTTAACTGCTGTCCCTCCTGTGCCAGTCTGGGGACTCTGCTGTGCCATCTTGCTCAGCAGGAGAAGTGGGATAGAAAAAACAGCAGAGATCTGCTGCTGCTGAGCCTCTATCACCAAAGCAACAGCCAGTGAGCAGCACATGAGCCAACCTGAGCCATAATACAGGTGGTAAAAAACAACCAAAAAATGTGTCATTCATAACTCTTGGATGGGAAAATAGCTGGAAAAAAATTATATGAGAGGCGAAATCTAGTATTAGCTCACCAAAAGGCAGCTTCTTTAAAGAACTGGATTCATAAAGAAATTGTATTTAAAGGTTTTATAGCATAAAATGTTTCAAAACTGCTTACAGACTACTTAAGTACACTTTTTTAAAAGCAACTTACTTGTCTGTTGTGTACTGGGTTTGATGTACTCGAAGGACTGGATTGTGACAAAGCTACACTGCTATTTTTTCCAATCTGAAAAACATTAATTGAGCAGTATTGAGAGGCATATTTGTCAGTTGAATTCAGATGCTGGTGATGGCCATCCCTTCCCTGTGTAATGTGGTACTAATCATGTTGCATTTGGAACACAGGTATTTTACTATTGCAAAAGATACACTTCAGATAGAATCATCATTATCTCTCAGAGCCTGTATAATTTAAATAGTCTTAAAAGGCACATAAATACTGTTACAGATCAGAAAATAACATCCAAAACAGTAGCTGAAGGAATAACCCCCCCCCACCTCTCTAGACTGAAATACTGGTTTCTCTAGTTACTGGAGTCACTTAGGGCAGCTATTCAGAGAGCAGAGTGCTCCAAGTCATGGGATCCTCCCCAGGAGACCTTCCCCACTCCAGGGGAGCTCAAACCAAGTGGCCAAGAACCAGAGCATGCCCTAAATTATTCCATTTTTTTCCCATATATCATAACTCAATAAAGCAAATATTAAACACAAGCATGTAACTCCAGAGGTTCAAATTTGCATTTGTATCCATTTACTGCATCAGAGAAGTTCTCTGGGAATGAGTGAAAATTGTAGTACACATACATCCATTTTCAAAGTACTTCGTTATAATACTGCAAATTTTCCATCTGATTGTTTCAATGTTTGTGAGTTTACAGCACTCTGCAAGAGCAGCCTGTCATAGGTTTTTCTACAATGACCTGTAAACATGGTGTAGATATTTCTGTTGTGATATAAGAAGGGACATAGCTGTTGAGTCACAGGAGTAGTTCCTCAGGGGTTACAAGACTGATAAAACTTAACCACGGACACCTGTCTGTAAATGGCAGATGACTGCAGTGTGAATAGCTGTTTACAAAGTCACTGACTTCAAGTAACATCATTTTAATCCTTTGATGGAGAGGTAGCAAGGACCAATCTCCTAAACAGTGAGAAATGCAGCAGCCAGTTTCTTACTGACTTGTTGGGGCGGTGGCATGGGCTGGCAGGGCCAGCACAAGAGCAGCTTTCTCCTTCCTTTCTGCAGCATTGTTTGTTATTCTGCCATTTCAGGTACAGAGTGAAAGGTAGCCTCTCTCCTCCTCTCCAGACCTGCCCCTTTCTCACACAGTGAGTGTTTGAAACAGTGTTCTCTGTTCACATTCTGTCCAGAATAAATGTTTAAAGTTTTTATTTACAGCTACTCTTGAAGGTGCTCCCATGGTGCATGAAGATTAAAAGGATAGGTCTTTGCCTGTCTTGCTCCCTTCAGCTTGCTTTGCCTGTCTCAGCTGTTCTCTAGAGGATAACATTCTCCAGCTACAAATCTTGACTAAAGATACACAACCTTTTATCTTTCCTGGTCATTCAGAACACCGGGACACATCTGGAAATCTTTCTTCTCTACATACACCATTACAGCATTCATAAACCCCTTCATAATAAATACACATCCTCATTTTAAATGGAGAAATAGCCACACAGGTTGAACAGGTACAGCACTCTAAAAGGACAGAAAGTTTCCCATATGTCTTGGGTCTTTAATGATGGGAAACACCATTTCAAAAGTATAAGTGGGAGGCCAAAACTCAAATCCTTTTTTTTCCCCCAGTGTCCTTTAAAAATAAAGTGTACTTCAAAATCCAATGATTTACACTTCCAGTTATGACCTAACCAGTCTAGAGTTGAATTGAATAAGAAAACTATACCTGAGCCTATCACCTGTTGCTGTCTTCTTAGTCTCTTCAATTTCCCCTATTACACGAAGGAACAGGAGCAAGATTTTAAGCCACACCATTTTTTTGGGGTGGGATTTTTAACGTAATTGTATTTCTAGAACAGATCAAGTCAAACAGCACAGCTTAAAAGGGAACTTAAGTATTGTATTCTCCAGAGCTTCAATATACACATGTAGACTATGTAATATTATTTGACCCATATGCTTAAATGGGTACAAATTCAATTTATTTTGTATTGCATAGAGTATCCTTGTCACAAAGACAATTAGCTGCCAGCTAGACTTCTGAAATACAATTAACTCCATTTTACCTGCTATTTCTGAGGAGGTAACATGTTTTACTATATGTATAATATTTAATATGTTTTAACCTGTTTAAATATCTGTATATTGTGACACTCATTACAAATATTTAACCTCTTACTTAAGAAAAAAATACTAGTCAGAATGACATTTTTACAAATATTCAGCAAAGACCTCCGATTGATTTCTTGTGGTTTATTTACTTCTATTGCTGTGCAACACAATGAAACACATCACAAATTGAAAGAGGAATAACACACAGGAACAGATTTGATCCCGAGGGAGCTCAGGATTTGAGCTCAGGATTTGAACTCAGAACCTCCTCTGGAAGATTTCCTCACACTGCGCTAGCTACAGACACAGTCTGTGTCCTGGGAAAAGATGATACAATCCATTTCCTATTACCCATGTTTCTACCAAAGTACCAATTTGTACTTACTTTTTCTTTCCATTTGACACCTTAAACCTCAGGGCAATTTAATCTTTTTGGGCACACATGTTTCAAAATTCAGATTGTGTGAAAGACGGAAGAATTTACAGCAACCTCTACTGACTTCAGTTACTTGAAGATCAGTTCTGACTGCAGGACACATTTAAGAGGCTTGCAATAGAAAGACAATGCCACTTCCCATTTTGAAAAGCCAAACAAGTAATCTCTGTTGCACCTCTGCTGGAAGTAGGAAAAAGAAAATATACCTGCTAGGCCATTCTTTGAGACATTCACTCTGTCTCCTACAGTAGCTTTAGGGTTCATTTGTTCCCTTTTTCCTCTCCCATTTCTGCCATATTACTTATGGATTGCTTTGCCCTTAACATCTTCTTTTCAAAATTCCATTTGTTTTTATGTGCAATATCCTTAGGAAATGAGAGTTTCACAAACAAAAAAAACCAACCCAAACCAAAACAAAATTTCCTAAGCTACCTTCTCTGGATTCTCTGAGGTATCCTATTTTCTATGGCTTTGTCTTCCAGATGCCAGGGCCAAGCGTTGTTTTGTGTGCACTGCACAGCACTGGACACAGTAGCAGAATGAAACAGTAGATCATTATAAAGATCATATTGGCAGTTTTCCCACCAGATCTTACTTCACATATACTTTTGTTCTTGTATAGCACCACTGAAAGAGGAGCCAAAGCTCTGCTGCTATCAATGAAGGAAGCGTGTGTAACCTTATCTGCTGCACTGACTTCAATATTCTGTGAACACAGGTACCAAAAAAAGGTAACCAAATATCCCCTAAAGGTCTTCCATCCAGTTAAGAACTTAATTTCTTAATTTTTCCAGTTTCAAACAGGGAACAACATCTGTGGTCAGGCACCTCAGGCTCTCTCCAGGAGAAAGGTAGATGTGTTTTACAGAAGAGATATGAAGAGACTAACAGCATTAGGAAATGAAGCCCAGCAACAAGTTTGGGAAAATAAATAAACAGAAATTCTGACTCTCATCTTCCTGTTTCAGTATCACAATTTATTTCAGAGAGATGAGAATTAAGAAAAAAATTTTTTTCTAAAAATTATTTATCCATTCTTACTTTCAGAGATACAAATAGCTACTTTAATAATTGAATAAAAAATCTCATAAAATATTTTGAGAACGTATATCTATATATACATATATATACATATATATAAATATATATACACATACACATATGTATATATATATATATATATATATATATAAAATTTTTTTAACTCTCAAAACATCTTTCTATGACTGGTACAAAACAAATACAAATATGTTTCTGTATTAACCTAGAAACTAAGTTGTGTGATGCAAATGTGGTACTTTCTTTTCAGAATGGATGAAATATTTCAAGGAAGTCAGACATGATCTGCAAAAAAATAACTGGAAGCGTCCCTTACCTGCCGAGAGATGGAGCTGCTTGTAGGATCTGGGACCGCAGAAATAAGGTTGGCAGTGCTCTTTCTATGAACACTATTCATACCAGGCATTTTAGTGATTTTACAGGCTTTGCTACTAGAACTAGAGTTTTTACGTTTTTTTCCTTCTGATTTGTCAAAAGAAAGGGGTAGAGAAGACACTGCATTATGTGCTCCCAGGGAGTGGTCCCCTGAGTGGTGCACGAGAGAAGATACAGACAGATTAGAAGCATCAATACTGCTCACTACCATGCTCATGTGTTTCACTGAGTCTGTTGAACTACTTGACAATGAAGTCCGTCCTGAGGGCTCCGATTTGGCACTGAGTGGGCTTGTTCCATTATTGGTATTGTGCACAGACACACTGTTATAGGAGGATGTCGCCTGATAGGAGTTCAACGTTGAACTGGGGTTCAGGACACAGTTCTTTTTGTGGGACCCTGAAAATGAAGATGAGGAAGATGTCTGCAAAGATAATGAGGATGATGACGACGATGAAGACGACGACTGCGGCTTTTTCTTTTTGTTACTTGAAGACTCATCACTCCGAGATGACAGGTCTTTCACTTTTGAGGATTTGCTGGTTTTTGTTTTGGATGGCTTGTGGGATGGGGAAGGGATGACTGCTGGCACTGGTGACACAGCTGATGGCGCCTTAAAAGTTGAGTCCATGATACTCAGGCTTGACGCCACGTGAGGAAAAGCTGTGGTGTGTGACATAATGGAATTCGTCTCTGCCGTTGTCACAAAGGCTGCATTTGATAACATGGCTGATGTCATTATGTAAGAGGAAGTGATCCTTGAACTGATAGGTGTTGAAGGAATATACACTGCACTGGGGTTGCTGAAGGGCTGTAAGACTGATGCTGGAAAAGGAGTGGAGACATGTGCTGCTGGAGAAGGCATGGGACTGTCTGCTGCAGGAGGGATTTTCCTAAACAGAAAAGGAAAGGAAAAACAAAAGGAGATACATAAAAAAATTCCATCCAAAAATTGCAGATAGGAAATAATTTCCATTAACTTCTTCAAAAAGGCAAACCTAGTTCATTATAATTTTGATTCCTATTCTATTCTATTAATCACATACAGCAATTAAGTGCATAGTATTACAATTTAAACACAGTATTACAAATTTAATTTCCTTTTTCCTGCTCTTATTTTACCAAACAGTTAAAAAATGTACATAAAATGCCTGACGGTGGCACCTATTCATATCCTAGTCACTGTGTTTCATTAATTACATATATTTTGCTTCAAAGTTCAGATTGTGGAACAGTTTCAATATCAACCAAAACTCATAGGTTAGATTTCATTAAGGTAGTAAATGAGCCAGTCTGGGGGATTGTGAAGCACTTAATCATTGAGCACAAAGAGGAAAGATCACCCCTTTCCAAATGCTGTGCTATTCCCAACAGCTCATTTGAGAGCTGGTTAGGTGGGATTAAACAGGCAAATTATTGATTAATTTTCACTAATATTGAAAAATTGACAAAATATTAAACAGAGCTTGATAAGCTTTATAAACAGCTGAATACTCTTTTGAGAAGAAAGTATAATAATATTATCTAGAAATTAGTAGGATTTATTCAAATTCCTTTCCATTCAGCCATCAGCTATTATTTTATCTAATGTGGCATTATTGAAGAGCCAGACCTTCATAATGTCTCTAGGAAAACTATTACGTGATCTTTTCCCATTATTTAGACTTATATTAAATTCACA